>NW_028270188.1:0-1200000 GCF_037043375.1 Chiloscyllium plagiosum | reverse complement strand
ACAATTGAGTGTCTAGCGTGGCTGTTTGCGAGAGCATTGAAGAGTTTACCAGATGGCTGTTCTGTCTGCAGTCACTTTTAGCCCAGACCATTAAAACAGGGGAGATTCACTTCTTGAAAGTACATTGGGAAAGCAAATTGGTGTTTACAATCAACATTGGCTTCAACGTCACTGTTACTGACGCCAGATTTTGCATCTTGATATTTCATTAATTATTGTTAACTTCCACCAGCTGCCAGAGCATTATCCTGGTCTGGATTAGTAATCCAGTGCCATTTCCACAACAGCACCATCTCCACCTATCGGAAAGCACACTGAGCAGGTTATTTCTCTGCTGCTTGACAGCTATGTCAAAAAGAACTCCCACCAATGTGACTATCGCGATGGGGTTGATGGCATAGCAAATGGTCAGACTGTAGTCATTCCCCTGTTATGGGACTGAGTATGCGGCTGTGCAGGCCATTGGTTAGGGCACTGTTGGAATATTGCGTGCAATTCTGGTCTCCTTCCTATCAGAAAGATGTTGTGAAACTTGAACGGGTTCAGAAAAGATTCACAAGGATGTTGCCAGGGTTGGAGGATTTGAGCTACAGAGAGACGCTGAACAGGCTGTGGCTGTTTTCCCTGGAGCATCGGAGGCTGAGGGGTGACCTTATAGAGGTTTATAAAATTATGAGGGGCATGGATAGGATAAATGGACAAAGTCCTTTCTCTGGGGTGGGGGAGTCCGGAACTAGAGGGCATAGGTTTAGGGTGAGAGAGCAAAACAAGGACGCAGATGCTGGAAACCAGAGTCCAGATTACAGTGGTGCTGAAAAAGCACATCAGTGCAGGCAGCATCCGAGGAGCAGTATAATCGACGTTTCGGGCAAAAACCCTTAATCAGGAATACAGGCAGAGAGCCTGAAGGGTGGAGTGCAAAGATATAAAAGAGACCTAAAGGACATTTTTTTTCATGCAGCCGGTGTTAGGTGTATGGAATGAGCTGCCAGAGGATGTGGTGGAGGCTGGTACAGTTGCAACATTTACGAGGCATTTGGATGGGTATATGAATAGGAAGGGATTGGAGGGATATCGGCCGGGTGCTGGCAGGTGGGACTAGATTGGATTGGGATATCTGGCTGGCATGGACAGGTTTGACCGAAGGGTCTGTTTCCATGCTGTGCATCTCAATGACTCTATGACTCAATGTATATAGCTGAGTGATTTTCCACGTGGCCAGGCAGATGTCCGAGTTGGAACCTCCCCAAGGGCACGGTTTGTTGTGCAGCACAAGTGTTCAGTCATATAGCAGGAATGGTGTCAGGGCCCATTGCTTTTGTCGTATCTACTGTGTTCAGCTGTTTCTTCATGGCACGTACAGCGACTCAAATTGGTTGAAGACTGGCATCTGTGATTCTGTGGACATCATGAGGAGGGTGAAGTGGATTATCGACTCAACACTTCTGGCTGAGGATAGTGCAGATACCACATCCTTGTCTGTTACACTGATGTTCAGGGATGTTCTGTTGTTTAGGATGGGAATATTTGTGGAGTCGTCTCCTCCAATAAGTTGTTTAATAGTCCATCGACATTTATGACTGAATGAGGGAAGAATGCAGAGCTTAGATCCTATCTGTTAGTCTTGGGCTGACTTCCCACTTCGCCATCAGATGGTAGTTTTGCTATTTGGAATGTAACCAGTCACGTGCGGTAGCTTTAATGGGTTGTCATCAGGTTTAGATACATCTGGTTCTGACTCTAGTATGTTCACCTACACTCGTCACTGAACCACACTCGGCTTGCTGATAATTGTAGACTGATGGATTATCTTGGGGGAATAGTTATGAATTGTGATTGAATGCAATTCTGCTGCGATTGCTGCTGAGATCTACAGCATCACATGATAACCCAGTGTTTGCTGCAATATCTGCAAATCAATTCTACTGACTTTCCCCCAGTTCACACCGAGACCCATTCACCCAACAGCCCTGTACTCAGTGACCTAACCTGGCTTCTGATGTGCTAACACATCCAGTTTCATACTTTCATTCTGCTCAGGGTCTCTCCCTGATGTCACGCGTCCAATTTGTTATATTACTCAGATACTTTAACATATTCATCTGAATCATTTTCTTTCCAGTAATGCCATCTTCTGTGTTTGAAGTGAATGTTTAGCCTTCTGTTTTTCTCCCTGACGATGATTAAGAGGTCTGTCGTGGCAGTGATGCCAGCCTTTTGTCGTTCAGAGCCAATGAACTTGTGCACTTTGCATTATCATTCACTTCCCAATGTACCGCTCTCCGTGCTGGACAGGGCATTTGAGCAGATTTGACGTATGTCTTTGGAACTTGTTCAAAAACAGAAATTGCTGAAGAAACTAAGCAGGTCTGGCTGCACCTTGTGGTGTGAAAGTAGAGTTTATCTTTCGAACCCAGTGACCCTTCCCATTTTCTCCAGAAATATTTGCGTTTTTATTTCCAGTATCCATAGTTATTTGTTTAATTGATTTTTTTTCTCTGTCTATTCAATTCTGGAGAAACTCAGCAAGTTTGACAGCATCTGCAGAGATAGGGAAAAAGAGTTAGCGTTTCAAGTCCAGTGTAACACTTCGTCAGAACTGAAAACGATTGGAAAATGGGAATTTTAGTCCCTTGGCAGAGGTGGTGGGGTGTGGCGGGGAGGGGGGGGGGGGGGTAGATGACAGGGAATAGAGGGTGTGAGAACAGATGAACAGGCTTTTAGCAGTGGTGAACGAGAAGATGATATAAAATGACTTTAAATTAAGATGTGAATGGGGGAAAGGGGTTCTCTCTATTGAGTGAAAGATAAAGAAGACACAACCACACAAGGTCATAGGGAGGCCAGGAGGGAGAATGATGAATATGTGGTATTATATAGATCTGGCCAGAGATATATTTTCACTGTAGAGATGATCACCGCCATCAGACAAAGGAACACAGGTGCTTGATGTCTTATTGGCACTAGTAAAATTTTCATGCTGCCTTAGTATTGTAACATATAGACAAACAAATAACAGATTGATGTTTGGGCTGAGTGCTGTTTACCAGTCGCTTTTAATATTGTTTCAAATTTGCAGTGTTTATTTTAAAATACTTGTTCTTGAAGTTAGTATCAGATGGGGTTTAGGAGGTTGAGGGGTGATATTGTAGAAATTTATAAAATCATGGGAGGCACGGGTAGGATGAAAAGCCAAGATCTTTTCCACAGGATAGGAAAATGTAATCATAGAGTGCATAGATTTAAGAAGGAAGATTTAAAAGGGAGGAAGAGCGAACATCTTTGACACAGAGAATGATGTTTATGTAATGAGCTGCCAGAGGAAGCCTGGCAGATGCAAGTATAGCTCCAACATTTAAAAGACATTTGAACAAACATATGAATGGGAACCGTTTTGAGGCATTTGGGCCAAATGCAAGCAGATGGGATTAGTTTATATTGGAAAACCTGGCCGGCATGGACACGTTGGATCAAAAATTGTGTTTGTGCGCGATATAACTGTATGAATATATAAAGCAAACAACAGGAAGGAAAAGATGTGATGAAACCAAATTGGCAAGAAATATGAATACAGGCAGCACAAGCTTTCCCATTTATATAAGAATAGTTCAAGAGGAGTGTGTAATCTTTGGTAGAAAGAAAGTCAGAAAAGTTTATTGAGGACATTTAGAGGATATGACTGGGGACTGGCTACAGGGAACACACAGATCATTTCCACCAGTATTTTACATCGCTCCTCACAGGTGAAGGTGCTGTAAAAGTTCAATGATATAAACAAAATGGTAATAGGAGATAAGTTCTTGAACTGTCTCTAACAAAAGGAACAAGGCATTTCTTAAATAGATAAGACGAAGGGTAAACAGATCATAAGCAATTCATAGCTGGTTTTGAAAGTGGTCACAGAGTAGCTGATGGCTCTGTGTGAAATATTCCATAACTCACTGGATTAAAGGAGTGCTCCAGTGAAACTGGAGACCATCCAATGTGGCGCCTGGCTGCAAGGAAGGAGCGAGACTGAAAGCAGGAACCATTTCGCCTCAACATTATTGGTGGGAATCTGTGAGAGTCTGTTATTAAGGAAGGAACTGCAGGGCGTTTAGAAAAGCATCACACAGAATCAGCATGGTCTTGTTAAGGGCGAAGTATATTTTGTTTGTAAAATCATGCAAAGCTTTTCTGGAGATCCATGAGAATGTATCAAGCGGTCTTGATGAAGGGGTACTGATAGACATGAGGCTTTCCAGAGATTTTCCACAAGGTATCACAAAATAAAGGATCTTACACAAGACAGAAGTTCACAGTATGACGGATGATGCATTAGCATGGGATGACAATTGATAAATACTTAGAAATCGGAGAGTCAGGATTCATCGATCTTTAAGAAAAAATGTACCCACTGAAGTACCAGAAATATCAGTCTGATGGCAAGAGCTGCTTACAATCTATACTGATAGCCTGACGGTGGGAGCTGAGTGCAATATACATCCGAGTTTGTGGATGACACTGAGAACCAAAAGGCAGGCTGTTATTTAATGGAGAGGACTCCCAATAAAAGAGCAGTACAACGGATTGGAGTGTTCATCTGTATGAAAAATAACGTCAGCATGCTGATGTAGAAATGTTGGTTTATTAGACTGGTTCCTGGGATGAAAGGGTTGATTTATTGAATACATCAAAAATGCTGAGGCGATTACTCATTGTGGTTTAAATGAATGAGGGTGGCATTACTGAAATGGACAAAATACAGAGGGTGCTTGACAAAGTAAATGTTGAGAATGTGGTTCCACACCTGGGCAGAGTGTCTCAATCTGGGACATAGATATAGAATAAGGAATATCGATTTCAAACTGAGATGCAAAGAATTGTCTTCTTTCAGAAGGTAGTGAATGTCTGGAATTCGCTAACCCAGAGAGTTGTGGAGACTAGGTCACTGATTGTATTTACAGACGCTGTGGATTGGCTTTTGACATATCTGCGAGTTGAGGGATACAAGGGGTGAGCAGGAAAGTGAAGTTGAGCCCTGGAGTAGATCAGCCATACTCTTATTGAATGACAGTGCAAGTTTGAGGCGCCGAATAGCCGGTCTCCGTTACTATTTCTGACGTTCTTATTTATGCTTTTGGTAAATAACTGGTTATTTTCCTGGAAGTCATGATGTAAAATGTTAAATCAGGGAGAGCAGAGGATTTGTCAGAGTTGACCTTATGTGAGGTATGGGGGCTGTATTCACAGCGAATCTGGGTCTCTAACACGACCTACACCTGGAGCAGAAGTTACAGAGAGGGGAAGCCTGGAAAGAGGGATTTGGTGGGGGTCACTTCCTGACCCAGCCTGGATTTTCCAAAACTATGCCTAACCATCGAACTGGCCTTGATCTGCTCCTGTACTGCAGGACCAAAGGGCTGGATGGATCATCAGAACATAGCGCTGAAGGACACGAGGGGGCCATTCGACCCTTTGACACTATTCCACCAGTCAATAAGGTCATGGTACATCTCATTGTGTTCCCAGCTGCACTTTTCTCTCATTGCAACATTATCCTTGATTCACCTGACTATGGAAATACAGACAAAGTTAGCCTCCATTTAATATGAAGATTTAGCCATCCAAAACTTTTGCGAAAGAGATTTCCCACTTGAATGATTTCCCACTTTGTGAATTTCTCTTCACTCCGGTTCTGACTGTGGTTGGAGGGTGTCACTGTTTCCTTCTCTAGTTCCACTCCTCCACTCCTCGCAACACATTTTAAATGAAACCAGATGTGGCCGATGATAAAGATCTAAGACTGGGTCAGGATCAGTTATCAGAACAAGTCAGTTAGATATCTTTAATTAGATGCAAGCAATTAATAGAACCAACTGAGGAGTATGATGGATATGTGGCTAGCACTGCGGCCTCAAATCACCAAGGAGCTGGGTTCAATTCCAACCGCAGGTAACCCTCTATGGGGAGTTTGAACATTCTCCTTGTATCTGTGTGGGTTCCCCCCAATGCTCCAGTTTCCTCCCAGAGTATAAAGATGTGCAGCCTAGAGTGGATTGACCATGCTAGATTGCCCATTGTTGAAAGAGCGTCCCCTTCATGGTAACCTCTGTCAGTGTGAGGAATCGAACCTGCGCTGCTGGCCACCCTTTGCATCACAAACCAGCCGTCAAGCCAATTGAGTAGGAGATTGTGTAACTGTTACAGACAGAAACAGTCACAGACAAAGGGCAAAAGGAACGTTCATAACAAGGAAAGTGGTACTATTCAGATAACGGTCAAGATAACGGCTGAGGATAAAAAGTTAACTGCTCAAAATTGTATTTCATAACCGTCCTGAAGAAGGGCTTATGCCCGAAACTTCGATTCTCCTGCTCCTCGGATGCTGCCTGGCCTGCTGTGTTTTTCCAGCATCACATTTTTCAACGCTAGTCTCCAACATCTGCAGTCCTCACTTTCTCCAAGTGTTTTGAAGCAGTGTTTAGCTGAATACAATAAAGTGAGACAAAGTGAAATAGCCAGAAAACTAATTATGATTCGATATAGAATATGTGCATATGTAGAAAGAGAGAGAGAGAGGGTGACAGTGAGATGTAGAGAGATGTAAAATCGTCGTGTTAGTTCCCCTTATCTGCCATGCGCGGGGTCAACTGTGCAGTGTCGCTCCAAACTGAGAAAGTTCAACAGTGTAATCGTTGACTATTGTAAAATGGCACCAATGCCAGTGATCTGGGAATATCCAGGGGCATCAGTGCGATGGTAAGTACCTCCAGCCATGATGAGTTGAAGTATCGGGCTGGCATTGAATGAGATGAACACCATGAAATTGGGTGGTTAGTTAATGAGGTGAGCTCGATAAGATAGAACCAGGAAACTAGCTCAGCCTCGTACAGACAATCCCTTTGTCACACTCAATGAAAATGGCGCTGAGATTATTTATTGCTAGATTCAGACCAATGTGTTGAAGACTCTGCTGACCCCACACCCAGTTACACGGTTGCAGAACAACTGCTCATCCAAAACTCTCCATCATCTGTACTTACACCAATTTCCCCTTCACCTATCATTCCTGGGAATACTGGCTCATGCTGCAGAATGCAGTCGAACTGTCTTCATTTCAGCATTCTCAAAACTGTGACCTTGCATGAAATCTCTCTCAATCTCCCTTTCACTTCTTTCCCAAAATCCTTTTGATTGTTGGTAGTTTAACTGACGTCCCCGCCATCTGTCTCACTGGCAGGGACTGGGAAATACCGTCTAGGGAATGAGGACTCTGTATTACAGTGATAATGCAATTAGACGGGTAATTCAGAGGCATGGGCTGTGACTCCAAGGTAGTGTTTAAAATCCTACCACAGCCAATGTCAGAGATTAAATTCGAATGACAAAAATTGGAATGAAACCTAATTTCACTCATGGAAACCAGAAACCATCAGGATCTATTCTTATTATTTCACTGATATTCTTTGGTAAAGGAACTTAACCTTATTGCCCAGTCTGAACTCAATGTGACTTCAGACCCACAACAAAATTATTGGCTCCATTTTTTTCTTGACAAATGGCACCGTAGTCAAGAACAATTACTGATGGACAACAAATGCTGCCCTTGCCCGTGATGCTGGCATCCCGTGAAACAACAGCATTCAAGTTGAAATAAACCAAGAAACGGTGGGTGCTGGAGATCGAAAATAAAATTCTCCAGCATCTGCAAGTTTTGGAGAATCTCAACATGTATGGCAGCCTCTGTCAGGAGCAACTCAGATAACAGTTTAAGTCCAGTAACTCTGTTTCACAACTGAATGCAAACTGGGAAATAATATTACTTATTTTGGAAACAGGGATGGTTGGGTTGGAGAGGGGGGGGGGGGGGGGGGCAGTTTTAAATAGAATGGATGGTGAAATGGCCAAACAAGAGAGGAAAAGAAATGAGAAGTGATCAGATGGATTGCTGATGACGAACTGAAAGGAAAACAAAATGGCAAGTTATTCTCACATTTCCCCATTTCCCATATTCTTGAATATCATGTTCGTTTAGATATGTCCCTGTTTATAGTGAGTTAGGTTCCCTCCGTCTCTCTTCTCTGAGTGTCATGATCAAATCCATTAGCTATATTGGTGCTGCCCTCATAGTTGCTGAGATACAGAGAAACGTAATGTTACATTGTCAACTGCGTCTTTGAGGAGATAAACTGTTACTGTGGGACTGTGCAGAGATGCAACGGCTTTCTCAGCCAGGTAGAGAAACTCAGGAGTGGAGATAGTTTTCAACACTGAACCCGTGCACCTTGCGTGTGGGGAATTGACTTGTTCCTGTCATTGGAAAATCAGTGGAGTTTCTGTGGATGCTTATCTCGGGTTTGTATTGCCAACTGCTGGGTCTGGTGACCCGACTCTATACACTGCATTTACAGAGTGTCTGAGTCCATGGAAAACAAATGGAGATAAGGCTCCACAGAAGGGAAGCTTTATAAATAGGAAGGACTACAGTGCACTATCCTCCCTTGGATTTCCCGGGACATTTGTCTAAGCTGGATCAGGTGTCAGGTATGAAACCAGTTTGTTTCAAAATTGAGATGGTCACTGAGCTGTGTCCCCTCCTTCAGTATACTGTGCAGCCTCACACCAGTGACAGGACTGTACTGATGCTCACCATGAATTAAACTGGATTAATTCTGGAATTTTCCAGGCAGGAGTGTGTAACAAATCCATCATCACCGGAGTGCAGTTCTCCGATATATTCACTGGCTGACAGAACCCATCTGTCCGCTGAGAGCAATATGTTGTGTCCATCTCCCTGAGGAAGGTACACAAAGAAACTTCCTTAAATGCAAGGGAACAGAGTGACTGGTGAAAATGGGGAACAGCAGGAAATTAGAAGTAATGAAAGGTACGTCTTTCAAAATCTCATTGAACTTAAGGTTGGTATATTGCTGCATCTGATGAGCTACATCCCAGAGTATTGAGGAGTGGCAGTAGAGCTAGTGAAAGAATTACTGATTATTCATCAAAGCTGGTTAGATTCTGGAAAGGATCCTCCAAACTGGAAAGCAGCTGTTGTAAACTTAAATATTTGAAACAGGACGGAGAGAGCAAACAGCAAACTAAACAATGGTTAGCTTGATGTAAGCTGTGAGAAAAACATTGGAACCTTTTGTGAGGAATGTGACAACTAGACACTTGGAAAATAATGACATGATTCGGTAGAGTCAATCTAGATTCAGGAAGGGGAAATGATCTTGATCTTTGATAAATCTGCTGGATTTTGTGGAGGTTGTCCGTTGTGACATCGACAATTGAGAACCAGTGGGAATGAAGTATTTGAATTTTCAGCAGACGTTTGACATGGTTGAATAGAGGTGAGTAGAGAATATTAGAGTCCATGGGTAGGTAGGGGTGGAATACACCGAATGTATTAAAAGTTGGATAATCGAGAGAATGAAGAGCGTAGTAAAATTATCTGGAGTGAAGGCTTTGGGGTATCAGAAGGATCAGTGTTTGGGCAATAGCTATTCGCAAGATATAAAATATTTCAGATATGAACAACAAATATCATCATTCACATTTATGTTTATTAAAAAGTAAGAATTTGGGAAGTGCTGTTGCTGAAACAGATCTGGATGTGCTTGGTCATATGTCACAAACAGAATTCTTAATCAGCAGGAAGCAAATAATATGTGGCTCTTCATGCAAAATGATTAAAGTACCAGAGTAAATGTATCTTTCCCAATGATAGTGTTTTGTTGAGAGACTGTTAAATCTATTGTGTACAGGCTGAATCAGCTTTATAAATACTGATCTTGTCAACGATTCAGTCCAAAGAGGTTACACCAGACTAAACACTGGCATGAGGAGAAAGTGAAGAAACATTGCCTTAATAAAGTGTGTTAAGGTGTTTGTGAGTTTATATTTAAAACAAGTGCTGAAGCACATTGAGTGTTGAAGATACAAAATTGCCTTATTAGATCAACCAAGCAAATTCACATTTCCTATGCATTGGAGGGCAAATATATCCACTGTAATTATATTGGCTAGTGCCTGTTCCAGTCGAGGAGAGATCTGCATGGTAACAGCATGTAGATTGTGGTTTTTGAAGGTGGTGGTGGTGGGAGGTTCAGCCGGTTACTGTATTGCAAACGGACAACGCAGCAGAATCATCTAGCATCATTCTCCCTCACTACTACCTTCACGAGAGCAATGGGTGATGGGAGATGTGATCAATAGCCGGCGGTGCCAACATTCAATCCAGTCCAGTAGTTTTTGTGAACTGAAGGAACCATACTGAAAGGGGTTAAATGGAGCTGTTTGTTCAGTGACTGTGATTGATGCCAGTCTCCATGGATTCTAGTTGTGTCACTGGATGTTTTCCGTCTCCTATTAGTAAGGGGCCTCTTGCAATGGTTTATGCCATTGTAGCTGCAGATGCATCAACTCCAACGCTCAACGGGATAAGCAGCTGCAGAGACAAAAAAAGGAGATTTAAACATCTGAGAATATTATGGAATGATCCATTAATGTATCAGAATCTGAGAACATTAGACTGGAATGCTGCAACAATGTACAGGGGTTTATCCTTGGGTCTTTTCTATTTTTCCTGGTCGTGGTCAAGATTATCACATCGGATATGGGGTGCACTGATGATTATCCAGGCGGGTTACTATCCTCTCCTCGCTATTGTTGGTGTTCCTGGTAAGTTTCTTCATCTCTATCCATTTATTAATCTCCTCGACCATGGCGAACTTCTTTGCTATTTCTGTTATCTATATTTGACAAAGACGAAAACTATTGTCTTCAATTGTCTGCAAATTCCATTAATTATGCACAAATTTCAGAACCGCGCACACCCCCGCCCTCACAAACATCTGAGAACGAGACTGTTCACAATACTGAAGTATCTTTGTTCCCTGAATTCATTTGTGTCTCGGTATTCTCTCCATCACAAAACCTATCCACTACCAGCTCGATTATCTTGGCTTCAATGCTGACGCTTAATTATCCATTATCTATGCTTTGGTAAAATTCAGACGTTATGGCTCCACCTCTCCCCCAAGCACTCTTTCAGTTGCAAATATTTCGATCACAACTTTATTCTTGTCTCTAATATAAATTAATGACAGGAACACTCTCTCAGAGCAGTAATGTCGGAAGAAATGTAATTCTGATGCACATGTTATTACAAAGAAAGACACTGTTCCACATCCTACCACAGACGATGTCAAAAAGTAAATACACAAGACAGGAATTGGAAAAAAAAGCAAGTTTTACTAATAACAACCATAACATCTCCAGCATTTTGTCTATACATTTATCTATTTCACTGATGTCCTTTGGTAAATAGATCTTGCGTTATTATCTGGACTGGCTTAAGATTGATGTGAGACCCACAGCAATGTGCTTGGTTCTGTACTGCCTGAAAGAATGACCTCGCAGTAAATGACATTTGATTAGGTCAACAAATGCTGCCCCTGTCAGCGATGCAGACACTCCATGTAATAACAAAATTAAAGGTTAAATAAAGCAAAGAATGATGCAACAGATCAGAAACAATAACGAACGAGAAAGTGCCAGACAAACTGAACAGATTTGGCAGCCCGCTCGGGTCGAGAGAAAAATAGAATTGGCAATTCGATCCTAATGACCATACATCAGAACTGAACACAGTTGGGAAATAGCGTGATTGATGTTGGTGACACCGACATCTGTGATGAAGGGGAAAAGGACTGAGTTGAATAGATGGAGAAAGAGAGAGATAGAGAGAAAGAAGCATACAAAGGGATTGTTGATGATCAGCTGGGATGGAAATAAAAAATGAAATTAAACATTACTTATGTTTCTCCTGTTCCCATATTACTGATAATCATGACCATGTAAGGTATATGTCAAAGTCCCTGTTTAAAGTTATTTATGTCTGTTTTTCTCTCTTCCCTGAGTGGGATCATCTTCCTTTATTCATTAATGCGATGCTGGGCCAACATTTAATTCCCTTTCCTCATTGTCTTTGAGAAGGTTTTGGTGAGCTGCCTTCCTGACCCACTGCAGTCCGTGGGCTGTAAGTAGTTAGTGCTGAGGTCCATGCGGTTTCATTTCTTTGAGGCTTTGAAGTGACTGATTTAACTGAGTGGCTGGCTTGGCTATTTCAAACTGCAACCGAGAGTTAACCACATTGCTGTAGAGTTACATGTAAGCCCGACCAGCTGAAGATGGTAGATTTCCTTTCCTGAAGGGCATGAGGGTCCCTGGTAGGACAATCAACAATGGTTTCATTGTTTAATTTGATTCTTAATTCCTGATATTTTATTGAATTTAATTTCCAACATTTGCCGTTGTGGGATTCGGAACCGGTGTCTGGTTCCTTACCTGATTCACTGGATTCATACTCAGAGATAATACAGCTGGATCATCGCCTCGTCAGTATCTCCAATCAACTCCAATGGCAACAGTGATGTTGTTGTTGGTGTGACTTTGCTTCATAAGTCAAATAAACGATTGGCAAAAAATGCCATCCTTCTCATTTTGTATTTATGAGAAGGCGAGATGATGGGAAGTGCTCTTGGTGAAAAGGAGCTGGATGTCCTTGATCATGAGGCACTAACAGAATTCCTATAGAACAGTCGGGTACTGGCAGGTGGAACTAGATTGGGTTGGGATATCTGGTCGGCATGGATGGGTCGGACCAAAGGAGCTGTTTCCATGCTGTGCATCTCTGTGACTCTATTACTCAGCAAGTAATCAGCACAACAAATGAGTAGGAGCGTTCAATACAAAATGATTAAGGTATAAGAGTGAAGACACCGTCCTGCAGTTGTGGAGTGTACTTGAGGCAGTATTTTCTTTCATTTATAATCAATGATCTCCTTGGTACAGAGAGACGGTGTAATGGAGTTTCACCAGACTAATCCCTGCAGTGATGGTACCATGAGGAGAGTGTGAAGGAAATAAGTGTTTAATTTGTAACTCTACAAAAAGAATAAAAACGTGATTGCATTAACACTGGAGTGTTATCAATCAACACTCATTATTTTCAAAACAAAACACGGATAGCATTAGATATACCATGTTTTCCATGATATGTGTTTTACATTTGGACAGATATATATAGATAGAAAAGGTTTAGAAGGATATGGACCAAGAGCAGGGAAATGGAGTTAGCGTGGATGGACATTTTGATCAGCATGAACGAGTTTATGCTCATGGCCTGTCTCCGTGCTATAGGATTCTATGACTCGATGATAGTTTACAGAATTCTATGCAGCTCCCATGTTGGTAGAGAGCAAGCTCCAGGTCCTGAATGAAGTCTCACCGACTGGATGTACAGTTGGAGTGATGCCCTGCGTTGAACGTCATGTTGTTCACAAATCTGTCATCAGCCACACTCTAACAGTATTAGCCATTCCCACCAGCTTCTGACCTCCATACAGAACACTAGCCTGTGTTCTCTGTCTCAAACCAATCCTTCTTTTTGCTAAAAGCTGTTCATTGGCTCAAGTAGACTCTGTCCTTGATGTTTTTCAGAGCATCAATAAAACGGGGCCAGGCTACGATCAGACTGGTTTGATACAGACAGGAAAGGGGCCAGGCTACGATCAGAATGGTTTGATACAGACAGGAAAGGGATTTTCAGAAGCCTTTTATTTATATGTAAACAGATTAAACTACAGGCCAAAGTGGTCATGCTTTAGACGTGACCTGTATAATGACCGGGGAGTTTGCAGCTCTTTTAGCTGAGCGAGCTGAGTTGAGTTGAGCTGAGCAGTTTTCAGTTGAGTCCTGAACTGGGAAGTTCAACTGGGAGCTGTGGAAACTCTGTCTATTTTCTGCCCTTCAGTTTCAACCTGGAAACATGCGTTCTATTATGACATTATTTCAAGTGAGTTTGATTATTGGGACGATTGTGTGTATTTGGAATAGCATAATTAAGTCTAGCTGGATAGGTTGAATTCTGTATGGGTTCTTTATTCTGTTCATTGTGTTTCATTGTGTAATTTTGTGAATATCGTTTTTCTCTGATTTAAAATCTAGTAGTCACCCTAGCTAAATTACTCCGAGTAATTTTCATTGGATAATTACCAAAACAAACTGCAAAGTTATGCTCTGGGCTGCTTGCTTAAGAATGTTTTGAGTGGTCGAGCCTCGTCCATAACAGACTGGGGGCTCATTCCTGGATTTTCAACAGCGAGTGGGAGGTGCTAGTGTCTTTAGTTCAGGTATTAGTTTGGTTGGGTTGACAAAGCTTCGAATAGTAATGGCTATTTCAGTCGCCAAACGTTTCCTGGGTGTGCATGCAATGACTTTGGATATTTTACGAAAAGTGAATAAGACAAATTTGTAAGAATTAGCAGAGACGCTGAAATTGGAACTGACTGCTTCTGTGAGGAAAGGAGAGATAATTACAGCAGTAGCTCGTCAATTAAACTTGCTGGAGAAACCATCAGAATCAGAGATGGCAAGAATTCAGTTGCAAATGAAACATCTTGAGTTAGCGGCGATAGGTAAGGAAAGGGCGGCCAAAATGAAACATTTGACTTTCGATCAAATGTAGAAGAGGGGGGAAAAGAGAGAGCAGCAGAACAGAGAGTAAAAAATAAGAATGGCAAAAGAGAAAGCAGCAAGGGAGAGAGAAAGAAAGAGCTTTTGAATAGCAAAAACTGACACTTAAAAAGGGAAGTCAGTGTTAAACACTGGAGATAACGGCTGAGGGTGGACTTAGTAAGGAAGAGAGTGAGGATGAGCAACCCCTGGTAGTCAGAAGCCTAGTGAGAATTTGTTTGAGTATGTTCAAGCATTGCCTCAACTTGATGAGAAGAATGTGATGCCCTTTTCGTCTCATTTGAAATGTTGGCTCAACGAATGCAGTGGCCAGAGGCAATGCGGGTTTTGTTGATCGAAACGAAACTTGTAGTTTGGACTGGTGAGGTATTCACATCCCTATCAGAGGAGGTATCTGGGGAGTCTAAAGAGGTTAATAAAAACATTAAGACTGCGTAGGCAACCTTTCAGGAATCTAATGAGGATTCTGTTCAAACATTCACTGAGTTTGTAAGGATCAAACAGACTAATTTCGAAAGTTGGATAAGAGCTTTAAAATTCAAGCAAAGCTATAATGCCCATTGAGATGTTAGTATTTGGAGGAATTCAAAAATTCACTACCTGAAGTAGTGCAAACTCAGGTGGAAGAGCAGAGAGTGTAAACAGCAAGGTTAGCTGCTGAAATGGCTAATGATTATGAATTGGCCCATAAACTTGGTTTGGCTTCCAGAACCAGTTCTTGTCTCTGAGGGACAGAAATTGGAGCAAAGAGATGTCCTCACGTGCAAAGGGAAAGGTAGACCACAGTGGAGAACGTAAGGATCCTTTACCACAGTAATAAAGAAAACCTTGAGGGGGACAAAGACGTTAAAATACTATGGTGTTTTCATTGTAATAAAGTGAGCCACACAAATTCACAGTGTTGGTGAGCTGGGAGAAAACCAGCTGTAGGATAACCAGATAAGCCTGGACGTTTTGTTGGACTCGTAACAAAAAGCATAAGGGAAGTTAGGCAACTGCCTCAGAGTGTACAAGATGATCAGTGGACGTGCCAAATCTGCATAAAAAACTTACAGAAAGGGTAATGTTTATTTAATAGGCCAGGGGTAATTGGTGAGGAGGTTCCAATATTAATTGACACAGCATCATTTCAATCTGTAATGCTGAGGGGTGAGGCTTTATGCACTCTTGAGAGACTATTACCAGAAAATGTGCTGGGAACAGGAATTCATAGTGAGGCAAAAAGTGCTCAGTTATGTGAAGTGAGGTTGGAGAGTCCAGAAAAGAGTTGAGGATGTGTGGTAGGAGTACTGGATCCCTAACTCTCAGCTCCCGGAATAAAATTTGTCCTTGCAAATAATATAGCTGATTCACTGGTAGGCGTGCTGCCTACTCTAGTTGAAACGCCACTGGAGATGCAGGCAACTGAAGACCTGGAAAATGTTTATCCAGGAATTTCCCCTGATTGCGCGATCAGAAGATCACAGATACACGGGTTAAAGCAGGATAAAGGCACAAATAAGGAAGCTGACGTAGAGTTATCCCAGTTTTTGTTTTGATCAGATAAGTGGAACAGAGATGGAGCAAGTAGGAAAACATGAACGTATTTTTAGCTCTGCTAAGATGATTGAATTACAGCAGAAAAATGAGGAGTTAAAAAGTTATATTAAAAGATATTTGACAAGAAAGAGAATGAATGCATTCCTGTGTGTTATTACTTAAGAAATTATGTCGTAATGCGGATATGGAGATCAGCGTACATTGAAGCAGATCAGACGTGGACAGAAATTCATCAAACTGTTTTGCCTGTTGGATACAGAAAGGAGGTGCTGCGAGTGGCACAAGAGCGACCACTTGGAGATCATTTCGGGTTGTGGACATTATAGGCTGAAATACAAAGATATTTTCACTGGCCTGGACTACACAAAGATGTAGTTGAATATTGCCAGAAGTCTCAAACATGTCACACAGGCAGTAATAAACCTGCCACTGTAATACCTATTCCAGCATTTGAGGAACCTTTCGCAGTAGTCTTGATAGATTGTGTAGGTCCCCTATCTCAACCAAAAAGTGGGAATAAGTATTTAGTAACAATAATAGATGTGCCGACTAGATTTCCAGAGGCAGGACCATTATGCAGCATCACAGCTAAAAGAGTTGTAGAAAAAAAACTGCTTATTTTTTAACTAGGTACGGACTACCAATAGAGATTCAGACAGATCAAACCTCACATCCGATCTATTCAAGCAGGTGATGGATAACTTAGGAATTCAAATATACTACGTAGTATTCGGAATCACAGTGAGCATGAGCGAGATGGTATCAAACAGTGAAGACCATGTTGAGCGTTTATGATCAGGATTATCCAGATGAATGTGATAAGTAAATTCCTTTTGAACTCTTTGTGATCAGAGACGCACGGAATGAATTGACCAAATTCAGATTATTTGACTTAATTTGTGGGCATGATGAAAAAGGACCATTACCATTGGTTAACAAGAAATTAATAAATCAGAATTCAGAGACCATCCATTTGAAAGATGTGTCAAATTTTAGGAAACAATTAAATAGAGCAGGAGAATTGGCTAGACAGCATTTAAACGTACTTCAGCATACAATGAAACAGGAAGTGGATCAGAAATCACAAATTCGAAATTTTGCAATATGGAACAAAGTAGTGGTGTTACTTTCAGTAACAGTTGAGCCTTCAGAAGCAAGTTTCAGTGTACCTTATCAAATTGGGAAGAAATTGAATGAGGTGAACTACTTCGTACGGATTCCAGCCAGCCAGAAATCTCCCAGAGTGTGTCATGTGAATATGCTGTAAAGGTATTATGATAGGGAAGGAAAGCAAGAGGAGAAGGTGTTAATGATTACAGCACAGACGGAAGAACCAAGTTCAGAGGATTCTGAATTGGACATTCCTCAAATCAAATTGAACAATGAGAAAGTTGTCAAAAATTGGGATAAACTATTGAGTTACCTTACACAAGAAAAGCAAAGTGACTTGAAAGAGTTATTACGATATCGTAGAGAGATATGCGGCAATAAACGTGGAAGTACGAACATAACTGTGCATGATGTAGACAAAGGAGATGCTGTTCTGATTAAGCAACATCCTTATAGGCATGACTGTCCAAACTTGGCACAGGTTCAGAAGTAGATAGAGCGCACACTCCAAGATGTCATAATCGAAGTGAGTTGCAGTGACTGGAGTTCACATCTAGTCATGGTACCAAAGCCAGTTGGTACCCAATGGCCATGTGTGGACGATCACAAAGTAAATGCCGTTACAAAGACTGATGCATATCCAATTCCATATTTGGAGAATTGTGTTGAAAAAGTGGGAGAAATTATTTACATTTCTAAATTGGATTTGCTCAGAGGCTACTGGCAAGAACCTCTGCCAGAGAGACAGTGAAGGCAATTTCGGCTTTCATAACGCCAGTTGGACAATATCAGTTCAAAGTTGTAGTATTTGTTATGAAAAACGATCCAGCCAGGGACTGATAATAAGGTCATTTCCGGATTACCCAACTATGTGGCGTACATTGATGACCTGGTGGTTTTTAGTCACTCATGAACTGAGCATTTACAGCATTTATCGGACTTATTCAATTGACTTCAGAAGGTAGGCTTGGTGGTAAACCTAGCTAAAAGTGAATTTGAGAAAGCCCAAGTCACGTTCCTGTGTCACGTTATTGGACATGGACAAATGGCCCCATGAGATACGGAAGTGAAAGTAGTTGGGGAATGTTTCACACCGTCGACAAAAAGAAATATGCAGTGCTACGGTTCATGTGATTGACTGGATTTTACTGAAAGTTTGTGCCAAACTTTAAGCCGTGTGGCTGCTCCACTCACCGAATTGTCCAAGCAAGAACTCAGTGGACAGACGATTGTCAAAAGGCATTTTACAGATTAAAAACTGTGTTAACCACTGCCCCAGTATTAGCTACACTAGATTACATGAAGCCTTTCAAGGTGGCTATCGATGCCAGTGATGTGGGTTTCGGTCCGGTGTTGCTGTAGGAGGATGATGAGGGAATAGAAAGACCCATCGGGTATTTTTCTGGGAAGTCGAACGTTCATCAACAGAGAAGAAAGAGACTTTGAACTTGGTGTTGGCATTACACCAGAACAGTGTATATATTACCAGCAATGCATCTGAGACAAACGTATACACTGATCACAACACATTGACATTTGTGGAAAAAATTAAGGACAAAAATATCAGATTGCTTAGATGGAGCTTGTTGCTGCAGCCATTCAATCTGACAACTGTGCATGTGGCAGGTCGTGAAAACGTGAAAGCTCATGAGTTATTGAGACTCGAATGAGATACGGAGGTGTTCGATGGTGGGTGTACCGCGGCCTGAATTTGCAAAGGTTTGTATTTGAATGTTTACAGTTAGTATAGTGTATCTGTCAGTATTGAGACTACTAACTGGGTTTGAAGGGTTAAAAATGCAGCCATCTTTTAGCATCGATGGTTCCTTTTTTTTAGGGGGAGGAGACATAACACAAAGCAAGTCCCTTTTTTGTTTAAAAGCCGTTCCTTGGCTCAAGGAGACTCTGTCCTTGTTTTTTTTCAGAGGGACAATAAAACGGAGCAAAGCTCCGATCAGTCTGGTTTGGTACAGAGATGAAAAGGATTTTCAAAGGCCTTTTGTTTTTATGGAAATAAATGAGACTTCAGGCCAAAGTGGTCATGCTTTATAAGTGACCATGCTTTATAAGTGACCAGTATAATGAATAGAGAGTGGTGAGCTATTTTAGCTGAACTAGCTGAGCTGAGCAGTTTTCAGTTGAGTTTTGAACTGGGAAGTTCAACTGGGAGCTGTGTGGAAACTCTCTCTCTTTTCTGACCTTCAACTTCAACCTGGAAGTATGTGTTCCATTTATACTGGTTTTTATTGGGAGTTTGCGCATTGCGACTATTGTATATATTCAGAATAGCATAATTAAGTCTAGCTAAATATGTTGAATTCTGTCGTGATTCTTTATTCTGTTCTTTGAGTTTTATTGTTTAATTTTATGAATAAAGTTTTTGTCAGTTTTAAAATCTCGTATTCCTGAAGAAGGGCTAATGCCCGAAACGTCGATTCTCCTGTTCCCTAGATGCTGCCTGACCTGCTGCGCTTTTCCAGCAACACATTTCCATCTCTGATCTCCAGCATCTGCAGACCTCACTTTCTCCTTAAAATCTCGGAGTCAACTTAGCTAAATTACTCCGGGTAATTTTCATTGTACACTTACTGAAACAAATTGCAAAGGTGTGCTTTGGGCTGCCTGCTTAAAAATGTTCTGAGTGGTCTAGCCTAGTCCGTAATATCTCGGAGATGGAAGGTGCCTCCTTGGGACTTGGTACAAACCAATCACTTTCCCTCCTCATGGTCAGCAAACCACGTTAACATACGTGTGTACTATTAGCAGTGGGGCCAGGAGGAACAACGTGGAGCAGTCTGTCTGTGCAGTCTATGCCTCATTGGTTTGTCGTGTTGCAGCAACAATGACATTCTCCTATTTCAGTGTAACAGTTTGTCGGGGCTGTATGGTCTCTTCAGTTCATGTGTCACTGTCTCGAGGGACTGAATGTCTTCCTCCTGGCCAGAGGGACGGCATTCAAGGACTTCAGTGGGAAGCCCGTGGTTCCTGCCTACCACACGTTGTGCTGACTCGACTCGATCTTCCTGAGTTATAGGAGACAAACGGAAGGTTGACAAAACACTGCAAGCCAGGCATCATCATGAACTGGGAAAGTCAACATTTCAGGTATAAATGTCCTTCAGAACTGGGTTGGTGGATAGGGGGAGCTGCAGATAAAGAGGGAAGGGGGTGGTTGGGGTGGGGAGATCAGGGGGATGGTGAGTTATGGATATGTGGACACAAGTGGTGGGTGCAACCTGATTGGGCGATGGGAGTGATGAATCCGGTTGGGATCTGAAAGGTAGGGTCGTTAGGTGGAATGGAAGACATCCCAGTCACTTTCTATTTCAATTCTCTTTCCCAATCCCTTTCCGACATAGCCATCCTTGGCCTCCTCCATTGCCATAATGAAGCAAACCATAATTTGGAGGAACAAGATCTCATCTGTCACCTGTGCAGCCAACATCCTGGGGACTCAACATTGAATTCTCCAATTTCAAATAACATCCCTTCAAATCCCCCGACTCCCTTCCCAGGCTCTCCCCTCCCTTCCATTCCTCTGAGCAAGCTTTTGTCCAGCTACCAACTGGATTTAGCCCTCCCATCAACAACTCGCTGATACCCTTCATCTATGTTCACTTATCCCCCACCTTGCCACCTCAGCCTCCTCCTCCCTCATCCGCCACTTTATCTATAGACCCCCTTACCCCCATCCACAGTCCTGACAAAGGGTTATATCCAAGGCGTTCACTTCTCAACGTCTTGATACTGCCTTGCTTATTTTGTTCTTCCACCTTCCTGCGTGTGTATTTTGGATTCCAACACCTCCTGTTTTTTTTTTAATTGTCTCCTTGTGTAATAGGCAGGAGTGAGTGAACGCATTGCACCTCTTGTTATCCAACAGATCAGATGGGTTGAATGGCTTTCTTATATTACAGTGAAACCAGCTACAATTGCTGAAGGAGTTCCTCTTTCTTTTAATCGTGGAAATGTTTAGTGTCCAGCAGTGCTTTTGATTCATGTTACCTTTACATTAACAGCACAAGTTTGAATGTTGTCCAGATTTGATACTTTAGTACTTTAGGAGGTGACTCATTGTTCTGAACGTTGTATAATCTTCACAGAATATCCCCACCCCTGATCGTATGACAGAGGGAAAGACATTGATGAAGCAGCTGAAGATGTTTGTGCCAAAGAAGCTCCCCTGAGGATTGCCCACAGAAATATCCAGTGACTGGGAGGATTGATGTCCACCAGCCCCATTGTGTTCTGAATGATCCAACCAGTGGGGAATTTACAACTGATTCCCATCAAGTTCAATTTTATTCAGTCTCCTTGACATCTCGCTCAATCAAATACTGCCGTGATATCAGAGCCAGTCACTTTACGCTGTGTTCATATCTTCTATCCATGTCAATAGGCCGAGGTATATGTGTGGGGAGTGTTTCCTTCTCTCAGAGGGTAGTGATGGTTGGGACCAGACTGTTGGGGAGGCCAAATCATTGAAATGTTTGAGGGGTGCGAGTGGGTGTCAGTGGACTTTGACCCGTCAGAGAGTCGAGGGCTACAAAGAATTGGGCATAAAAGAGAAATTGCGGCCGAGTGCAGATCAGCCCTGACTTACTGAATGCAAGGGCAGTTCTGAGGGGATATGTAGCCTGGTTTTATTCCAGTATACCTCATAGTTCAGTCACTTTTTGGCCTCTTCCATTTCCTGTGTTACTGACTTCAAATTACTGAATGGACTGATCCTGCTGCTGTGTAACTGGATACTGGTACTTAATGATCTGGTTACAGTTTTATCGGCCCTCGGGGCTTATTGGCCTCCTCCTGTAATTGTATATCAGGCTCCAGGGGCTGAAAAGCCTCATTCTGTTCTGGTGCAACTGAAATCCATATTGACTAAATCGACTGCCCTTGGAGAAAGTGAGCTCTGCAAATGCTGGAGATCAGTGTCGAAAAGTGTGGCACTGGAAAAATACGGCAGGTCAGGCAGCATTAGAGGAACAGGAGAATCCATGATTTGGACGCACCTGATGAAGGGCTTATGCCTGAATCATAGATTCTCCTGCCCCTCAGAGCAGAAATATTCGTTGAGGACTTCACCCTTCTCTTGTAGTTCCACACATACT
This sequence comes from Chiloscyllium plagiosum, assembly GCF_037043375.1. Classification (NCBI taxonomy): domain Eukaryota; kingdom Metazoa; phylum Chordata; class Chondrichthyes; order Orectolobiformes; family Hemiscylliidae; genus Chiloscyllium; species Chiloscyllium plagiosum. The sequence goes on along the minus strand of NW_028270188.1, from coordinate 1,177,714 downwards.
TGTCCCCATGGGTCTTCCAGGGGTTCTATTTTCTCTCCAGTTATTGCTTTTTCTTTTAATATATTTTAATTAACTTTTTGGATTAATCCTAATCTTCTCAGCCAAGGCTCTTTCTTGCCCCCTTTTCACCCTACTGATTTCCTACTTTCATAGATTCCTGTATCTCTTATATATCTCCTTGATCCCAGCTGCTTGTACCTGAACCACGCTCCAAGTTTGAACATGAACCTGTGGACCTGTTTTGTCCCTCTCCATAACTATTTGAAAACTAATAGAAATATAGTTACTGGTCCCACAGTGCTCCCCCCACTGTTAACTCAGTCACTTGTCCAGCCCTATTTCCAAAACAATTTCGAGTTTTGCTCCTCCCCGAGTAGGACACTCTATATACTGCTTGATGAAACTTTCCTGAAGCATTTAACAGATTATATCTCATCAAATCCCTTAATGCTCTGGCCGTTCCAGTCTGTATTAGAGAAATGAAAATCCCTTATTATGATAACCCTATTGCTCCTGCAGGTCTCCCCTCTATCCCTGCATATTTGTTACTTTCATTCCTGTTGACTCTTTGGGGGTCTATATTACAACCCCAATCACCTCACCATTCCATTCCTATTTCTTAACTCTACCTAAAAAGCCTCACTGGGTGATCCATCAGTTATTTTATCTCTGATTACTGCTGTGGTACTCCCTTAATCAGAAATGCAACTCCCCCTCCCCTCCTTCCACCATCTCTATCTCACCTAAAGCACCTGTACCCTGACACATTAAGCTGTCAGTCCTATCCATCACTTAGCTATATTTCTGTAATGGCTATAATATAACAGTCCCACCTGCCGATTCAAGCCCTGAGTTCATCGGCCTTACCTGTAGGCCTTCTTGCATTGAAACAGACACAATTTAATCCAAAATGCATTACTTTCTCTCTGTCATTTTCCAACCTAACATTACTATTTCTATTTACTCTGTCTCCTTCCACTTGCCTCCCTGCTCTTGAGGATATGACCACCTGCCAATCTAGTTTCAACCCTCCCTTGTAACCCTTGCAAAACTGGCCGCCAAGATATTGGTATCCACTCCAGTGCATGTCTCAGAATGTAATCTCCCTCTCAGGAGATTACCACTGTCAAGGTTTTTTTTAAATGTTTCTCCTCGCTCTCTGTAATCACGCTGCAGGACCTCGTCCCTGTTGCTACGGGTATCATTTGTGCCAACGTGCATAATGATTTCTGGCTGCTCCCCCTCCCCCTTGAGAATGTTCTGCAGCCACTTGGAGACACCCTGGTCCCTAGCACCTGGGAGGTAGCCCACCATCCTGGATTCCCGTTTGTGGCCACAGAATGTCCGATCTGTCCCAATAACAATCGACCCTCCTATCTTTACCGTCCTGTTTACCTTTACCCTTTCCCGCTGTGCCTCAGATCCAGTGGTAGTACCACCAACCTGGCTACTGCTGCTTTCCCCTGAACGGTCATCGCCCTCAACAATCCAAACTGGTCTACTTGTTTTCGAGAGGAATGGCCACAGAGGATTCCTGCACTCCCTGCCTACTCCCTTTGCCATTCCTGGTGGTTGCACAGCTACTCTCTGCCTGGAACATGACAGGAAGCAAGGAAAACCTGTTGGATGAAATTGTGTTTATTTAAATACAACAGGACTGACATGTAAGGCGAATGAACTCAGGATTATGAATGTTGGACTGGAATATTACAGTCATTAAAGAAACATAACTAGGTGCGTGTCTATGAATTTGTCAGTATCTCGGATGACCCTGAGTGCATCCTAGATTAGATTACCTACAGTGTGTAAACAGGCCCTTCGGCCCAACAAGTCTGCACCAACCCACCGAACAGCTGCCCATCCAGACCCACCCCCGTACACGCAACACTACGCGTCATTTAGCATGACCAATTCACCTAACCTGCACATCTTTGAACTGTGGGAGGAAACCTCATCACCCAGAAGAAACACATGCAGACACGGGGAGAATGTGCAAACTCCACACAGACAGTTTTCAAATGCAGGATTTGAGCCCTGGTCGCTGGTGCTCTGAGGCAGCAGTGCTAACCACTGAGCCACCGTGCCACTCAGCATCTCTCCCTATCACAGTCTCCCAGGAGCTGAACCTGGGTGCTGTGCCCACACGTGTAGCCATCAGGGACGGTGGAAAATCCTCCTGAGCTCCCACATTCCACAAGAGGAGCGTGTGACTGCCCTAAACGCCATCTTGACTGCTGTAACAATAAAGTTAAAAGGACTTTATTTGAGTTTACCTGTGTATTTTACTGAGCTGGAGCTGTCCGAAGCCTCCTGTGTCAAAGACTTATTGCTTGAACTGCTACAACAGCATGTCTCTCTACCCTTCCAGATTTAGTTTTGGTCAGGGAAGGAAGGAGACACGACAGTGATATAGTGTTTAGGCCTTCAGCACTCCTTGACACCTGGCCCCTGACTACCAGCTCCCCAGTGTAGGTCTCTGCTTGGACTTGGAGGGTGTCTTGCTGAGGTCTTCCTTCTGGTAGTGGTGACTGCGTCGATGGAAATCCTCACCCCAACAGGCAATCCGTGTTGTCGCAGTCCTCTCGTACTTTCTGTCTCTTACTGTCGCGTTTATGAATTCCTTGAATCCCTCAATTGCATTCCAAACTGTGTCTCACTCCATAGTGAGAGAGATGATGTTCTTGTGAATACAGGGCTATTGGAAAAGAACACCATTAGACATAAGGGCAACAATGTGTCTATCCGCTCACTGAGTCTGCTTTTCCTTTGATTAGGTTATATTTATTTTGTTAATGCCCCATTCCACTTTCCTGTGATTTCCCCGTAACACTTGTATAAAAATCTGTCTGTCTCAGCTTTGAAGATATTTAATGATCCAGCCTCAACAGCCCTCCGAATTTTCTACAATTGTTTCCCTCTCACTGATATGAGACTTGGTGGTCTTTAATCTGGGGATTTGCCCACTCTATCTTGCATAAACTTCCAATTCTTCCTCAGATCCTGTATCAATTTGCTCAAAGGTCAAACGGTCACTCTCCCTGAATCCAGAAACTGCTTCTCTAAACTGAAGATCGATTCGTAGGATGTGTTTAACATATTCTCTGGCTCTGTGAACAGGCTGCCCCCTTAGTCCCTAACACTCCCATTCTTTCCCGTGTTATCGTCTTCCCCTTCATAAACAAACAAAAAAAAATGACTTCTTGCTAATCTTACCTGCTAATGTTTTATCACCCCTCCTTCTGCTCTTCCACTGACTTTTTAAATTTAGCCCTTCACTTGCTATATTCTTTTAGGACCTTCAATGACCTGCTCACTTGGAACCTGCTTTAAGCTTCTATTTCCTTTTTCATCCTGTTCGGAATTTGTGTCGACATCTGAGGTTTTCTGGGCTTGTGTTCCTAAATTTTATCTTCGGGGTAACATGCTGGGCCGACACTGTCATCAATTCCATTTTAATCAAATGATTCCCCCAACCCACACCCCACCTTGTTCTGCTACAGTTTCACCCAGAAGCAACTGCACTTTGGCCAAATCCTGTCATTTCTTCTTATAACATCTGTCTACCCAATCCAAAAAGTTTTCATGTTTCCAGCATTTTTGGGGTCTTTTCCTTAGCAAAGTCAAAATGTGTGATATCACAGTCACTGGTCCTATAATGCTCTCCCACCTCTGCCTGGAACAGCTGACTGGCTTCGTTCCCCATAGTTAGGCCCAGCACTGCACTGCCCATTGTTATATCTGCTACATGTTGATATAAGAAGCTCTCTGGAATAAATTTCAAAGCACCTGCCCTCTCTTAAGAAATTATCACTGCCCTAATGAATGTTTGGAATTGAAATGCATGAATATAATGAAACCATTATTGTTTTACACACCTCAATAACTTGGTTATTTGCCTGCTCCCGTACTTTCCTTTATCTGGGGGTCTACAATATATCCCTAGCAGTGATTCTGTCATGGTTTTGAGACTGAGCTCTAACTACCAAGCCTCATTAGAAGATCATTTCAAGATATCGTTCCTTCCTACGCCAGTAACTGACTCCATAATTAATAAGACACCACAACCTCCTCTTTTACCTGTCCTGACAAAGTTTTGGTACCACAGAATATTGAGTTGTTAGCCATGACCTCCCTCAAACACATCTCTGTAATGGCAAAAATGTCACACTTCTACATGTCACCTCGTTTCCTTGTCATATTTGTCTGTCTGATAATATTAGCAGCATTAAGATAAAACACATCCGACCTGGAGTATATCACCTAGAATATTCTGTACCTCAGAGTTCTTCAGTCATTCACTGCTCGTTATCAAGCTGCCCAATTCATGAACCAAAACTTTAACTCTGGGACTGAATGAAAATTTGTTGAGTTGTAATTTCGTTTTTAGTAAAAGTGTTCATCAAATGCAGCTTCCCAGAACTGAACAGTCAGCACTAAATACAACGGGTTTCTGCTGATTAATTACCTGATCAGTGTGCAGAGAGGACAGCCCTTAGTAATGGAGAACGTGAGGACTGCAGATCCTGGTGATCAGAGTCGGAAAGTGTGGCGCTGGCGAAGCACAGCCATTCAGGCAGCATCTGAGGAACAGCAGAGTCAAAGTTTTGGCATCTGCCCTTCATGAGAAAGGTATTCGTGCCTTCCCAAGTTTTCCATTACATAATACACAGGATATTGACAACCATACTTGCTGAGGAAGGCAGCACTGTACAGAGCCCTGAACTGGAAAGCAGTTGGTTGGACAGGGAGTAAACAAGTTGAGGTGAAATACAGACTGATTGAAGTACAAACATAAAGATAGCTAAATCCATCGGCCAGAGGGGAAATACACTAGGTTACTACAGAAAGAGAGGAAAGAGATTTCTGTGTTTTTGGCGATGGTCTTTGAGTGTTCACTCTCCATTTGAGTGGCGTTGGGTGATTGGAGGGTGGCAAATGTTACTCCCTTGTTCAGGCAAGGGAACAGGGATTGCCCTGAGAATGACAGATCAGTCAGTCTTGCATCAGTATTGGTCAAAGTATTGGAGAGGATTCTGAAAAATCATAGTTTGATTAGAAATAGTCAGCATAGCTTTGTGAGGGGCAGGTCATACCTCACAACTCTTATTGGATTCTTTGAGGATGGGAGTAAACACACTAAAGAAGGTAGAGCAGTGAGTGTGGAGTGCATGGATTTTAACAAGGTGTTTGATAAGCTTCCCCGTGGTAGTTTCATGCAGAAAGTAAGGAGGCATGGCATACAGGGAGACCTATCTGTCTGGATACAGAATTGGCTAGCCCATAGAAGACAGAGGGTGGTGGTAAATGGGAAGTATTTTGTGTGGAACTAGGTGAGCAGTGGTGTTCCGTAAGGATCGGTTCTGGGACCTCTGCTGTTTGTGATTGTGATAAATGACTTGGATGACGAAGTGGAAGGGTAGGTTGGTAATTTTGATGATGTTACACCGGTTGATGGAATTGTGGATAGTGTGAAGGGCTGTTGTAGTTTGCAACAGCCCATTGACAGGATGCAGGACTCGGCTGCTAAGTGGCAGATGGAATTCAATATGGAAAGCTGGGATACGATTCATTTTGGAAGGTCGAATATGAATGCAGAATACAGGGTTAAAGGTAAGATTCTTACATTGTGGAGGAACTGGGTATCATATGGGCCATGGCATAGCTCCCACAAAGTTTCTACCCAGGTTTATAAGGTTGTTAAGAAGGTGTTTGATGTGTTCATTAGCCGAGGGATTGAGTTTATGAGCTGGAAGTTTATGCTCCAACTATATGGAGCTCTGGTGAGACCACATGTAGAATATTGTGATCAGTTCTAGTTGCCTCTTTATAGAAAAGATGTGGAAGCTTTGATGAGAATGCTGAGGAAATTTAGCAAGATGCTGCCTGGACTGGAGGACATGTCTTGCAAAGAAAATTTGAGGGAACTAGGGTGTTTTCCTCATTGTAACGAAGACGAATGGAACGTGACTTGACAGCGGTGTTCAAGATGATGAGAGGCATAGATAGAGTGGATAACCAGAGACTTTCTCGCAGGGTGGATATGGCTATCTCGAGGGGGTAAGATTTTAAGGTAATTGGAGGAACGTTTAGGGGGAGGTCCGAGGTAGTTTTTTTACACAGAGAGTGGTGGGTGTGTGCAATGAATAGGCAGCAGTTGTAGTAAAGTCAGCTATATTAGGGATATTTAAATTAATAGGCACATGAATGATAGTATAATGAAAAGTATGTAGGTTAGTCTGATCTTAGAGTAGGATAAAAGGTCGACAGAACGTCAAGGGCTGAAGGGCCTGCACAGTGCTGCACTGTTCTATGTTTCCAGTTTCACCCAGCTTGTGGATTCTCATCAATTGATAAAGTGTGAGGGAGCGATGTGTGTGAGATCAGGAAGCTTTGGAGGGGTGTAAGGACAAATCCTCCAGTTATGGTATGCATTGTTACAGTCACCTGAAAGTCAGCATTATATGTGTGGTTACTTCGATCAGACAGAATCCGCCAAATTCAGTTATTAATGTGATTTGTGGATTGCCGTTTGCTGCTGGTTACTTCACATACATTCTACTGTGCGATCCATGTATTAATCTCTGACCATTCACAGAGATGTACAAATTTATTTTGATACTGGGGAATGTGAAGGTGACATTTACTGGATATAGCTTTAGAGGTTTCGTTGTGAGACACAAGGCACTGCAAAAGATTGTCATCTTGTTAATGTCTTCACCCATGTCTGGTCCGGAGTGCAGAAGTATGGAGTCTGGAAGGCAGTTCAGGTTGCATCATCAAAGGTAACTTGTATGGTGTGATTCTGGCTCTCCATGTCAACACGTCTGCTCTCCGGGCCAGGCTCTGACTGAAGATGAATTTCAAAATCAGGTTGCTGGTCAGCCATTAATTTTTAACCTGGACAATATTTGTACCTGCACTGAGACCAGTGAAAGTCTGTTGGCGGGTTCTCCCCCTGCCCGAGGAGGATTCCAAATTATTTGTTTTGAAATAATGTTTGATTGACTGCCCTGAACCAGGTTAGAAGCTCTATGCACAGATTTAGGAACAGGCCACTGAGTCTCTCTGTATCACAGGCAGCTGTGAGGTCCAATAACACTGTAAATGATTTCAGATAAATTGGAAGCAATTTTCAGCGTAGCTCATTGCAAGCTAGTGAGTTTACTGACTGTTGTGGTTCTGTTCGCCGAGCTGGAAGTTTTTGTTGCAAACGTTTCATCCCCTGTCTAGGTGACATCCTCAGTGCTTGGGAGCCTCCTGTGAAGCGCTTCTGTGGTGTTTCCTCCGGCATTTATCGTGGCCTGTCCCTGCAGCTTCCGGCTGTCAGTTTCAGCTGTCCGCTGTAGGGGCCGGTATATTCATTCCAGGTCGATGTGTTTGTTGATGGAGTTTTTGGATGAGTGTCATACTTCTAGGAATTCCCTGGCTGTTCTTTGTTTGGCTTGCCCTATAATGGTAGTGTTGTCCCAGTCGAATTAATTTTGCATGTCGTCTACGTGTGTGGCGACTAGGGATAGCTGGTCGTGTCGTTTCGTGGCTAGTTGATGTTCGTGGATGCGGATCATAAGCTATCTTCCTGTTTGTCCCATATAGTGTTTTGTGCAGTTCTTGCATGGGATTTTGTACACTACATTAGTGTAGTGTACAGAACCATAACAACGAGCAGCCGAGCTACAAATCTTCTCACAAACTTAGTTTACTGACTTGAACAATAATCGGATGTTTGCTATATTTCATGAATTGGGCAAAAATACGATGTGAACGATAACCATTCAACGGAACTGTAATCTCTTCAATCAATTGTTGATTCTATATTTATGGAACTAAAATATAAACTCCTGTCAAGAATTTCTAACACAGAAATAAAGCATGCACATCTTATTTTATCGACAAAAGAACATAACTCTTGTGGTGATTACAATTCGATATTCAATGTCAGGATTCAAAGCAATGTTTTGCCACTCCAAAATTTTTAAAGTGGTTGGCTTCTGAGTGATTGCATATTCAGAGTGAGCAAATAATTGAACTTACAAATAGAATTAGCGTTCTTACACATTTATATATAATTAATCAGTTTAATCTCTCACTGAAATGTACGATCTTCAGCTATTTGCCAGCAATTCTAAAATGGCAATAATTCAACATGGACTGTGAATATTAAACTAAATAAATTATTTGTGTTATCAACTTTCAGTGAACAATAACTTGAAAACTTCCAATTTTTAGAATGAATGATATTTAATATGAAATGTGGAGAGTGGAATAAAAAACAACGAACATAATATCATGTCAGTGAAAAGTCAGAGCTTTCCAAAGTGTTTTGTGGCAAAGCAATGGTATATTTGTTTTAGTGATTGGAATACAACACGTAAAGTATTCATGTTCTGAGTAGTAATTAGACTTCATAATGAAGCTGACCTTGCAATACTTGCATTTTAAATGTTTATGCTGCACCAAATAATCAGATATTTGCGAGCATTTACACTGTAAAATAATTGGATTTATTCACAGCTGACACATGATTGAGTACAACTATTTTAAGTACAGGAGGAAGCCATTGGCCATAATGCATGAATCAGCTCCAAAGGTATCTCCCAAGCTCCTCCCATTTTCCAGTCCTCTCTCTGTTGCTCGTCAAATTCATAATTTCCAAATATATATCCAGTTCTCCTTTGAATCTTCATTCACAGCTTTCAATTCCAATTCGTAACAACTCTCTGAATAAAGACACTTATTTCACTCCTCGCTGTTTTGCTGTCAACCTTGAAATTAGAATTCTTTGATGCTACAATGCCAACTAAGAGAGTATTATTTTTCACTCTGACAGTTTATTCATACTTTTAAGCACCGCAATAAATTCATATCTTTCTCTCTTCAGCTCCAGGAGCAATAAGCCTTGCAAGAATTGTAACAAACACTACAACGGAAAAACAAGCAGAAAACTAGTCACCAGGATGTATGAACATCAATTAGCCACAAAATACATGACCCCAACACTAATTTCTTGCGTACTGATGAGGAAGTACGCCACTTTTACTAGGTCTGCATATCCATTCTCGGACAGGCCAAACAGAGACAAGTACAAGAATTCCTAGAAACATGGCATTCCAACCGGAACTCCATCAACAAACACATCAATTTTGACTCCATCTACCACCCTCTGATAAAAAGGGCCGGAAATGACATCATCGACACAGGAAATTACATTACCAACGCAAGGAAACCGAAACACTTACATAGAAAGTGGGAGATAACACCAGCACTTCACTGGAGGCTCACTTACTGACACAGTCAATGGAACAAACCAGGAACTGACATTAGCTATTGCTTCAGAATATATCAGTGTACATGGCTGCCACCACATAGAATCATTGAATGAAAATGCGAGCCTGCACCACCAATTGCATATCCAAAGGCTTTTTTTAAAGTTTGTGAGATTATCTGCTCAATCACCCGCCGAGGAAATGCATTCACCAGGGGCAGAACGGTGGCTCAGTGGTTAGAACACCTGCCTTAGAGCAGGGGGACCCAGGATTGATTTCAGCCTCGTGTGACTGCCTGTATGGATTTTGCACATTCTCGCCGTGTCTGCGTGGATTATGCTAGGTATTCCGGTTTTCTCCCACAATCCAAAGATGTGCAGGTTCGGTGAATTGGCCATGCTTAATTGCCCATATTGTTCAGGGATGTGTAGGTTAGGTGTATTGTTCAGGGGTAAATATAGAAGGAAAGTATTTGTGTGGGTTATTCTTTGGAGGGTCAGTGTGGATTTGTTGAGCCGAAGAGCCTATTTCCACAGTGTAGGAATTTTATATTCTATGTCTGTGCCACACTCTCAGTTCAAAACAGACTCACAAATCCTCTCTCAATCCCCTGCCTTTCACTTTAAATATGTATCTCTTTGTTTTTGACCCTTCGAGTAAGGTAAACAGCTGCTGTCTCTTCATCCTCTCCTTTCCCCTTATGCTTTTGTACACCTGTACCAGGTTTCCTCCTCAACCTTCCCTGCTGCAATGAGAAAAGGAGTAAATTTAGCCCGCACACTTCACAGTTTGAGTACTCACTTGTCTTGTTAATTCAGATGTGCGTTATCTCACATTTATCAGTGTTAAACTTCATCGGCCATTAATCTGGATAAAGAAATCATCTGTTAATATCGTCCTTAGGCTAACCATTTCCTCCTCACTGTGAACCACCCATTTAATTTTTGTGTCATCCCCAACATTCGTTATCATTCCACTGCCGTCCATCTTCCACATTCTCACCATCATCATTTATGAATATCACAAACAAACCTTGATTTCCTTCCTGTTCTCTAGATGTTATTCACAGAAGAGAAATTAAGAATTCCAGTCTGTTGCTTTTCTTACTTTGGGTAATTTACACAGTGATGTAGGTAACACCTATTGTGAGGGAGCTACAAATAGCAGTTTCGACACAGAGTTGAATTCACCTTTTACACTCTAACACTCAGCATGTCTTATTCATAAAGTGTGTACCTAATTTAGGATGAACTAGGGTTTGGCACATTGCACTGGAACCTTTTGGGTGGCACTGTTCTTCGTAACAACAGTCAGAGCTGAAGAAAGTTTTTCATCTGCAGGATGGACACTGACTCATTGCTTGAATCAGTAAATGTGATGAGGATAAATACTCAATTAGATTCTATGTTATGGACAAACCGCAGGAGATCAAATCATGTTCTCATGTCTACCTTGAATTGGAAGCAAATACATACTGTTAAAAAAATCAAAAATGTTGAGACACTATACCAGGGAGAAAAACACGTCATCCGCAATTGATGGAGATGCAGAAATACAGAGTGAATGTGCAATCTGAACAAGAATGAAGTGCTGGAAAATGAAGTACATCACAACTTAATTTTCAATGGAACCAGATCCCAATTTTCCTGAACAATGATATTTTTCACCCAACCTCACTTTTGCTAAACCAAGTTTTTCCCAGTCACTAAAACTTCATTAGCCATTCTTCCTCCGCCTTCCTACTCTTTTTTTACACTCCTACTTCCCTTGCATTACCCATTCTGCTGCTACATACTCTTTCACTGATGATATCTCTTCACGTCTTTCTTCTCCCACTCCCACTGTAAGTTACACCAGTTCCGTAGTAACTCCCACCTCCACTGGCCATTCCTTTCCCTTTTTGCTTTTCAACTGGGGTGATGGGAACTGCTGCCGTCTGTGCTCTCTTGGACATCAGTGAATGATGAGATTGAGATGATTAATGTCCAATAGGAACAGACAATAGTGTGTGTGTCACTGTCCAATACACCGTGAACAGGCTGGTGTTGTTCCCCATACAGAGTGGAACTTTTTTTCTGTCTCTGAGTCATAACGCTTAACCAAACAGCCTCATCACAAATAGGACAAACCTCTCCTCAGAATCAGACGTCCATGCATCAGTTTTTCCTTAACCGTTGTGAGGACAGTGACCACATTGTTCAAATAAGCCGTGTTCGATCGTTTTGCTCTTTACCATTTTAACTGATTTTCCAATGTCATTAGACGTGAGATCAGAGTATCTTTCCTCGCATCAAAGTAATATTTGAATCATGTAGCATCATTAACCCTCAGCAAACTGTGGTTAACGGGAAGCAGAGGAAATTCTGCGCAGGTAAATTCCTCAATGAACAATGACACCTTCCCTTGAGCTATTGGGAATGACAAATAAACTCTGCCTTTGCTCGTGCCTACCAAAACCATGGATGGATTTGTCTTATTAAGAACATCATTTGTTTTCACAGTTTGGTCTAAAGTCTCAGAAAACTAACATCTTGCTGGTTGAGTGTCACCCCAATGAAATCAGAGCATTACAATAAGATAACGATTCCGAATATTTTAAATCAGTTACTTTCTGAGGGCTGATCGTGCGATGTCAGTGCCACTGAGATCAACATTTTCTCTGTCCAATAGCATCTCATCACATTGGCTCAAGGCTGCACCATTCCCCAATTCTACCTCATCATCCAGCTCATTTGCCATGCTCGCCAGATATACGAGGCCCACAAGATGTAATAACTTAGAGATGCCTATGAGCCTCTGGAACATGCCACCCTACCCATGCCCTGCAATCTGAGTCCATCCCCTCCCCAAAGCCCACCTTCTGTCGTGTATTCACCATCCCTCCTGAATATTCCACGCTCTAATGTTGAATGTTCTGCACTCAGCAAATGTCTCAGCTTTATCCCTCTGTGCCCCCACTTTAATGAATTTCAGGAACGACATAATGTTGAACTCCTCTTCCACCGTCTTCTCCTCAGTGTCCATTTCTTTGGGCAAGAGTCCATTCCCCATCCCACAGACCCTTCCCCCAGCTCCAACACTCTCTCTCCACTTAGACCCATTCCTCTGGCGTTTACATTGACTCAATCTGTTCTTTGAGAACTTTCAATGTGAAACTGGTTGTTTTAATTTTTCTGCATCCCCGTCACCCTATCCAACCTATCACTCTCTGAACAGACTGTATGCTGTATGCTTCGATACAACCTTACTGTGTTATTCAGCCTGTGCCGATAAGGGTGGTGCTGCAGTAGTCGGGTGGACTCACCTCTAAATTTCAGAGGCTGAGTGCCAGCTTTCAGATACCTCTACATATCACCTTCTGTTCCATAACCGTGCCATGGCACATTAGGCCATTTTATTAACTAAATCTGACAACATTTCATCTGCAGATTCCCACCCACTCGCCCCCACATAACAGTCCCGGAGCTGATGGTCTTCTGATAGCACAGCTCGCTTTTATGTCCTCCTGAAATTCCACAAACACAACTGCCTTCAGCTCGCTCCTGCCATACAGAGGGGGTGCATGGATACACACGTGGGCCCAAGTTATACCTGTTCCTTCATGGGGTACGTCGACCATTCCTTGTTCCAGTTCTATTCTAGCCCCCATCCACAACACTTTCTCCGATACATAGATGATATCATTGCTGCTCCTCCTCTCTCTTGTCCAGAATTGGAAAAGTTCATCGTTTCCAATTTGCACTCCTCCCTCACTTTCACCTGGTCTATCTCTGACACCTCCCTTTCTTTCCTCGACATCTCTCCTTCTATTTCTGGGGATAGACGGGTCACTTATATCCACTATTAAGCCACTGACTCCCACAGCTACCTAGAGTATCCACCCTCGCACCCTGTTTCCTGCAAAGACTCCATTTCATTCCCCCAGTTCCACTCTCTCAACCGCATTGATGGTGTCAACTTCAAAAATGTGGCCTCTGAAATGTCCACCTTCTTCCTCAACCGAGAATTCCCCAGCACTTTTGTCGACAGGGCTCTCAACCAGTTCTGACCCACCTTTGCACTTCTACCCTCACCATCTCTCCTCCCTACTGCAACAGCGTAAGAGTTCTCCCTGTCCTTAACTGCCATCCCACCAGCATTCACATGCATAAGATCATCCGTGTGCATTTCTCCACCTCCAGCGAGATGCCACCACCAGACACATATTTGCTTCCTCTTCCTTTTACCGCCTTCTAAAGTGACCATTTCCTCCAGGACACCCTGGTCCGTTCATTATTCACTGCCCACATTTCCCCCCACCTCCCCCACCCCCAACCACGGGTCCACTTCACTTTCTCCTGCCGGAGATGTTACACTTTCCCATTTACCTCGTCTCTCCTCACTATCCAAGGGCCAAACATACCTCCCAGGTGAAGCAGCATCCTACCAACATTACCTACAATCCGATCTACTACATTCCCTGCTCACATTGTGGTCTGCTCTACATTGGGGAAACTCAAGGTAGACTGGGTGAACACTTCACAGTATATCCAAGCTGTACCTATGCAAAAGACCCCGAATTTCCAGTTGCCTGCCAGTTTAATACCCCATCTTGTTCCTTGGCCAATATCTCTGTGGCAGGCTTGCTGCAGTGTTCCAGGACATTTCAAAGCAAGCTGGAAGAGCATTACCGCATTTTCCGTGGGCGGACCCTGTAGCTCTTCAGACTCAAAAAATATTCAATAATTTTAGGGACTGAACTCCTCAATGTCCCCTACCCATACCACCAGGCCTAGTACTCACTAAGCCTTCCATTACTCACCCCCTATTGTTAGCTAGTAACAGCTATTCAGCCTCTTCTGTAAATAAATCAACATTTCCAGGGCTACCATCGTTTCTGAGGAAGGGCCACTGAACTAGAAACTTTAATTCTGGTTTCTCTGCACAGAGGCAGTTAGACTCGAAACGTCAGCTCTTTTCTCTCCTTCCAGGTGCTGCCAGATCTGCTGGGCTTTTCCAGCACTTTCTCTTTTGGTTACAAATTACTCGAGATTCAACTGAGATGACAGTTTTGCTTATATCGTTCAGATCAGTCAATTTGTCACAGTTCAGAAAGAAAAATAAATCGATTGAGGGAAACTGAGCAGGTCTGGCACCCTCTGAGCAGAGATACACAGAATTAACCTTTGATTCCAATATGACTTTTTCAGAACAGTGTCGCATCATATTCGATATGTTAACTCTGTTTCTCTCTGCAGATACTTGCTCATCTGTTGCGCTTCTCCACCATTTTTATTTGTGTTTCATGCTTCCATATCACTATATTTCATGTTCCTTGACAGGATTACATGCTGAATTTGGTTATATATGGACAATGGAGTCCTTTCCTGTTCCTATTATAGTTGGTGTGTCTGGGACACCTGTGTTACGGCCGAAATCTGTTTCTTCTTTAAGATTCAAAGGAAAATGTAATATTTTTCTGAATATCCTGTAAATCTCAGGAACTCCACTTTGTTTGAAAAGACATTTCAGAGGCAGCTGAAATTTCATGAGATAACAGGAATACATTATTGATGGCGGAGCACTCTGTGTCCATCGTTGAACTAGCTTGTCTACCCCCTCTCCAAAGGCTTTGATTACATATCACAGAATTATTTACAGCAAAAGTGGGAGAAACTCAGCCCATTTTCTCTTCCAGCTTCGAACGACTATATCTCTACTTTAGTCTGCTGTACTATCCCCATAGCTTTCCACATTTTGTTATTAGTGTGTCAGCTTTTAATTTTAAGTATCCTGCCAGATATGAACAATATGATCAAACTCAAACAAAAAAAAAACATAGAGGACAAGCTCAGCAGGTATGGCAGTATCTGGGAAGAGAAATCAAAGTTAATGTTCTGGTCCAGTGATCCTACTCAATCTGTACTCCCAATGATTAAATGGTGTGTATATAAAATATAGTTCACTTTATTACGTTTAAAATTATCCTGTTTAGTTCACATTGTCATTCAGCATTGCATTTCCCAAATGTTGGTTGTTTCCTTGTTGTGAATTAGATTTAATTCTGTCTGGCAGAAAGAGTGGGAATATCATTGTACTCCACATGCAGTCTCCACAGCCACTATCCACATTCTGTCCTATCTCCCAGCCAATATCATGTTCATTCGAACCTGACTCATTAATTCATAAGTCTTAATGAATAAGTTCATTGTAATGATCACTTTTGGTTTTGGACTGAGGCCAAAATGCGTAAAAAATACGGTTTTACAGCAAATAAAACTGCATTTGGAAGTTTGTCAATTTGTATAAATAAATCACTGAAGCATATTCCCTATGGAAGTTACAAAGTTGCCTTATTACAGCAGAGAGAGAAACATTCAGAGAAGTCCACACTTCCTGTCTATGTTCAGGGCAACTGTGCCCAGTGACATTGTGTTGGCTGGCGTTTGTTCCCGTGGATGAGAGAACAGCACAGTAACAACATCCTGATTGTGATTCTTTTGTGGGGGTGGAAGGATTTGGGGAGAGATGGTTACAGCATAGTAAACAGACAACAGAGCAGAATCATCTAGCCTATGAAAAGATAACATCCATCATTCTCCCTCACAACTGCTTTCACCAGAACAATTGGTGATGGGAGATTTGACCAATAGCCAGCAATGTCAACATGTAGTCCAGTCCAGTCATATTGTGAACTGAATGTGCTGGATTGAAAGCTGAGACTGTTTGCTCAATGACTAAGATTAATGTCAGTCTCCATGCAACGTAACTGTGTCACTGGAGGGTTTCCCTCTCCTATTGGTGAAGGGCTACATTCAGTGCACTATCCCACTGGAGTAGTAAATGCATCAATTCCAACAGTAACAAAGAACAACAGCTGCGTAGACAGAGAGAGGACAGATCTGAACCTGGGAATAGCGGACTGGAATATTACAACAATGGAGAGGAGATTTTCCTTGAGTCTTTTCCAGATTTCCCCCTATTAGGAATTTCTACCATATCGGATATCAGCAGTTCTGATGATTATTCTGGGCGAGGTGGCGGGTGTGCTACTAACATATTCTCGCTATTGTTGGTGTTCTCTACCTCTGTCCATTCATTAATACCACAAACAAGTTTGAATTTGGTTGCAATTTCTGTTATCGATATTTGTCAGAGAAAGAAACTATTGTCTTCAGTTTCAATTGCAGTCTCCATTCATTATCCATGAATGGCAGACAACTCGCTCACAAACATCTGAGAACAAAACTGTGCAAAACCTCGAGATCTCTTTTTGCCCGAATTGATTTATGTCTTCTGTTCTCTCTGTCACCAAACCTGTCCACTACCAGCTCCTAATATCCCCAATCTCCATCTCTGCGTCAGTGCTGTTGCTGAACAATCCATTGCCTACACGCTGGTACAATTCAGACTTAATGTTTCAAACTCTCTTCTGACCACTTTTCCGATTGCAAATATGTAAAACATAAAATTGTTCTTGTCTCGGAAGTTACTTCATGATGAGGAGAATATATGAATGTAGGAATGTCGCTGGATGTAATTCAGAAGCAAAGCTTATTAAACGAAAGATATTGTTTCAAATAATTTGTTTCAATTCCACCACAGCTGATGACAGAATTTTAATAAAACTTATAAGAATTGGAATAAAAGTGAATTTCACAAAGACAACCATAAAAGCAACATTTTGTCTGAAAGCCTTCCTGTTTCAGTGATCACCTTTGGTAAAGAAAACTAATGTTATTACCTGGTCTGGGTTAAGTGAGACTTCAGCCCCATGACAATATGCTTTATTTTATATTGGCTTGTGGAATGGCCTCAGAATCAGGGCAATTATGATGGTCACCAAATGCTGCCCGTGGCCGAGATGCCAACATCCCACGAAATAACAAAATTGAAGTTTAAATCAAATAAAGAAGTAGCTGAAAATCTGAAATTATAGAAAGAAATACAAAGAAACGAAGAGAAAGTGCTGGGAAACTTTCCTGAACTGGCAGCAGCTGGAAAAGAGTGTGATTAATATCATTGACAGGGAAGTCTGCTTTGAAGGGAAGGACGAATCAATAGGGAAAGAGGGATATAGAAGAAAAAGAGGAAACAAAGAGAATGATTAGCTGGTCTGGAAATAAAATGTGTGATTCACCTCATTTATTTTTCTCCATTCCCATCTTCCTGAATATCATGCCCATGTACATGCAGGTATTCCCCGCTTTTCAAAAGTTCGCTTTTCGCAACTTCCCTTCCCGAATGACCTACATTAGGGCCTTGTTTCGCGAACCAAAAGAAATCCAAAGAGGATTTTCACTTTTACGAAGAAAGGTGAAGCTTTTCCCATATACATTAGTGCTACTGCACTTTACACCTTATCAGCGAGCGAACGGTTTCTTTCAGATAGCGAGAGAAACCTGTATTTGTCTAAGATCATGTTTTAAGCGATTTGATTCCCCCTGTCAGTATTCCCTGAGTGTGGTCATCTTCTTATATTTGTTAACGGGATATGGGAATCTCTGACTGGGGCAGCATTAGTTCATTTTCACAGTTGCCCTTGAGAAGACCTTGAGCCACTGCAGGCCACGTGATTGATCTGATTGGATTTGATTTATTTTAGTCAAATGTACAATGGAAAGGTTTGCTTTGCGAGTAGTGCAGGCACATGATAGTAAACAAGAAAACAGAGATCGTGGGGTACTGCCACAGAGTGAGGCATACAGCTTCACAGGAGGTGAGCAAAGCAAAATCGACATTAGCAAGATTAATATTATTTGAAAAGGTAGAGATGTCAATTCGTCAGTCTAATTATGGTAGGGAAGGAAGTATTCCTGAGCATGCTGGTCCATGTTTTCAAGCCTCTGTGTCTCCTCCCTGTTGAAAGAGGTTGTAGGAGATCATAACTGGTTTGGGAGAGATCTTTGATGTTGCCAGCTTTTCTGCGACAAAGACAAGTATAAATGACGTAAGGTGGTCTTCCGTGATGGGCTGGGCTGTGCATATAACCGTCTGTAGTTTCTTCTGGTCCTGGGCAGATCAGTTACCATGTCAGACCATTATGCATGTGAATAGAATGTTTTCAGTTGCCAGTGTACGGAACATTGGGAGACGGGTTGTTCCAAAATAGTTAGATGTAATAATTGGCTGTTAAATGGATACCCATGTTTTTGCCGTTTTGGGAACAATTGAAATTTAACCAATAATTTTAAAATATGTCTTCGATACCAAAACCCAGTTGAGTTAATTGTATTGCCAACATCGAACCAATGAGCCATCACCTGCTTCAATGTATAGAGAAGCCATCACCATCACAACGAGGGAGAAAGAGAAAAACACGAAGGGAAGGAGAGAGAGAACACAGCGAGGGAAACAGATGGACAAACAGTCAGTCGAAGAGAGAAAGGAAACAAAACAACGAAACAAACCGTCACGTGGAGAGGGAGCAGGGAAGATAGTAGGTTCAGGGAAAGAAACAGAAGGCAGGGAAAAGGAGAACAGAGGGAAACAGACAGTGTGAGAGACGCAGTAAGAGACAAAGGACACTGGGAGCTGGGGATGGAGTCACAGGGAGCTGGGGGGATGGGTGAAGCTAGGGGTGAGGACGAGAGAGAGCTGGGAGTGTGCACTGGAGGGAGCTGGGAGGAGAGAGGTGAGGATTTATTTTGACACGTAACAAGATGTCCAGGCAGATCATAGTAAGCAAGGATGTACAGAAAGATCGTTTCTTTCGTAATTACAGAAGTAAAAAACTCATTTAGAGCTTCCCCTCCCTCCTCTGACTCCACACACAAGTTCCCTATGGTATCCCTGATCGGCCCTACTCTTTCATTGACCAATTTCTTATTCCTCACCTGAGTATAAAATGCCTTTGTGTTCTCCCTAATCCGTTCTGCCAGGCCTTTCTCTTGCCCCCTCCTGGCTCTCCTAAGACCATTTTTGAGCTCGTTCCTCGCCTGCCTGTAATCCTCCAGAGCTGAGCTTGACCCTAGCTTCCTCCACCTTATGTAAACTACCTTCTTCCTTTTGACGAGAAGCTCCACTGCTATCCCAGATTACTGAGTGAAGGGAGAGAGGAAGCTCTAAATGAGTTTTTTTACTTCTGTCATTACGAAAGAAACGATCTTTGTAGTGATTGAAACCATTGAAGAGCAGGTGTGCATGCTGGAATGGATAGAGATAGAGGAAGCTGATGTGCTGAAAAGTTTGTCAAACATTAAGATTGACAAGTCACCAGGTCTGGACCAGAGTTCTTCTCGGCTGCTTTGGGAAACGAGAAATGCCATTGCTTCGCTACTTGCGAAGATCTTTGCATCCTTGCTCTCCACTGGAGTCGTACCTGAAGACTGGAGAGAGGCAAATGTAATTCCTCTCTTCAAGAAAGGAAATAGGGAAGTCCCAGGCAATTACACACCAGTAAGTCTCACGTCTGTCTTCTGCAAGGTGTTAGAAAGGATTCTGAGGGATAGGATTTATGACCATCTGGAAGTGCATGGCTTGATCAAATGCAGTCAACACGGCTTTGTGAGGGGCAGGTCACTGCCTCACACACCTTATCGAGTTCTTTGAGGATGTGACTAGAAAAGTTGATGAGGGTCGATCTCTGGATGTGTGTATATGGACTTCAGCAAGGCATTTGATAAAGTTCCCCATGGTAGGCTCATTCAGAAGGTCAGGAGGAATGGGATTCAGGGGAACATAGCTGTCTGGATACAGATTTGGCTGGCCAGCAGAAGACAGCAAGTGGTAGTAGAAGGGAAATATTCTGCCTGGAAATCAGTGGTGAATGCCCTCTCTCTTTGGGCTCTACTTTTTGTAATTTTTATTAATGAAGGATGGGTCAGTAATTTTTCAGACGACACAAAGGTTGGAGGTGTCATTGACAGTACAGAGGGCTGTTGTGGGCTGCAGCGGGACATTGACAGGATGCAGAGATGGGCTGAGAGGTGGCAGGTGGAGTTCAACCTGGATAAATGCGAGGTGATGCATTTTGGAAGGTCGATTTTGAAAAATGATTTACAGGATTAAGGATAGGATTCTTGGCAGTATGGAGGAACAGAGGGATCTTGGTGTGCAGGTACATAGATACCCTAAAATGGCCACCCAAGTGGACAGGGTTGTTCAGAATGCATATGGTGTCTTGGCTTTCATTAACAGGGGGATTGCGTTTAAGAGTCGTGAGATCTTGTTGCAATTCTATACAACTTTGGTTAGACCGCACTTGGAATACTGCGTCCAGTTCTGGGTCCTATTATGGGTAAGATGTAGATCCTTTGGAGAGGGTTCAGAGGAGGTTTACCAGGATGCTGCCTGGACTGGAGGGATTATCTTATGAAGAGAGGTTGACTGAGCTCGGACGTTTTTCATTGTTCAAAAGGAGGAGGAGAGGGGACCTAATTGAGGTATATAAGACAATGAGAGGCATAGATAGAGTCGATAGCCAGAGACTATTTCCCAGGGCATAAATGGCTAACACGAAGGTTCATAGTTTTAAACTGGTTGGAGGAAAGTATAGAGGGGATGTCAGAGGCGGGTTCCTTACACAGAGAGTTGTGAGAGCATGGAACGCGTTGCCAGCAGAAGCTGTGGAAGCAAGGTTATTGGGGACATTTAAGAGACTGCTAACATGCATATGGTCACAGACATTTGACGGTGCGTACATGAGGATCAATTGTCTGCGCAAAATCGTGGTCTGAAGGGCCTGTTCTGTGCTGTACTGTTCTATGTTCGATGTTCAATGTTCTAGAGTTGGCAGCCTTTCTGCGGTAACGAACCATGTATATAGAATCAATGGTTGGGAGATTGGCTGTGCACCCAACCTATTGTAGTTTCTTATGGTCCTGGGCAGAGCATTGCCGTATGAAGCCGTAACGCACCCAGACAGTATGCTTTCAATGGTGTATCTGTCGAAGTAGTACATGCAGAATTTCCTGAGCCTCCTGAGAAAGAAGAGGCGTTGTTAAACTTTCTTGACTGTCACACATATGCAAGAAAACCAGGGTAGTTTGTCAGTTATTGTCACTCGGAGGGAGTTGATGCTCTGCACTCCTTCAACCATTGATGTAGATGACGGCGTGTTCCTCTCCTTTCTTTCTGAACTCAATGATCGGTTCCTTACTATTGCCGAATTTGAGAGAGAGGTTATTATCATTACACCATGCCACTAAGCCCTCGATCTCCTTTCTGTATTCTGACTCATCGTTGTTTGATATCCCTCCTGATTTGGTGATGTCATCAGCGAACTTGTAGCTCGCGTTGTTCGGATTTGACAACACAACCGCGTGTGTATAGGGCGTACAATAGGGGGCAGAGAACACAGCCATGGGAGTACAGGGAGTACAGTAGGGGGCTGAGGACACAACCATGGGAGTACAGGGAGTACAGTAGGGGACTGAGGGCACAGTAATGGGAGTACAGGGAGTACAGTAGGTGGCTGAGGGCACAGTAATGGGAGTACAGGGAGTACAGTAGGGGACTGAGGGCACAGCCATTTGTGAACAAGAAGTACAGTAGGGGGCTGAGGACAGAGCCATGGATGTACAGGGAGTACAGTAGGGAGCTGAGGGCAGAGCCGTGGGTATACAGGGAGTACAGTAGGGGGCTGAGGGCACAGCCATGTGTGTACAAGGAGTACAGTAGGGGGCTGATGGCAGAGCCGTGGATATACAGGGAGTAGAGAAGGGGGCTGAGGACACTGCTGTGGGTGCACGGGGAGTACAATAGGGGGCACAGAACACATCCTCCAGGAGTTCCAGTGTTGGGTTTTATCGTGGAGAATGTTCAGATACCTTTCTTCACAGATTGTCACCTGTGTGTCTGAAACCGGGGATCCTGTTGCAGAGGATGGAGCCGTGATCAAGGTCACGGAGTATTGAGATCAGCCTGGAGGGGACAATGATGTTGAAGGTGCAGCTGTACTCAATGACCAGGAGTCTGGTGTAGTTCCAGTCAACTCACTGCTTGAACCTGAATGGAGTCAACTACCTTGAGTGCTGTGCCTTTTCAATGGTGGACAGTTCTTAGGGAGTCAGGAAGTGCCATTCAGATGAACCACCTGAACAAAGGACCTGAGGGCATTTTTGTATATCTGGAGATGATACAATGATGGTTGGATGGCAGGCGATATTCATGAAGTGAGGAGGCTGCAGAACGGTGCCACAGTGGTTAGCACTGCTGCCCCACAGCGCTAGAGACCCGGGTTCATTTCCCGCCTCAAGTGACTGATTGTGTGGAGTTTGCACGTTCTCCTTGTGTCTGCGTGGGTTTCGTCCGGGTGCTCCGGTTTCCTCCCACAGTCCAAAGATGTGCAGGTCAGATGAATTGACCGTGCTAAATTGCCCGTAGTGTTAGCTATGCGGTAAATGTAGGGGTATGGGTGGGTTGCGCTTCTGCGGTGCGGTGTGGACTTGTTGTGCCGAAGGGCCTGTTTCCACACTGTAAGTAATCTAATCTAATCTAATCTAATCTAATCTAATCTAATCTAATATAAAAGCTTGGACAGTTTAGGATCGTGGGCAAACACGTGGTTGATGGAATACAATATGGGATCGTGTGAGATTATGCACTTTGGTAGGCCGACTAGAGGCAGACAGTATGTTCTAATGGGATCCATTAAATCTGAAGCACAAAAAGAAATTTGAAGCACTCGTCCCCTGTTATGGTTATTGTGCAGGTTCAGTTGGAAGTTAGGAAAGCAAATGCAATGTTAGCATTCATTTCAAGGGACCTAGAATACAAGAGAGGAGACATGCCGCGGAGAATGTAATGGGCAATGGTCAGACAGCATTTGGAATGTTGGGAGCTATTTTGGGCGCTATCTCTGGGGCAAGATCAGCAGGTGTTGGAGCTAATCCATCCTGGGGATGGTGGCTTGTCATGAGCGGCGGTTTGTGTACTCGATGGAATTTAGAAGAATGGGAGCGAGGCATCTGATAGAAACTGATTGATTACTGCAAAGATTGAGACAGTCAGTGTGTAGAAAATATGTCTAGTAGTTATAGAGACTATGACAAAATGGCACAGTTTCACAGAGAGGAATGGGCTGAATGACCTCAATCTATAGCAATATCGCATGCTCATTTGGTCTATTATTCAGTGCAGAATTGTAAGTCTCTGAGCAACTCTTGTAACCCTTGTATTTGTATGTTGATTTGACTTCACGTTCTGTTCAATGGTAACCGCTGTGATATGGACGATGGGAGGATTCAGTGTCGGCCAGTAGTCTATTAAACGTTGAATATACACAGCTATCTGTGAGTTTCATCTGGCGGGAGGACACTGTCTCTCAAATGATTGCCATTTTCAGACTGGTATTTTCGAAGGATCGATCCTGTTACTCCAGTATTGTTGAATTTAACAAAACAGATGCAATTTATCACAGCACACAGCAACAATAAGTCATCGAACACTGAACACCCCCTCATAACAGAAACGTCTACAATGTTCTGTATAAGAAACACTGCTTTCCTGTTCATGCTCAAATCAGATAACCTGCCCCATCGAGAAGCTCATCTTGGAACTATTTTTTTAAAAAATATTTTTTTGGATGCGGGCATCGCTGGATCGGTCCACCATTTCTTGTCCGCCCCTCATTGCCCCCTTGAGAAAGTGGTGCTGAGCTGCCTTCTTAAACCGCTGTAGTCCACCTGCGGTGTGTTGACCCACAATGCTATGAAGGAGGGAATTCCAGGGTTTTTACCAGTAACAGTGAAGGAACGGCGATATATTTCCACATCACGATGATGATTGGTTTGGAAGGGAATTTATAGGTGGTGGCATTCCCATAAGTATGCAGGCCTTGTCATTCTAGATGTACGTGTTCGTTGGATTGGAAGATGCTGTCTGAGGATTTTTGGGGAATTTCTGCATTGCGTCTTGTAGATAGTGCACACTTCTGCTTACTGAGCGACGGTGGTGAAGGGAGTGCATGCTTGTGGATGTGAATCCAATCAAATGGACTGTGTTGTCCTGGATGTTGTCAAGCTTCTTTAGTCTTGTTGGGTTTGCACTCATTCAAGCAAGTGGGCGAATTCCATCTCATTCCTGACTTGTGCCTTTTAGATGATTGACAGACTTTAGGAAGTCAGGAGGTGAGTTACTCGCGCAGTATTCCTAGCTTCTGATCTGCTCTTAAATTTATGTGATGAGTCGGGTTGAGTTTCTAATCAAATAAAACCTCCAGGATATTGATAGTGGGGAACTGAGTGATGATAATGCTGCAAATACTAAGTTGTTATATTGTTTCTTATTGGTGGTGGTCATTGTCTGGCATCTGTGTGGTGCAAATATTTCTTGCAACTTGTCAGCCCAAGCATGGAGAGGGACAGATCTTGTTGCATTTTGTCATGGACTGCTTCCGTATCTGAGCATTTGTGAATGGTGCTGAACATTGTGCAGTCATTGTCGAATATCCCCACGTCTGACATTATGATGGAAGGAATGTCATTGATGAAGCAGCTGAAGATGCTTTGATCTAGGATTCATCCGGAGAGTCACTCAAGGTGTTGTCTTGTGTGATGATGAAATATGTCATAATGAAACCTCCATCCATGTTATCTTGAGGGACCACTGCAGAGATGTTCTGGAGCTGAGATGACTGACTTCCAACAAAAATTACCAACTTCCGATCTGTCAGGTATGACTCCAATAATGGAGTATTTTCCCGCAATACCGTTTTTGCTCGGGTTTCGTGAAGCCACGTTTGAAAGAATGTAGCCTTGATGTCAAGGGCGGGAATTCAGCTTTTTCTTCTATGTCTGAACCAAGGCTGTAATGAGGTCAGGAGTTGAGTGGCCCTGGTGTCACCCAAACTTGGTGTCACTGAGCAGGTATTGCTAAGGAGGTGCTGGCTTGATAGCACTGTTGATGTCCCCTTCCATCACTTTACTGACAATGGGGAGTAGACTGATGAGGTGGTATTTGGCCGGGTTGACTTTGTCCTGCTTTTTATGTACAGAACACACTTGAGCAGTTTTTTTCCCCCCCATTGTTGGTTTGTAACCATACTAGAACAGCTCGGCTAAGGGAGCGGGAAGTTCTGGAGCACAAGCCTTCAGGACTATTGTCAGCATGTTATCAGGGCCCATAGCCTTTGCAGTATCCAGTGCCTTCAACTGTTTCTTGATATCAATCAATCGAATTTGCTGAAGACTGCTATCTGTAATGATGGGAACCACAGGAGAAGACCGAAGTGGATGATCCACTCGAAACTTCTGAGGGAAGAATTCTGTGAAAGCTTCGGCCTTATCTTTTGCACTGATGTGCTGGGCTCCTCCATCATTGATGTTGGGGATATCTGTGGAGCGACCTACTCCGGTGAGTTGTTTAATCGTCCACCAGCATCCACGATCAGATTCGCAGGACTGCAGAGCTTAGATCTGATGTGTTGATTCTGGGATCGCTTAGCTCTGTCTGTCCCTTGCATTTTATGCAATTTGGCATGCAAATAGTTCTGTTTGGAAGCTTCAGCAGATTAACATTTTATCTTTATGTATGCCTGGGTCTGCTCCTGGCTTGCCCTCCTGCACTCTCTTTTGAACCAGGTTTAATCCTCTTGCTTGATGGTAATGGTTGAGTGGGTGATATGCTGGGTAAATGAGGTTACAGGTCACAGGGACTCCCAGAGCATCGACCGCCCGACTCTCTCGCACTGATCTGCCTCCTCTGCTGGATCCGTCCTGCTTTTGGGACAGGACATATCCAGGGATGGTGATGGCGCTGTCTGTGTTATATCTGTAAGGTAAAATTCCGTGAGAATGCCAATGTCAGGCTGTTGCTTGACTAGTCTGTAAAACAGTTGTCCCAATTTTGGCATGAGCACTCATTGTTAATAAGGAGGAATTTGCAGGTTCGACAATGGTGTTTCTAACATTCACTTTTCCGGTGCCCACATCAATACATCCGGTTTCATTTCTTTGAAATTCTGTAGCACTTCTGACTGACTCGCTGACTGACAATTTCAGAGGGTGATTGAGAGTCAATCACATTGCTTTGGGTCTAGGGTCAACAGTCAGCCAGTCCAGATGAGGAATGGAAGATTCCTTCATTGAAGGATATTAGTGAACCAGATGGATTTTTCTGACAATTGGCAACGATTTCATTCTCATATGTACGATTCTTAATTCCAGGGATATTTTTAAATTATTTAATTGATTTTCAAACATCTGCAGTGGCGGGATTCGAACCTCGGTCAGCAGAACATGAGCTAGATTTTCTGGATTGATAATCTCGCGGTAATACCATGGGGATTATTTGGAACCACATCTTGTACTCAACTGCTATTCATTGTGTTGTCCTGTTTTTATATAATTGTTAAGTTATTGTGGAACCTCATCCTTCATTCAATCCTGATTAAAATACATGGCGATGAAAGTCATCCTGACGACTAGAATTTCATTCAGTCTGTTTTGTTTGAATAGACAAGTCAAGGCAGCTGCACATCAGAGAAGAACATGAAGAGATAATGGTATTTGTGCACTGTACCTGTTACCGGACCAGCGTGTCTGTCCAGACACCGAAAGTACTTATTGTGTGTCAGAGAACCGCAAAATTATTATAGCACAAATGGGAATCAGTCAGTCCATCGTGGGGTCACAAGCTCATCAACCGCACAATTGGAGCGAGAGACAGTAAGTCGAGATAGATTGCGTGAGAGAGAAATAAACAGAGAGAAAGAAAGTGAAGAGAGATAAACTGAGAGAGAATAGAAAGGGGAGCGACTAATTGAGAGGGAGATGAAGAGGTGTTAGATGAGAGTGAAGTTAGATACATCAGACGACAGCATGATGGTGGATAGATATGGACAGACAGAAGTTAGAAGTTTTATTTAGAAATACCTCCGGTCTGCAAGCTCTTTGGGTGTCATACACTGTGAGCAGTGTGCTGATACTGACTGTCAGCCCAGATCACTTATTCCCAAAAATATCACAGAGCGAGGTTACTGACAGCTAAACAAAATCCATTCGGCCAATAGATTAGTATCATGGAGAAGGTGGATTTTAAAAAAATAGACTATGCCAAGAACAGCAGGAAATGATGACAGTCCCCACTGTGTGAGAGACTGGTCCATAGAATATCAGTAAGGTGGATCACTGACTGTTGTGGAAATTAGACTGACTGGACTCAGATGCTAGCAAGAGCAAAGAAAAAGCTTTATTTTTACGCACTGCAGTGGGCCAATACACTTGGCGAAAACGCCTTGTGTAAGGGCCCTGAACATAATTAACGTATTCCTTTTCTGCTCTTCTTAGCACACGCTCAAGGACAAGGGCTGGGAAACATTCGAGTTCTTATTTTCTCATCCCCTTGCCGTGGACATAACTGTCTTTTTGTTTTCCTTTGCTTTTTCTGCTGAATTCGACTGCTCGCCAGGCCAGGTTGAATGTTTAAAAAGTTCAGCAAAGACACGCTTTCTCTTCGACTGCAGAATTCAGCAAAGTGTTTGCAACTTCCGGAAAAGTTTAAAATTTAGCATAGCATTCTCTTTCAGATTTCACAGTAAATGTTAATCTTGTTAATTTTCCATTACATTTCCCCTCTTTTTGTAATTTTTTGACAAGAAGGACAACGAAAACAGAGACAAAATTAAAAAAAGAAATGTACAAAGCAAGATTAAAAAAAAATGCAGAGCGAGATAGCAATGCATCAGCGAACTCAACAGCTGCCCATGTTGTGAGGAGCACTTGAAACAGTCCCAGTCACCTGTTCACCTTCTAGCTTTTCCTCCTGAGGTTTTTCACGACTATCCAGTCTCCAGATCGTGCAGCTTCCCCTCTGCTGATTGAGGTAGTCTTGCTTTCACTTGATTCGATGCTTGACACAATAGTGTAGAGAGTTTTATACAGCAACACAACATCTCATCCTCACAGTGGTCTGTTATCTGTTTTACCTTAGGTCTTGGGCCCATTCCTGTATTTGGTGGCCTACTAAACAAAATCTCAAACGGGCTAAGATTAGTTCTTCCTCTCCTCCTAGATCTCATATATGTTAGCAAATTGGAAGTGCCTTTGTCCATGTCAACCCAAGTTCCTCACAACATTTCGTCCATTTATACGTTTTAGGGCAGCATTTTCTCTTTCCACTGCCCCACCGCTCGCTGGGTGGTAGGCACAGTGTTGTCTCATGTTTATTCCCAAATAATCAGGGATCTGCTGTAAGACATTATTGACGAATGGCGTCCCATTGTCACTACAAAAGTTTTCAGGGATGCCCCATCTTGGAATTATTTCAGTTAGAAAAGCCTAGGCACTGGCATCCGATTTGGAAGTGCGGAACGCTTCCAACCATTTAGAAAACATATCAACTATAATCAGACAATATATATTACCTCTGCTGGGAGTTAGTTCAGAGAAATCCATCTGTAAATGTTCAAAGTGTCTTTGGGATTGGGGGTGTGCTGCCTGTCTCATCTGCAATCCCCTCCCCGCATTATTAATGGCACAGATAACACATCGTTCACAATATTTCTGGGATTAATGTATCAGTGTGCCGAAATACTGCCGTAAATTCCCCCCTTTTGACACATGGTCCTTACTGTGTTTCAGTTTGGCATAGAATGGAAATAATGATTGTGGTAGACAGGCTTTAACATTAGGGCCACAACACACCCCTTCATTCATGCTGCACACTGCCCTAGTCCACTCACGCTTCTCCTCCAGCGTTGCCTGTGACTGTAACTCCCGCACGTCAGCTGTTGGGGTGCAAATATTTGTCATACACATGTCAAACTAATCACTTCGTAGCTGCTGGGCTGCCGCCCTTGCTGCTGAGTCTGCCGTCGCATTGCCTTAAGAAATAGAATCGTTATTTTTTGTGTGGGCTTCACATTTACATACAAAAATTAATTTGGGCAATTGGACCACTTCCAGGAGGTCATAAAGCAGACCACGGTGTGTGATGGGCTTTCCGGTGGAGGTCAAGAAGCCCTTGTGTTTCCACAGAGTTCCAAAATCATGTACAACCCGGAATGCATATCTGCTGTCGGTGTAAATATTCACTGGCCTTTCCTCAGCCACTTTATATGCCTTAGTCAAGGCAAATGATGAGAAAGGAATAATTCCACTTTGACTACCTCGTGGGTAGTCATTACAGCATATCCAACACATTTCTGCACTGCTTCCTTGTTCCTGAATGTTGACCCATCCACAAAAACCTACATATCCGGATTCTGAAGTGGAGAATCGTGCAAGTCTTGTCTCGGTCTGCAAATTCCATTCGTTGTAGGAACACAATCATGTGGGACTCCTTCTCTCCTTCTGTGGAGAGAAGGCTAGCAGGGTTAAGGACGTTACATCACTGTATTGTAATGTCAGGCGTCTCCAATAATACAGTGTTATATCTGCGCCAACATGCGTGCTGTGTTTTACTCGGAAAGCAGTAAGTATACTGCATGTAGTACCAGTAGGGTTAATTCACCATAGCCGCCTATATCCATGGATGCTGCAACAGCCTTTTCAGCTGCAGCCATGGTTCGCAAATATTTAGGCAATCCTGCAGCTACGGGGTCTAGTTTTGCTGGAAAATAAGCTACTGGCCTATAAGCCTGCAACAGGGCAGATGTCATGCAGCTACGCTTCTCATCTACCGTTTGTACAAAAGGCTTGTTTGGATTCGGAATCACCAATGTAGGTGTAGTTTATGCTGCTATCAAGCAATCATCTACACACTGCAGAAGCGCTGATCCCAGGGTTAAAACAAAAGTCTCCAGACTCCTGCATAGAGCCTCATTGTATATGGTGGGGGACTCACAGTAACCTTGATGAAGTCATGTGAAGTTATATGATTTCTCTTTAAATAAAAAAGCAAACCAGAATTGACTATCTGGGTGTCTCAGTGCACTACAGAAGGTATTTGCTAAATGCACAACAAAGAACTATTGACTGTCCGGTGGAATTTGAGCTAATATAGTACAGGGGTTAGGAACATTTGAGGCGTGCGGATTGGCAGAGTTATTGCCTGAAAAGGGGGATTCAAAGACTGGAGTAATTCCTGCTGTAGCCTCAGGTTTTAACGGGTATTCTGTTCTGCAGCGGTGCCGTAAATCTCTCTCGTAGCACAACTCCTGATGCACCCATTGAGTTCAGGAACCATCCACTCAACTTTATTGGCGTTGACTCTCTGAACTGGCTTGAAATAATGATTGAATATGCTGACCCGATGTCTACCAAAAAAAGTTACTGGCGTACCTTCCACATATAACATAGAGGTCGGCATCGACTTATAGGCATCATTGTTATAATTAACGTATTGTCCACTCTTCACAATCGCACTGCTCCATATCGAGGTGGGACATGTCTCAGTGCCAATAAGCTTAGTAGAAGAGATTAGCATAAGCGAGTCTTCGTTGCCAAGCATAAAGGAAAGTGGCTTACCTGTACCTTGTGGGCTGCCCACCTCCTCCTCAGCCTTCCCGTCAGTCACCATGCTGCCTCGCCTCCAGGGCCGATTGAGGCTGTCTGTGCGGGCACTGTCACGTCCAGTGGTTCATTTCTTCGCAAACTAAGCACCTGCCAGATCTACCTCTGCCAGCGCCTCTCCCACGACCCCTTTCTCTTCCTCTTTCTCCTCTACAACCTCCCCCTCTGCCTCTCTCTTTTCCTGCAGCACCTCCCTCCAACGGCTGGGTGACCATTTGCATCGTAGTAAGCTAAGATTTATGCACTTGCTGTCCATCTTTAGTTTCCACCTATCCTTCTCCTGGGTACGCAATGTTTCAGCACGTATCACATGTTATTCGATCAAATGCAACTTTCCTGTGTCTCGTATGTCTTTTACCTTTTTCACTATTTCGTCATTCATTTTATTGATGAAGCTGTTCCTCAGATGTGCCTCATACGGTGTGATTTCTGCCGCCGTTATGCCCTCGGGGGCCTCAGTCAACTATGGATGTTATGGACTTCAGTGAGGCGCGTAAGGTACTGGGACACTGTCTCACCTTCTCCTTGTTTACACATTGCAATTTTGGTCATGTCCATTCGCACTGGGAATGCCTTCCTCCAGGCGGTTGCCAGCGCTGCAACAAATGTATTAAAGTCTCTGTTTTCTTCCGCTTGCGGGTCGGTTGATCTGGCATGGACATTTACAGCTGGCCAGTTATACTTGATTTTGGTGATATCAGTACCCAGCTTTCGTTCTCAGAGACGTCTCATCGCATGCAATGTGGGATGGAATTCGGTACAGAACTTTGTCACTTCTTCGGTGAACTTATTACCTCCAATCTCGCGTGGATCAGGCAACTGCCCAGAGGCACTTCGGAAATCTTTCATGGTCCATGGTCGGTGGACCAACACTGGGCACCCTTCTGGACCTGCAACATCAACCATTGGTGCTTGCAGAACAAACTGGTAAGATGATCATACGCCAATACTGTCACCGCCTGACTCATCAGCCGTCATGGGGTAACCGCGGACAGACTCTGGATGCCTTCCTGTCGTGGAGTGGGCATCCTTTTTTTGGGCTTCTTGCTTCAGTTGATTGGGGGTTTGGCATGCCATTGGTGATTCAGCAGACCCTGAGGCTGCGGTCGCTAACTTGGGATCTTCACCAGGCAGATCTCGTCGGGGGGCTATGGGTCTCGGAGGGTAGCCATCAATGTCAGGATGTGAAACAGACTTAAGGCACTGTTCAGCTTCGTTAGGTTGTTTTCTGCATGCGTCTGCATGCGCGCTAATGTTTGTACGTGTATTTGATATGTTTTTTACTTGAGATTTCCTTTCGCTGATATCAGCCTCAGCCTTCCACATATTATAAGCACTCCAATTGCTAGGTTCTATTTTCCCCTTCCGTTTCTCCTACTCTCTCTCCTCCAACCAGTATTTCCAATTGCCTTTTACTAAAATCACATTCCTTGATCCACAATTCTAACTGCTTTACAGACTCTGGGCCGTAATTATTTAACATATACTGCATTATTGATTGGCCATCCCAAGCCCTCTGTTCACCCTCTTTTTGTTTGGTCTTGCTGAAGCCCATTTTCAGCGTTACTGGAAAAGTGTTCAGCTCTCTCGCAGTACCGTTATCTTTTCCATTTGACTTGCCTTTACCTCTGAAGGTCTCCTCTCGCATTGGGCGCGTCCGCCACAATGCCTTGTTATATGTAAACTAAGAAACCACGTACCTGGTATGTCTTTGGCGAGTCAAACTCAACCTGTGTTGGCTCCAAGTCTAAAACCACCCTTAGCTTGCTGTCTCTTAACCACTCTCTAGACGGCAATCCTTTCCCTTGAGTTTTGCTCGAATATGGTGCGAGAGTTTACTGAACCCTCTTCCTGATTAATTTATTCTCTGAGAATGTGTCTCTACATAGGATTATTAAAGCGACAGCTTTTACCCCGACACTATTCGATTCAAACCCCCGGCTCTGGCGCAATTCACAGATTCCCAGTCCTCTCACGCAAAGGGAACACTTCAGTGCTCAAGATGATGTGAAGGACCGTCAAGGCGCTGCCACCTGTGCCTCCTAGGAATCTTCAGAATCTTGCCTAAACGCGGGATACTGGACGAGCACCCCACGTTTACTGTCATGGAAATTAAACTGACTGAACTCAGAAGCTATCAAGAGCAAAGAAAAAGCTTTATTTTTAACCACTGCTGGGAACCAATACACTTGGCAAAAAACGCTTTGTGTATGGACCCTGAACAAAATTCATATATTCCTGCAAACTATTTTTATCACACGCTCAAGGATAAGGGCTGGGAAACATTCGAGGTCTTATTTTCTCATTCCTTTGCCGTGGAAATAACTGTCTCTATGTTTTTCTTTTCTTCTGAATTCGACTGCTCGCCAGGCCAGGTAGAATGTTTACAATGTTCAGTAAAGACAAGCTGTCTCCTCGACTGCAGAATTCAGCAAACTATTTGCAAAGTTCAGAAAAGTTTGAAATTTAGCATAGTATTCTCTTTCAGGTTTCACCGAAAATGTTAATTTTGTTAATTTTCCATTACACTGACGGAGGGGAAATCAGGATCTCAGCTGTGGATTAAATAATGATTGATAAATATTTCACACCACTTCCATAGTTTTGTAATCCACATTTTAATTTATATAGCTCGATATCAGGAGTGCATTTTTACAAGCTATCGCTTTGTAGTGTGCATATTTCGGTCTGTATAGAAAATAATTTATTCCCTGTATTTTGTATTGCATAAATGCATTTCATTAATATTGTCTCTGGTAATACCTCATTGTAGATGTATCCTTGAATCTGTTCTTTGTATGAGTTATAAAGAGCAAAGTTCCAATGCTAGTGATTGGGGAACATCATTGTTCCTCAGCCCAGACTGAACAGCCATGTCACCGAATCCTCTCCACCCTCTCTCCTTTCCCCAATGTCATAATCACAATGTAAATGAAGTCCAGTAAGTGATACACCGTCACAGTTTCTTAGCATCGATAACATCAACAACATGACCCCCATAAGCCCTCTCTGATTCTGGAATAACAATCTGAATATTGCAATAACTGATCTGTAGTTACAGGATTTGTTTCTCCATGTATGAGCAGAGAAGCATGTTTATGTTCTGTTAAACCTCAGGCGTTATTTCCATACCCAAGGCAGACTGAATGATTACACGTAAACAATTTTCCATCTTCAACAGTCCTTCCTTCAGTCACATTCACATATCACACCCAGAATGCACTAATGTTCAAAGTTATTTTGAATTTTAATGAAATAGTATTGGATTGAAAAGGATTAACTGAGCTGTTTATTCAGCAATTGTGATTATGTCAGTCTCCATGGATCCTATGCGTCTCTCTTCTATGAATAAGGAATGCTTTCAGTGTTTTATCCCATCGTATGACCGTGAGCATCACCCACACCAGTAACAGGGATCCGCTCCTTCAGAGAGAGGCTGAGGAGAGATCAGAAACTGATAACATTAGACTGGAATGTTCCAACACTGGATCAGAATCTGTGAACATTAGACTGAAATTCAAATTTTGTGAGAAGATTTGTAGCTCGGGTGCTCGTTGTTGTGGTTCTGTTCGCCGAGCTGGGAATCCGTGTTACAGACATTTTGTCCCCTGTCTCGGTGACATCCTCACTGCTTGGGACCCTCCTGTGAAGCGCTTCTGTGATCTTTCCTCCGGCATTTGTAATGGTTTGAATCTGCGGCTTCCGGTTGTCAGTTCCAGCTGTCCGTTGCAGTGGCCGGTGTATTGGGTCCAGGTCGATGTGCTTATTGATTGAATCTTTGGATGAGTGTCATGCCTCTAGGAATTCCCTGGCTGTTCTTTGTTTGGCTTGTCCTATAATAGTAGTGTTGTCCCTGTCGAATTCATGTTGCTTGTCATCTGCGTGTGTGGCTACTAAGGATAGCTGGTCGTGTCGTTTCGTGGCTAGTTGGTGTTCATGGATGCGGATCGTTAGCTGTCTTCCTGTTTGTCGTTTGTAGTGTTTTGTGCAGTTCTTGCATGGGATTTTGTACACTACATTGGTTTTGCTCATGCTGGGTATCGGGTCCTTCGTTCTGGTGAGTTATTGTCTGAGAGTGGCTATTGGTTTGTGTGCATTTTATGAGTCCGAGTGGTCGCAGTAGTCTGGCTGTCACTGTTCGACTGGGACGACACTACTATTATTGGACAAGCAAAACAGAGAACAGCCAGGGAATTCCTAGAGGAATGGCAATCATCCACAGATTCAATGAATAAGCACATTGATCTGGACCCAAT
The DNA here is from genome assembly GCF_037043375.1 of Chiloscyllium plagiosum. Taxonomy (NCBI): domain Eukaryota; kingdom Metazoa; phylum Chordata; class Chondrichthyes; order Orectolobiformes; family Hemiscylliidae; genus Chiloscyllium; species Chiloscyllium plagiosum. The sequence continues at coordinate 1,142,821 of NW_028270188.1, read as the reverse complement.
ATGCCGGTCACTGCAACGGACAGCTGGGACTGACAACTGGAAGCGGCAGATACAAATCATTATAAATGCCGGAGGAAAGATCACAGAAGCGCTTCACTGGAGGCTCCCAAGCACGAAGCGTCTGCAACACATATTCCCAGCTCGGTGAACAGAACCACAACAATTAGACTGAAATCTTGCAACAATGGACAGAAGTTTATCTGCTGATCTTTCCTGGCTTTCTCAGCCTTTGATATCTTTAGCATCGCGGATTGAAGATGTACTAATGGTTATTCAAGCTGGTTATTATCCTATCCTTGCTACAGTTGGTGTTTCTGGTAAGTCACTCGAGCTGTCTAGTAAAACGGTCTGAACTGAATTGATGCTCATGATATGTAAATTTTGGAAAGGTGCTAATCAACGTTTTCATTTCCAATCAATGATTCCAATCCTTAGAAATTATAACTAGCAAATTACCCAATACAAATTGCTCAACGATATGTGAGGATGAAACAGACTGTTCTCAACTTCCTTGATTCATTTTCTCCTGCACAGTTTACATCTCCATAGCCTCCGCACTCACCAATCCTTTCGAGTACCACCATTATGACGTCCAGGCTCCTCCTCAGCCTCAGTGCAACTCCTAAATAAACCATACTTTGTGAATTTGCTAATTCCGGATACAGCTGTTTCAAGACCCTTCTTACCACGAGTCCATTGTAAAGTAATTGCACATGAAATGTTTAACTTGTTCTCTGCACAAACTCTGAAAGATGGGAAGACAGTATATGGTGGTCACACCATTGGCTTATAATCTAGAGGCACAGAATAATAATCTGTTGATATCGGCTTGCCTCATGTCCATTAGAGAAAGCAGTGGGTCATCCTTCCCTAGTCAAGTCTCTGTGTAACTGCAAACCCACAGCACTGCGTTTAACTATTTACTGTCATGTGGAGTAACTGAACACTCAGTTCAAGTAAGGCAGAAGATGCTGGCCTGATCAGGTCTGCACACATCCCGTGACGGCAGATCAAAAGGAAAGATACTTCCCTTCGTCTGCCACTCTCCTAAATTCCTGCAGCTGATTTCCATTCAGGTAGGTGGCCATTCACTGTTTTAGGTGGATTCTTTGTGATTGAGTCTCTCGCTGAGAGTGACGTCCATCTCGGTAGGCACTTCCTGTGCTGGCTTTATTGATGCTGACCTCCAGATGTAAGGATGTTTTAAATTTTTAATCAGTGACAGTGCATCCTAAATTAATAGTTTCCTATTTCACACAAAACTGAGCCAGCTAAGTGAGGGAAAGGAATTATTGCGATCGAACCTGAGAGTGTTGTTGAGGCACTATTTGCGGCATTTTGGGCAGATTTTCTCTCCTTTCGAAGGTATGAGCTCCTTACCTCAGGAGAATGAGCTGGAAATGTGTTGCTGGAAAAGCGCAGCAGGTCAGGCAGCATCCAGGGAACAGGAGAATCGACGTTTCGGACATAAGCCCTTCTTCAGGAATCATTCCTGAAGAAGGGCTTATGCCCGAAACGTCGATTCTCCTGTTCCCTGGATGCTGCCTGACCTGCTGCGCTTTTCCAGCAACACATTTCCAGCTCTGATCTCCAGCATCTGCAGACCTCACTTTCACCTCAGGAGAATGACCAGGGGTTCCACCAGATTAATCTCTGTGATGATAGCACCATGAAGAGTGAGTGAAAGTTGATCGGGAGCACTGTGAGAGAATACGAGGTGATTGCATTGAACACTGAGTGGGATCGACAATCACTCCTTATATTCTAAACAGACATTGAGAAGGTCGTAATTTCCAGACTATTATTTCACTCAGGATGCATGAAGCTGGATAGTTTAAGTGCCTGGGAGGACGTTACGCCCTCCCACCCCAACCCGCACTCTCTACGGTGATTGACAGAGACAGAGACGTCCAGTTTTTGAATAAACTCTCTCCACATTAATATAGTGCAGTGGGTGTGTGATCCTGCACTGAATCATATTATCCACCACCCTGACAGCAGCCACAATACCTTCATTCTAAAACAGTTAACTATTCCCTCCAGCTACTGACATTCGTGAAGGACATGAATCCATCTTCTCAGACATGCAAGGTTTAAACCATAAGTCGATAAGACATAAAAGCAGACATTAGGCCAGTTAACCCATTGAGTCTGCACCACCATTCAATCATCGCTGACAGTTTTCTCTGACTCATTCTCTGACCTTCTCTTTATAACCATTGATCCCCTGGGTAATCAATACTTATCTACCTCCTTCTCAAATATTATCAATGAACTGAACCCATTGCCTTCTGCGGCAATAAATTTCAAAAATTCACCATTCTCTGGTTAAAGACATTTTTCCTTATCACTGTTCTCAAGGGTGTTCCCTTTCATCTAAGGCTGTGCCCTCGGGTCCTTGTCCAATGTAAACATCTATCAACATCTACTCTATCCAGGTCATTCAGTATTTTGCATGCTTCTGTTAGAATTCCTTTCATTCTTCTAAACTTTATTGAGGATAGACCCAGACTCCTCAAACGTGCTTCATAAGTTAAGCTTTTCATTACTCCGACCATTCTCGTGAAGATCCTGTGAACACACTCCAGGGCCAATGCATCCTTCCTGAGATACGGGCTCAAAATTACGCACAATACTCCAAATGTGGTCTCACCAGAGCCGTATGCAACCGGTTTTATAATCAATTCCTCTCATAATAAATGTCATCAATAATAAATGCTATTGCACTCCTAACTACTGCCTCAATCTGCAAGCTTACCTTGAGAGAACCCTGCACTAGAACTCCCAAGTCCATTTGCACTTCAGATTTCTGAACTTTCTCCCAATTTAGAAAATAGACCATGCCTCTATTCTTTGTGCCAAAGTTCACGACCTCACACTTTCCAACACTGGAATGCATGTGCCAATCTCTTTACATGTTGAAATCCTTCTTCAGCCTCTCTGCCTCCTCAACACGACCTGTCCATTTGCCTATCTTTTCATCATCTGCAAACTTAGCCAGAGTGCTTTCGATTCCCTCATCCAGATTGTTAGCGTAACGAGTAAAAGGTTACCATTCCAACACTGAGCCTTGTGGAACACCACTTGTCATCGGCTGCCATCATGATAACGACCATTTCATCCCCACTCTCTGCTTTCTGCCAGACAGCCAAGCTTGTAACAATGCCACTACCTTGCCTCTAACAAAAATCCAAAAGTCTCCTGTCATTGCTGTTGCACTGCCTTTCCTGCTCAGCCCTTCTCCCAGTCAATTATACCCAGCTCCTCCCTCATGTCTCTGTAATCGTACTCAGACATCTCCTGTGTTACACCTTGTCAAAGGTCTTCCTGAGATCCAGGTGCATAACTACTATCATTGCTGTGCTTGGTCAAGCCTGCTTATTTCCTCTTCAAGAATTCCAAAAGGTTTATCACGCATGAACTTCCCTTGATGAAACAATAGTGACTTTGCAATGTTTTACCAAATATTCCCAAGTATTCGGAAATCTCATCCTTCACAATGGATTCGAGGATCTTACCTATGATCGAGGTTAAGCTATTCATTGTAGAGTTTTGGGTTTTTCCTTACTCCCTTGTTAAAAAGGGGTGTCACGTTTGTGTGTTTCCAGTGCTCTGGGATCGTTCCTTACTTAACTGGTTCCTGAAAGATAAACACGACCGCCTCCACTTCCTCTTCAGCTATCTCCCTTATAACACAGGGGTGTGGCCCATCTGATCAAGGTTATTTAATTTCGTGTTATTAAATGTTTCCTGGCATGCTCTCAATAGTCGTGGCCATCACACTCAGCTCTGGCCCCTCAATCTCTTGAATGTTTTAGGAATTACTCGTGTCTTCCACCGTGAAAGCTGATGCAAAGTATTTATTCAGTTCCTTGACCATTTTCTCGTTCCCCACTGCTATCCCTCCAGTATCATTTTCCAGTGGTCCATTGTTCACTTTTGCCGCTCTTTTGTACTTTATATATCGAAAGAAACTGTTGCAGTCTTCTTTTACATTACTGGCGAGCTTACCCCCATATTTTATAATCTCCCTTCTTATTTTGTTTTGTTTGCCCTCTGTTTTGTCTTTGTAAGCTTCCCAATCCTCAGGTTTCCCACTGCACGATGCCACATTATATCCTTTGTCTTTTGCTTTTATGCTATACCTGATTTCCTATCATTGCTGTTGCACTACCTTTCCAGCTGGTCCCGTCTCCCAGTCAATTATACCCAGCTCCTCCCTCATGTCACTGTAATTGTCTTTATTCAACTGTAATACCTTTGCTTCTGATTCTAACTTCTCCATCTGAAATTGTAGAGTAAATTCAATCATATTATGATCATTGGCTCCTATGATTTCCTTCAGCTTAAGCTCCCCTCATCTACTCTGCCGACACAAGCTGCTCCAAGAAGCCATCTCATAGACATTCCACAAATTCCTTTTCTTGTGAAGCACTACCAACCTGAATTCCCAGTCAACCTGCATAATGAATTCCCACATGGTCACTGTAATTTTACCTTTCCTGCAGATCTTTCCACCTCCTGGTGTACCTTGCACCCCAACTCCCTGTACATACTGCATTTTTTCACTTTTTTGATTCCTCAATTCTACCGACACAGATTCTACACCATCTGACCTTACTTTATTTGTTATTATTGATTATTGATTCAATTCCATTCTTAATAATGAGACAACTCTATCTCTCTGCCCACCTGCCTATTCTTTCGGCAGGATGAATATCCTTGAATATTCAGCTCCCAATCCTGATCCTCTTGCAGCGATATCACTGTAAAGCCCACTGCGTCGTACCAGCCAATTTGTGCATGGGTCACAAGCGTGTACACCTTATTCCTTATACTGCATGCATTCTGATATAGTAGTTCAATCCTGTATTACCAGTCACTCTTCTTATTATCATTTGTTTGTCCAGTCGTTGGTACCAACACGGACCCTGATCACTGGATCATTGCCCTCCCGCTCCAAGTTCTGCAATCCAGATGAGATATCCCAAACCCGAGCACCAGGTAGACAACCAAGCTTCAGGACATTCAATCCCGATCACAGAGAACAGTATCTAAGCCTCTAACTATACTATCCCCAATTTTCCATCATTGGGCTGCACGGTGGCACATCAATGCTGCCTCACAGTGCTGGGAACTCAGATTCAATTCCAATCTCTGGGCCCTGTCTGAGTACTTTGTACATTCTTCCTGTGCCTGGATTGGGAATATTAACTATTTTCTCTCTCCACAGTACGTCTCTGTGTTTGCTTCAGATTTCTACCATCTAGAGTATTTTTGCTTTTGTTCGATGGAGAAATGCAGCAAATGTGATAGCTTTTTGTAAAAGCAGCCGTGGTTCGCGGGTTCCTCTGGGTGTTTAGGAATCTTGCCCGGCCACTTGTCTGAGTGCAGTGTCCCTGGATGCCCACTCCATCTCTTTCAGTCCCTCAGTCCATCGGCACTACATGCAGTTTTTCCTTGTGCCACCCCTGGGACTCCCCACACCCCATTGCCTGGCACTGGAGATTCCCTTCGCAGGAATGTGCACACAACGACACTGGGAACTTTCTGACCCGCTGGGGATGCTGGGTAAAGATGCTGCCATTGAAAGGAACATAATAACTAGAATCCAATTGAATAGCAAAGCTGAGTAAACAGGTTGAATGACATCCATCTGCTCTGATATTTTGTAATCTTCATTTTATCCTCGTTCATCTGCAAACAGATTGTCAATATTTATGCCTTGTCAAATACGCTTGGTGGCGGGGATAGATATCAGATCCTCTGATCAGTGGACTGATTCAGTGATCTCACTTTCCTGAAGTCAAACTTAAAGTTTTTTTTATTATCAAGTCTATCCACTTTAAAGAAAATCCCTTGATGGAGTTGTGCTTAAAGGATATTTGAATTTTGGAGACATTAGAATATGTCACGTGTGAGTGAGATTAGAAATAGGAAGATAGCACAATTCAATACACTGCCAAAGAGCTGGTAGGGGAGGTAGCACTTCTCATATGTGGATCATTGGGATTCCGGGGTCGATAGGATATACACAAGAAGGACGTGATGGTCCTGAACTGGCAGCAATTTCCGATTTGTGGATCATTGGGATTCCCAGGTCGGTAGGACCTACACACAAGAAGGACGGGTTGAACCTCAACTGGCAGCAATCTCTAATATGTGAATCATTGGGATTCCCGGAAGGGTAGGACAGACACAAGAAGGACATGACAGACCTGAACTGGCAGCAATCTCCTGGCAGGCAGGTTTGCCATTGTCCCTTAGGAGGGTTTAAACTAGTGTGTGGTGGCGGTGAGTGTGGGTATGGGGGGCGAGGCAAGGGGTGTGGAGAACGACAGCAATAGGTCCACAGGAACAGTGACTGAGGAGGTGTTGTACATTAATATCAGTACAGCTCAGACCAACTGCAAGCAGGCAGAGGTACTGAACACAGTGGACCTGGCAGTCTGAAGTGTGCAAATGTTAATGTGAGGAGTCTGTTTGTTTGAACAGATATTTCGAGATCGCTGCATGTCAGAAAACAGGAAGAGATAATGGTTAATTGTGCGATGTGTCTTTCAATGGATCAGCTTGTCTCTCCAGGCACCTAAAGTGTTTACTGTGGGTCAGAGAAATTAAGAATTAATACAGCACAGAGGAGGCCAATGAGCCCACCATGCGTCCACTAGCTCTCCAACTTGACCACTTGAAAATAAAGAGAATGATCGGAGATAGGCTGAGAGGGAGAGAGAGGAATAAAGAGAGAGAAAGAAAGTGAAGTGAGATAAACAGAGTGGTGAGAAAACGGAGCAACAGAATGAGTGAGAACAACTGATGTCAGACGAGTGTAAAGTTATCAGGATGCAGCATGAGGAGAAATACACAGACATTTCATTTCGAAACTCCCGGAGACTGCAAACGCTTTGTCTGGTGCCATACTCTGTAATACTGGCTGTCATCCCAGATCATTTATCAACACTGACATCACAGAGCTGAGTTTCTGACAGCTAATCAGAATTCAATAGACCAATAGATTCGCTCCAGAGAGAAGGTGGATTAATTTAAATATTCTGGGCCAACATCAACTTGTAACCCCTCTAGGCACTGTGTGAGAGACAGGGCGAGAGAATCTCAGTGATGGGGATTACTGACAGACGGGAAATAAGGATCTCAGCTGTGGGTCAAATAATGATTGACAACGTTTGCACATAATTTCCATGGTTTTGTAATTCACACTTCAATTTATAGAGCACCACAAAGTGTATTTTAACAACCTTGTTTCTTTGTCGTTTTCATATTTTGGTATATACAGAAAAGTTTATTTTGTCCCTGTGTTTTGTGTTGAATAAATTCATTTTATTAGGGAGGAAGAAAAGATCTGTTCCGATGGGACAATCAACATCTGAAACGTGCTGGGACAAGAGTCCGAGTGAATCCTAACTTGGACTGCAGACATAGCTTTAAACTAATTAGGAATGTGTGTGTGTGCGGGGTGGGGGTTCAGTTACAGGGTTTAATTAGAAAAGCTGAATTAAAAGGGGAGGTAAGAGTACAGAACTCAGGAGGGGTTATTAAAATCTCCAGCACAGACACAAATAGGATAGAGCATCTGGGAATGTTTAAAAATCAACTTCAAGCAAACTGGTCAAATGAATGGCATGACAGGAGGTACAGGTAATACAGGACTGACCATATTATATCTGAATGCATGCTGTACAAGGAATAAGGTAAATCAGCTTGTGGCACAGATTGAAATCGGCAGGTTTGAGGTGATGGGCATCACGGAGAAGTGGCTGCAAGAGGATCTGGATATTTAAGGACATTTATCCTATTGAAAAGATAGGCAATTGGGCAGAGGGGGTGAATATGCATTATTACTAAGAAATGAAATTAAATCACAGTAGAAAGGAAGTAAAGTCAGATAGTGTAGAATCTGCGTCGGTGGAACTGGGGAACCACAAAGGTAAGACAACCACATTTGGAGTCTTGTACAGGGCTCCAAAGCATAGTCAGGAGCTGTGGCAGAAGATACACCAGTAGATAGAAAAGATGTGTAGGAAAGGCAAAGTACTGTGATCGTGGGTGATTTCGATTTGCAGGCAGATTGGGAAAATCATGTTGGTAGTGGATCACAAGAAAAGAAGTTACAGGAATGTCTACGAGATGTCGTTTTTTTTTTGCAGAAGCTTGAGGTAGAGCCCACTCGGGACAGATGATTCTGGATCTAATGACCCAGGCTAGATAAGGGAGCTTAAGGTGAAGGGAAACTTCGGAAGCAGTGATCAGAACATGGTTGAATGTATTCTGCAATTTGAGAGAGAGAAGATATAACTAGATGTAACAGTATTTCAGCTGAATAAAGGCAACTACAGAGGCATAAGGGAGAAGCCGGGTAGGATTGACCGGGAGAGGGGTCCAGCAGAAAAGGCAGGGGAACAGCAATGGCAGGAGATTCCAAGATTAATTCAGGAGACACTGCAGATATTCATGCTGAGGAATAAAAGCATAGTACGGGGAGGATGAGGCAACCAGGGCTGACAATGGAAGTCAGTGATTGCATAGAAGCAAAAGATCAAGCATATAATGTGGTGAAGGGCAGTGGGAAACTAGAGAATTGGGAAACCTACAACGATCAACAGAAGGTAAAAAAAAAGGAGGGAGAATATTAAATGTAGGGGTAAGCTAACCAGTAATATAAAGGAGACTGTAAGAGATTCATTAGATATATAAAGTGCAAAAGAGAGGTGAAAGTGAATATGGGACACTGGAAACTGATGTTGGAGAGACAGTATTGGGAAACAAAGAAACGAATGAGGAACTTTGAATCAGTCTTCATGGTGGAAGACATGAGTAATTTCCCAAAAACTGAACAGAGTGAGAGGGCAGAGCTGAGTATGGTGGCTATCATCAAGAAGAACATGTTAGAAAACTGAATGGCCCGAATGTGGATAAATAATCTAGACCAGGTGGACTACATCCCAGCATTGTAAGAGAGATAGCTGAAGAGTTAATGCAAGCGTAACTGGTAATATTTCAGGAATGACTAAAATCAGGAAAGGGCCAAATGGCTGGAAAATGTCTAACATGACACTCCGTTTAATAAGGGAGTTAGGCAGAAGATGGAAAATTACAGCCTGATTAGCCTAACCTTAGTTGTGGGTAACATCCTGGAATCCATCGGAAGGATGGGACTTCGGAATACTTGGAGGTCTTTGATAAAGTAGGACATAGTCAGCATGGTTTCATCAAGGGGAGATCTGGCCTGACAAACCTTCTAGAATACATTGAGGGAGTAACGAGCAGATTAGACCAAGGAGAACCAATAGATGTTATCCACTTGTTCCTCAAGAACCCTTTGAAAAGGTGCCACACAGAAGGCTACTGAAAAAGATAAGGGCCCATGGTGTTAGAGGCAAGCTGCTAGCATGGACAAAAGCATGACTGTCTGACAGAAAGCAGAGAGTAGGGATAAAAGGATTCTTCTCAGGATGGCAGGCAGGTACAAGTGATGTTCCACAGGACTCAGTGTTGGAAACACAACTATTCATTTTGTGATTAATGATTTACATGAAGGAACTGAGGGGATTCTAGGTACATTTTCAAATCATGCAAAGATAGATAGAGGGACAGGTAGCATTGAAGCGTTGATTTAGCTGCAGGAGGGTGCTCGAGCGCATCTCCTCAACTTCCCACACCTCCAAACTAAAAACAAGGATAGAACCCCTCTGGTGCTCGCCTTCCATCCCATCAACCTCAGGATACAACGCATCATCCTCTGACATTTCCGCCACTAAGAGTCAGACTCCACCACCTGAAATTTACTTTCCTCCCGACCCCTATCAGCAGTCTGTAGACACCATTCCCTTCACAACTCCCTTGTGAGGTTCATGCCCCCCACCCGCACCAAGCCACCTTCCACTTCTGACACCTTCTTTGCCACTATAACAGGTATGAAACCTGTGTCAACACCTCCCTCCTCACCTCCATCCAAGGCCTCAAAGGAGCTTTCTACATCAGGCAAAGAACATCCTATAATTCCAAACACTTCACCTACTCTGTCTATTGCTCCTGGTCTCCTCTCCATTGGGGAGACAGGACGTCAACTTGCAGACGGTTTAGGGAAAACTCTCAGACGCACACACCGAACGACCCCACTTCCCTGTGCTTGAATACTTCAACTCTCCCTCCCACTGCACCAAGGACATGCAAGGTTTTGGCCTCATCCACTGCCAAATTCTAGCCAGCAGTCGTCTGGAAGAGGAATGCATCATCTTCCGCCTTGGGACTCTCTAACTACACGGTGTCAAGGGCAATTTCCCCAGTTTCCTCATCTACCTTCCCGCCACCTTATCCCAGAACCAACCCACCAACTCAGCACCACCCTGTTGAAATTAACTACCTGTCCATCTTCCTTCCCATCTATACACTTCACCTTCCACTGTGACCTATCACTATCACCAGCCATCTTCATCTAGCTATCGCCTTACAAACTAACTTCCTCATAGCCCCATCCCCTGTCATTTATCTCTCAGCCCCATTTCACCCACCCCCCTCATTCCTGATGAAGACTTTATGCCTGTAACGTCGAATCTCCTGCTCCTCGGATGCTGCCTGGATGGCTGTGCATTTGTAGCACCACACGTTTTGCCTCTGATCTCCAGCATCTGCGGTATTCACTTTCTCCTACTGGAGGATTTTCACAGGTTGGGGGAGTGAGCAAAGAAGTGGCAGGTGGAGTATAACGTGGGAACGTGTGACGTCATGCACTTTGCCCGGAAAAATACAGGCATGAAGAATAGAGAGCAAGTTCAGAAGTCTGAAGTGCAAAAAGACGAGAGAGTTCTAGTCCAGGAGTCTCGAAAGGTAAACTTCCAGGTTGTCAGTAGTTATGAAGACAAATACAATTATGGGATTTATTTCAAGAGGGCTTGAATATAAATGCAGGGATGTACTTCTGAAGCGCTATAAGGCTTTGGTCAGGGACCCGAGGGACCCGAGGGGACAACGTAAAGAGGAGACCTTTTCGAACAACAGTAAGGTGGAACCTCTTCAGCCAGAGAGTGGTGAATATATGGAATTCTCTGCTACAGAAGGCTGTCGAGGCAATGCCATTGAGTATATTTAAGAGTGAGACAGATAGGTTGTTGATTGCAAAGTTGATCAAGGGTTACAGATAGAAAGCGAGAGAATGGGGATGAGAAGTTTAACAGCCATCAATGAATGGCAGAGCAGGTTCATTGCGCTGAATGGGTAAATTTCTGCTCCAATGTCTTCTGGTTGCTTGGTTAATATTGGCTCTCCTCATTCCTCATTGGAGATGTACCCTGGAATTTATCTTCATATGATTTATAAAGAGTAACATTCCAATACAGATGACTGGGAAATATCATGTTTCCTCCCTCCAGTCTCAGCAGCCATGGCTCCAATATTATAATCACACTGCAATTGAAATCCAGTGCATGGTACATAATCACATTTGATTGACATCGACAACATTAACAGCAAGACCCTTACCGGCCTTCTCTGATCTTTCGAATAACCATCTGAATGGTGAGACACATCATATTCTCTGTAAACATATCCATGCCATTTGTCTGTTGTAACTCATGTTGTTGTAGGCAGATTTTCCTGTCTGATTATGGACTAGAAAAGTTCCCTCCATATTTTACTGACATTATAATCACTGATCAGTTGTTACAGACTTTATCTTTCCATTTATAAACGGAGAAACAGTTTATGGTCTGACAATCCTTTGACATTACTCCCATATCCAAGGTAGATTGAATGATTACAAATAATCAAGCTTCCATCTCCAATATTACTTCCTTTAGTCACCCCCACATACCTCATCCCAAATGTGTAAATTTTAAACGTTGTTTTGATTTTTAATAAAATGAATATTGAAATGAAAGAGGTGAACTGGAGCTATTTGTTCAGTGACAGTGATTAATGTCAATCTCTGTGGATCCTAATTATCCCAGTGGAGAGTTTCCATCATTGAATGACAATTGGGCTCTGTAAATGTGTTATCCCATAGTATGAGTAGGAGCATCACTGACAGAACTAACAGGGATCAGCAGCTCGAGTGAGAGGGGGGTGAAGAGATCAGAATCTGCGAACATTAGACTGGAACGTTACAATACTTGTTCAAGTAGGACCTAGAATTGGATTGTTCCAACAATGGATCAGAATCAGAGAACATTAGACTGGAATGATACAATAATGTATCAGGAGCTGAGAACATTAGACTGGAATGTTCCAACAATGGATCAGTATCTGAGAACATTAGACTGGAATGTTCCAACAATGGGCAGGAATTTTTACTCGGGTAATTACTATGTTTCTCGGCCTTGGATATCATTATCAACACGGATCCTGTATATCCTTTGGATTATTCAAGGTGGTTACTATCCCATCCTCGCCATAGTTGGTGTTCCTGGTAAGTCATTATATTTGTCTACTAAACCGGGTTGATCTGAATTTCTGCTCATGATATATAAATTTTAGAAAGTGGAAGTCAATGTCTTCAGTTCCAAACAAACATTCCTTTCTTTATAAATTATAACTAAGAAACTACCATTTATAAATTACTCACTGATATGCGAGACGGAACCAGACTGTTTTCAAACTCCATAATTCATTTTGTCCTTCACAGATTTACATCTCCATGTCCTCCCCACTCACCAATCCTGTCCAATCCCACCATCATGGTATCCGAGTCTCGTCCTCAGTCTCAGTGCAACTTCTAAATAAACCATGATTTGTGACTTTCTACAATCCGGATGCAACAGTTTTAAGTTCCTTCTAACCACGTGTCCATCACTAAATAATTGCTCTTGAAAATGCTTAACTTGTTCTCTGCACATACGGGAAGACAGTTTATGATGGTCGAGCCATTGACTCATAATTTAGAACCACAGAATATCTCATGAAGGAAATTGGTGGAATTTAAAAGCAAGCATTATCATTTGTTCTAAAAACCCATCTGCTTGCCTCATGTCCTTTAGGGAAGTCAATGTGTCATGGTTCCCTCGTCAGGTTTCCGTTTAATTTCTGGGATGAACATGTGGGTGTACTGTACCTTTAAGAGAATTAAAAGCCAGCAGTAACTACCTGACAGCACCATGTGCTCTGAAAAAATAGATATAATGTAACCTTTGGTTGAAAAACTCCATTAGCTCATTGTCTCGAGCCAAAACCAAATTCAGCAAAACACCTTAAATTATACCCCAAAATACCCACCTCTAATCAATTTTGAATTTAGTATATTGACAATCGTAAAGGCCAATGACACAGTCGAATGGTGTGGGTGTACAAGACGGTGGAAAATTGAAACTTTGAGAGGAGAACTACCAAGCTACTAGGCTGCAAAGACTGCCTGAACAATAGCTCTCTTAAGGGTACGTTTATTGATTAGAAACTGGTGAAGCAGAACCCCCAAGAAGAAAAGAAAACAGGAATATGGAGAAGAATCGAAAGCTTCTTGGTTTTGAGGTTAGAAGTTTTGCTTTGTAAATCTTCATTCGCCATATTATCACACTAATATTGTGGAGGGGGAAGGTAAAAGATAGGTTAGAGGAAGAAGTTGTAAACAGTCGTTAGTTTATTATTCTCTTTTATATTTTAAGAAATAAAGTTGTTAAACTTTACTTTTGATAGTTTTAGACTCTAGAATTATCACATATTACTGCATGGGATAAATCTTTTCTCTGTTTCTGGTTTTAATTAAGCAGGAGAATTGCTCCTGTGTTGTAACACTACAAACCCCCAGCAATGTGTTTTACTCTTTACTGTCCTGTGGAACAGTTGAACCAGCCACTCAGTTCAAGATCAGCATAAAATGCTGGCCTCACCAGGGCTGCATACATTCTGTGAGAGAAGATGAAAAGTAAAGAAAGCTCCCTTCCTCTGCCTCTTTCCCGTATTCCTACAGCTCATTTCTATTCAGGTAAGTGATCATCCCCTATTTTGGGTGTATTCAATCTCATTGAAGTTCTCCCCGAGAGTGTTGCATATCTCCATAGGCATCGCTGGTGCTAGCTTTATTGATGCTGACGTACGGATGTAAGCGACTTATAAATTCCATGTCAGACGTAGTGCACAGAGAAGAAATGTTTTTTTTTTGTGGCACAGGAAAGAAATGGTGAGGTCTAAGTGAGAGAAAAGTATTATTGCGATCATCCCCGAGAGTGTTTTTGAGGCAGTATTTGGGGTACTGTGGATAGACTTTCTCTGAAGTTTCACTAGACTAATCCCTGAGATAATGGCACCATGAGCAGTGAGTGAAGCTCAGTGAGAGAATAAGAGGTGATTGCATTGAACCTTCAGGGGGATGGACAATCACTCATGATGTTCTAAACAGGCACTGATACAGAGATGAATTCCATGGCATTTTTGTCACTCGGGTTACATGATTCTCGATAGTTTAAGAGCCTCTGCGAACGGTCCACCCAACTGCACGCACTCCCTATTTTGATTGAGACAGAGAGAGACAAAGAGAGAGAGGTTCAGGCTTTTGAATAAACTCTCCAGATATTAATACAGTTCAGTTGGTGTGTGATCCTGCAATGAACGTCATGTTATCCATAATGCCGACAGCAGCCACAAGATCTTCATTATAAAAGAGTTAACTCTTCCCAGCAACATCTGACCTCCATGAAAAACATGGATGTGTCTTCTCGGAGATGGAAGATGCCTCCTTGAGACTTGACACAAAACATTTGGCTTCCATCCTCACTGCCAGCAAATCGTGTTAAAGTAGCACACGTTCTACAAATAGTGGAGCCAAGACAAATACCATAGGGCCCTCTGTCAGTGCAGTCTCGGTTTCATTGGTTTGTCATGTTGGACTATCAATGACACCCTCCTGTTCCTATATAAGTGTCTCGTGGGGCTGAATAGCTTCCTTCTGGTCTCATGGAACAGGTTTAAGGGTCTGATTGAGCTCCGCCTGTTCCTGTTTAACAGCTCAATGAACTGACAGACCTCTGTTCTTCCGATGGAACAGGCAGAAGGATTGAATGGGCTGTCCCTCTTCTTGTTCAGTAGTTTGCTGAATGGCTTCCATATATCCGTGTGTAACCAGCTTGAGATGGTGAGTGAGCTCCTCTTTTAACTGTAGAAATGTGCAGTGTCTTGCCGTGCTGTTACACGAATGTCACAGACACTTTAACAGCTCAAACCGGAATTTTGCCCCGTCTTGCTGCACATGGACACAGAATGGTTGATGAGGGACAAAATGTTCTGTGCATTGTGTGATCTTCAGTCATCATCCACACTTCAGATCTTATGATGGGGAAAGACATTGTTGGAGCTGCTGAAGATGTTTGTGCTGAGGACGGTAACCTGAGGATCTTCTGCAGAGATGTCCCGGAACTGAGAGGACTGTTGGTCACTGACTGCACGCATCTTTCTTAGTGCTCTGAAAGACTCAGATAACTGGGTGGTTAAACCTGATTCCCATTCAGCTCAAGTAAGTAGGCGGTCCCGATGCCATCCTCAGTCAAATACTGCCTTGATATCAAAGCCATTCACTCTTTTCTGAGCCCCTGTGTTCACCTCTATTTCACAACAATAGGTGACGGTGTATGTGTAGGAAGTGTTTTCCTCTCACAGAGGGTAATCACTGTCAGGAATTATCTGGGCTAGAGAGTTATTGGAGCTACATCACTGAAAGTATTTAAGGAGGATGTAGATGGATATTTGACCTGTCAGAGAGTTAAGAGGAGTGAAGAATTGGCATTAAAGAGGAGTTAAAGTCAACAGTAGATCAGCCATGATTGTATACAATGGCTCGATCGTCCGAATTACCGATCCTGTTCCTTATGTCCTCATATTCTGTACTTAGAAAGTTAATGGTTGAAAATTTACTCAACGTTCTGTTATTGAATGTTGCAATTAGAGAGAGTAAAGTATTTTGTGAGTCTCTCTGGGTGAGGTATGGGGGCTGTATTCACAGGGAATATGGGTCTATAATATGACCAACAAATAAAGCACTAGTTGCAGAAAGGAGACCAGAGGCGCCTTTAGAACCCAGCCTCTATTTCCCAATAACATTTTCCAACCCATACTAAACCGTGTGTGATAGTATGGAGGGAATGAATGATATCTTGTGTTCCTGTAGACCAGGTATTTGGAGGAAGTGGCCTCGATTTGCCCCTTGCAGGAATGGTGAGGGGTTTAATGGAACATAGGAACATAGGGCTGAGCAGCAGGAGTGGGCCATTAGACACTTTGTCACCGTTCTAAAACGCACAAAGATCATGGGTGATGTGATTTTCGTCTCAGCAGCACTTTTCTGTCTGTATACCATTTTCCTAAATTCACTTGCCTGTCAAATGTCACCAAATACAACTTTGATTAAATGTAAACATTCATGCACCACAAACGTCTGGGGAAAGGAATTGCACTTGAACAGCCCTTTGAGAATTTCTCATTTGTGTTCCAGCCAAAGTTGGAGGGTCACTGTTTCCTTTTTCAGTCCCACTCCTCCACTGGTTATACCAACCTTAAATGTAACCAGTTTAGTGAAGTGGCCAATGATATAGGTCTCAGAGTAGGTCATTTTCAAGAGAAATGTCAGACCCAGAAAGCTGAACTCATAACACATGTCAAAATGATGGATTGCTCCAAGTGTTATTCTGCCTTTGAAGTTATTCTGCTCACACAATGTTCTGGTCGTGGGATTTCTTCCGAGAACAGTTGGAGTTAGCTGAATTCCCTTTGTTTCAGCAGTGGA
Source organism: Chiloscyllium plagiosum (assembly GCF_037043375.1). NCBI lineage: Eukaryota > Metazoa > Chordata > Chondrichthyes > Orectolobiformes > Hemiscylliidae > Chiloscyllium > Chiloscyllium plagiosum. Next base: position 1,126,101 of record NW_028270188.1, on the reverse strand, counting down.
GAGATTCCAATGAATCCTCACCATGAATCTTTCACAAGTGGTAAAGATAACTCAGGGATTTTTTGGTCTCACACTTTGCTATCGAGCGGAACAAAGTAAGAGAGAGGGATCAATTGGCTGCTGCAGCTCAGCCAGGGAACATTTTTCTCCCTCTCTGTGTTGGAACATACAATAATGTCAACTGAACACCAAACTGGGCCATGTGTGCTCTCCTGGAAAATTATCTGGAAAACTTGATTATAGATTATATGCAAATGCGTCATTATTTTCAATCGCAAAAAGTGTTCGCATTTTTAAATTTAAACTCATGTGTCTGTGTAAGTTGTAAATGTCGGTAGGTGTCGTCATAGTATGTGTGTTAATATCAATACACCTTTTTCTTAAAATTTATTCAAGAGAGAATGCACATCCAATTGATACACTTTTCAGAAAGTCATAGATGGTTCAATACTATTTCTCAGCTAAGATCGAAACTGATAATCCCCCATAACAAAAGGCCGGCATTTCAGGAATGAGTAAAGGGAAACCTCTTTGAAAATCTTCGAAAAGAATTATATCATTTTGTTTCAGGAGATAAAAACTGCACACAATGCATCAGGTGTGGTCTCAGCAATACCCTGTACAGATGCAGTTAAACATTCCTGCGATTCAACCTGATACCTTTTTCCAAAAACAGCATCATTCCATTTACCTCCCAAATCACTTGCTGCATCTGCATACTGACTTCATATGATTCATGTACCAAGAACAAAGAAACCGCCTGTGTCACAGAATTCTGCAATTTCTCTCCATTTAAATTGATTATCATTGTTTCATCCTTCATGCCAAAATAGTTTACTTTATGTTAGTTCTGCTGAAGGTTTGCTCACTCACTATATTTGTTTACTCAACATGCTGTGAGTCTTTGGAACACTCTTTTCTACAGACCATTGGAGGCAGAAATATTGAATATTTTTGAGGCACCGACAGAAGGTTCATGAATAACAACAGAGTCAAGGGTTATCGAGGAATGGGCAGCAATTTACAGTGTGGGGAAAATGTAGACACTTGTATCAAATTACACGGTTCCAGAACATCCAGGAATATAATGCAAAATGAAACGATAATATCTATACAACATTAAGGGGGATTCTAACATGCCGGCGATCCGGAAGGTCTGCTTTGCTGGGCCCTGCATCACAGCACGGGCAAAGTGGTTCTCTAACCCATCCCATCCGAGCCATTTATGTAAATTTCAACACTAAAAGAGCGATAGAATCTTTACTAATCCCGGTTTGTCAAGTGGAAATGACAAAACACGGGAAAGGATAGAGTAAGTCCCAACAAGTGGTGCACCCGTCAGAAGCATCGAGCATGCCTGAGGCTGGAGCTGCAACCCATTCTGCTCGTTCAATAGACCCAGTTCGTTACTGGGCCTTGGTCACTGAGTTCATCAAGTTACGTGAAATGATTGAAGCCATGATTAAAGAACAGTTCAGCCGTGGCTCGAACCGCTCTCAGTCGTGCTCCAAAAACATGAGCAGCAACTTGGCAGCCTTGGAAACAGAACAGATGATGTTAAGCACCGAGCTGCAGTGGCAGAGACCGCGATCAATTCCTCTCATTTGATTCCATTGAAAACCAGGTCCATACCTTAACTGAGCATGACGACGACCGCGAGAACAGGGGTAGGATGAAGAATGTTCACATCGTCGGCTTGCTGGACTGGACGGAAGGTGGTTAGCGGGTGAGTTTATTGAGAACTGGCTGCTGTGATTCCTTCACTTCAAAACTGAAAAGGGACAGGTGAAGACTGAGACAGTTCATAGGGTTATGGTGCGCAGGTCAGACTCAGACCAGCGCCTTCGCCCTGTCCTTGTGTGGTTACATAGTTATGGGGATAAACAAAGACTGATGGAATCTTCCCGAACAAAGGAGAAAGATCCGATTGCTTTTATTCACGAGGGCTCCAGTATTATGTTCTTTCAGGACTTTTCAACGGTGGTGACTCAGGAAAGAAAATCTTTTGATGACATCAAGAGAAGTGTAAGGGAACTCTGGATTCAGTATTCCTTACGGTACCCAAAGGTGCTCCGTATTGCTTTCAATGGATCCATACACTCGTCTGACACTCCAGAGAAAGTGAAAACTTTGTGACATTTTAAAGTAAGATGGATGTTTAGATAATCATGTTTCTCTCTGTAAGAAATTTTCTTGGAATTTTCTGTATTAAATTGTAGTCAGGGATGGGTAGAGTATTCACTTTTAACTTCTTCATTAGTATTACTACTCTTTTTTTTTCTTTCCTTGCTTGTGTCTGGGGTGTGGCTCAAGCTAGAGCGGGTAACAAAGGTACTTGTGATGATTAAATACCGACCAAAGGGCAGTTGAAGCCCGATTTTTGTTGTTAATTGTCCTGGATGTCATATTGGTATCAGGCAGAAGATAACGTTTTGTGATATGGAACCGTCCCCACTGGGACGGCGTGGGGTAAATTCCCTATCGAATGTCATTGGCACTTTGGATTTTGTTTCTTCTTTTGTTTTTTTTTATGAGTTTAGTTTTGGAAAGTTTTGAGAGCTTGTTAGTTGTAGTAGTCTTAGTTTGTGTTGTATTTAAGTTCTATGAGTCTTTTATCATTCATAATTCGAGTTCTTCCTCTCTAGAGCTCAAATGTTGCTACGGTGTGTGATGGATAATGATGTGCTTAAATGGTGTACCTGGAACAATAAGCGTAGCCATCGTCCAGTCAAGAGGAAAAATGTTCTTTCTAGTCTTAGAAAGGAGAGGGTGGATGTTGTCCTATTGCAGGAGGTGCACCTTGATGACAAGGAACATTTGACATTACAGCAGGGCGGGTTTGGTCGGGTTTATTTCTCGTTTTTTTAATAGTAGGAGTAAGGGAGAGCCATACTGGATAGGAAGAATCTTCCAGTTTAGATTAGATTAGATTAGATTAGATTAGATTAGATTAGATTAGATTAGATTAGATTAGATTAGATTAGATTAGATTAGATTAGATTAGATTACATACAGTGTGGAAACAGGCCCTTCAGCCCAACAAGTCCACACCGCCCCGCCGAAGCGCAACCCACCCATACCCCTACGTGTACCCCTTACCTAACACTACGGGCAATTTCGCACGGCCAATTCACCTGAACTGCACATCTTTGAACTGTGGGAGGAAACCGGAGTACCCGGAGGAAACCCACGCAGACACGGGGAGAACGTGCGAACTCCACACAGTCAGTCACCTGAGGCAGGAATTGAAACCGGGTCTCTAGTTAAATTACTAGATTATATTTGACACTCACAGGAGGATCATGATCCCAAAATCCTTGAATTATGGGAAAGAATGCAGTATTTTGAATGTTTATTGTCTCCCGGCGCGCCCTCTTAAAACCGTGGGAGATGCATTTTCCAAATTAAGTTATCTTGCCTCGTGCCACATTATTATGACGATTTCAACTGCCTTACATACCCCACAGTGGACAGAATGTCCAAAGGTCTCCCATTACCCTCGTTATAATGTAACCAATTGGTGGATTTGTGTGCAGAACTAGAGCTGGTGGATGTCTGTAGACAGATCTACTTCACAAGTAGGGATTTTATTTTCTTCTTTAACCTGCAGAAATGCCACACGAGGGTTGATATCGTCTCCATCCCTGCAGCAATCTTAGATTTGGTGGCATCCTGCACAATTGGGAATATTACCATTTCTGACCATGAAGCAGTATACTTATTGATTAAGATTAAGGGCAATATAACAGATTTGAGACACTAGCGAATGTATCCCTTTATTCTTAAGGCTAGTTAGTTCATTGAGTATTTCTGCAATGTATTCAGATCTTTCTTAGCCATTAATTCAGATTCAACCAGTAAGCCATCCATTCTATGGGAAATTGCTAAGGCTTATGTCAATGGAATAATTATTCATTAGGATGCAGCAGAAGGGGGAGCAGGAACGCTGGCTTGAGGCACAGCTGAGGGCAGCCGAGAGGGCATATTGTGATATACCCTCAGTGGCTAAGCTTCAGAGGATCAGAATACTTCGGTTTACTGTGAATTCCACGCGCACACAGACAGCCAAGAAGGTACTTACTTTTGCAAAACAAAGGCTGTTTGAACTTGGTGATAAGCCAGGCAGGTATTTAGCCTATCTTGCCAGGAAAACGAGCGCCCCTCTCAAGCCATTACCTAACTTAGGGAAGGTACTGGGATCCTTACCTTTGATTCCAAAAAGATTAATGCCTCCTGTCCGAGATTTTTCTCCAAATTATTTCAGACTGAACATGTGAGGATATGTATTAAGATGGAGTCATTTTTCAAGAACCTGGGTCTTCCAGGAATAACCCCTGAATAAGTGTTGTGCCTTAATGCACCATTCTCAGTGCAGGAGGGTGTGAACCAGCATCCGAATGTAAAGGCGCACGTTCCTGATGGATTTCCTAGTGAAATTTATAAATAATTTATAAACCTATTGTCAGGGCTGATGTTTAACATGTTCCGTCGCTCATACAGTCACGAATCCCTCCCTCCATCCTTAAGAGAGGCTCATATCTCTCTGATGATGAAGAAAGGAAGACCCTGGAGGATTGTGCTTCTTACACGCCAATCTCACTTTTAAATGTTGGTTTCAAAATCCATTCTGAGACCCGTGCATTAAGGTTGGAAACTTTGCTGCCTTCCGTTGCCAAAGAGGACCAAACAGGCTTTATAAAGGGCCACAGATCTTCCTACAATGTTAAGAATTTACTCAATATGATCCAAGATTGTCAACAACAATCTGTTAAGGGATTATTCATCACTTTAGATGAGAGAAGGCATTTGATTGGGTTGAGTGGCCGGACCTCTTCTGTACATTAGAACGGTTTGGTCTATGCAAAGTTTTTATCAAGTGGGTGAGGGTCCTTTACCGTGATCCTCTGGCTGCGGTTCTCACTAATGGTGTGCCAACCAGTAATATTAATATCTCTCCAGGTTGACACCTTTCACCATTGTTGTTTACGTTGGTGATTGAGCCACTGGCGGAGGCCATCCGTAGGGATGTCAACATATCTGCCCCAGAAGTAGGACAGAAGTCATGTAAGATTACTTTGGGGATATAGGTAAAGTAGTGTTAGTTCTGCAATTATAATTACTTATGCAAGGTAAATGAACTCACACCAGTTTGTAATAGCTTCAACTAAGAGCTGAGTCAACTAGAATGCAAACTATGTGGAGGAAATACGTAATTGTTTTTGTATTAGCTAAAATTGTATGCAAGAATGAAACGTGACTGCAAAACAACGGTAGATGTTACAGACAAATAGATAAGGTGTTGTGAGGATGTAGGTTAAGCCAGATATGCTTGCACAAGCAGTAGTTATAAGTATTTGTTTCCACTTTTACAGAAACACAGGAACAAACCCCAATTAAAAGGTCATAAGGATCAGTATGGTTGGGGAAAGCACAGATGGAAGGAGTAGATAATGGTGAAGAAAGGATATATAGAACAATGGGCCATAGCGGGATGTGGTCAAACGGCCTTGTGAGGCCAGAAATAAACATTTTATCACAGACAAGGCCGAATAAGGCAAGAGATAAACAGGAGTAATGGGTGCCGGTCTTAGAGAAGTGGAAGATGTAAACGGGGAGGAGAAATGGGATAAAAAAATAGGAACCAAAGTACATAAATATCGTGTATTCGTTGAATTCAGTGTGTGTGTGTGTGTGTGTCCCTGCCTTGTAGACAATGGACATCGCACCCTCTTGCAAGGGTAAAATAAATGACATTACTGATTCAGATCTTGTCTCGGACTGAAATTCTTAAAGTGAGTGAGTTTTGTTTCTCACAATTGGGAGCTCGTCCGGGATGTTCTTCCATCGCCGTGGGGAGTGGCTGGCCGTGGACACTGGGAAGACGCGTCCTGTTCCCAATTGAGGAGCGGTCTCGTGTCCCGGTTTGGTCCGCTCCCTTGGTCGACTGGTACGAATCCCACAAGAGAGACATCTGAATCAGACAGTGAAAGGAGGTCGATAGAAAATGAGGTGAAAAGGGGCCAGGCAACTCTGTGCACAGACCAGAGTAAGAAAATTGACTTTTAAGTACTGCCTTGGTGGTCGGGATTGGGTTTTAGTAGTTAATAAGGGACTAACGAAGGAACTCAATATGGGTTGTGCTGTGGGTAAGGAAAAAGCCTCTGGGAGAACAAAAGAAGAAAAAGGCAATGGAAATGGAGGTAGGGTCCCTTACAACACACCTCCAGAAAGTCTGTTGGGCAGGATGTTGTGGAATGGGAAAATTAATACTTGTACAAGGGAAAAAGATGATTAAATATTGTTGCTCTGTATGGACTAAGGAATCCATTCTTCGTCCCGCCGTCTTCTGGCCAAAGTATGGGTCGGACGAAGACTGGGTTTGTAAATATTTGAATTTATCTGTCAATGAAAAACAGCTTTACAGTCAGGAGGAATCAGATTATACTTCAAGTCGGACTGGCTAGTGGCTGAAGGGCTACTGAGGGTATACTTTGTAACTAAATCATGGCCAGACAGCCAAAAAAATATTCAAAAGATAGAGGGCTGAAGCGAGGAGCACCCAGACGTGTTGTTGCGAGAAGCTCAGAAAGTGCCTGTGAGATATGGTGTGTGAGAGAGAGAGAATGAAAAGAGCTGTACGTGGCTCGGGTAATCTTCGCACAAACTTTGAAAAGGGCTGTACAGCTGGTAGAAAGTTTAACCCTTTGTGATTTGTTTTGAATGCGCATTTGTTTGTTGGTGATTGAATGTTTGCGCTTTATTCCCTGGAGCTTGAGTTCCAGAACTGTTTTGAATCTGGAATTCATAATTTTATTATGGAAACTTAACATGATTTCTTTTAAGGTTAAGGATTCTATAGTGATTATGAAAAAATGATAACTCCTGTTCTATTTACAGGTCATGACTGCCTTACTATCAGTTCCTTACTAATCTCTTTTATCCTTACATAAAAACGATTTATGGAGGACAGTTGAAGTTTCAGTTCAAAATTAGATTGTAGTAAAAACAAATCATATGGTTAATATCTGTGACCTTGTTCATGCATTAGAAGTTTTTTTTTTAACTTGAATAGACAAATTCTTTTAAGGCGGCTCTGATTATTTCACGACCTATAGCAATGTAATTGAGCAATGATTGGTCAGGACTACTTAAGAAAACTAATTTTGCATTTAAATTGAGGGACTAAAATTGGGTAATTATAGTAGGTTTCAAAGTTGGGAACTGTATGCATTTTACATTTTAAAAAATTAACTACTGAATAAATGAATGTAAATATATAAATATATTTACAAGTTAGGAACAGGCTTTAAAGTTAGTCAAGCATAAATTGATGAATTGGTATTTGAAGTTGTGGGGAGCAAGAAGTATTGCAATATTTCTTTAAAAAAATTCTCAAGGACAAAATAAAACATTAACTGATGAAAAACGTCCTTTGGGTGGCCCTAAGGCTGTTCAGTTGGTTAAATCGGGTCAGAAATTGATCTAGCAACGTAACATGAGAAGTGAAAACAAAAGGCAAAAATAATGATAAACCACGGTTGATGAGATAATAAAGAAAAGGACAAAGCTAAAAGGAGAAAGAAACCGGAATGGTCAGGGAGGAGATGTTAAGGGGTCTGGTGGACAGGAACAAGGATCGAAGCGGAAATCCCCACAGGCGGGATGTTATTACTGTGAAAGGACGGGTCACTTTAAGAGAGAGTGTCCAGATTTGAAAAAGGAAGCAAAGACAGTACCGTTTATGAACTTTGATGAAAAATACTGCCACCAAATTGGGACTGAAGTAACTGCAAATGGTGCTTTAAAATCTGTTGAGTTTTTTTAAAAAAATGAATGTGCTCGAGCAAAACAATTACAGAAACAGAATGAGAAAACAGAAATGACTGGTAAACAAATAGGACTGCGCAATTACAGTTTTAAAAATGTTTTGGTCATTTGTTGCGTTTCCACCCTGAATTACAGATAATGATTTTTATATTTATATAATATATAATGAATAATTAATATTTACAATAAATCGATTGTGTTAGCCTGAATCAATATTAATTTGCAGGGTCCCTTCACACATTCTCAGTGACCTGTCATATTGATTTCGGGTTAATTTAAAACATGACTGCATTAATTCATTGTTAATTAAAGAATGGAAAGCTACCTTACTGGCTGTTGAGGTAACGAAAGAAGCAGCTCTGAATCCACAGGAAGCGGTGGTTTATTCCCTAATACCTACTGTCCCAGGTCCTCGGGAAATTCCTATCTCTGGCTACTGCCAATCCCAGAAACTAAAGATTTGTTCTTAAAGAAGTACATACTGGGCTTGTACTCCTCTTTGTCTTTCCTCAGGAAACAGGGTTTATTGGCACAGACTCCACCCCTTGAATTTGCTGTTCATCCGATTCGACCGGGAGATTTGGGTCTTAGGAAAATCATAGACAGGGACTAATTTGCAACTGGACTGGGAAGGGTCGTATCAGGCTCTTTTGACAGAAACGGCAATAAGGACGGCAGAAAAAGGCTGGACTCACGACACTCGGATCAAAGGGCCAGTGGAATCTCCAGTTGAGGAAGAGGTCTGGACAGCTGAATCAACGCAAGAACCACTGAAACTCAGACTAAAGAGACTTTGAGTAACTGATTATACAGTGGCGATGCGAGCGCGGGATTATTTCTGTAAGGTTGCATATTAAGTCTTTTTGTGCTTCAGCACGATTTTTAGAATACTGGGAATGCTTAGAGTTATGATGCTAGCCCTCTTAGTATTGGTATTTTGTCAAATGTTATTTTCATATGCATTATTAACAGTTCCTGAGTCAGATAATCTACAAGTAATAGACGTTGATGCATGCAGCTCAGTAAATTGTGGGGATGTAGATAATCACAGAAGTACCGCAGCTCAGAGATACATCTTAAGTCTTATGGGGATGGCCTTGGGGATGGTACTTGGTATAATGGTGTCGTCACAGTATACCGGGCGCCCTTCCGACCAGCTCGCGATTGTCCCGATTAAAAGTGTAACCCAATATACCTAACGATAAAGAAAACCACATGACACGAAGCAATTCTGGTGGGGGGTGGGGGGGCACCTATGAGATACAATTAGATGTAACATTTGGCATAGAAATGAAAGCAAACGGGAAGGATTTCTTGGGCTGTTGTTTTCGAATTAGTGTAGGACAGGGAAAACGGGTAGAACTACTGGATAATAAGGTACAACCTTCCACCCCTCCCGATGACCCGAAAGTAGTAAAAATTATAGAGGTAAAGGACTTGAAACAGACCATGGAAATAGAAACTGGATACGGGGATGCAAATGCCTGGGTTGAATGGGTAAAGTATACTGTAAAAAGTCTGAACAAGAGCAATTGCTATGCATGTGCCTCCAGTGGGGCAGGTGGTTCCCTTTCCGCTCGGGTGGAAGCGAGATAGGAAGGGCATGAAATGTATGATAGCCCTGTATCAGGATAAGACTGCATGGAATGATAAGAATTGTACCTCCCTATCTCTGATGTTCCCTCCCTTGGAGAAGGAAGATTCAAATGCGCCCCCCCGCCATGTTTTCAGCCGCAGTTGGAAATCACACGTCGTGTGTGCATAGACGAGGTACAAGTCGTTCTAGAGAGTTGTGGGAGCTGAAATTATGCACAGAGATTAAGAATGTCACCGAAACGGAGAAAGGAGGGAACTACTCAGCAGTAAAGGTTCACCGAGCGGATCTGTGGTGGTACTGTGGAGGCAAAATATTGAGACCCACCCTACCTCCAGATTGGAGAGGGATATGTGCAATTGTACAATTGGCAATTCCATTTACCCTGGCACTTGCAAGGGAAACGATAGTAGGTAAAAAGGGAAGGGATAAGAGATTACTGTTAAACACTTCTTTCGATGATAGGATTTATCTCGATTCTATAGGATTCCCTGGGGAGGGGGGGGGTACTTGATGAGTTGAAGGCTCGAAACCAGATTGCAGCAGGCTTTCAGTCATCTCTCTTCTGGTGGGTAACAATTATTAAAAATGTAGATTGGATAAATTACATTTTCTATAATCAACAGTGATTTATAAATTATACAAGAGATGCGGTTAAAGGAATATCAGATCAGCTTGATGCGACAAGTGGGATGGCATGGAAAAACAGAATGGCCCTTGATATAATTTTAGCTGAAAAAGGGTGTGTGTGTGTGTGATGTTAGGAAGAAGCTGTTGTACCTTGATTCCTAATAACATTGCGCCTGATGGTTCAATTATTCGGGCCTTCAGGGGATTGACTACCTTAGCAGAGGAACTGGCTGAGAATTCAGGAGTAGACACATCTCTCACGGGATGGCGTGAATCATGGTTTGGAAAATGGAAGGAGGTGGTGGTTTCCCTCCTTACTTCCCAGATAGCAGTAGCCAGGGCATTGGTGGCCATTGGCTGTTGTATCATACCCTGCATACGAGGGTTCACTCAAAGACTGATTGAGACAACCTTAATGAAAAAGATGCCCCTAAAAGGGAATCAGGCAGAGGAACTTTATCGACTAAATAATGAGGGGATGAGTGAGACCAAGATGGAAGAAATCTCCAGAATGATGCTTGCGAATTTTGGGAGCGATGCTTAAGAGAAAAATGCAGAAGGTAACAAATGGTAATTAAAGAAAAAGGGGAAATTCTGGGGATATAGATAAAGTAGTGTTATTTCTGCAATTATAATTACTTATGCAAGGAAAATGAAGTCACACCAGTGTGTAATTGTTTCAACTAAGAGCTGAGTCTACTAGAATGCAAACTATGTGGAGGAAATACATAATTATTTTTGTATTAGCTAAAATTGCATGCAAGAATGAAACGTGACTACAAAACAATAGTAGATGTTACAGACAAATAGATAAGGTGCTGTGAGGATGTAGGTTAAGCCAGATATGCTTGCACAAGCAGTAATTAGAAGCATCTGTTTCCCACTTTTGCAGAAATACAGGAACAAACCCCAATTAATAGGTCATAAGGATCGGTATGGTTGGGGAAAGCACAGATGGAGTGAGTAGATAATGGTGAAGAATGGATATACCTAACAATGGGCCACAGCGGGATGTGGTCAAACGGCCTTGTGAGGCCAGAAATAAGCATTTTGTCACAGACAAGACCGGATAAGGCAAGAGATAAACAGGAGTAATGGGTGCCGGTCTGAGAGAAGTGGAAGATGTAAACGGGGAGGAGCAACGGGATTAAAAAAGGAACCAAATTACATAAATATCGTGTATTCGTTGAATGGAATGTGTGTGTGTCCCTGCCTTGTTGACAGTGGACATCGCACCCTCTTGCAAGGGTAAAATAAATGACACTACTGAATCAGATCTTGTCTCGGACTGAAATTATAGAAGTGAGTGAGCTTTGTTTCTCACAATTACATTGTATGCAGATGATTGTCTTATGTTTTTTGTCAAATCCCGTAATTTCGGTATTTCATGTGATGCAATGCATTAATTCGCTTGTTGCCTTTCTGGGCGCTAAGATTAATTTTACAAAGTTGGAGGCCATGCCTATGGCAGTTCTTAGGGAAATACCTGATACTGAGGGCAAATCTTGATTTCCTTTTAAATGGTCACTTGGGTGGTTTCCTTATTTCAGTATATTCATTACATCTGTCTTTGATCATTTATTAACGTGAACTGTGTCCATTTGTTTGACAAAATTAAATAAGACCTTCAAAGATGGGAGGCATTTCCAATATCCTGGCGAGGTCGGATAGCTGTTATTAAAATGAATCTCCTTCCTCATTTCCTACCCCACGTGTGAATGCTTTCTTTTATGTTTCCCAGACAGATATTTTGGAAACATAATGGCTCTTTTAGCTTTTTCATTTGGTACCATAAGCGATTCTTTATCAAGCTAACGAAATTGCAACTGCTCCACAGATTGTGGGGAGTAGATCTCCCCGATTAAAAGCAATCAATTAAGCTGTTTTATCATCCTATGTTAGTGCCTGGGCCGCTGAGGACTCGGCGTCAATACGGCGAGACATTGAGCCCTCTCAGACAAAGTGAACTCTTATTAGTCTGTTGTTCTTAGATAAAATGACAACATTTATGGAGTATTGTTAAAAAACTAATGATTATCAATACTGTTAAAATTTTAAGAACAATGCGTCAGATCGAGGGCAATACAGCCAAAACCACGTTTCTTACCGCTTAACTTGGTATACCGGGTTGTCAACTGGGGATAATGGATTCCATTATCTGTGGGCAGCGAGGGGGGTACCTTGCTTGGGTGATTTAGAATTGGTAGAATCCCTACAGTGTGGATACAAGCCCTTGGGACCAGCAAGTCCACTTCGATACTCTGAAGAGTAACCCACCCAGATCCATTCCCCTACCATTCTATATTTATCCTGACTGATGTCTGAACGTACAGATCCTGAAACACTATGAGCGATTTAGCAATTGCCTATTCATCTAACCTGCACATCTTTGTGACTGTGGGAGGAAACCTACGCAGACACAGTTGAGAACGTACTAACTCCACACAGCCAGACACCCAAGACTGGAACCAAACCCGTGACCCTGGTGCGGTCAGTCAGCAGTGCAAACCACTGAGCTACTACGTGTGACGTGAGGGAGAAACAATGATACCATTTGATCAAATAACTCGTAAGTATGGACTACCTGGTAGGGACTTCTTCTGTTTTTTTTTTTCAGATTAGAGATTTGATTTTAAAAACACACACTTTTAACAAACGCTTCCAGATCCGATACAGAGAAGTGGGTGCATATTGCTAAGGATACACTCTTTGTTACTACCCTTTATCATTTGTTGCAGTGTGTCCCCTCAGACAAGACTGTGCAGCTTCGTGACGTCTGTGCGAGAGGGTTGGGGGGGTATAGATCTCTTTGGAGACATGGGATGATGTTTGTGAAAATGCTCGAAGGATTTTGATCTGTAATAGGACCCATTCCATGCAGTTGAAAATTCTTCTGACACCAGATCTTCTCACAAAATGCAGTGTGGGATTATCTTCAGCATGTCCTAAACGCAGAATGATGACAGGCACTCTTACTCATTGCATGTGGTCCGACTGCAGGTTTTGTATATATTGGATCACTGTGTTAGGTGTGATAGAGTGGGTCTTGGGGACCGAATTTGAGATGGACACGGTTTCTCTTTTCCTGGGCCTGCACAGAGTATCTTACGCAGATGCACATGGGAAAAATATTTTATCCTTACTTTCTGTGCTCCGAAAACAATATTCTGTTGTGTTGGCTGTCTGAAACTCCAAGGGCCTGTTGGGTCTTTGTAAGCTCATCATGGAGAATATCCCTTTGGACCTTCTCACCAGTATGGTGCACCAAAAAAAAAACAGATTAATACAAGTAATAGAGTCATAGAGATGTACAGCATGGAAACAGACCCTTCGATCCAACCGATCCATGCCGACCACATATCCCAAACCAATCTCGACCCACCGTCCAGAACCCTTCCTATTCATATACTCATCCTCTGCCCTCTTAAATGCCTACTTGTACCAGCCTTCACCACTTCACCTGGCAGCTCATTCCATACACATACCACCCTCTGTGTGAAATAGTTGCCCCGTATATTTCCCCTCTCATCCTAAAACTATGCCCTCCACTTCTGGACTCCCTGACCCCAGGGAAAAGACTTTAACTATTTACCTTATCCATGGCCCTTATAATTTTGAAAACTCTATAATGTCACCCTCAGCATCAGATGCTCCAGCGAAAACAGCCCCAGCCCATTCAGCCTCTCCCTGTAACTCAAACCCTCTAACACTGGAAACATCCTTGTAAATCTTCTCTGAACACTTTCAGGTTTCACAACATCTTTCCGATAGGAAGGAGAGCAGAATTGCTCGCAATATTCCAACAGTGGCCTAATCAATGTCCTGTACACCTGCAACATGATCTTTCAACCCCTGCACTCAATACTCTGACCAATAAAGGAAAGCATACCAAACACCTTCTTCACTATCCTACCTACCTGCGACTCCACTTTCAAGGAACTATGAACCTGCACTCCAAGGTCTCTTTGTTCAGCAACACGCCCTGGGACCTTACCATGAAGTGTATAAGTCCTGCTAAGATTTGCTTTCCCAAAGTGCAGCACCCCAAAGTGCATTTATCTGAATTAAACTCCATCTGCCACTTCTCAGCCCATTGGCACATCTGGTCAAGATCCTGTTGCAATCTGAGGTGACCTGCTTCACTGTCCACTGTACCTCCAATTTTGGTGTCATCTGCAAACTTACTAACGGTACCTCTTATGGTCTTCTATCTTTGAGCCAGTTCTGTATCCAAATGGCTAGTTCTACCTGTATTACATGATATCTAACCTTGCTAATCAGTCTCCCATGGGGAACCTTGTCGAAACCTTTACTGAAGTCCATATAGATCACATCTACTCCTCTGCCCTCATCAATCCTCTTTGTTACTTCCTCAAAAAACTCATCAAGTTTGTGAGGCATGATTTCCCACGCACAAAGCCATGTTGACTATCCCTAATCAGTCCTTGCCTTTCCAAATGCATGCACATCCTGTCCCTCAGAATTCCCTCCAACAACTTGCCCACCACTAACGTCAGGCTCACTGGTCTATAGTTCCCTGGCTTGTCCTTACCACCCTTCTTAAACAGTGGCACTACGCTAGCCAACCTCCAGTCTTCCAGCACCTCACAAGTGACTGTCCATTTTACAAATATCTCAGCAAGAGGCCCAGCAATCATTTCTCTAGCATCCCACAGAGATCTAGGGTACACCTGATCAGGTCCTGAGGAATTATCCACCTTTACCCGTTTTAAGACATCCAATACTTCTTCCTCTGTAATATGGACATTTTGCAAGGTGTCACCATCTGCTTCCCTACATGTTATATCTTCCATATCCTTTTCCCCAGTAAATACTTATGCAAAATACTCGTTTCGTATCTCCCCTATACTTCCTATGCCAGGAAAAATGTTCTGTTGTGTTGGATTTCTGAAACGCCCCCGGGTCTGTTGGGTCGTCGTAAGCTCGTCATGGCGAATATCCCTTTGGACTTTCTCACCAGTATGGTGCACCAAAAAGCGGAGATTTATATAAGATATGGTAGCCCTTTTTGGATTACCGCAATGCAGGCTTACCTGCCAATCTAAAAAGGGCTTTTATATAGCCATGACGATATTGTCTAATGAATCTAACATGAAGAATTGTGAACACATGAATGTGTATCAGTTAATGCTCTCGAAGAACAAGAGCTACCACTTTGTTATGTTGAGCCGTATTATTTATTTACTATTTATTGATTGGTTTTGTTTTTCTTCTGCCTGTTAAGAGACTTTAACTTGTTTTGTATGCACATTCACATCGGTGTAATTTTGTTCAGTTATTTGAGTTGTTTTGTTATTGGTTTAATATAATAGTAAGGATCTATGTTTCAGTAAAAAATGTTTAAAAATCATTAAAATGGGAACATTGATAGAATAGAGTCCCAAAGAACTCTCATTAGATAGACCACTCATGGTGGTTTACGCTGAATGTCACCACACTTCGGGTGATGGGGTGAGGTTGAGAGAGCTCCCCTTCATGGTAACCTCAGTCAGTGTGGGGAATTGAACCTGCGCTGGTGGCCTCCCTCTGCATCACAAATCAACCATCCAGCCAACTGAGTGGGAGACTGTGTAACTGTTCCACACAGAATCAGTCACAGACAAAGGGCAAGAGAAAGATTCATGACAAGGAGAAATGTATATTTGAGATAACGGTCATGATAACGGCTGAGGATAAAAACGTTCTCTGCTAGAAATTGTATTTTATAATGAGACACGTGTTTGTAAGCTGTCTTTGGTTGAAGACAAGAAGGCGAGACAAGTGAAATAACCATAATGACTAATTGCGATTGAATATTGATAACCATAAAATAAGTGCATGTTTTTGATTGGTCTGTGGAAAGCATGCTGACTGTTGTTTGAATTTATAAAGCAGATGAAATATATTGTAAGGAGAGTCCGTCCCCATGGGAAATGCCTTCGAAACACATGCTAGAAGAAACACGGGGTAAAACGTTTCTGAGAATCATCTGCTCGCTAACAGGAAGCTGGGGTTGAATGACTGAAAGTTCATGTAACATGGAGCTGAAAAAACCATCACATCACCCGCAAACGTATTGAATGTTGGAGCATGTTTAAAGTACCGAATGGCCTCATCATGGATTTTAACTGTGTGTGCATGGAAAAACGTACATCTCTACTCCATCCGCTTACGTGTTACACACTGGGGCACAGCCGTTTTCCTGAAACTGGGAATAAGTTGGAACATTATCTGAAACATTCCATAATTGACATTCTCCAGAATATTCTATAACTGTCTTGGGGGCATTAGAAATGCAAGACAGAAACAGAGGGGAGGTGCTGCATGCAGTAGTGAGATTGGTGGAGCATGAGCCTTGTTCGGGGGTCCGTGCTATAACAGATATACAGTGAGTGTGAGGGAGCAGAGAACCTGCACCACAAGGTGACGCAGTAGCTCAGTGGCTAACATTGCTGCTTCAGAGCGCAGCGATCTGGGTTTAATTCCATCCTTGAAAGACAGCCTGTGTGGTGTTTGCACATTCTCCCCGTGTCTGCATGAGTTTCCTCCGGATGTTTTGCTTTCCTCTGACAGTATAAAGATATACAGATAATGGTAGATTGGCCATGCTAAATAGCGTAAAGTACCCAGGGATTGGCCATGCGAAATAGCGTCAAGTAGGCGAGGTGTATTAGCCATGGGAAATGCAGGGAGGGATAGAGTAGGGGTTTGTCCAGTGGAATACTGTTTAGAGGTTCGGTGTGGCCTCGATGGGCCGAACAGCCTGTTTCCTCACTGTAGGGATTCGTTACTTTCTATGGAGTTCTCCTTGATTGGCAGCTTTCGACAGGACCCTACCTACATGTCTTGCCTTGATTTGTATTGCCAAAATGCAACACCTCACATTTAACTAAAATAAAGTCCATCTGCCACTCTTCGGCTCACCTAAGCAAAGACCCATTATAGTCTGAGAGATCATTCTTCACTGTCGAGTACACCATCAAATTTGGTATTATCTACAAACTTATTGACCATACTTCATATACTCAAATGCAAATGATTTTTGTAAGTGACAAAAGGCAGTGGATCCACTATTGATCTTTGCGGCACGCCACTGGTCACAGGACTCCAAGTTTCCAATATTCAAGAAAATCTTGGATCTAAATGGCGAGCTCTCCCTGTATTCCAGGCAGTCTGACCTTGTTAACCAGTCTATCATGTAGAACATTTTGGTTTTCTTAATGAATTCCATAAAGACAACATCCACTGTCCTGCCTTCATCAATCATCTTCATCACTTCCTTAAAGAAATTCCATCCAGTCAGTGAGACGTGATCTCCAATGTACAAAGCCTTCTTCAGTCTTTGTCTTTCCAAATGCATATACATCCTTTCCCACAAAATCTCCTCCAAGAATTTAGGCACCCTTGAAGTCAGGCTCACTGATCTATAGTTACCCGTTTTTCCTTACTTTCTTAAATAATGACACTACGTTACCAGCCCTCCAGTCTTTTGACACCTCAGCTGTGGAAATCAACGTGGCAAATATATCAGCAAAATGTTGAGCAATCTCTTTCCTAGCTTCGCACAAGCATCTGGGATACAACTGATCAGGTCCCAGAGATTTATTCACCGTTATGTGTTTTAAAATGTCCAACGTCTCCTTGTAATATAGATACGTTTCAAGGTATCACTATATATTTCTTCATTCTCTCGCTCTTTTAACCTCCTCCACATTAATTTCGGAGGAGAAATACTTGTTTAGTATCCCTCCAATCTCCTGTATTTCCATACATAGGTCGCCTCACTGATCTTTAAGGTGCACTATTCTCTCCCTAGTTAATCTTTTGCCATGAAAGGATGTGTAGAATTTCTTCAATGCCTCGGTAACCCTATTTCTAAAGCAATCTAATGGCCACTTTTTTCTGGCCCGATTTCCCCGTTGACTATGCACTTACTGCCCTTATATTCCTCTCGGGATTCACTTGATCTCAGCTCTGTTTACCTGACATATGCCTCCTTCCTTACCTTGACCAGAGCATCAATATATCTCGCCATCCAGCGCTGGCTGCACTCACCAGCCTTGCCCCTATCACTAATGGGAAAATGTTGGCTCTGGACTCTCTGAAACCAAGTTTTGTTGGCCTTGCACTTCCCAACCATCCCTTTACCTGTGAATAGGGTGTTCCAATTAGCCTTTCACAGGGCTCACCTAACACTTTCAAAGTTGGCCTTGTTCAAAGTTAGAACTTTAACGTTTACATCAGGTCTTTCCGATTCCAAAACTAATTTAAAACTAATATTTATGCGTAACAGACTTGAAAGTTAAATAAACACTTCCTGCCCCTCTGTAACAGGCTCAAGAGGCCGAATGGCCTCTTCCTGTACTTATGTAACAGACCCGAGACATTAAATGACACAGCAACCTGTGGATTACGAGCAGCCGTTAAACTGTATCTGATGGAGGTCTATTCCTTCCCAGTTACAGAAACACAAACAACACAATATACTCCAGGTGCCCTCTCAGTAACACCTCATACAGTTTCAGCGACACATCTCTTTCAAGTTTGGCAGGCAGTCTAACCTTGCTAACCAGTCTACCATGTAGAACATTTTGGTTGTCTTACTGAATTCCATAAAACAACATCCACTGACCTGCCTTCATTAATCATCTTCATCACTTCCACAAAACATTGCACTGAGTCAGTGATCTCCAATGTACAAAGCCTTCTTCAGTCCTTGTCTTTCCAAATGCGTACACATCCTTTCCATGAAAATCCCCTCCAACAATTTAGTTTCCATTGACGTCAGGCTCACCAATCTCTGGTTACCTGTTTTTTCCTTACTTTCTTAAATAATGTTGGCAATTTGTGCCAGTATTCTAGATTTCCACCTTTTCAAGTATGAACAGGCTAATATAGGCTCAATGGCCTTCTTGTATCCCTCTGTAAGAGGCCCATAGGGACAGAATTGCTTCGGCCTGTTGCTGAGCAGCAGTCTCAATTCTATGTCTCAAGGTTATGAAAGGATTTGATAGCAGGGCACTTAAAACCAGGATAAGCCTCACATTGGTCAATAAGTGTTATACTTTGGATTCAGATATCTAGAAACGTGCCCATCCGACTTTTTTTTATGCAGCCGATGTGTTATTTTATAACTGCCTCCTTTCGTAAACAGAGTGGAACATATATAGACCCCTGCAGTGTTCTCTTAATACTCTCATATACAACTAAAATAAAGAGTTAAAATATTTAAAGATATATGGCCCATCCCTCAGCAACCCTTATCCATTTCATCCAAACCCAGTAAATGTTTCCTTTTATAGTGATATGAAAAGTGATGTGTGGAACTGGTTAATTGAGCCTGTTTGCTCAGTCATGAGTTGGAGATGCCGGTATTGGACTGGGGTGTACAAAGTTAAAAATCAAACAACACCAGTTTATAGTCCAACAGGTTTAATTAGAAGCACACTACCTTTCGGAGAGACGCTACTTCATCAGGTAATATTGGAAGACACACTTCTAAGGCACAGAATTTATAGCAAAAATTTACAGTGAGATGTAACTGAAATGATACATTGAAAAATACCTTGATTGTCTGTTTAGTCTTTCATCTGTTCCATTAACATGATAGGTTCACTTCTTTCATGTGTAAATCACAAAACATTTTTCTTTTAAAAAGTTGCATTCTCCAGTTAGCAGTAACAATGAGTGTTAGCTAGACAATATGTTGAAGGTGTTAGCCCCCTGTATTCTCTGTCTATGCCATTATGTATAGATTGGTTCAAACCTGAAAAGTGAAATAACAAGAGTTTTACATGAATTCATGCAGTTTTTGAGCGTAGTACAATAAAACTCTGCAAGTACAAATTCACCCCACAAAATATATGTGTGCATGTAGGTCTTTGTCTGTATGTGTGTGTGTGTGTGTGTGATTGGGGTGTGGTGAGTGTGAGAGAGAATGTATATGTGTGTGTGTGTACTGGCGTAGAGTGTCTTAAGTCTATGAGGGGGTGCATGTGTGAGTGTGGGAGTGTGTGTGCTTGTCTGGGGTGGGGGATTTTGAGTGTCAGTGAGAGAGTGTATATGTGTGTGCATGAGTGTAGAGTGCTCTCAGTCTCTGAGAGGATGCCCATGTGATTGTGGGAGTTTGTGTGTCTGTAAGGGTGTGTGTGAGTGTTTGTATGCGTGTCTGTGCACATGTGTGTCCCTGTGTATGTGTATGCATAGGAGTGCATGTGTGTGTGTGTGTTTGTGTGTGTGTGTCGGTCTGGGCTGGGGTGTGGTGAGTGTGAGAAAGAATGTATATGTGTGTGTGTACTGACGTAGAGTGTCTTAAGTCTATGAGGGGGTGCATGTGTGAGTGTGGGAGTGTGTGTGCTTGTCTGGGGTGGGGGATTTTGAGTGTCAGTGAGAGAGTGTGTATGTGTGTGCATGAGTGTAGAGTGCTCTAAGTCCCTGTGTATGTGTATGTGTAGGAGTGCCTGTGTGTGTGTGTGTTTGTGTGTGTGTGTCTGTGTGTTTGTGTGTGTGTGTGTGTGTGTGTATGTGTGTGTGTGAGTCGGAGTGTCTGGGTGTGTATAGTGCAATGGTGGTCACCTGTAATGTGACATGAACCCAAGGTCCCTGTTGAGGCCGTCCTTTTGGGTACCGAAATTAGCTATCAGCCTCTGCTCGGCCACTTTTCACTGCTGCCTGTCCTGAAGTCCGCCTTGGAAGTTTGTCATCCGTAGGTCAAAGGATGAAGGTCCTGGACCACTGAAGTGTTCCCCAATTGGGAGGGAACACTCCTGTTTGTCTGTCTCCAGTCTGTGGTGCCCATTCATCTGTTGTCATAGCCTTTGCTCAGTTTCCCAGTCTTTGTACAGTGACTGTGATTAATGTCAATCTCCATGGATTCTAATTATCCCAGTGGAGGGTTTCCATCTTTTAATGATAAATGGGCGACGTTCAATGTGTTATCCCATAACATGAGCGGGAGCATCACTGACAGCACTGACAGGGAACAGCAAATCCAGAGAGAGGGGAAGGAGAGATCAGAATCTGAGAACATTAGACTGGAATGTTCCAAAAATATATCAGAATCTGGGAACATTAGACTGGCATGTTCCAACAATAGACAGGTGTTTATCCAATTATGTTTGGCATCTTTCTGAATTTTATTGCTGGTCATTATCATTGCGGATTTATTAACTATTCTCATTATTCAATATTTTTAATTATCCTTTCCTGGCTATCGTTTGTGTTCCTGGTAAGTGTCACTGTCCATATTTTGTTTTTCTATAAACCGGTTATGAGTGTATTACTGTTCTTTCATATAGTCTACTTTTTGTCACGATTATTTTCCAGTTGAAACTCTCAATCCATATATCACTCTACAGGCCACTACTAACTACATCAATGAATGTGTTCAATTACTGTCTCCCTCTCTGCTCTGGCAGTGTTACTCCGGGTCTCTATGTTGATCTACTCAGTTCCAGCTGCGAACTACAATTTATTGTATCATTGCCTTTGTTATTTAAATATTAACAGCATGGAGGTCACTCTCCCACTGTTCTGGTTACAAACTTCACTTCCTGCTGCTGTTTCGATCTCATCCCTGACCAATATCTGCGGCTGAAGTAGACAAGTCACAACTGTGGGAGATCCCTTAGACCATGAGCTGATTCCTGACACCAGACCCTGACCATTTCTAACTTGAAATTCTCACCACTTCAGAATATATCTCACTGGATTATTCCATCTGCTGTTTGAACCTTGAGCTATGAAATACAGTCTTAATGAAGCCAATAATCTGCTACTGACACTCCCAGCTTCAAACCTTCCCAAGCAAATCTGCTTCGAACTCACGCCAAACTCCCATCCATCTGTCATTCATGTGCACACCGATCTATATTGCTATTTTGACTGGCAATGCCTTTATTTTAACATTCTCAAACACTTTACCTCATCTGTCCATGAAACGTCTCTCGTTCCTTCTCTGTTGATTTATAAAAAGCCTGCCAGTTGTTCATAATTAAAATAGTTTCCTCCATGTGCGTTCCTTCTCAAACAATAAGTTTCGCATGCAACCACGCCTATCGCGCACGCGCACACACACTCTCTCTCTCTCTCTCAGTTTCTGATGAGCACACACACACACGCAGCAAACCTTCCTATTGTAGGCAGTAACCTGATGCGAGTATGGTTAGCATATGATAGTAAAGTTTGCAATACCCTCTATGCTGGGCAGATAGTGCAGTTTACTGAGCAACACACTAGCATGGTCTGCACAGCTCTCCATGCTGGGCTGTAATCTTGTCTCAGTTTATGTAGTTTGTGGTGTTCTGTGAAGCAGATTCAGAATGTGATGTAACAGACCATTCCAGCTGATCTGACAATGCCTTTATTCAATGTTCTCATTCTTGTCATTTTACTCTCGAAGATCTCACTTCTCCAGTTCGTCCCACTGCCCTGTTTGATTCCCCATATTTCCACAATATCTTTTCCGTTAATTAACTGTCTGTTTATGTCTTTAATGTGAATCTTTCTGTCCCTCTGTATCTTTCCCTGGGCTTAGCTTTTGGCTCCCTAGTGTATCAAGTGCTGGCATTGTGTAGTTCAGAAAGAGTGAAATGGTGTGTTTCAGGCTGTTGTTCACTTCGCGGTATGTCCCATGTGATGGTCGATGGACAGGGGTGTTTTAGAAGTTATGAGACACATCCTTGTAACTTGGTCTGTACCTGCATTTGTCCCTCTCAGGTGACCTTGCGATCAGTAACACGAGGCAGTCCCTTAAGTAAAGGTCAGGCATCTAAATTGTGTGACAATGCTGTCACTTTTTAAAAAAAAGATTATTTTCTCCTTTTGAAAATAAGAGATCTTAAAGGCCAAACTGCCTACTGAAAACGGCTCAAGTAAATAACTTACGACGCTTTTAGGTTTTATAATAAATAGCAGTAACAACGGCCTCGTAATTTATCTCCAGCTGCTACTCTCTCGGAAAACCGACTTGATGCTGTTTCCTCCTGGATTGGAGAACTGTATGAAGTATGTATGTATGAATGTTCCTTTTTGCCAAGGGGTGTGTTGATGGAATGTTAGTATATTGGAACAGTTCATTTGTAGAAGGAATTATATCCATTATTCAGTTAAGGTTCCATTAGTTAAATTATTCTAAATTCCTCTTCATTGCGTATGGATTTTCATTAGAGTGTTTAAATATATTGTGTTTTGCTTAATGGTGGGTCGGTTTGACTAGCAGCATCACATCTGGAACACTCAAATCACATCTACCTTTAAAATAAGAAAAGGGTGGCATCCAACTTACCATTTAAAAATAATTTGAGGCAGTCGAGTTGGTCTATAGCAAACTGGGGACTCTTGTCTGGTTCTAAATCGATAACACCAAATTGGGTTGAGAATTGCAATCCCTGCAGTATGCAAACAGGCCATTCGACCCAACAAGTCAACACCGACCGTCCGAGGAGTAACCTACACAGACCCATTCCTCGGCCTTAATATTACACATTTATCCCGACAAAGGATCCTAATCCACATACATCCCTGAAAACTACGAACAATTTAGCATGGCCAATTCACCTGACATGCACACCTTTGGATTGTGTGAGGAAACCAGAGAATCTAGAATAAGCTCATGCAGACACTGGAGAGTATGCACCAGGAGGTTATTGGGTTCAAAGGCCGCATATGGTAGTTGTTCGTGTCTTTCATTCCGGATGTTGAATTCGGTTGGTTTAAACAGTGTTTTGTGTATAAAGATTCTTTCAGTCACTAAGAGTTCTCTGGGTGTGGAAGAAGTAAACTTGGGGGTTTTACAAAAGGTAATGAAGGCAAAGCTGTTGGAATTGACAGAAAAGCTGGAGTTGGGTTTGCTTTTGTCTGTGAGAAAATGAGAGATAATTACAGCTATAGTTCGGGAATTACATTTGACGGAACCGCTATCAGACGCTTTCGAAATGGCTAGAATTCAATTTCAAATTAGGCATTTTGAACATGAGAAGGAATTGAAAAAGTTTGAATTATGATGAAAAGTAGAAATAAAAGAAAAGGAAATGAAGAAGGAAGAGAGTAAAGGAGAGAAGAAAAGCAGAGAGTTTCAACATAAACAGTTAGCAATTAGAAAGGAAAGTTGACATAGAAGGCGGAGATCAAGGTAGATGGTAGGCTGGATGAGGAGGATAGTGAGGTTGAGCAACCCTGTAGTAACCAATGGCCTAATGAGGTTCTGTTTAAATGCATCCAGGCATTATCTAAATTTGATGAGAAGGATGGGGAAGCCTTTTGAATTTCATTTGAGAAAGTGGCTAAACCAATGCAGTGGCCAGTGACCATGTGGATTCAGTTGATCCAAACAACGCTGATAGGTATTTGCATCCCTATCTGAGGAGGTATCTGGCCAGTATGGAGTGGTGAAGAAAGCCATCTGAAGTGCATATGATCTTGTGCCAGAAGCTGACAGACAGTGTTTCAAGATTCTAAGAAAGGGTGCCTGATTAAACTCACATTTAGTTTGAAAGGATAAAACAAAGTAATTTTGAATAGTGGATAAGGGTATTAAAAACAGAGCAAACCTATGATACTCTTAGATAGATTCTTATTTTGGAGAAGTTCAACAATTCACTTCCTGCAGTCGTGAGAACACGTGTTGAAGAGCAGTTACAATGGCAAGATTAGAAACTGAAATGGCTGATGATGATGATTTGGTTCAGAAATCAAAGTTTGGTTTCTGTGAGGGATGGAGAAGAATGTGCGAGATCTTAAACTATATACCTGTGAAAGTAAGTTTTACTGGCATCGGCCAGGAGTAGCAGGGAAAGAGTTACAGCATTAAGAAGTACATAAGTACGTATCTCTTTTAGGCTGAGACATGAGGAGACTTGTCATTCAGAAGGAATGTTGGAGAGGTGAGAAGTGCTCCGTTATGTAACGTGTGGTTGGAGTGTCCGGTGGAAACATCAATAGATTTATTCCTCAATGGGGAAGGGGGCCTTGAGCTTCGTGTTGGCGTTACAACATTTCAACATTTAAATTGCGAATAACACACATGAGCCAAATCTTTATCACTGATCGCGAACCCTTACATTTTGGAGAAGTTTAAGGAGGGAAAGACCAGTCTGTTTCGATTGAGCTTATTATTGCTGAAATTCAATTTGAAATTATGCAGGTGACAAGGCGAGAAAACCTAAGTTTTGACACGTTGTGGAGACTTGGATGAAGAAAGACAAAGGCATTCTGTGGCAAATGATGGAAATCGAATCTAGTTGTGAACATTTGTATGCTCAATACACACACACACACACACACATACACACACACACATGCATTGCAGACTATTAACAGAGGAAGTCTAGGAGGTTAAAATGAATGCATGGTTGTATATTGATCGATTATTTTATTAAAGGTGGAGTCGTGAGGATACTATCACTGTAAAAAGGTTATTTTCTCTTGGATTTTTTTTGAATAGAGGTTTTAAATGCAGAGATGCAGAACTGCTGTCTGAAAACAGTTAAAGCAAATAACTGAGAAAGCCTTTAGGTTTCATTAAAACGGTGCTAACAATGGAAGGGCAGTGGCCAGGTTTCCTCGTTTTGTTTTTAGCTGCAGCTTTCAGAAGCTGCTGGGGATCCTAGAAGGGTTGGAAGCTTCAATACACGATCCCCAGCTGATTTTCTCTCTGAGATCTCTGTTGATATTGTTTCCTCCTGGATTGGAAAACTGCTGGATTTGGTGACCCAACTCTGAATGGAGCATGGGGACCGTAGTTACAACATGTGGGTCTGTAACATGAACACCAAATGGAGCAGAGGCTGCAGAGAGAGTGGAAGCTCTGAAACCACGGAGTGAATGCGTGTGCGGGGAAAGGGATCTGCTATATCCACCACTGGTTTTCCAGGAACAGCTTCCCAAGCTCCAATTAACCCAGGAGCAGAGTGTGAGGGGACTCTGACTGAACAATGAGCTTGTCACAGAGCGGTGTCACCTCCTTCAACACGACCAGCAGTTTCACACCAAGGGAAGGATGGTGCTGCCAGTGGCTGTTAGGGTCACTGTTTCATTCAGCTTCTATGATCCAGAACTTTCCAGGCAGGACGAGGTAAGATATCCATCATTTCCCAGTATCTCAACATCAATGTTACCATTCGATGAAAGAGGATATATCTGGTGGATGAGGTAAATAGATTGTTTCCCCCTCAGCAGGGAACTGCCGGGTGTATCCAGTATAATGGGATTCCCGATGGTGTACATGGCATCTGCAGAGTCCCCATGTCAATCGGGAGAGGTAGAGGAACTGAAGGACCTCTCTCTCTCTCTCTCTTTTAATGTTACAGTGTGCCCATGCACAGTACATCATGTTGGTGAATACCCACTGTCCTGGCAGCAGTAATGGCCTCTTCATTCAGAAGCAGTCAGCCATTTTCTTCGTCATCAGGTCTCCACGTAGAAAGAAATGAATATATCTTGGATAAAGGCCGTCCCCTTGATGCACGTTTCAAAACACCATCCCCACCAGCAATCAACCACATCAAAGTATTCCATGCGTACGGAGAGCAATAGGGTCACTTGCAGCGTCTGGGAGCAGACGATCAGGAATGGAGCAAAACCTCCCATGTCTGAACGGATCTGAGTGAACCCCCCCGCCCCCCCCACCCCGCACCCCCAGTACACAGTATCATTAAGTCCCGTAATCCCTCCCCATTTCAGTAACATATTGCTTTCCATTATTCCTGTAAATGAAATGACAGGTTATATCATGTTAAATTGCACCTGCCAAACTATGATCTATTATCTTTACTCCTCTGAATCTATTTGTAGACTTTCTACCTCCTCTTGATAATTTAATCTCCTGCTTACCACAGCGACATCACCAAACTCAGCATCTGTATATCTGTTCAATTTCTCTTCATAAGACAAACACTTCAAATATGGAATCAATCCAATGAAGCTCTTCTGAATGGCCTCCAATGGAAATAGCTCATTCTGCAGGACACTCAAACTGTACTCCAGTTGCAGCCTCAGTAATGCCTTGCATAGGTACACCAACACTCCCTACCTTTCCACTCTATCCTTTTGTAAATAAACACTGAAATTATGCTTGCATTTCTCATTCCTGGCAGTACCCGCAGGCAGGTTTTCTATGATATGCAAGCAGACACCCAGATCCCTCTGCACCTAAGCACTTTGAATTTCTCTCCATTTAGATAATAATTTGTCTTTCTATTATACTGGCCAACTTGAATAGCCCCATATTTATTCACTTTAATTTTCGTTGCCAAATGTTGGTCCGTTCACCCAACATATCCATATAGTTTTAAATCTCTTGCATCATCATTCCGAAGTAATTTCCCCCAATGTTAGTGTCATCTGAAAATGTGGCATTGCATTGTACAGTACTACCATCGATCGCAAATGGTTGAGGCATGAATACTGAAATCAATGGCACCCCAGAAATTGCATTTGCCAAAAGGAAATGACGCATTTATTCCATTTTACTACATTTTGTTGGTTAACCAATCCTCCATCCAAGCTAATAAATTACTCCTAGACCCATGTTGTCTGACCTTACCACTTACTCATTGGAGAAGCGACATATCCGATGCCTTCAGGAAGACCAGATGTGTTCCATCATCAGGATTCCCACGATTCACCTTGTTTGTGACATCTTCAAATAACTCAAGCAAACAATTGAAACACGATTTAGCCTTCATAAAACCATGTTGACTCTGACGAATTGTGGTTTAAGTTTGCAAATATCCTGAACAATGGATTATAATAATTAGCCTTAAATTACAATAGTTTATTGTTACACTTTAGTCCCTAATGTATACCATTATTCCAAGTTCTTCCCTTTCGAAAACCTTTACGTTTTCTTTGAATTCCTGTTTAACAGGCACAAGGCTTTAAGAGGTCTACTCTAATTGCTGTGTAAGAGCCATGTGTAGCTGAATGGAGTCATCATCTTCCTGCTGGTGTACAAAATCGATGGGCTGACGTCTTTCTGGTGTTCCCATGTTGTCATCCTCAAGGCCAGAATAGCCTCCTCCTGTCGATGCTTTAGAGGATTGGGAGATTATGGAATCTTCCTGTTGCTGTCTAACTTTGAGGGGCTAATGGGTCTTCTCATACTTCTCCATAACAGGTGAGAATACTGAACGGTCTCCTTATGTATCACGGTGATCGGACCGAGAGAGTGATTGGTCTTCTCTTCTTCCCATGCAACAATTATGGGTCTAAATTACCTCTTCCTTTCTCATGAAAGAAGTCTCAGATAGGTTTTATCCTTATCCAATTCCATTGCAATAGGCTCTGTGGGTCTGAATGGCCTCCTGTTATCCCAGTGTAACAATCTCCAGTCACTGTGTGACCTCTTCCAGTTCCTATGTTACATACTTGAGGAGGCTGAATGGACTGATCCTGTTGCTGTTTAGCAGGATACTGGTGCAGCAGAGGCTCGAGTGGCTGATTGGCCTCCTTCTGTAAATGTATATCAGGCTCCAGGGGCTGAATAGTCTCATCCTGTTTTGGTGTAACTGGTTCAAAGGCCGGGATATTCTCCTGTTTCCTGTGTAACAGGTTGGAGAACGGAATGGATTCCTCCACTAGCTGTGTATTTCACTTCACTTGTTGAATACTTCTGTCATCTATGTTCAAATAAGATCATCTTTAATTTTTGTAAACTCTAATGGTTCCTGGGTCAACCTGATCATCCTTTCAATATACGCCAGCACCTTCATTGTAGGAATCAGTTGAGGGAATCATCTCTGAGCTGCGTCCAATTTAAAACATCCTTTCTTCATTGAAGAGATTAAATCTATACACACTACTCCAGATGTGATCTCACTAAGACCCTGTACAGCAGCAGCAACACTTTACCAGCCTGCTTTAAGGTTTCCAACCAGCTTAGAGGTGTCTCAGCTCTCTGGGGGAATACAGAGTATTGTTTAAAGATCATTGTCCTCCTCTACTCCATCAGCATAACGGGAGACCTGGAGAAATTGAAGTTTGAGAAGATCATAAATGATGTGGTGAGATGATCTCTACCATTCATCTCCCCAGAGCCCACGTTGTTCAGATTCCATAGAATCTATTAAGGTGCAGCGCAAAAACAGCAAGGAGGAGCAAACATTGATGGGAGTTATATATCAAAGTGAAAGCTGCAATACGAATGCTGGATATGTTATAAAACAGGAAATGAGATATACACATTTGTGGGTACTTCAGGAATAATGTACTGTTTAAATTATATCTAAACTGTGTTAACCCAATTGAATGCTAATGCTGGGAAAATGGATTTCATGACCACGTGTGGGATGGTTTGCATTAACATTATGTCGAGCACTGAGCTCGAGATCAGGTTATTTAGGAATTGGTGTTGAGTGATCAGAAGAGCTAATTCAAACTTTTGCTGGAAATGACCTTTTGGGAACAGTGACCACAATGTATTCGTTTTCTTTTATGCTGTTTGGGTACAAGACAATTTTTGTTTTATTTGAAGTAACCGTTATAAATCTTCGTCATGCAAGCCATAAAGGTGTGAGGAGAAAGTGGGGACTACAGATGCGGGAGATCAGAGTGAGGTGCTGGAAAAGCACAGTCAGGCAGCATACTAAGAGCAGTTAAATTGATGTTTCGGGCATAAGCCCTTCATCAGGAATGAAGCTTTGGGGCTGAGAGATAAATGGGAACGGCGTGCGGCAGGAGTGAGGTAGCTGGGATTGCGATAGATAGATGAAGGTGGGGTTGAAAGTGATAGGGAGACAGAACACCTCATCTACTGCATCCATTAAACCCAATGTGGTCTTCTCTACATTGGTGAGGCAGGAGGTCAACTTGTGGATCATTTCAGAGAACATCTCTGGGACAGCCACATTGAACAACTCCATCGCCTTGTGGCTGAGCACTTTAACTCCCCTTCCCACTCTGCCAAGGACATGAGGGTCCTGGGCCTGATCCATCACCAAACCCGAGCCATCATAAGCCTGGAGGAAGAAAGCCTCCTCTTCTGCCTTGGGACCCACCAACCACAGGGGATCATACTGGAATTCCCCGTTTCCCCATTTCCCCTAATCCCATCTGATCTCACTCCAACCTTCCAAATCAGCACCGCCCTTTTGACCGTTCCTATGTGTCCACCTTCCTTCCTATCAATCTGGTCCACCCTCCTCTCCGACTATCACTTTTAACCGCACCTTCATCTACCTATTAGATGAAAAGAGGCAGCTTAAAAAAATGCCAAGTGTTGCAGTAAGCCATGGAATTCAGAGAAATGTAGGACCCAGCAAAGGATGACAAAGAAACTGAGAAGAAAATCAAAAAGAGAAAAAGCTTGCAAATGAAAGAAAAACATGAAGACTGCTAAAAAGCGTCTATCAATGTATGAAAAAAATCATAAAAACAAGGCCAAATGTGGAACAGTTGGTGTCCGTTCAGGATAATTCATTGCAGAGAACAGAGAAATCGCAGGGAAAAGAAACAGTTTCTTTGTGTCTATCTTCATGGAAGAATGTCCAGAAATTCTTCCAGAAATACCAAGTGACCATGGGACTTGTGTAAGTAAAGTCTAAGGTCATTCTTATCAGTGTTGAGGTCATCTTTGAAAAGAAAGCTGGATTGAGTATTTATAAATCTGGCAGACTCGATGTACTTCATACAAGAATTTCAGAGGAAGCAGTAATAGAATGTTGATTACATCGCAGATTTTCACTTTATTTTTCGACACATTCCCGAAAGTCATTTAGCCAATCTGGATAAGGCAAAGGTTATAAATATTATCCAATAGTTTAAGAAAGGATGAAGATGGAGAGTGGTGAACTACAGACCAGTAACTTGTCATCCGCAGTCGGGTGTCTGTTGGACTCGATTACAAAGAACAAGCTACTAGATATATAGAAGGCAGTAACATAACTGGGGAGTGTGGTAATGTATCGATGAAAGGAAAACCAGAAGTGGAAAACCTTGTTTTAAAATGGTTTGAAGATTATTCTTGGAGACATAGGCAATGAAGAACCAATGGATAACATATAGTTGGATATTCATGAGCTTTTTTTTTAAAGAACTCACACATTAAGCTCGTGAGAGAAGTTAAAGCAAGAGGTATTGGGAAGAACATATGCAAATGGGAAAGTGAAAATTAGGTTTACATTCATGTGAATGTGTATGGAATATAGAGGATGTCATGAACCAGTTGTATCGAGTGTTCATGAGACTACACTTAGCGTATTTTGTATCGCTTGGAGTCCCAATCTAAGAAAGAATGTACTGACTACAGAGGAACTACAAAAGATATTATCCAGATTAATCCCTAAAATGGCAAGATTGTCTGATGTGGAAACTCAGCCTGTGATCTCGAGTTTCAAAACATGACAGGTAATTGCAGTGAATCTTAGAAACATAGGGGGCTGAATAACAGAGGGACACGGAGATGTGCAAGTAGGCGAGATCAGGGAGATTCCCACGATATTCTACACGGACAAGTCAAACAGAATAATCAGCAAACAGCTAGTATCCATTAGAAACCAAAGGGGCAATCTGTGTGTCAAGCTGGAGAACGTTGATGGATTGTTACATGAGACCTTCACAGCTATTTTACTTGGGAGAAGGAGGAGGCAGGTACAGAATTCCAGAAGATGGACTGGGAAGTTCTTGAACAGATTGACGTAAAATACGAGAAAGAATTTGAGGCTTTGTTCTGTATAAATCTGGACCAATCTCCATGTCTGAATGAGTTGTATCACAGGCGGCTGTTGCGATGAAGGAAGGAAAGACCCTGACTGAATATTTTAATTAGAATCTGACCATAGGGGAAGTGCCAGAGAACTGGAGAACTGCTAATATGCTTACACTTCACAGTTAGCGTAGGAGAGATAGACCAGGGAACTATAAACGAGCGAGTATTAGATCACAGTTAAGGAAACTACTGGAGAAAATAGGGAAGGAGAAATTTGAACTCCAATCAGAGTCGCAAGGTTTGATCAGGGATAATCATCATGACTTTATCAGAAGGAAGTCACATCCAATGGATTTGATTGCATTAGTTTGAGGAGATCGATTGTTTAGTTTTGTAGGAAGGCCTTTGACAAATTTCCACCTGGGAAACTGAAAAATAAAGTAAAATCTCACAATATGATGGATAACTTGACAAATTACAACGAACATCGTCTTAGTAGCAGGAGACAGAGGGTGGTGAGAGAAGGTTATTTGTGTGATTGGACACCAGTGTCACTTAGTGTACCACAGGGATCAGTGTTATGTCCCTTATTGTATGTCTTAGTCATAAAAAAGATGTGAATGTGGAGGGGGCGTGATGGAGATTGGGGGAGATGTGATAAGTAAGTGTATGTTTGACATAAAGATTGGCTGGGTCGTTCGCAGTGAGGAGTAAGGCCTTAAGTTACAGGAAGATGCAGATGGAAAGGTCAGATGGGCAGATCAATGGCAGATAGAATGTAACACTGATAAATATGAGGTGATGCACCTTGGGAGAAGGAACCAGGCAGGAGGGGACTCAATGAATGGCAGCACACTAGGAAGCTCAGAGGGTGCTTCTCCACGCATCCCTGAATGTGACTGGACAGGTTGATGGGCTAGTTAAGACTTGGACCTTGGGTGTTGTGTTTCCTAATCAGGGCGTAGATTATAAGAGCAATACAGTGCTTTGGTTCGGCCAAAATGGAATACTGTATGTAGCTCTGGGAGCCACATTCCAGGAAGGATGTGATTGTACTGGAGGGGGTGCGGAGGTGATTCACCGGGATGTTCCCTGGGATGGAGTATATCAGCTATGGAGAGAGGCTGGATAAGCTCGGGTTGTTTACTTTGGAGCAGAGAAAGCTGAGGGGTCCGTGATTCAGAAGGATAAGATTATGAGCGACACGGACAGGGTGGATAGACAGCCGCTGTTCCTTTTAGTCATTGGGTCAAGAACAAAGGAGCACACTTTTAAAGTGAAAACTTTGAGGTTCAGAGAGGATTTAAACTTTTTTTCACCTAGAGGGTATTGAGTTCTGGGATTACTTCCTGAGAGGGGAATTATCACGGTTTAACCTCATGATTGTTAAAAAGTACTTGGACGAGCACTTGGAAGTGTAATAGCATTCCCAGCTATGGGCCTGCTGTAGGAAAGTGGGACTAATATAGATCGTGCTGTATGTCTGTTGGCACAGAGTCCATGCTCCTGTGAGTGTATGCTGTGGAAGGTCAATTATTGAGCAGTTTAAGGCAGGAATTGATGAGTCTCTGAAGAGTATATTCACAGGGGTTATAAGAGTGAACTTGTTAAATCATGTGAATGTGAGAAATATGAGAAAAGTGCAGCTTACTTACAAACTGAAACTAGAGAATGGAGAATGGGGAACAGGGAAATGCCAGAACTATGAAGCCACTACTTCAGTTCTGTCTTCACAGAACTTTCTAACAATACAAGGAAAACCAAGTCTGGTGTGGGAAAATGATAGAGTACATGGAACATAGCACATAGTAAGTAAATGGTTTAGGATAAATTACTGGGACTGAAAATAATGGTCATAGACAACACTAACATAGATTTATGAAATGGGAATCATGTTTGAGAAACAGACTGGCAGACAAATGAAAGAGAAGCAATGGACATAAAACATTTGGTTTTTCAGAAACGTTTTGGTAAAGGTCCAAGCCTAGTTTAGAAAACCAAATCTTAGTGGATTGGGGCGAATATATGGACATGTTTCTAGAATGGGACAGCTAGCAGGAAACAATGAATAGAAATAAAAAGACTCGTCAAGAAACTGCCTGACATTGTTTGTAAGGTATGATTCTGTGGGTATGGCCATGTCCCAGACACCCCATCACCTTCCCCGGATATCTCCTATCTCACCAACAGGACAGACACAGCAGAAGTGGTGGCACAGTGGGATATAGTTGGAAGGGAATTGCTCTGGGAGTCCTCAAAAGTGACTCCGTATCCCACGAAGTCTCATGGCTTTAGTTTACACATGGGAAAGGAAATCCCCTGCTGATTACCATGTACCAGCCTCTCCCGATTGATGCATCTGTACTTCTCCATGCTGAACAACACTTGGAGGAAGCACTGAGGGTAGCACGGATGAAAGATGTATTCTGGGTGGAGGATTTCAATGTCCACCTCCAAGTGTATCTCAGCTACAGCATTACTGATCGAGCTGGCCGGGTGCTAAAGAATATAACTGCGAGACTGCTGAAGGAACCAACTAGAGGAAAATACATACTTGAACACAGCCTTACCAATCTGCCAGTTGCAGAAGTATCTGTCCATGACAGTATCGGTAAGAGTGGCCACCGCATAGTCATTGCAGAGACAAAGTCACACCTTCACATTGAGAATAACCTCCATCATTTTGAGTGATACTATTACTGTGCTAAATAAGACCAACTTCAAACACATCTAGCAGCTCAAGTCTGGGTTTCCATAAGGTGCTGTGGGTCAGCAATAGCAGCAGAATTGTGCTCCAGCACAACCTCATGACCTGGCATATCCCCCTCACAACAATTACCCATCAAGCCAGAGGATCAACCTTCGGTCAATGGAATGTGCAGGAGGGCAGGAGCAGCACCAGGCATACCTGACAATGAGGTGTCAGCCTGGTGAAGCCACCAACCCGGACAACCTGTGTGCCAAACAGCATAAGCAGTAAGTGATAGACTGACCTAAGTGATCCCACAACCAACGGTTCAGATCTAAGCTCTGCAGTCCGTTAACTTCTAGTCGAGAATACTGATGGACAATTAAACAATTCACTTGAGGAAGAGATTCCACAAATAAGCCCTTCCTCCATGATGGAAGAGCCCAGCACCTCAGTGCAAAGGATAAGGTTGATGCATTCGCAATAATCTTCAGTCAGAAGTGCTGAGTGGATGATCCATCTCAGCCTCCTCCAGTGGTCCGCAGTAATTCAGTTACCAGTCATCAGCCATTCTATTCAGTCCACGCGATATCCAGAAACAGTTGGAGACACTGGGTACTCCAAATGGTACATACCCTGACAACATTCTGGCAATACTACTGAAAACTTGTACTGCAGAACTTGCCACTGACCTAGTTAAACTGTTCCAGTATCGTTACAACGACATTTTCACGATTACGTGGAAAATTACCCAAGTATCCCCTACACATAAAAAGCAAAACAAATCCAATCTGACCAATTACCACCCCATTAGTCTACTCTCGAACATCAGTAAAGTGATGGAAGGTGTCAATGCTTTCAAGCAGCACCTGCTCAGGAATAACCTGTACAATGACGCCCAGTTTGGGTTCCAACCAGGTCCACTCAGGTCCACCTGATTACCTTGGTTCAAACATGGACAAAAGAGCTGAATTCCAGAGGTGGTGTGAGAGCGATAGCCCTTTAAAACAAGGCAGCCTTCGCCCAAGTCTGGCATCAAGGCACCTTAGCAAAACTGGAATCAATGGGTATCAGGGGCAAACACCCCGCTGGTTAGAATCATACCTGACACTGAGGAAGATGGTCATGGTTGATGAAGATCAGTCAACTCAGCTCCAGGACAAGTCGGTAGGAGTCCCTAGAGCAGTGGTCTAGGCCCAAACATCTTCAGGGCTGCTTGATCAATGACCTTCCCTTCATTATAAGGTCAGAATTAGGGGTGTTCGCCAATGATTGCACAATGTTCAGCAACATTTGTGACTCCTCAGATACTGAAGCAGGACACGTCCAAATGCGACAAGATCTGGACAGTATCCAGACTGACAAGTGGCAAATAATATTTGCGTCACAAAAATGCCACACCGTGACCATCACCACTAAAATACAATCTAACCGCTGTCACTTGGCATTCAATGGTGTTACTATGAACTGAATTCACAGTGGACTGCAGCGGTTCAACAAGGCAGCTCACCACTACCTTCCCAAGGTGCAACTAGGGCCAGGCAATGAATGTTGGCCCAGCCAGTCACACCCAGATTTACGACATAAATAAATTGAAAAAAAAAATCATTTAACAGAGGAAAGTTGCTGAGGTATCACAGGGATCGGTGCTCGGACCCCAGCTGTTCTCAATACCCATTAAACATTTGGTAGTGGGAATCAAATACAATATATCCCAACCTGCTGACAGAACTAAAGGATGTTGGATTGTGAGAGGGTGAGGAGGTTGTAAAAAAGCTTCAAGGTGACTAAGACAAGTGGTGTGAATGGGCAAATACATGGCAGATGGAGAGCAATGTGGGTAGAGGTGACGGTGTGCCCTTTGGTGGGAACAAGAGATTGGCAGCCTTTCGTTTGAAAAGGGATTGTTTGAAACATGTTGATCTACAAAGGGACGCATGCTGCTTTATGTTGTTTCCTTCTGCGCAGTCCTCCGAGGTCGCTGCAGTGCAGTGAGGTCTGATCCCAGAAGTAGTACTGGGAATGGCATTGGCACGCTGATCAATGGACATAGGCCCACCAAGTATGGAGCTGTAATATTGCAAAGGATCTGGATCTCCCTGTACACCAGTCACTGAAAGCAATATTGCAGGAAAGAAAGCCATTAGAAAGGTAAATGGGGTGTTGACCTTCATTTCAAGGGGATTTGGGTCCAGGAGTAAGCGTGTCTTACTGCAGTTATACAGGGCCTTGTGACACCCCATCTCAAACACTGTGCAGTATTGTGTGCAGGTTTGGTATCCGTACCTCATAAAGGACAAACCTGACATTGAGGGAGAGCAGTGAAGGATGACCAGACTGATCTTTGTGATGACTGGCTTGTTGTGGGAACACAGTTTAGGGCGACTGGGCCTGTATTCCATGGGTTTTAGGAAAATGGGTGGAGATCTCAGTGAGATATATAAAGCTCTGACTGGGTGAGATGGATAGAAAGCAGGGATGATAATTCCCCAGGATGTGGTGTCAAAAACAAGGGGCCACCGAATGAGGTACAGACAGACCATTCTGCAATGAGATGACAATCAATGACTGCACTCAGCAACTGGTGACCCTGGGGAATGGGCTCGAACCTCGAAGCCAAGATACTGAATATAAATACGGACTTAGAGACAGTAAAGGGATGGTGGGAGAGCATGGGTACGGTGTGGAAATAAAGGGCCAGGTATCATTATATTGATTTGGATGCAAACTCGACAGACCAAAGGGACTACTGCACTTCCTACTTTAAAGCTTCCCACGGTGAATCACATTAAGGGATGTGTACAGTGTGTGGAAAATGTGCATTGAGGAGATGTTTGAACATGTACTGGGATGGGGCAGGCTCAATGTGTCGTATGAGGAGAAAGTAAGGTCTGCAGATGCTGGAGATCAGAGCTGAAAATGTGTTGCTGGAAAAGCGCAGCAGGTCAGGCAGCATCCAGGGAACAGGAGAGTCGACGTTTCGGGCATAAGCCCTTATTCAGGATCCTGAAGAAGGGCTTATGCCCGAAACGTCGATTCTCCTGTTCCCTCAATGTGTTGTATGGCCTACTCCATTCCCGATGTTTCTGTGTAGTCTGTAAATGTTGTCACAAGCTCTCAGATGTTAGGAAGGAGGTCTCTGCAGGTCAACAGGACTGTGTTTCTCATTCCCTTTTCCGATACTGAGGCTGGGGCCGGGTGTTCTGTCTGGTTTAATCCTTTAGACCTTGGAAGAGTTTGATACAATAGAATGCCTTGGTTGGTGGATTCAGAGACCATTGAAAAGTTTATCACATGTCTGTGTGTCTGCAGTCACGTTTAGGCCAGACCAGGAAAGCACGGAAGATTCATTTCCTGAAAGTACATTTGCGAAGCGAATTGGTATTACCAATCGACATTGGCTTGAATGTCACTATTACGGACACCAGATTTTGCATCTTAATATGTTGTCAATTATTTTTTACTTCCACCCGCTGCCAGAGCATTATCCTGGTCTGGATGAATAATCCAGTGACATTTCCACAGCAGCACCATTTCCATATGGGGACCTATTGGAAACCACACTGAGCTGGTTATTTCTGTGCTGCTTGACAGCTCTGTCAAAAAGAACTCCCACCAATTTGACTGTCGTGGTGGCACTGAGGGGTGATCATTGGTCAGATTGTAATTATATTCCTCTGAGAAACTGGATATAGTTGAGTAATTTTCCGCATTACCAGGGAGATTTCAGAGTTGGAGCTGGAATGAAACAGCTTCCCCAGGGACACGGCTTGTTGTGCAGCACAAGGGTTCAGTTCTATTGCAGGAATGGTGTCAGGGCCCATTGCCTTTGTTGTATCTACTGTGTTCAGCTGTTTCTTCCTGTCACGTGCAGTGAATCGAATTGGTTGAAGACTGGCATATGTGATTCTGTGGGTAACATGGCGTGGGTGAGGTGGATCATCGAGGCAACACTTCTGTCTGAGGGTGATGCAGATACCACATCCTGGTTCAAAGTTTGTGCGAAGATTTGTAGCTCGGGTGCTCGTTGCTGTGTATCTGTTCGCTGAGCTGGAAGTTTTTGTTGCAAACGTTTCTTCCCCTGACTAGGCGACATCATCAGTGCTTGGGAGCCTCCTGCGAAGCACTTCTTTGATGTTTCCTCCGGTGTTTATAGTGGTCTGTCCCTGCCGCTTCCGGTTGTCAGTTTCAGCTGTCCGCTGTAGTGGTTGGTATATTGGGTCCAGGTCGATGTGTTTGTTGATGGAGTTTGTGGATGAATGCCATGCCTCTAGGAATTCCCTGGCTGTTCTCTGTCTGGCTTGCCCTATGATAGTAGTGTTGTCCCAGTCGAATTCATGTTGTTTGTTGTCTGCTTGTGTGGCTACTAAGGATAGCTGGTATTGTCGTTTCGTGGCTAGATTAGATTAGATTACATTACAGTGTGGAAATAGGCCCTTCGGCCCAACAAGTCCACACCGACCCGCTGAAGCGAAGCCCACCCATACCCCTACATTTACTCCTTACCTAACACTACGGGCAATTTAGTATGGCCAATTCACCTGGCCCTGCACATCTTTGGACTGTGGGAGGAAACCGGAGAACCCGGAGGAAACCCACGCAGACACGGGGAGAACGCTTGACAAATGACTGGAGCAAAGGGATCCACAAATATCCCCATCCAAAATAATCGAACAGCTCTGCACATCAGTGTAAAAGACACACAAATGTAGTTGCATCAGGACACTATTCAAAAGGGCCACAACACACTGCGGTACAGTCAGTCGCCTGAGGCGGGAATTGAACCCGGGGTCTCTGGCGCTGTGAGGCAGCAGTGCTAACCAATGTGCCACCGTGCCGCTATTTGATGTTCAGGTATGCGGATTGTTAGCTGTCTTCCTGTTTGTCCTATATAGTGTTTCGTGCAGTTCTTGCATGGTATTTTGTACACTACATTAGTTTTGCTTATCTTGGGTATCGGGTCCTTCGTTCTGGTGAGTTGTTGTCTGAGCGTGGCTGTTGGTTTGTGTGCCGTTATGAGTCCTAGGGGTCGCAGTAGTCTGGCTGTCAGTTCCGAGATGCTCCTGATGTATGGTAGTGTAGTTGGTCCTTTTGGTTGTGGTATGTCCTCGTTCCGTGGTCTTTCTCTTAGGCATCTGTTGATGAAGTTGCGCGGGTATCCGTTTTTGGCGAATACCTTGTATAGGTGTTCCTCTTCTTCTTTTTGCAGTTCTGCTGTACTGCAGTGTGTTGTGGCCCTTTTGAATAGTGTCCTGATGCAACTTCATTTGTGTGTCTTTTACACTGATGTGCAGAGCTGTTCGATTATTTTGGATGGGGATATTTGTGGATCCCTTTGCTCCAGTCATTTGTTAATCGTCCATTACCATTTGTGACAGAATGTGGCAGGACTGCGGAGCTTTGATCAGATCTGTTGGTCAAGTGTGGCAGCTTTAATGGGTTCGCGTCAGTTTAAGGTTCACGTGGTTCTGACCCAGTCATGTTCACCCACAGTCATTACTGAAACATAGATCGTATTGATGGTAATGGCATACTGAGGAGATTATTTGAGGCTAAATGTTACAGGTTGTGGTTGAATGCTGTTTTGCTTCTCCTGCTGCTATAGTCTACAGCACTACATAAATGCGAAGTTTTGAGCTGCAATATCTGCAATGCAATTCTGCTGTCTGTCCCTTAGTTCACATCGAGACCCATTCATCCATCAGCCCTGTACTCAGTGACCTACTCTGGTTTCTGATGTGGAAATACTTCCATTTTCATATTCTCATTCTGCTGAGGGTCGCTCCCTGGGTCATGCTTCCAATCTGACACATTCTGCTAAACACATTAACTGATTTTAATTCAATTATTTAATTCATCTGAATCTTTTTCCCTTGAGTAATACCATCTTCTGTGTTTAGAGTGAATGCCCTTCCCTCTGTTTCTCTCCCTGACAATGATTAAGAGCTCTGCAGTGTTACTGATGCCAGCCTTATGTAGTTTCAGAGCCAATGAATTCTCTGGATTCTCAATCATCTTCACCACATTGTATGTTTCCTCTTTTGGTTTGATGCCTTATCGCTCATGGTTGCCTTGTCCTCCCATGAGTATGCTTCATGTTATTTGGGATGAATTTCTGATAGCCTCCGAATTATCCACAGAAATTCCTGCTTTTGCTGCTCCATGGTCTGCTTTGCTCGGCTCCCCTGCCAATTAACTCTGGCCAGCTCCTCCCGAATGTCTTTGAAGTTACATTGCTCAATTATAATCACATTACATCAAGAAGAGAACAATAGATATAAACGGAAAGAAGGCGTTTTGAGAGATGAGATGCAAAGAATAATTGATAAATTTCTTTACTAGATACAAAGAGAGAAAGGGCGAGACAACATAGATGAGGAAAAGTGAAAAAATGAGAAATCTAGATCATCAAAAGAAGTAGATGTACATCCCTCAATGTTTTGGTAATTCCTGTGTGCTGTGGTCCTTGTACAGTGCATGGACAACAGAGGAACGTGTTCAATTGCTGGGTCTGATGCCAGAATTTTTATCTCCAATATTATGACAGACACTAGCTTTGAAAAGAACCCAACAGGCCAATATATTTAATTCTGGTAGAGGGGATTACCTGAAATAAGTTGAGACACGAGAAGCAAGAATTTCTAACACACATCATGATAAGAATGAGAGATTGGAGGAGAGGATTCCAGAAAAGGAGGGAACGTTGAGAGAAGGGCAACATATCTTTTTAGATGAGAATCAAATGATGTTTTAATGTTTTATAAATTTTATACATCATATGCATCACTTTTCGTTAACTGTGTCTCCGTTGTTCATTTAGAATGTGTTGTGTACATATGAAAAATGTTACATATCTGCACACACACATTAATTAAACAGTGTGTATAAAATCATTTTTCCGCCATTGAAATGGCCCTGTTGTCATGTTACCAAGATACATGAACACCAACTGGCAACCAAAAGACATGACCCATTATCACTATGTTCCATACATACAGACAAAGAAGGGCACCACTTTGATTGGGACAACGCACACACATACAAAGACACGCAAGGACGTTCTTAGAGGAATGGCGTTCTGACCAGAAGTCTGTCAATAAACACAACAATTTAGATCCATCTACCTTGTCTTGTAAAACAAAGGAACCGGAAATGACATCACCCCTCTTATGAAACCAAGACCGAAAAAAGGGAGGCGCGACATACCACCAGCGCTTCAGCAGAGACTCTCACTGATGATGTTACCTAGTCATAATGTCGAAACATCTGAAAACACGCCTTCAAGCACAGCAAGATAACTTGCATACATACGAATTGTTATTTTTATTTTATTAGTGGAATTTGGGACCTCATTGACACTCAGGTATTAACAGATTACGAGGTGAGGTGGGCTTTTCTGGATTTGTGATTTTAATTAACAGAAGGGCTCGACATTGACGTCTTAACATTTTGGGACCTTGCCGTATGGGATTTGTTCAGATTTGAACAGATTTCGGGTACAAAAGGTCCCAACAGATTCCAACACCTGGCAATTAGTGACCTAGATCTTCAAATAAAACCGGTGGGAAAATTTGTTTAATTTTGTTTACTTGAGGTTGGTTAAATTAAGAGTGAGAGAAATGGTTTTTAACATTACGAAATAGGTTCCTAAATTTGCCAAGAAAGTTTAGAAAGACAGAAGCAGGACATATTTTAGAATTAGCAATTAGGTTGGAATTGGGTTTAAACAGGGACAAAAGGGACGCTGAAATGATAATGGAGTTGGTCAAGCACTTTGATGTATCAGAGAAACAAACAAGTACAGTAGAGTTATAAACTATTTAAATTGCAAATATGTCAACTGAAGTTAGAAGATAAAGAAAGAAACGGAAACGGAGAGAGAAGACAGAGAGACAGGAAAAAGAAAGAGAGGGAGAATTTGAAATTCAGAAGTTGGGAATTAGACAAGAAAGTTAAATTAACAGGATAGAGACGAAGAGAAAACATAGGGATGTATACAACTATGTTAATATCTTGTCATATTTCGGTGAGAAAAATGTCAAAACCTTTTTTATTTCATTTGAAAAAATGGCTCAGCAGATGGTGTGTCCAGTAAACTTGTGGGTAATGCTCGTTCAGTCTAAGCTGGTGGGCACAGCTGGTGAGGTATGTGCAGCGCTGTCAGATGATGGGTCAAGAGACTATGCAGATGTCAAATTGGCTATTTTGATTGGTTATGAATTGGTACCAGAAGCATATAGACAGAGATTCATAAAAACAGAGACGGAACCAGGTCAGACTTATATTGAGTTTGAAAGAATTAACCACAGTC
This sequence comes from Chiloscyllium plagiosum, assembly GCF_037043375.1. Classification (NCBI taxonomy): domain Eukaryota; kingdom Metazoa; phylum Chordata; class Chondrichthyes; order Orectolobiformes; family Hemiscylliidae; genus Chiloscyllium; species Chiloscyllium plagiosum. Next base: position 1,083,407 of record NW_028270188.1, on the reverse strand, counting down.
ATTTTGATAGATGGGTGCTAGCCTTAAAAATGGATAAGACCTGTGAGGCTCTAAGGGAGATTATTCTGCTGGAGAAGTTTAAAGACTCACTTCCAGAGACGGTAAGAATTCATGTGAATGAACAGAAAGTTCAAGAAGCGAGAAGCGCAGCAGAAATGGCAGGTAAATATGCATTGGTGCATGAGATGAAATTTGGCTTCTGGGAGGATTTTCATCCTGTGAAGGATAGAAATTGGGAGAAAGGAAAATCACACACTACAAAGCGAACAGTAGCGCACAATACTTTACCTCAGGTGAAAAAAGAAGCCCAAAGGGTTTGAAAGGACGTGAACAGCCTCAGGTGCTCTCACAATAAGGGAGTGGAACACATAAAATTACAGTGCCGATGGTTTAAGAAGGGCACTGGGAAAAGGTGGTATCACTGCAGTAAGCTGGGACACACAGTACTGGGGGTTGAAGGAAGACATTTTGGGGAAAGATGTGGTAGAAGAGACTAAGCCAGTGGCATTAGTGAAATTGGTAAAGGAGACCCTAAGTAGAGCCGAGGAGCTGCAGGAGAGTGCGCAGCCGAGGCAGGGGCTGTGTATGGAGTCAGTCCCTGATCTCTATAAAGAATTTGCCTCTGTGGATAAACTTTACTCAGAAAGAACAGGGGGAAAAGGACAAGAAGTTATAATTTTCTGAGATACGGGATCTGCTCAGTCTCTAATAGGTGAAAAGAGATTAACATGCCAGAAAGAGTGAAAATACTTCCATCTCTTAATATTAGGGGCCGAGAGAAAGTGAGGGTTGCAGATGCTGTAGATGAGAGTTGAATAGTGTGGGACCGGAAAAGCACAACAGATCTGGCAGCATCCAAAGAGCAGGACATTCGAATATCAGGCATAAACTCATCGTCAGAAATGTGGTGAGGGGACAATGGGGCTGAAAGTTAAATGCGAGGGTAGGAGCTGCGTTGGTGGGAGGGTCACTGGGAAGGCGATGAGAAGATGTAGGTGGGAGTGATAGTAATATGTCGGAGGGGAGGGTGGAGTGGGGAGGTGGGAAGGAAGATGGACAATTAGGACAGTTCAAGAGGGCAGTGCTAAGTTGAACTGTTGGATCTGGGAGAGGTTGGGGGGAGATTTGGAATTTGGTGAAGTCAACGTTGATGCTGTACAGTTTGAGGCTTCCAGCTGCCCGACATCTATCCACTTCACCCTCCTCTCCGACTGATCACCAACACACCCCACCTGCATATACCTATTGCCCTCCAAGCTCCCTTCCACCCAGCTCCACCCCCACCCTCCTATTTATTTCTCAGCCCCTTCCCCCTCCCTTACCCCCAAATTTCCTGATGAATAACTTGTGCCTGAAACGTCAACTCTCCTGCCCCTTGGCTGCCACCAACGTGCTGTGCTTTTCCAGCCCTACACTATTCAACCCTCATCTCCAGCAGCTGTAGCCCTCACTTTCTCTCACCCTCTAATAGTAAGAGATGAAAATATTTTCACTCTTTCTGGCATGTTAATCAAGAGCGTGATAATTTGTAGAATGGGGACAGAAATTAAGCATTCCCTTGTGTAACGTCAGGATGCAGTGCCAAATCAAGGTTGGGGAAGTAACAGTGACAGTGAGTAACAGAGTGTCAGTTCTCGGAATACAGTTTGTTCTTGGGAATGATTTAGCATGAAGCGAGGTGGGATTGTCACCCCTTGTGGTGGAGAAGCCAACGGAAGACTAGGGAATTGGCGTGTTAAAAGAAAAATACCCAGGAAATTTCCCAGACTGTGTGGTAACAAGATCCCATTGTCATAAGTTACAGCAGGAAGGAAAAACGAACTAAAAAGACAAATGAGTTGATGCTCAGTGAACTGACACCATGTTTGATGTAACAGTGCAGGAAAAACCTGAACAGGCAGAGGATCAGGCAGGGGTTTAGTCCAGAAAGGCTAATGGACTTACAACAGATATATACACACACATACACATACACATACACTGGCACACACACAAAAAATGAATCAGAATATATTGTCGAACGTTATTAACTTATCGATAGAATCTTAAAATTAAAATGGAGACCCCGATAGGTTAGTGCAGAAGGGAAATGGGCCGAAGGGCACTGGGCTAAGTGCACCAGATTGTGTTACCGGTAATATGCAATGTTATGGGTAGCACATAAACTAATTGCAGGCGGTCACCTAGATGTACAGAAGACTCAGGCTAATGTACAGAAGCATTTCCTGTGGCCTGGAATTCACAAGGACGTAGTTAATTTTTTTTGTACATGACATACATACCAAATGGAGGTAAGTAACAGGTAGTAATAAAACCAGCACCTTTCTTGCCAATTACTGCATTCGCAGAACATTTCACGTGGGTTATGATTAATTGTGTAGCTTCCCTTTCTAAACTGGAAGTGGAAAACTATATTTGCTGACCATAATGAATGTGTCTACCAGATTTCCAGAGGCAATTCCTTTATGGAATGTTAAGACAAAAAAGGGAGGTGGAGGGGTTGGTAGCTTTCTTTACTTGCTGTGGGCTATGCAGTAAGATTCAGTCAGACCAAGGATCTCATTTTACCGCTCAGCTGTTTAAGGAAGTCATGGATAGGTTCAGCATACAGCAGTTTAGATCAAGTGCGTCAGATCCTGAATCCCAGGGAGCCTTGGAAAGTTAGCATCAGACGCTGAAGACCATGTTAACAGCGTACTGTTATGATTACCCGAATGATTGGAATAAAGGTGTCCCATTATATTGTTTGCCATTAGAGATGACCCAAATAAATCTACTCCGTTTACTTCCTTTGAGTTAATATTCGTATATGAAGTGAGAGGTCCTTTGAAATTAATTAAATATAAATTGACAGGACCGTCTGACGTCACACTTAGATTATGTGTGTGAGGTGAAGGAGAGAGTAGATGGAATGGGTGAATTTGCGAAACAGTACCTGAAGAGCACAACATAGAGTGAAGCAGGTGGCAGATAAAAAATCTGAAACTTTGAAGATTTCCCTTGGGATGACGTATTAGCATTGGCACCAATCCCTTCAAAGATAGTGTTCTTGGCCCATTTCAAATTTTAAAAAAATGTGGAATCAGTTAAGCAATCTAGTAAAGATACTGGAGATGACAAAAAACTTTATCGAGTATTTCATATGGATGAATAATGCACCAGCCACATTTAAGACTCAGAAACAGAGTTGAGGCCATATGAATAAATTGTGCAGTTTACCTGTATGATGTAGTGATCTTTAGCAAGTGATTCAAAGCTCACATTTACAGTTGGCAGAGCATGTTGAACGGTTACAAGAAGCAAACGTGGTAATAAACTTCAAGAAAATAGAATTTTCGAAGGCAGAGGGGACGTTCTTGGGACATTGCATTGGAAATGGAAGGTTGACCGAAGGAACACAAAGGCGAAGGGCTGTGAGGAATTTCCACGACTATCCTCGAAGAAACAGATGCTTCGATTTTTGGAACTGAGTGGATTCTATCGGAAGTTTGTTCCAAACTTCAGCAGCGTATTGGCACCACTGATGGATTTACTAAAGAAGAACACAGAATTGTGGTGGACAGAACAATGCCAGGAGGCATTTGACAATTTTAAAGCAGGATTAATCACCCCGCAACAGTTTTAGCTGCATCAAATATTTTGAAAAGCTTTGAAAATTGTGTCTGATGCTCTGGATATAGGGCTCGGAGATGTATTGATACAGAAAGATGATGATGGAATTGAGTGGCCAATTGGCTACTTGTCGAAAATACTCAATATCCACCAGAAAGAAAAAAATACAACATCCCCATTATTGAACAAGAATGATTAAGTTTCGTACTGCCATCCAACAGCAGAGTAACTGCTGTAGAACAGGAGTGCTAACTGGCCATCTCAAACACTCTCTATGAAAGATACATGTTCATGTAAAACATACTTGCAATAAATAAAAACATGACCCAGGGAGATCAGCAACTGGAAGAGTGAACACAGCGGGGAAGATGGAGACTGTGTGGTCTTGACATTGTAATGTTTAATACGTGGGTTATTGCAACAGCATATTTTTACAGAGTTGGAGTCAGATAGTGAGTTGCTAAGAAAAGAGGGGCTTGTATTTGTGAATAGTCGTTGTTTCGTGTTCACTCTTAAAGTTAAGAAACTAACTTGTTAATTTTTGTTAAATTGTGGAATGTAGGAGATCTGTGTCGCTCATATTTTAACAGATTACGAGGTGAGGCGAGCTTTTCTGGGTGTTTGGTTTTAATTAACAGAGAGGTTCGACTCCACCTTGTAAATGTCAATTCACACTAACCCCATTTCCCTGCAGTTGGCCCATATCCTTCCAGTCCTTTCCTATCCACATATTTATCCAAATGCTTTTGAAATGTTGTTAATGTACCCCCCTCAACCACATCTGCTGGCAGCACATCCTCTGTGTAAAGAAGTGGCCCCTCAGGTTCCCTTTTACTCCTTCCCCTCTAACCTTAAACTGATCCCCTCTAATCCTCGATTCTCTAGACCTTGGAAAAAGACTGAGAGCATTAACCCTATCCATACCCCTCGTAATTTTATACAGCTTTATAAGGACTTCCTCAGTCTCCAACGCGCTAAAGAAAATCTCCTAGCGTATCCAACCTCTCCCTATAGCTCAGAGCATTGGGTCCTGGCAACGTCTTTGTAAATTTCTTCTGCACTCTTCCTAAATTAATAACATCCTCCCTATAACAAGATGACAAAACTGAACACAATACTCCAAGTGCGGCTTACCAAAGTCCTGTGTAACTGCAACATAAGTTCCCAACTTCTATACTCCATATCCTGCCTGATGAAGGCCAGTGTGCCAAAATCCTTCTTCTCTGCCCTGTCTACCTGTGACTCCACTCTCAGGGAACCGTGCACCTGAACGCCAAGTTCTCTCTGCCCTCTGCACCCCTTAAGACCCTCCCATTCACCATGAAACTCCTACCTTGACTTCAGTTTCCAAACTGTAAGATCTCACGCTTCTATATTAAATTCCATTTGCCATTTCTCGGCCCACTTCCCCTCCTGATTAAGGACCTGCTGCAATTTCTGATAAACTTCCTCACTGATCATGCTCCCAATTACTTAAGTGTCATCTGCAAACTTACTAATCATACCTTGTACATTCTCAACCAAATCATAGGTAACAAACAGCTATGGACCCATGCTCCAGTCTGACAAACATCCTTCCAATTGGCCAGTTCCCCCAGCATTTCAAGTGATGTAACCTTCCAGAGCAGCCTGTCACGTGGAACCTTATCAAAGGCCTTACTGAAATCCATAAAGACTACGTCTGTCACTCTGCCCTCATCAAAGTTCCTGGTCACTTCATCAAAGGACTCTAAGAAATTTGGGAAGCATGATCTCCCACTCACAAGTCTATGCTGACTGCTCCGAATTAAACCCTGTGTACTTAATGGGTGCAGTCAATGGTATGCTGCCCTTCATTGTAAGATGATTCGAGTACATAAGTAAAGCCATCTTCCTGCTGTTGTAGAGCCTTGCTGAGAGAGCATTTGGGGCACTCTGTATAGATTTGATCTCCTTTGCAAGGAATGATCTCCTTACCACAGATGCGGGTGATGATAACATGACGATAGAGTGAATAAACTGAGTGTTTAATCTGTCGAGCTGTGAGAGACGAAGAAATTGTGATGCTGAAACACGAGGAGTGGCAGCGATCTCTTATTTCCAAAACAGACATTGACAGGGAGAGAAATTCCATACTTTACCCAGGATTGATTGGTTTGATTTATTGTCACGTGTACCTCAGTACAGGGAAACACTTTATTTATGAGCAGTGGAGGCAGATCATAGTAAGCATGGCCAGACAGGTCATAGGGTGGAAATAGACTTGGACAGAGTAAGGCATACAGGTTACACTAAACAGGATGTGCACTAGACAAGATCAACATGAACAAGATGAGCATTATTTGATCTTAGAGAGTCCATCCATCAGTCTAACGTGACTTTCCTAATTGTTTATATGCCTAAATTAACTCTCCCCACGTTATTGTGCAGTCGGCGTGTGACCCTGTCCTGAACGTCATGTTGCTTACAATCCCCAACAATAGCCACAATACCTTCCATCTAAAACAGGTAGCCATTCCCACCAGCTTCCACCCTACATAGACAACACCAGGCTGGCTTCTCGGAGATGGAAGGTACTTTCTTGAGACTTCGCACAAGACATATGGCTTCCGTCCTCACCACTAAAAAACATGTTCAAGTCCCACGTGTGTATCATGAGCAACGGAGTCAGGAGGAACAACGTGGAGCAGTCTGTCTGTGCAGCCTCTGCTCTACTTGTTCTTCATGTTAGAGCATCGATTAGGAGACAGTGAGGACTACCGATGCTGGAGATCAGAGTAGAGCGTCGATTGCTGGAAAAACACAGCAGGTCAGGCAGCATCCGAGAAGCAGGAGAATCGACATTTTGGGCATAAGACATTCATCAGGAATCAGCATCAATTACCTCATTCCGCCCCCGTGTAAGTACATTGAGGTGGGAATGGCCTCCTGCTGTTCCTGTGTCAGTGACTCAAGGGACTGACTGGCTTCAACCTCGTCCGATTGGACAGGGCCAAGGGCCTGACTGGTTACGCCTGGTTCGTGTTTGACAGTCATTGTACAGACTAGAGTGACAATGCTGCAGCTTTAAGAGATTATTTTGTACTCGTTTCTTTTAAGAGAGAGATTGAACAATCGTTACCAAGCTGACTAGTTAAGATCACTTGAGTAACAGCTATGGAGGCCTTGTGTTTATTTTAATGCAGCCTGAATGGGTGTGGACAGCTCTCACAGATTAGGATCTCTGGGTTTTGGTTTCTCGGCAACATCAGAAACTCTTGGGGTCTCCACAGAGTTCGAAGCCTAAGTGAATGTCTCCTGGCTGCTACTCACTCTGAATTTTCTCTTGATGCTGTTTTCAATTGCTGGATTGGAGAAATGTTTGTGACAATCTGTGTCTGAATATTTCTTTTTGCCAAGGGCTGTGTTTATGGGATTTCCCTATATTGGAACAGTTCATTAGTAATAGTTCCTAGATCTATTATTCTGTTAACTTGTCCAATGGAATTACGTTATTCTAAATTCCTCTTTCTTTGGTTTCATTTTATCTTTCATGTTTAAATAAATAGTGTTTTGCTTCACACCGAGTAGTCTAACCAGTCACCTTGCATCTGGGACAGACACTTTCCATTTCCTTTAGAATAAGAAAACATTAGAGTCTAGGTTACCGCCTTCAAATATTTGCGAGGGGTTCTGGTGTGGTCCATCACTCCTTCTCTTCCTGAGTAATAGGCTGGAGGCACTGAATGGGCTGTCCCTTATCTTCTCCAATAGTGTCAATGGGCTGAACGACTTCCTCATACTCCTGTGAAACCAGCGTCAGGCGCTGAATGAACAGTTGTTTTACTGTGGCAATGTGCAGTGCCCGCCAGTGTTGTAACATGAATGTTACAGACACTTTAACAGCACAAGTCTGAATGGAGTCTGGGTCTTGCTGCACATAGGCACAGACCAGTTCAGGAACTGACGGGGGACAAAATGTTCTGAACACTGTGGAATCTTCAGTGACCATCCTCACTTCTGATCTTTTGGTGGGGAGACATTGATGAAGCAGCTGAAGATGTTTGTGAATTGAAACCTACCCTGAGGATCTCTCACAGAGGTGACCCAGGACAGAGATGATGAACATCTTCCTTTATGCCATGTTTGATTCCAAACACTGGAGAGGTTACTCTGATTCCCATTAAGTCCAGTTTTGTTCAGCTCCTTTATGTCAACAGACGTCAACCACTGCCTTGATATCGGGGCCAGTCATTTTTATCTGAACCCTTGTGACAACCTCTTTTGTTCATATCAATACGTCAATGATATTGGAGCAGCAAGTGTTTTCTTCAAACAGGTGGTATTTGAATGTCAGGATTTCTCTTCTCAAGAATGTTGGGGAGCTAGATGACTGAACGTATTTGAAGTCGAGGTAGATGGATATTGACCTGTCAGAGAGGTGAGGACTACGAAGAATTGGGTATGAAAGAGGATTTGAGACCAAGAGCAGATCAGTCATGATCTTAGTGAAGGACAAGGCAGGCTTGGGGAGTGAATGACCTGCCCCTGTTTCTGATGTTCTCCCATTCTGTTACTAGAAAGTTAGTGGGTGTTCTTTTCATGAATGTTCTGTTATTGAATATTGCAGCTAGGAGACCAGAGGATTTTGTGAGACATCTCTGGGTGAGGTATGGGGGTTGTATTCTCAGTGAATCTGGGTCTACAACATGACCGACAAATGAAGCACAAGTTGCAGAGAGGAGAAGCTCTGTAAGAGAAATGAGGGGCCTCTTTCATACCCAGCCTGGGTTTTCCAATTACACTTCGCAAATCATCTCAAAGCGTGTGGGACAGTCTTGAAGGGCCAAAAGGTCTCCTCTGTTTCTGTGCAAAAGGTTATAGGAGTAAGTAGCCTCCAACTGCTCCTGTCTAGTTTGAGGGGCTGAATGGAACACAGGAACATGGAACTGAGGAACAGGAGCTGGTCATTGGATACTTTGAGCCTGGTCCATCAGGCACTAAGATTGTAGCTGATCAGATTGTGGTCTCAACCCCACTTTTCTGTCTGTGTCCCATTATCTGTGACTCACTTCTCTGTCAAATATTTACCTAACGCAGCTTTCAATCAATGTGAACATAGAGACACGATAGACTTCCGGTGAAAAGAATTCCGACTTGAAAGATCCTTTCAAAATTATTCGTCGTTCCTCTTATAGAATCAGAGAGTCATGCAGAACGGAAACAGACCCGTTAGTCCAACCTGTTCACTCCGATCAGATATCAAATCTGATCCAGTCCCATTTGCCAGCATTTGGCCAATATCCTCTTCTTTCAGATACTTTTTAAATGTGTGATTGTAACTGCCTTCAACACTTCCTCTGACAGCACCTTCTGTACACACACCACTCTCTGTGTGAAACATTTATCTTCAGGTCTCTTCTAAATCCTTCACCCTCTCCCCTTCAACCTATGCCCTCTTGTTCTGGACTCCCCTATGCTTGGGAGCAGAACATGGCTGTTCAGAATATCCATGCCCCTGATGGTTTTATAAACCTCTATAATGTTACCCCTCAACCTCTGACAATCCAGGGGGAGCACCTCAACCTCTCCCTAAAGCTCAAACCTCCAGTCCTGGAACATATGTGTAAGTCATATCTGCAGAAAACCGAGTTGTACACAGTATTCTTAAAGTGGCCTCACCAACATCCTGTACAGATGCAACATGCCACCACAACTCCTATACTCAATGCTCTGACTGATTAAGGCAAATATGCCAAATGTGTTCAGCACCACATTGTCTACCTGCGACTCCACTTTCAAGGAACAATGTACCTGCAGCCCAAGATCCCTTTGTTCCACAACATTTCCCAGGACCTTCCCAGTAAGTGTTTCACCTCTGCCCTGATTTGCCTTTCCAAAATGCAAAACCTCGCATTTATTTAAATCAAACTTCATCTGTAACTCCTTGCCCCTTTGTACTATCTCATTGTGGTCTCGTTGTACTCTGAGATAATCTACTCCACCACCTTTCCTATGTAATCTGTAACCTTACTAACTATGGCCCCAATATTCACATCTAAATCCGTTATATAAATGATGAAATGCAGTGAACTCAGTACTGATTCTTACAGCACACTGCTGCTCACAAGCCTTCAGGCTGAAAAATATCCCTCTTCCTTCAAGCCAATTGTGACTGGCTTCTTCTGTATCCCACGTGACTGAAACTTACTAATCTGTCTACCAATCAGAATGAAATACTCGCTATGAAGAGAGGCTGAGTAGGTTAGGTTTATTTTCACTAGAAAAAAGGAGATTGAGGGGGGACCTGATTGAGGTTTTCAAAATCATGAAGGGTATAGACAGGGTGGACAGAGACAAGCTTTTTCCCCGAGTGAAGGATTCAATAACGAGAGGTCGTGCTTTTTAAGTGAGAGGTGGAATGTTTAAGGGGGATACACGCGGTAAGTAATTCACACAGAGGGTGGTGGCGTTTGTAACGCGTTGCTAGCAGATGTGGTAGAGGTAGTCAGGTAGATTTATTTAAGATGCGTCTGGACAGATGCATGAGTAAGTAGTGAGCAGAGGGATACAGATGCTGAGGAATTGACCGACAGATTTAGACAGTACATTTGGATCGGCTCAGGCTTGGAGGGCGAAGGGCCTGTTCCTGGGCTGTAAATTTTCTTTGCTCTTTGTTCTTTAAATGAACACCTTGCTGAAGTCCATATAGACAATGATTACCAAACTCCCTTCATCAATCTTCTTTGTCACCTCTTCATAAAACTCAGCCAAATTAATGAGACATGATTTCCCATGCAGAAAGCCCGTTGTCTACTCCGATCAGCCCTTGCCTTCCCAAATGTATGTAAATGCTATCCCTCAGAATCCCCTCCAACAACTTACCCACCACTGACATCAGGCTCACCGGTCTATAATTCCCTGGCTATTGGGGTCACTGTTTCCTTTTCTAGTCCCACTCCTCCACTGCTCACAACAGATATTAAATATAACCAGGTTGGTGATATGGCAGATGATATTGGTCTCAGACTGGGTGAGGGTAAGTTTTAGGAATAGGTCAGGCTAGTTTCTTTAATCTGCTAAAACAACACGTTTATGATCCAGAGCAATGTTACTCAAACTATGATGGAAAGATGGATGGCAAACTGTTTGGGTATTGCAAATATATAATCAATATTTCCCTTTCTAAAAACACTGACACACACACACACACACACACACACACACACACACACACACACACACACACACACACACACACACACACACACACACACACACACACACACACACACACACACACACACACACACACACACACACACACACACACCCCGATAAACGAAAGCTCTACAATTTTAACTTGAAAGAACTTTGTCCAAATATTATTGGATCTCATGACAAAAGGAAAAATTGCGAGATTGTCCAAAACGTTATTCCGCTTCTGAAGATATTGTACTCACACAGCTTCTAGCAATGGGATTTCATCCTGGGAGAGTTAGATTTGGCTGAATTCCCTTTGCTTCAGGCAGTGAGTAGATTCCAATGAATTCTGGTCAGGGAGCACCCAAAGGGTAGCCCGGTGGTTAGCACTGCTGCCTCACAGCACCAGGGACTTGGGTTCGATTCCAGCCTTGGGTGACTGTCTGTGTGGAGTTGGCACATTCTCCACCTTGCTGTGTGAGCTTCTCATGGATGGTTCAGTTTCCTACCACAAACTGTGTAGTTTCGGTGGATTGGTCACGCTAAATTGTCTGTAGTGTTCAGGGATTTCTAGGTTACTTGCAATAGTTAGGGGAATGGGTTGGAAAGGTTGGTATGGACTTGTTGGGCCGAAGGGCCTGTTTCAGCACTGCAGGAATTCAATAAAAATAAGAATGGTAACGATGACTTTAGAGGTTTTTTTGGCTCGCACACATTGTTGTGATGAGGAATAATGAAGGAGAGAGAGTGCAAAAGGCCAATCCTTCTCGGGCAGATTACATTTTCTCCCTCTCTGAGCTGAATCACACAATAATGTCATCCTCTCCCAAACGGGACCATGTTAGGTCTCCTTGTACATTGTCCAAACTATGTCTCCATCACATTCCCTGTTCCATGTAGGTGCATCATTGCTGCTGTCATATACAGAGCCATCCTCTTGGCAGAAAATGGTCTCGGTCGAATTGAAATATATTTGCATGGCCCTGCGTCATTAAAACATAAAATGTTTTATTTATTCAGAATGCCTGTGTTAAACCGAATGCATTTTTTGAAGAAATACAGAAATTGCTGGAAAAACTCGGCAGGTCTTGATGAAATGCAGTCAACATGGCTATTTGAGGGGAAGGCCATGCCTCACAAACCTTATCGAGTCCTTTGAGGATGTAAATAGAAAAGTTGATGAGGATCGAGCTGTGAATGTGGTGTATATGGACTTCAGCAAAGCATTTGATAAGGTTCCCCATGGTAGGCTCATTCAGAAGGTCAGGAGAAATGGGATTCAGGGGAACTTAGCTGTCTGGATACAGAATCGGCTGGCCAACAGAAGACAGCGAGTGGTAGTAGAAGGAAAATATTCTGTCTGGAAGTCTGTAGTGAGTGGTGATCCACAGGGCTCTGTCCTTGGGCCTCTATTGTTTGTAATTTTTATTAATGACTTGGATGAGGGGATTGAAGGATGGGTCAGCAAATTTGCAGATGACACAAAGGTTGGAGGTGTCGTTGACAGTTCAGAGGACTGTTGAAGACTGCAGCGGGACATTGACAGGATGCAGAGATGGGCTGAGAGGTGGCAGATGGAGTTCAACCTGGATAAATCCGATGTAATGCTTTTTTGGAAGGTCGAATTTGAAAGCTGAGTACAGGATTAAGGATAGGATAATTGGTAGTGTGGAGGAACAGAGGGGTCTTTGTGTGCAGGTACATAGATCCCTTAAAATGGCCACCCAAGTGGACAGGGTTGTTAAGAAAGCATCTGGTGTTTTGGCTTTCATTAACATGGGTATTGAGTTTAAGAGTCATGAGATCTTGTTGCAGCTCTATAAAACTTTGGTTAGACCGCACTTGGAATACTGTGTCCAGTTCTGGTCGCCCTATTATAAGAAAGATGTGGATGTTTTGGAGCGGGTTCAGAGGAGGTTTACCAGGATGCTGCCTGGACTGGAGGGCTTATCTTATAAGGCGAGGATGATTGAGCTCGAACTTCTTTTATTGGAGAAAAGGAGGAGAAGAGGGGACCTAATTGAGGGATACAAGGTAATGAGAGGCATAGATAGAGTCGATAGCCAGAGACTATTTCCCAGGGCAGAAATGACTAACACGAGGGGTCATAGTTTTAATCTGGTTTGAGGAAAGTACAGAGGGGATGTCAGAGGCGGGTTCTTTACACAGAGAGTTGTGAGACTATGGAATGCGTTGCCAGCAGCAGTTGGGAAGGAAGGGTCATTGGGGACATTAAAGAGACTCCTCGACATACATATAGTCACAGAAATTTGAGGGTGCATACATGAGGATCAGTGGTCGGCACAACATCGTGGGCTGAAGTGCCTGTTCTGTGCTGTACTGTTCTATGTTCTATGTTCTATATCTGTTTGCATCCAGGTGCCTTTTAAGTGTTGTAATTGTATCAGCCTCCACCACTTCCTCTGACAGCTCATTCCATACGCACACCACCCTCTGTGTGAAAAGTACCCTTTAGGCCTCTTAAAAACCTTTTCCCTCTCGCTTTCAACCAATGCCCCCTAGTTTTGGACGCCCCTAACCTGAGGAAAAACCCTGACAACTCATCCTATCCATAACCGTTCTGATTTTATAAACCTTTGCTGCAGAGAAATGTGACTTCAATCAACATGAATGGCTGTACTTTCAGTCATCCTCGGCCTAAATTCTGAAATTCAATACTGACACCTCTTCCTTCTCCATCATAACACAATTCAAAATCCATTTTAATCAGTTTGTTCAGATGTATCACGAGATACATCTGTGAGCTTTACACCTAGACGTTTGTGCCTGGAGGTAGGGACACTAGCATCACTCAGCAATACCCATAAAGCGGTAACAGTATTCTCCTGTGTGTTTATTTTTCAGCCTGTTCTGACATGCTGTGACATACCTCTGCAACTGGCAGGAATTGAATCCAGGCCTTCTAGTTCAGAGCTAGGAACACTACCATACAAGTTCAGGAATTGGAATCAAATCCAAAGTTCTGTCTCAGAGGCGGGGACACGACCCACTACACTACCATACCCAGAGTTTGAGTCATATTTTAAGTGCCAGCTTTCAGCTCAGTGTGGACTTATTATAATCAGGTTACCATTACTGAGTTACACAAAACACTTTGTATTGTTAAACAAATGCAAGATATTTGTCTCAACTGTAGGATATTGAGGGTACGTGCTATGCTATCGAAATTAACGATGACCATCTTTAATCGCGATTATCTGTAGTCTGCAATATTAAGGAAAGAAATCCTGCAGTCACAGTCTGCCCAATGAAGGGTATCAAATGGATATTTATTACTGAACACCAGAGACGAAGGAAGATCTTAATTTCTGGTCCCAAAACACCGATCACTCTTAGCCACCTCTAACGTGCGACTGCCCTCTTCCTAAAACCACGAAATGATACCAGGCCGCTGATTACTGTCCAGCCTCTCCTCCCCACTGACTGTATCTGCAATCTGTCCCCCCTTCCCCGAACCATACAAGGCAAACCAAACTCAGGGTCTTTGTGAAAATCAAGGCCGGAGTGTGCAGGCCTCCTGGAGACGGATGGGCACTTTAAAATTGAAAGGGGAGGGTGAGGTGGCAGTAATATTACACACTGGGCTGAGGGGTGGCAGATGGAGTTTAGTTTGGATTAATGCGAGGTATTGGATTTGGTAAATCAAACAAGAACAGGACCGACACAATTAAAAGTAGGGCCTTTAGCAGTGCTGGAGAACAGAGACCTAGGCCGTCAGGTATAATTCTTTAAAATTTGCATCTCATACAGATAGTGTGGTTAAGACGGTGTTTAACACAGTTGTCAGCATAGGTCAGACCTTTGAGTATCGGAATTGGGATGTCATGTTGTGATTTTACAGTATATTGGTGAGACCTCTTCTGGAATACTGTGTCCAGTCTGGTAACCCTGCCCGCTCATTGCATAGGCACACCACCCTCTGGGTGAAAAAGCTGCCCCTTAGGTCACTTTTAAATGTTTCCACTCTCATCTCAAGCCTATGTCCTCTAGTTTTGGACTCCCCTTACCCTTAGAAAATACCTTGACTATTCACTTTGACCTTATTAAGTTGGAGAAGGTTCAGAAGAGATTAACCTAGATGTTGCTGGGAATGGAAGGAGTGAGCGAGAAGGAGAGACTGGGTAGGCTAGGACATTTTTCACTGGAGAGTATGAGATTAAGGGATAACTTTACAGTGGTTTACAAAATCATGAGGGGTACAGATAAGCTGAAGGGCTGATGTCTTTTCCGTAGAGTTGGGGTTTCAAAACTGAGGGGTATTTTAAGGTGCCAGGAAAAAGATTTACAAAAGTCACAAGAGGTAAATATTTTAGACAGAATCTGGCTTGTGTGTGGAATGAACTTCCAGAGGAAGTTGTGAAAACAGGGACAGTTACAACGTTTAAAGGACATTTAAATCAGTACATGGATTAGACGTCAGTTTGGATGGTGCTGTGAGCAGCTGCCCCTCCCTCCCTCTCTCTGAATGAATCCGTGTTGGTTTTCACCCTCTGCCAATGCCTGTGCGGTGGCGTGTGGAGGCCAGCAGAGGGAGGCATTGCATCACTTTAAGCACCACAGAGACTGCCTGACCTGCCCCACACAGACACACAGATACACACACGGGAATGGTTAGGACACGGCGTGAAGCTCAACTGGTAACTTAAATGAAACATAAAGAAATGCTCAATTCGCCTTGTAAACTATTAAAATATGAGTGACAGATTTGCCAAATTCCACTGTTTCAATAAAAACATCAATTTATTTTTTCACTCTGAAAGTGAACATTTTACATCAACTATTCACAACTCTGGGACCTTCTTTCTCTTAACTGCTTATTACCCGACTCCAACTCTACAGCAATACATTGTTTCTGGGTCTGCCATCCTCTCGTATCACAGGTGCTTGTAAGCTCTCAGTTCAGAACAGCATTCCCTCTCTCTTAAAGGTACAGTACACACTTTCAACTTCATCATATTATACTCTGATGAATATAGATAAGTGGAACCTATCCGGATTTATTCTTGCTCTGTGGTTTGTCAATATTTTATCTAAGAGGTAGGGAGGAGGGACTTGGGGGAGGGGCGTTGGAAATGCATTATGTGGAATGAGGTCAAGGTGAGGGTGATAGGCCGGAGTTGGCGTTGGGGAGGAGAGGTCAGGAAGAAGATTGAAGGTTAGGAAGGTGTTGAGCATAACTTGCGCCCACACCTACCCCCTTACTTCCCTACAAGGCCCCAAGGATGCAAAACCTGCGCCCACACCTCCACCGTTACTTCCCTCCAAGGCCCCAAGGATGCAAAACTTGCGCCCACACCTCCCCCCTTACTTCCGTCCAAGGCCCCAAGGGATCTTTCCATATCCACCACAAATTCACCTGCAGCTCCAAACACATCATTAATTGCATCCGCTGCACCCGATGTGGCCTCCTCTATATTGGAGAGACAGGCCGCCAACTTGCGGAATGTTTCAGAGAACACCTCTGGGGCACCCGGACCAACCAATCCCACCACCCCGTGGCTCAACACTTCAACTCCCCCTCCCACTCCACCAAGGACATGCAGATCCTTGGACTCCTCCATCGACAGACCATAGCAACACGACGGCTAGAGGAAGAGCGCCTCATCTTCTGCCTCGGAACCCTCCAACCACAAGGGATGAACTCAGATTTCTCCAGTTTCCTCATTTCCCCTCCCCCCACCTTGTCTCAGTCCCAACCCTCAAACTCAGCACCACCTTCCTAATCTGCAATCGTCTTCCTGACCTCTCTGCCCCCCACCCCCACTCCGGCCTATCTCCCTCACCTTGACCTCCTTCCACCTATCGCATTTCCAACGCCCCTCCCCCAAGACCCTCCTTCCTACCTTTTATCTTAGCTTGCTGGGCACCATTTCCTCATTCCTAAAGAAGGGCTTTTGCCCGAAACGTCGATTCTCCTGTTCCTTGGATGCTACCTGATCTGCTGCGCTTTTCCAGCAACAGATTTTCAGCTCTGATCTCCAGCATCTGCAGTCCTCACTTCATCCTACAATATTTCATCTACTCTGTCTCGTATGTGTCAGGAGTTTTGTTGCTCCATTGACAGCATGTCATTATTCGACTCTCTCCGTGGGAATATAGCAGTATTTCACTTGCTCACACTAGTGAGTATGGCAGGATTTCAGTTGTTTAATGGGGACTGTGATGCTATGACAATCTCAGTGTTTGTAGATGGCACCGAACCTGGAAGAACGCTGAAGTCTATGGAGGACAGTGTGGCACTCCAACAGGACAGTGACATGTTGGTGTAGTGTTCAGATGTAAGGCAGATGGGAATCAATGCAGAACTGTGTGAGGTTATACACTTTGGTAGGAAAGACAGTTTAAAACAGGCTGTGACATTATAAAGGGGTTGCAGAAACAGACAGCGCTGCGTGTATATGAGCACAGATTGTTGAAGATGTCAGGACAAGTGGGGAGAGCAGTAACTATCACAGATTAGTTTCAGTATCTGAGCTGTTTACAGGGGGAGGTGTAGGAGGGAGTCTCGGTGCTCCCTTCCTGGGAGGTGGTGGTGAAGATGTGTTGTGAGCCCACCCTCCTGCCCACCGAGACCGTGGGGATTCCATTTGTACCAGCTCCACACAAAAGGGAGATGGCATCAGGGCCAATGCTGCTAAGTTGTGCCGGGGGGAAACGGAGATGCCAGTGGATTAAAAGTGAGAATTACCCTTCACTGAACATTGTTCCTTACTCGGTCGGTGGGACGTGAATATTTCAGAATCTCTACACGCAGGGTCCCAGTCCTCTCCGGCTCCTACCAGGGTCCTCCCCACATGGCGGAGGGAGGGGGTGAGGGAACGGATATCGGGCAGTCCACCACCCGGCTTGGCCCTTTTTGTCCTATTCCAGGCTGTTTCTCCTGGAATGGGAAAAAGGGAGGGAGGGACTGAGGTGAGAGTGGGTGGCCCTGCTGATTTTGCTGTTATACGTGGGGAAACATGGGGAGGGGTTCAGAGGGAGTCAGTACACAGTGTTGGATCCATGCAGTGCTGTTGGTGTGGGTAACGTGAAGGGGAGAGAGAGAGAGAGAGAGAGAAATGGGGTGGAGGGGAAGGTGCTGCATGCAGCAGCGAGAGTGTTAGAGCATGAGCCTTGTTTGGGGGTAGGTGCTATAACAGATATGCAGTGAGTGTGAGGGATCAGGGAGGACACAGTGACCTTTACCCTGACAGAGCGGGGAAGGTTATTGATGCTTGTTCTGTATTCCTGGACATTTCCTCAGACCGAAGATACTGCACTGAGCTGGGTGGTGAGCTCAGACCATGCTCGTTGGGTCTGGCGGTGTGGCTCTTTCTGGGAAAAGAATGGTCCCCCTCTGTACTAGCACATCCACCAGGACCTCCGTGCCCTGTCAACAAACCGTGGTGTAATTGCCATGGTCGGAATATCCAGGGGTACCCGGGTGGTGGTGAGTACCTCCAGCCATGATGGGTGAGAGAATCGGGCTGGTATTGAATGAGAGGTACACCATGGGGTGGGGTGGGTAGTTAATGAGTTGAGTTCGATACGAAAGCACCGGGAAACGAGCTCAGCCTCGTGTGGACGATCTCTCTGTCACACTCAAGGAAAATCAAACAAAAACAAATTACTGTTAGAATCTGCCCAATGAGTCATAGATTCTGCTGAAACTCATTCCAGGTACAAAGATGCAGAACAAATGCTCATCTGACCTGACACCAAAATCCCTTTTTTCCATCTTTCCTGCGAACACTGGCTCATGTTACAAGATGCTATCGAAGTGTCCACATTTCAGCATTCTGCAAACTGGGAACACATCCTTCCATGACACTGTCTCTCAGTCTCCCCCTCTCTGTGTATACCCCAAACCCCTCTCATGTGGTGATATTTAAACTGATAGCTCCGCCATCTCTCTCTGGCAGTGATGTTCACACACACAGCACCCCCTTGTCAAGGCACAATGGGGATATGGAGCTGTGTAAAAACAATGACTGCAGATGCTGGAAACCAGAGTCTAGATTAGAGTGATGCTGGAAAAGCTCAGCAGTTCAGGCAACATCCGAGGAGCAGTAAAATCGACGTTTCGGGCAAAAACCTTCATTCGTGATGAAGGGCTTTTTCCCGAAACGTCGATTTTACTGCTCCTCGGATGTTGCCTGAACTGCCGAGCTTTTCCAGCATCACTCTAATTGAGATATGGAGTTGGAAATGGGTGGGAGATGCACATCCTGTCACTTCCAGCATGGGCTGCAAGTTTCCCCACACTGGGCAGGGATTTCACACAGTATTACTGAGCAACGCACTGGGATGGGGTACACAGTCCTACATGAGAGTAGGGTAACTGCTCAGGTTTGCAGAAAATTCACGGGTGATCATTGCACAGGTCGCTGTGGTGAATAGACTATCTGGTTGAGGTTTATACATAATGCAATGATGTGGTCAGTGCACCTCCCGGTGCTGGATTGATATGTAGCCTGTGCACAGTACATCATGTTGGTGGGGTGGGTAGGGGGGAAAGGTGATGGTCAGGTCAAGGAGTTCCCCGGAACGTTCTGTCCCCGACATTCTATAACTGACATTCCCTGGAACGTTCTGTCCACGAAATTCTATAACTGACATTCCCCGGAACGTTCTGTCCTTGAAGTTGTTAGTGAACTGCCGGACGTCAGTGAATTGAACAATCGATAAGATCCCGAATGAAGAGATCCCGTTCCAGGGAGAAGGAGACACTGTCCCGAAAGCCCTTCAGGCAGTTAAAGGGGTGAATACGTTTTCCCTGCGTTTACATTTCTTCGCGACACAGGATCGACCACAAGTTACACCAAAATACAGGAATTCCCAAACTCCGTTTGTCTTCAGGAATCTGGGAGATAATCCTTCAGGACAGCAACGTTTCCACCCTCCGTATTAGGAACTGGGAAGGAGTGACCTGTGCCTGCTCTGGAGTGATCGAGTGTGTGGGAATGTTTAGAAACCATCTGTCCTTATGGATGTGTCTCTGTGTGTTTGGGGAGGGGGGTTTCTTGTGGTTTTCGTCACATTTTTGTCAGTAATTCCGACCTTCCCATTTGTTATTCCAGCTCCAATTATTTTAATAAATCCTTGAATACAGGGACATATTTGAAAATCTCACTGGGTTCCCGATCAAACGGGTCCCTTTTCCTCCAGGCTGATGGATAATGGGTTTGTTTTCCTTCCTCACAGTTAACGTAGTGACCATCTACGTCCTGCTTTATAAAGATTGTGGATTGTCTCCATGTGTCAGACGTTACCTGGGGGCCATGGCAGCGGCGGATCTCCTGGTCATTATCCTCGACCTGATCCTGAGACACATTCCCATTGTTTATCGGGAACAGTTTTATTTCCTGTACTCCGTCCCCGTGTGTAATATCCACGCCGTCCTGCTTTATGCAGCCACTGACTGCTCTGTCTGGTTCACCGTCACTTTCACCTTTGATCGGTTTGTGGCCATTTGTTGCCAGAAGCTGAAAAGTAAATATTGCAGTGAGAAAACGGCGGCTGTGGTTCTGGGAGCAGTGACTGTGCTGAGCTGTTTAAAGAACATTTCCTGGTATTTTATGCTCACGGCTCGGTATTACCTGGGGAACACCCCCTGGTTTTGTGATGTAACGGACGCTGTTGTATTCTCCAGTTTCTGGGTCACAATCGAGTTCCTCCACCACATTCTAACCCCGTGTGTCCCATTTCTCCTGATTCTGCTGCTCAATGTTCTCACCGTCAGACACATTTTGGTGACCAGCACAGCCCGCAGGAGACTCCGCACTCACACCAATGGGGACGCTCAGTCTGACACTGAAATGAGAAACCGAAAAACATCCATCATTTTACTGTTTGTGATCTCGGCCAATTTCATCCTGTTATGGTCAACGTTCATGCTGTATTCTATATGGACGCGGATGGATTGGATTGTGTATACCCCTGTGTATCTCCATCTCTTTGTGCAGGAATTGGGCTTCATGCTGCAGCTCCTCAGTTGCTGCACAAACACCGCGATTTATGCCGTGACCCAGACTAAGTTCAGGCAGCAGCTGAAGAATGTGCTGAAATGTCCCTTCACCCAAATCCATCCATCCATCAAATTCCCTCATTAATCAATCCATCCGGGATTTTCTCATTTCGGTGCCGTGTTTCAGCGATGGAGCAGCCTGTCGCTGTGGTAACAGACTGAGGGTAGCGCTGGTTTATCCACCCTTATCCCACGGGGGGGGGGGGGGGGGGGGGGTGGGTTACAGGGAAACATTTCAATGTTTCTCACAACTCAGGGGCCAGTGAGAAAAGGCACCATCCCACTGACTGTATCCATCACTTCCATTTGTAAACAATAAAAATGTTGATTAAAGCGTGCCGAGCAGCAGAGTGACCGATGTTATTGTGTGTCTTTGTGTTGGAGAAGCTGAGCTGGAGAGAGACAGACTCAGCCCCAAGTCCTGGTCCTCCGGGAAGGGGAGGGCACCGCGCTCTGAGCTCAGGCGCTGGGATTGATTTCCTTTGTCCTTACTTTCCCTTCTGGATCTCCCACTGCAACTTAGCTCTCAGCAGAATTCACCTTGCTCCCTTTGTCCCTCCATACATCCCTCCCACTCCAACTTGGCTCTCAGCAGAATTCACCTAGCTCCCTTTGTCCCTCCATATATCCCTCCCACTCTCACACTGCACTGCTATTTCTCTCTCCTTTTCCCATTTACACACTCACTTCCAATGTCGTTGCCTTCACCAATCTCATTCACTCTCTCTCCATCTTGCGATCATAACCTCCCAATGTTACTGTCTTCTTCGAATCCTTCGGTGCTGGGGGCACAGAAGAGGGTTGTCGATCTTCAGGCCGATGTTAGGGAACAGAGATTGGGACGAAATGTCAGGCCATTGCCAGGGCAACTGTATGGAGCTTGGGCCAAACGCCATTTCTCGGGGACATAGTGGGTGTGGGAACACGAGCCATTACTAGGGGGTAATAGGTGGAGTAGCACCGTAGGTTGTGGCAGAGACAGGTACAACAGGATATCATAAACAGAACACATTGTGTGGGACATACCGTCTGTTACTCAGGGAATAGAATGGGGATGGGGTTAAAGGCCATTTAGAGCGGATCAACTGTGTCGGTGTTCACAGGCAGGAGCTCAGTTGAAAGTGTGTGAGGAGTGCGATGGTGGGACACTGCGTGGGCGTGTGAGCGTGATGCTGGGGGAATGTGCGAGAGAGTTAGCGTGATGGTAGGGAATGTGTGGGGGAGTGAGTGTGATGCTGGGCGACTGTGCAGGAGAGTGAACGTGACGGTAGGGGAGTGTGTGGGACAATTGGGGATTATGTAGCGGTGAGCATGAAGGTGAGGGTGGTGTGGTGCAGTGTGTGAGGGTGAAGGTGCTGGTGGGGATTGTGTGTGGCAGTGTGGGTGAGGGTGGTGGAGTGTGTTTGGATGAGCGTGACGGTGAGGGTGGTGTGGGGCAGTGTGTGTGATGGTGGTGGAGTGTGTGGGGGCGAGCGTGACGGTGGGGCTGATGTGCGGCAGTGTGTGTGAGTGTGGTGGAGTGTGTGGGTGAGAACGTGACGGTGGTGTTTTTGTGGGGCAGTGTGTGTGATGGTGGTGGAGTGTGTGTGTGTGAGCGTAATGGTGGTGGTCGTGTGGTGCAGTGTATGTGAGGGTGGTGGAGTGTGTGGGAGTGAGTGTGATGGTGAGGGTGGTGTGGGGCAGTGTGTGTGATGGAGGTGGATTGTGATGGGCAGAGCGTGACGGTGAGGGTGGTGAGGGCAGTGTGTGTGATGGTGGTGGAGTGTGTGGGGGTGAGCGTCCCGGTGAGAGTGGTGTGTGGAAGTGTGTGTGAGGGTGGTGGAGAGTGTGTGGGTGAACGTGACGCTGGGGGTGGTGTGGGGCAATGTGTGTGTGGATGGCGGAGTGTTTGGAGCTGAGTGTGATGGTGGGGGTGGTGTGGGGCAGATTGTGTGAGTTTTGTGGAGTGTGTGGTGGTTAGCGTGATGGTGAGGGTGGTGTTGGGCAATGTGTGTGAGGGTGGCGGAGTGTGTGGGGGTGAGGGTGACTATGGGTGTGGTATGGGGCAGTATGTGTGAGTTTGGTGGAGTGTGTGGTGGTTAGCGTGACGGTAAGGGTGGTGTCGGGCTGTGTGTCTAATGGTGGTGGAGTGTGTGGGGGTAAGCGTGACGGTGAGGCTGGTGTGGGCCTGTGTGTCTGATGGTGGTGGAGTGTGTGGGGTGAGGGTGACGGTGGAAGTAGTGCAGTGCATTGTGTGACGTAGTGAGTGTGAGTTGGTCAGGGTGTTGGTGATGGAGTGAGTGTGAGGGGGTCAGAGTGTTTGTGATGGAGTGAGTGTGAGGGGGTCAGGGTGAGGATGATGGAGTGAGTGTGAGAGGTTCAGGGTGACAGTGATGGAGTGAGTGTAAGGGGATCAGGGTGACGGTGATGGAGTGAGTGTGAGGGGGTCTGGGTGTCTGTGATTGAATGAGTGTGAGGGGGTCAGGGCGGTGTGGATGAAGTGAGTGAGGGGAGATGAGTGTGATGGTTATGGAGGGAGTGTGAGGAGATCAGGGTGACGGTGATAGAGTGAAAGCGAGGGGGTCAGTGTGACGGTGTTGGAATGAGTGTGAGGGGAACAGGGTGAGGATGATGGAGTGAGTGTGAGGCGGTCAGGGTGAGGATGATGGAGTGAATGTGAGGGGGTCAGGGTGACGGTGATAGAGTGGGTGTGGGGACTCTGGGTGATGGTGATCGAGTGAGTATGAGGCGGTCTGGGTGACGGTGAGGGAGTGTGTGTGAGGGGGTCAGAGTGACGGTGAAGGAGTGAGAGTGAGGGGATCAAGGTGACGGTGATGGAGTGAGTGTGAGGCGGTCAGTGTGACCGTGATGGAGTGAGTGTGATGGGATAGCTGTGACGGTGATTGAGTAAGTGAGAAGGGGTCAGTGTGACTGTGATCACGTGAGTGTGCGGTGGTCAGGTTGACGGTGATGGTGAATGTGTGAGGGGTTCATGGTGATGGTGATGGAGCGAGTGTGAGGGGGTCAGCGTGACTGTGATTAAGTGGGTGCGATGGTATCAGTGTGACAATGAAGGAGTGAGTGTGAGGGGTTCACAGTGACAGTGATGGAGCGAGTGTGAGGAGGTCAACGTGATGGTGATGGAGCGAGTGTGAGGGGGTCAGTGGGACCGTTATAGATTGAGTGCGAGGGGATTAGTGTGAAGTTGATGGAGTGAGTGCGAGAGGGGCAGGATGACGGTGATGCAGTGAGTGTGAGGGGGTCTTGGTGACGGTGGTGGAGTGAGTGTGAGGGGTCATGGTGACGGTGATGGAGTGAGTGCGAGGGGGTCAGTATGATGGAGATGGAGTGAGTGTGAGGGGGTCAGTGTGATGGTGATGGAGTGAGTGTGAGGGGGTCAGTTTGACGGTAATGGAGTGAGTGTGAGGGTATCAGTGTGATGGGGATGGAGTGAGTGTGAGGGGGTCAGGGTGACGGTGATGGAGTGAGTGTGAGGGGGTCAGGGTGACGGTGAAGGAGTGAGTGTTAGCGATCAGTGTGATGGTAATGGAGTGAGTGTGAGGGGGTCAAAGTGACAGTGAAGGAGTGAGTGCGAGCGGGTCAGGGTGACGATGATGGAGTGAGTGTGAGGGGGTCAGTGTGATGGGGATGGAGTGAGTGTGAGGGGGTCAGGGTGACGGTGAAGTTGCGAGTGGGAGGGGGTCAGGGTGACGGTGATGGAGTGAGTGTGAGAGAGGAAAGGTGACGGAGAAGGAGTGAGTGTGAGCGGGTCAGGGTGATGGCGATGGAGTGAGTGTGAGGGGGTCAGGGTGATGGTAATGGAGTGATTGTGAGGGAGCCACTTTGAAGGTGATGGAGTGAGTGTGAGGGGGTCAGGGTGACGGTGATGGAGTGAGTCTGAGGGGGTCAGGGTGACGGTGAGGTTGTGAGTGTGAGGGGGTCAGGGTGGTGGTGATGGAGTGAGTGTGAGATGGTCAGAGTGACTGTGATGGAGTGAGTATGTGAGAGTCAGGGTGACTGTGATGGAGTGAGTGTGTGGGTTATCAGGGTGACGGTGATGGCGTGAGTGTGAGGGGGTCAGGGAAATGGTAATGGCGTGTTTGTGAGTGTGTCAGGTGGACAGTGATAGTGTGAGTGTGAGGGGGTCAAGACGACATTGATGGAGTGAGTGTGAGAGGGTCATGGTGACGGAGATGGAGCGAGTGTGAGGGGGTCAGGGATACGGTGATGGAGTGAGTGTGAGGGGGTCAGGGTGACGGTGAGGGAGTGAGTGTGAGGGGTTCCGTGTGACGCGGATGGAGTGAGTGTGAGGGGGTCAGGGTGACTGTGAAGGAGTGAGTGTGAGGGGGTGAGAATGACGGTGATGGAGTGAGTGTGAGGGGGTCAAAGTGACAGAGAAGGAGTGAGTGTGTCGGGGTCAGGGAAACGGTGATGGAGTGAGTGTGAGGGGGTCAGGGAGACGGTGATGAAAGGAGTGTGAGGGTGTCTGGGTGACGGTGATGGAGTGAGTGTGAAGGGATTCAGTGTGACGGGGATGGAGTGACTGTGAGGGGGTCAGGGTGACGGTGAAGGAGTGAGTGTGAGGGGGTGAGAATGACGGTGATGGAGTGAGTGTGAGGGGTTCAGTGTGACTGTAATCACTTGAGTGTGAGGTGGTCAGGGAGACGGTGATAGAGTGAGTGTGAGGGGGTCAGGGAGACGGTGATGGAGTGAGGGTGAGGGGGTCAGTGTGACGGTGATGGAGTGAGTGTGAGGGGTTCAGTGTGACTGTAATCACGTGAGTGTGAGGGGGTCAGGAAGACGGTGATGGAGAGAGTGTGAGGGATTCAGGGTGACGGTGACCGAGTGAGTGTGACGGGTTCAGTGTGACTGTCATCACGTGAGTGTGAGGGGGTCAGTGAGACAGTGAAGGAGTGAGTGTGAGAGGCTCAGGGAGACGGTGATGGAGCGAGAGTGAGAGGGGTCACGGTGACGGTGATGGAGCAAGTGTGAGCGATTGAGGGATTAAGGGTGACCGCGACCGAGTGAGTGTGATGTGTTCAGTGTGACTGTAATCACGTGAGTGTGAGGGGGTCAGGGAGACGGTGATGGAGTGAGTGTGAGAGGGTCAGGGAAACGGTGATGGAGTGAGAGTGAGGGGGTCACGGTGACGGTGATGCAGCGAGTGTGAGGGGGTCAGGGTGAAGGTGATGGAGTGAGTGTGAGGGGGTCAGTGTGACGGTGATGGAGTGAATGCGAGCGGGTCACTTTGACGGTGATGGATTGAGTGTTCGGGGGTCTGGGTGATGGTGATGGAGTGAGTGTGAGGGGGTCTGGGTGAGTTTGATGGAGTGAGTGTGAGGGTTCAGTGTGAGGTTGATGGAGTGAGTGTGAGGGGGTCAAGGTGACGGTGAGGTTGTGAGTGTGAGAAGGTCATTGTGATGGTGATGGAGTGAGGGTGAGGGGGTCAGAGTGACGGTGATTGAGTGAGTATGTGGGAGTCAAGGTGACTGTGATGGAGTGAGTGTGAGGAGATCACGGTGACAGTGATGGAAAGATTGTGAGGGGGTCAGAAGGGTAGTGATGGAGTGAGTGTGAGGGTTGTCAGGGTGACAGTGATGGAGTGAGTGTAAGGGGGTCAGGGTAATGGTAATGCAGTGATTGTGAGCGTGTCAGGTTGACAGTGATAGCATGAGCGTGAGGGGGTCAGGATGACGATGATGGAGTGAGTGTGAGAGGGTCATGGTGACGGTGATTGAGCGAGTGTGACGGCGTCAGGGAGACGGTGATGGAGTGAGTGGGCTGGGGTCAGGGAGACGGTGGTGGTGTGAGTGAGGGATTCCGGGTGACAGTGACCGAGTGAGTGTGACGGGTTCAGTGTGACTGTAATCGCGTGAGTGTGAAGGAGTAAGGGAGACGTTGATGGAGTGAGTGTGAGTGGGTCACGGTGACGGTGATTGGGTGAGTGTGAAGGGCTCAGGCTGACAGTGATGGAGTGAGTGTGAGGGGTTCAAAGTGACGGAGAAGGAGTGAGTGTGTCGGGGTCAGGGTGACGGTGATGGAATGAGTATGAGTGGTTCAGGGTGATGGTGATGAAGTGAGTGTCAGGGGGCCAGTGTGACGCTGATGGAGTGAGTGTGAGGACCTCAGGGTGATGGTGATGGAGTGAGTGTGAGGGGGTAATGGTGACAGTGATGGAGCGAGTGTGAGGGGGTCAGGGTGACAGTGGTGGAGTGCATGTGACAGGGTCAGGGTGACGGTGATGGAGTGAGTGTGAGGGGGTCAGTGTGACTGTAATAAAGTGAGTGTGATGGGTTCAGGGTGACGGTGATTGAGTGAGTGTGAGGGAGTGAGGGTGATGGTGATGGGGTGAGTGTGAGGGGGTCAAGGTGACAATGATGGTGTGAGTGTGAGGGGGTCATGGTGATGGTGATGGAGTGAATGTGATGTGATCACGGTGACGGTGATGGTGTGAGTGTGAGGGGGTCAGGGTGACGGTGATGAAGTGAGTGTGAAGAAGTCAGTGTGACTGTGATGGAGTGAGTCTGAGGGGAACATGGTGATGGTGATGGAGTGAGTGGGATTGGGTCACGGTAAGAGCGATGGAGTGAGTGTGAGTGGGTCAGCGTGACGGTGGTCGTGCGGGTGTGAGGTCAGCGTGCCGGGGAAGGAGTGAGTGTGGGATTGTCAGTGTGATGGTGATGGAGTGAGTGTGAGGGAGTCAGGGTGACGCTGATGGCGTGAGTGTAAGGGTATCAGTGTGACAATGATGGAGTGAGTGTGAGGGGGTGACGGTGACGGCGATGGAGCGAGTGTGAAGGGGTCAGGGTGACGCTGATGGAGTGAGTGTGTGTGGGTCAGGGTGACGGTGATGGACTGAGTGTGTGTGGGTCACGGTAACAGTGATGGAGTGAGTGTGAGTGGGTCCGCGTGACGGGGAAGGAGTGAGTGTCAGGGGGTCAGGGTGACAGTGATGGAGTGATTGTGAGGGGATCAGTGTGTCGGTGATGGAGTGAGTGTGAGTGGGTCAGTGTGATTGTGATGGAGTGAGTGTGAGGGGATCGCGGTGTCGGTGATGGAGTGAGTGTGTGGGGATCAATGTGAAGGTGATGGAGTGAGTGTGAGGGGATAAATGTGACAGTGATGTAGTGCATCTGAGGGGGTCTGTGTGAGGGTGATGGAGTTAGTGTGAGGCTGCCACGGTGAAGGTGAAGTAGTGAGTGTGAGGGGGTCAAAGTGACGGAGAAAGAGTGAGTGTGAGGGGGTCAGGGTGACGGTGAAGGAGTGAGTGTGAGGTGTCAAAGTGACGGAGTAGGAATGAGTGTGTCGCAGTCAGGGTGACGGTGATGGACTGAGTGTGAGGGGTTCAGTATGATGGTGATGGAGTGTGTATGGGTTTGTCAGTGTGATGGTGATGGAGTGAGTGTGAGGGAGTCAAGGTGACAGTGATGGAGTGAGTCTGAGGGGGTTAGGGTGATAGTGATGGAGTGATTGTGAGGGAGTCAGGGTGACCGCAATGGAGTGAGTATGAGGGATTCACGGTGATGGTGATGGTGTGAGTGTGAGTGGGTCAGGGTGACGGTGATGGAGCGTAGTGTGAGCGGGTCAGGGTAATGGTGATCTGAGTGGGTGTGAGGGGATCAGTGAGATGGTCATGGAGTGAGTATGAAGGGGTCACGGTGACGGTGATTGGGTGAGTGTGAGGGGGTCAGGCTTACGGTGATGGAGCGAGTGTGAGGGGGTCACGGTGATGGTGATTGGGTGAGTGTGAGGGGGTCAGGGTGACAGTGATGAAGTGAGTGTGAATAGGTCAGTGTGACTGTGATGGAGTGAGTGGGCGGGGGTCAGGGAGATGGTGGTGGTGTGAGTGAGGGATTCAGGCTGACGGTGACCGAGTGAGTGTGAGGAGTTCAGTGTGACTGTAATCACGTGAGTGTGAGGGGGCCAGGGAGACGGTGATGGTGTGAGTGTGATGGTGTCAGGGTGACGATAATGCAGTGAGTGTGAGGGTGTCAGGGTGACGGAGATGGAGTGAATGTGAGAGGTCAGCGAGACGGTGATGGAGTGAGTGTGAGGGAATCAGGCTGATGGTGACCTAATGAGCGTGACGGGTTCAGTGTGACTGTAATCGCGTGAGTGTGAAGGAGTAAGGGAGACGGTGATGGAGTGAGTGTGAGTGGGTCACGGTGACGGTGATTGGGTGAGTGTGAAGGGCTCAGGCTGACAGTGATGGAGTGAGTGTGAGGGGTTCAAAGTGACGGAGAAGGAGTGAGTGTGTCGGGGTCAGGGTGACGGTGATGGAATGAGTATGAGTGGTTCAGGGTGATGGTGATGAAGTGAGTGTCAGGGGGCCAGTGTGACGCTGATGGAGTGAGTGTGAGGACCTCAGGGTGATGGTGATGGAGTGAGTGTGAGGCGGTAATGGTGACGGTGATGGAGCGAGTTTGAGGGGGTCAGGGTGACGGTGATTGGGTGAGTGTGAGGGGGTCAGGCTTACGGTGATGGAGTGAGTGTGAGGGGATCAGGGTGACGGTGATTGGGTGAGTGTGAGGGGGTCAGTGAGATGGTCATGGAGTGAGTGTGAGGGGGTCACGGTGACGGTGATTGGGTGAGTGTGAGGGGGTCAGGCTTACGGTGATGGAGTCAGTGTGAGGGGGTCAAAGTGACAGAGAAGGAGTGACTGTGTCGGGGTCAGTGTGACGGTGATGGAATAAGTATGAACGGTTCAGGGTGATGGTGATGAAGTGAGTGTGAGGGGGTCAGTGTGACCCAGATGGCGTGAGTGTGAGGGGGTCAGGCTGAGGATGATGGAGTGAGTGTGAGGACCTCAGGGTGATGGTGATGGAGTAAGTGTGAGGTGGTCATGGTGACGGTGATGGAGTGAGTGTGAGGGAGTCAGTGCGACTGTAATAGAGTGAGTGTGATGCGTTCAGGGTGACGGTGATTGAGTGCGTGTGAGGGTGTCAGGGTGATGGTGATGGGGTGAGTATGAGGGGGTCCAGGTGATAGTGATGCAGTGAGTGTGAGGGGGTCAGGGTGATGGTGATGGAGTGAATGTGATGTGATCACGGTGACGGTGATGGTGTGAGAGTGAGGGGGTCAGGGTGACGTCGATGAAGTGAGTGTGAGGGGGTCAGTGTGACCGTGACGGAGTGAGTGTGAGTGGGTCAGCGTGACGGTGGTGGTGGGGGTGTGAAGTGGTCAGGGTGACCGTGATGGAGTGGGTGAGAGGGGATCAGTATGATGCTGATGGAGTGAGTATGGGTTTGTCAGAGTGATGGTGATGGAGTGAGTGTGAGGGAGTCAAGGTGACAGTGATGGAGTGAGTCTGAGGGGGTCAGGGTGATGGTGATGGAGTGAGCGTGAGGGAGTCAGGGTGACAGTGATGGAGTGAGTGTGAGGGATTTACGGTGATGGTGATGGTGTGAGTGTGAGGGTGTCATGGTGACGGTGATGGAGTGAGTGTGAGAGGGTCAGGGTGACGGTGATGGAGTGAGTCTGACGGGGTCACGGTAACAGTGATGGAGTAAGAATGAGTGGGTCAGGGTGACGGTGATGGAGCGAGTGTGAGCGGGTCAGGGTAATCGTGATGGAGTGGGTGTGAGGGGATCAGTGTGATGGTCATGGAGTGAGTGTGGGATTGTCAGTATGATGGTGATGGAGTGAGTGTGAGGGGGTCAGGTTGACAGTGATAGAGTGAGTGTGAGGGGGTCACGATGACAGTGATGGAGTGAGTGTGAGTGGGTCATGGTGACGGTGATGAAGCGAGTGTGAGGGGTCAGGGATACGGTGATGGAGTGAGTGTGAGGGGGTCAGGGTGACGGTGAAGGAGTGAGTGTGAGGGGTTCAGTGTGACGGGGATGGAGTGAGTGTGAGGGGGTCAGGGTGACGGTGAAGGAGTGAGTGCAAGGGGTGAGATTGACGGTGATGGAATGAGTGTGAGGGGGTCAAAGTGACAGAGAAGGAGTGAGTGTGTCGGGGTCAGGGAGACGGTGATGGAGTGAGTGTGAGGGGGTCAGGGAGACGGTGATGAAAGGAGTGTGAGGGTGTCTGGTTGACGGTGATGGAGTGAGTGTGAGGGTGCCAGTGTGACGGTGATGGAGTGAGTGTGAGGGGGTCAGGGTGACCGTGAAGGAGTGAGTGTGAGGGGGTGAGAATGACGGTGATGGAGTGAATGTGAGGGGGTCAAAGTGACAGAGAAGGAGTGAGTGTGTCGGGGTCAGGGAGATGGTGATGGAGTGAGTGTGAGGTGGTCAGGGAGACGGTGATGGAGTAAGTTTGAGGGGGTCATTGTGACGGTGATGAAGTGAGTGTGAGGGGTTCTGTGTGACTGTAATCACGTGAGTATGGGGATCAGGGAGACGGTGATGGAGTGAGTATGAGAGAGTCAGGGAGACGGTGATGGAGTGAGAGTGAGGGGGCCGGGTGACGGTGATGGAGTGAGTGTGATGGGGTCAGTGTGACGGTAATGGAGTGAATGCGAGGGGGTCACTTTGACGGTGATAGGGTGAGTGTTCGGGGGTCTGGGTGACGGTGATGGAGTGAGTGTGAGGGTTCAGTGTGAGGTTGATGGAGTGAGTGTGAGGGGGCAAGGGTGACAGTTATGGAGAGTGTGTGAGGGGGTCAAGGTGACGGTGAGGTTGTGAGTGTGAGG
Source organism: Chiloscyllium plagiosum (assembly GCF_037043375.1). NCBI lineage: Eukaryota > Metazoa > Chordata > Chondrichthyes > Orectolobiformes > Hemiscylliidae > Chiloscyllium > Chiloscyllium plagiosum. The sequence goes on along the minus strand of NW_028270188.1, from coordinate 1,051,995 downwards.
GGGTCCGGGTGACGGTGATGGAGTGAGTGTGAGAGGGTCAGGTTGACAGTGATAGAGTGTGCGTGAGGGGGTCAAGGTGAAGGTGAGGTTGTGAGTGTTAGTGGGTCATGGTGATGGTGATGGAGTGAGTGTGAGAGGGTCAGAGTGACGGTGAAGTAGTGAGTAGGTGGGAGTCAAGGTGACTGTGATGGAGTGAGTGTGAGGGGGTCAGGATGATGGTGATGGAGTGAATGTGATGTGAACACGGTGACGGTGATGGTGTGAGTGTGAGGGGGTCAGGGTGACAGTGATGAAGTGAGTGTGAATAGGTCAGTGTGACTGTGATGGAGTGAGTGGGCGGGGGTCAGGGAGACGGTGGTGGTGTGAGTGAGGGATTCAGGGTGACGGTGACCGAGTGAGTGTGAGGAGTTCAGTGTGACTGTAATCACGTGAGTGTGAGGGTCCAGGGAGACGGTGATGGTGTGAGTGTGATGGTGTCAGGGTGACGATAATGAAGTGAGTGTGAGGGTGTCAGGGTGACGGAGATGGAGTGAATGTGAGAGGTCTGCGAGACGGTGATGGAGTGAGTGTGAGGGAATCAGGCTGATGGTGACCGAATGAGCGTGACGGGTTCAGTGTGACTGTAATCGCGTGAGTGTGAAGGAGTAAGGGAGACGTTGATGGAGTGAGTGTGAGTGGGTCACGGTGACGGTGATTGGGTGAGTGTGAAGGGCTCAGGCTGACAGTGATGGAGTGAGTGTGAGGGGTTCAAAGTGACGGAGAAGGAGTGAGTGTGTCGGGGTCAGGGTGACAGTGATGGAGTGCATGTGACGGGGTCAGGGTGATGGAGATGGAGTGAGTGTGAGCGGGTCAGGGTGACGGTGATGGAGTGAGTGTGAGGGTTCAGGGTGATGGTGATGGGGTGAGTGTGAGGGGGTCAAGGTGACAATGATGGAGTGAGTGTGAGGGGGGCAGGGTGATGGTGATGGAGTGAATGTGATGTGATCACGGTGACGGTGATGGTGTGAGTGTGAGGGTGTCAGGGTGTCGGTGATGAAGTGAGTGTGAAGGGGTCAGTGTGACGCAGATGGCGTGAGTGTGAGGGGATCACTGTGACGGTGATAGAGTAAGTGTGAAGGGGTCAGTGTGACTGTGTTCGTGTGAGTGTGAGGGCGTCATGGTGACGGTGATGGAGTAAGTGTAAGGGTATGAGTGTGACAATGATGGAGTGAGTGTGAGGGGATCACGGTGACGGCGGTGGAGTGAGTGTGAAGGGGTCAGCGTGACGGTGATGGACTGAGTGTGTGTGGGTCACGGTAACAGTGATGGAGTGAGTGTGAGTGGGTCAGCGTGACGGGGAATGAGTGAGTGTTAGGGGTTTAGGATGACCGTGATGGAGTGATTGTGAGGGGATCAGTGTGTCGGTGATGGAGTGAGTGTGAGTGGGTCAGTGTGTTTGTGATGGAGTGAGTGTGAGGGGATCGCGGTGAGGTGATGGAGTGAGTGTGTGCGGGTCAGTGTTATGGTGACGGAGTGAGTGTGAGGGGTAAATGTGACAGTGATGAAGTGCATCTGAGGGGTTCTGTGTGAGGGTGATTGAGTGAGTGTGAGGCTGTCAGGGTGAAGGTGAAGGAGAGAGTGTGAGGGGGTCAAGCTGACGGAGAAGGAGTGAGTGTGAGGTGTCAAAGTGACGGAGTAGGAGTGAGTATGTCGCGGTCAGAGTGACGTTGATGGAGTGAGTGTGAGGGCGTCAGGGTGACGGTGATGAAGTGAGTGTGAGGGGGTCCGGGTGACGGTGATGGAATGAGTGTGATGGGGTCAGTGTGACGGTAATGGAGTGAATGCGAGGGGGTCAACTAGACGGTGATGGGGTGAGTGTTCGGGGGTCTGGGTGACGGTGATGGAGTGAGTTTGAGGTTTCAGTGTGAGGTTGATGGAGTGAGTGTGAGGGGGCAAGGGTGACGGTTATGGAGTGAGTGTGAGGGGGTCAAGGTGACGGTGAGGTTGTGAGTGTGAGGGGGTCAGGGTGACGGTGATGGAGTGAGTGTGAGAAGGTCAGGTTGACAGTGATAGAGTGAGTGTGAGGGGGTCAAGGTGAAGGTGAGGTTGTGAGTGTGAGTGGGTCATGGTGATGGTGATGGAGTGAGTGTGAGAGGATCAGAGTGACGGTGAAGGAGTGAGTAGGTGGGAGTCAAGGTGACTGTGATGGAGTGAGTGTGAGGGGGTCAGGATGATGGTGATGGAGTGAATGTGATGTGAACACGGTGACGGTGATGGTGTGAGTGTGAGGGGGTCAGGGTGACAGTGATGAAGTGAGTGTGAATAGGTCAGTGTGACTGTGATGGAGTGAGTGGGCGGGGTCAGGGAGACGGTAGTGGTGTGAGTGAGGGATTCAGGGTGACGGTGACCGAGTGAGTGTGAGGAGTTCAGTGTGACTGTAATCACGTGAGTGTGAGGGGGCCAGGGAGACGGTGATGGTGTGAGTGTGATGGTGTCAGGGTGACGATAATGAAGTGAGTGTGAGGGTGTCAGGGTGACGGAGATGGAGTGAATGTGAGAGGTCTGCGAGACGGTGATGGAGTGAGTGTGAGGGAATCAGGCTGATGGTGACCGAATGAGCGTGACGGGTTCAGTGTGACTGTAATCGCGTGAGTGTGAAGGAGTAAGGGAGACGTTGATGGAGTGAGTGTGAGTGGGTCACGGTGACGGTGATTGGGTGAGTGTGAAGGGCTCAGGCTGACAGTGATGGAGTGAGTGTGAGGGGTTCAAAGTGACGGAGAAGGAGTGAGTGTGTCGGGGTCAGGGTGACGGTGATGGAATGAGTATGAGTGGTTCAGGGTGATGGTGATGAAGTGAGTGTCAGGGGGCCAGTGTGACGCTGATGGAGTGAGTGTGAGGACCTCAGGGTGATGGTGATGGAGTGAGTGTGAGGCGGTAATGGTGACGGTGATGGAGTGAGTGTGAGCGGGTCAGGGTGACGGTGATGGAGTGAGTGTGAGGGGGTCAGTGTGACTGTAATAGAGTGAGTGTGATGGGTTCAGGGTGACGGTGATTGAGTGAGTGTGAGGGAGTCAGGGTGATGGTGATGGGGTGAGTGTGAGGGGGTCAAGGTGACAATGATGGAGTGAGTGTGAGGGGGTCAGGGTGATGGTGATGGAGTGAATGAGATGTGATCACGGTGACGGTGATGGTGTGAGTGTGAGCGTGTCAGGGTGTCGGTGATGAAGTGAGTGTGAAGGGGTCAGTGTGACGCAGATGGCGTGAGTGTGAGGGGATCACTGTGACGGTGATAGAGTAAGTGTGAAGGGGTCAGTGTGACTGTGATCATATGAGTGTGAGGGCGTCATCGTGACGGTGATGGTGTAAGTGTAAGGGTAACAGTGTGACAATGATGGAGTGAGTGTGAGGGGATCATGGTGACGGCGATATAGTGAGTGTGAAGGGGTCAGGGTGACGGTGATGGACTGAGTGTGTGTGGGTCACGGTAACAGTGATGGAGTGAGTGTGAGTGGGTCAGCGTGACGGGGAATGAGTGAGTGTTAGGGGTTCAGGATGACCGTGATGGAGTGATTGTGAGGGGATCACTATGTCGGTGATGGAGTGAGTGTGAGTGGGTCAGTGTGTTTGTGATGGAGTGAGTGTGAGGAGATCGCGGTGTGGGTGATGGAGTGAGTGTGTGCGGGTCAGTGTTATGGTGACGGAGTGAGTGTGAGGGGTAAATGTGACAGTGATGAAGTGCATCTGAGGGGTTCTGTGTGAGGGTGATTGAGTGAGTGTGAGGCTGTCAGGGTGAAGATGAAGGAGTGAGTGTGAGGGGGTCAAGCTGACGGAGAAGGAGTGAGTGTGAGGTGTCAAAGTGACGGAGTAGGAGTGAGTATGTCGCGGTCAGAGTGACGTTGATGGAGTGAGTGTGAGGGGTTCTGGGTGACGGTGCTGGAGTGAGTGTGAGGGGGTCAAGGTGACGGTGATGGAGTGAATGTGAGGGTCTCAGGGTGACGGTGAGGTTGTGAGTGTGAGGGGGTCAGGTTGATACTGATAGTGTGAGTGTGAGGGGGTCAAGATGATGGTGATGGAGTGAGTGAGAGAGGGTCATGGTGATGGTGATGGAGTGAGTGTGAGAGGGTCAGGTTGACACTGATAGAGTGAGTGTGAGGTGGTCAGGATGACGGTGATATGGTGAGTGTGAGAGGGTCATGGTGATGGTGATGGAGTGAGTGTGAGCGGGTCAGTGTGATTATGATGGAGTGAGTGTGAGGTGATTGCGGTGTCGGTGATGGAGTGAGTGTGTGGGTTGTCAGGGTGATGGTGATGGCGTGAGTGTGAGGGGGTCAGGGTAATGGTAATGGCATGTTTGTGAGTGTGTCAGGTTGACAGTGATGGAGTGAGTGTGAGTGGGTCATGGTGATGGTGATGAAGCGAGTGTGAGGGGTCAGGGATACGGTGATGGAGTGAGTGTGAGGGGGTCAGGGTGACGGTGAAGGAGTGAGTGTGAGGGGTTCAGTGTGACGGGGATGGAGTGAGTGTGAGGGGGTCAGGGTGACGGTGAAGGAGTGAGTGTGTCGGGGTCAGGGAGATGGTGATGGAGTGAGTGTGAGGGGGTCAGGAAGACGGTGATGCAGTAAGTTTGAGGGGTCATTGTAACGGTGATGGAGTGAGTGTGAGGGGTTCAGTTTGACTGTAATCATGTGAGTGTGAGGGGGTCAGGGAGACGGAGATGGAGTGAGTGTGAGGGATTCAGGGTGACGGTGACCGAGTGAGTGTGAGGGGTTCAGTGTGACTGTCATCACGTGAGTGTGAGGGTATCAGGGAGACGGTGATGGAGTGAGTATGAGAGGGTCAGGGAGAAGGTGATGGAGTGAGAGTGAGGGGGTCACGGTAACGGTGATGGAGCGAGAGTGAGGGGGTCCGGGTGACGGTGATGGAGTGGGTGTGAGGAGGTCAGTGTGACGGTAATGGAGTGAATGCGAGGGGGTCACTTTGACGGTGATGGGGTGAGTGTTCAGGGGTCTGGGTGGCGGTGATGGAGTGAGTGTGCGGGTTCAGCGTGAGGTCGATGGAGTGAGTGTGAGGGGGCAAGGGTGACGGTGGTGTAGTGAGTGTGAGGGGGTCAAGGTGACAGTGAGGTTGTGAGTGTGAGGGGGTCAGGGTGACGGTGATGGAGTGAGTGTGAGAGGGTCAGGTTGACAGTGATAGAGTGAGTGTGAGGGGGTCAAGGTGAAGGTGAGCTTGTGTGTGTGAGTGGGTCATGGTGATGGTGATGGAGTGAGTGTGAGAGGGTCAGAGTGACGGTGAAGGAGTGAGTATGTGGAAGTCAAGGTGACTGTGATGGAGTGAGTGTGAGGGGGTCAGGGTGATGGTGATGGAGTGAATGTGATGTGATCACGGTGACGGTGATGGTGTGAGTGTGAGGAGTTCAGGGTGACGGTGATGAAGTGAGTTTGAAGAGGTCAGTGTGACTGTGATGGAGTGAGTCTGAGGGTATCAGGGTGATGGTGATGGAGTGAGTCTGACGGGGTCACGGTAACAATGATGGAGTAAGTGTGAGTGTGTCACGGTGATGGTGATGGAGCGAGTGTGAGCGGGTTAGGGCAATGCTGATGGAGTGGGTGTGAGGGGATCAGTGTGATGGTCATGGAGTGAGTGTGGGATTGTCAGTATGATGGTGATGGAGTGAGTGTGAGGCGGTCACGGTGACGGTGATTGGGTGAGTGTGAGGGGGTCAGGCTTACGGTGATGGAGTGAGTGTGAGGGGGTCAAAGTGACGGAGAAGGAGTGAGTGTGTCGGGGTCAGTGTGACGGTGATGGAATAAGTATGAGCGGTTCAGGGTGATGGTGATGAAGTGAGTGTGAGGGGGTCAGTGTGACCCAGATGGAGTGAGTGTGAGGGGATCAGGCTGACGATGATGGAGTGAGTGTGAGGACTTCAGGGTGATGGTGATGGAGTGAGTGTGAGGTGGTCATGGTGACGGTGATGGAGTGAGTGTGAGGGGGTCAGTGTGACTGTAATAGAGTGAGTGTGATGGGTTCAGGGTGACGGTGATTGGGTGTGTGTGAGGTGTCAGGGTGATTGTGATGGGGTGAGTATGAGGGGGTCCAGTTGACAGTGATGCAGGGAGTGTGAGTGGGTCAGGGTGATGGTGATGGAGTGAATGTGATGTGATTACGGTGACAGTGATGGTGTGAGTGTGAGGGGTCAGGGTGACGTGGATGAAGTGAGTGTGAAGGGGTCACTGTGACTGTGATGGAGTGAGTCTGAGGGGATCAGAGTGATAGTGATGGAGTGAGTGGGATTGGGTCACAGTAACAGTGATGGAGTGAGTGTGAGTGGGTCAGCGTGACGGTGGTGGTGCGGGTGTGAGGTGGTCAGAGTGACTGTGATGGAGTGGGTGAGAGGTGATCAGTATGATGGTGATGGAGTGAGTATGGGTTTGTCAGTGTGATGGTGATGGAGTGAGTGTGAGGGAGTCAAGGTGACAATGATGGAGTGAGTCTGAGGGGGTCAGGATGATGGTGATGGAGTGAGTGTGAGGGAGTCATGGTGACAGTGATGGAGTGAGTGTGAGAGGGTCAGGGTGACGGTGATGGAGTGAGTCTGACGGGGTCACGGTAACAATGATGGAGTAAGTGTGAGTGTGTCACGGTGACGGTGATGGAGCGAGTGTGAGCGGGTTAGGGTAATGGTGATGGAGTGGGTGTGAGGGGATCAGTGTGATGGTCATGGAGTGAGTGTGGGATTGTCAGTATGATGGTGATGGAGTGAGTGTGAGGCGTTCACGGTGACGGTGATTGGGTGAGTGTGAGGGGGTCAGGCTTACGGTGATGGAGTGAGTGTGAGGGGGTCAAAGTGACGGAGAAGGAGTGAGTGTGTCGGGGTCAGCGTGACGGTGATGGAATGAGTATGAGCGGTTCAGGGTGATGGTGATGAAGTGAGTGTGATGGGGTCAGTGTGACCCAGATGGCGTGAGTGTGAGGGGCTCAGGCTGACGATGATGGAGTGAGTGTGAGGACCTCAGGGTGATGGTGATGGCGTGAGTGTGAGGTAGGCATGGTGACGGTGATGGAGCGAGTGTGAGGGCGTCAATGTGACAGTGATGTAGTGCATCTGAGGGGGTCAGTGTGACAGTGAAGGAGTGAGTGTTTCAGGGTCAGGATGACGGTGATGGAATGAGTGTGAGCGGGTCAGGGTGACGGTGATGGAGTGAGTGTGAAGGGGTCAGGGTGACGGTGATGGAGTGAGTGTGAGAAGATCTGGATGATGGAGATGAAGTGAGTGTGTGGGGGTCAGTATGACTGTGATGAAGTGAGTGTGAGGGCTTCATGGTGACGGTGATGGAGCGAGTGTGGGGGGTCAGTGTGACGGTGATGGTATGAGTGTGAGGGTGTCAGGGTGACGATCATGGAGTGAGTGTGAGGGGGTCACAGTGACGGTGATGTAGTGAGTGTGAGGGGTTCAGCGTGACGGTGATGGAGTGAGTTTAAGTTGGTCAGGGTGACGGTGATGGATGTCAGGGTGACTGTGATGAAGTGAGTGTGAGAAAATCAGGATGATGGTGATGGAGTGAATGTGAGGGGGTTACGGTGACGGTGATTGAGTGTGTGTGAGGGGTTCAGTGTGATGGAGATGGAGTGAGTGTGAGGTGGTCAGGGTGATAGTGGTGGATTGAGTGTGCGGGGGTCAGTGTGACAGTGATGGAGTGAGTGTGAGGGTGTAAGGGTGAAGGTGATGGAGTGAGTGTTAAGGGGTCAGTGTGACAGTGAAGGAGTGAGTGTGAGGTTGACAGGTTGACGGTTGTGGAGTGAGTGTGACGGGATTCGTCTGACGGTGATGGAGTGAGTGTGAGGGAGTCAGTGTGATGCTGATGGAGTTTTGTGAGAGGTTTACTGTGACAGTGATGGAGTGAGTGTGAAGGTGTCAGTATGACTGTGGTGGAGTGAGTGTGAGGGGTTCATGGTGATGGTGATGGAGCGAGTGTGGGGGGTCAGGGTGACGGTGATGGAATGACTATAAGGGGGTCAGGGTGACGGTGATGGAGTGAGTGTGAGTGGGTCAAGGTGACGGTGATAGAGTGAGTGCGAGGGGGTCAGTGTGACTGTGATAGATTCAGTGTGAGGGATTCAGTGTGATGGTGATGGAGTGAGTGTGAGGGGGTCAGGAAGATGATGATGGAGTGAGTGTGAGGGGGTCAGTGTCACAGTGATGGAGTGAGTGTGAGGAGGTCAGGGTGACTGTGATGGAATGCGTGTGAAGGTGTCATGGTGACGGTGATGGGATGATTGTGAGAGGTTAAGAGTGAAGGTAATTGAGTGAGTGTGAGGGGATCACTGTATGAGTGAAGGAGTGAGTGTGAGGGGGTCAGGGAGAGAGTGATAGAGTGAGTATGAAGGGTCTGGGTGACGGTGATGGAGTGAGTGTGAGGGGGCCAGGGTGATCGCGATGGAGTGAGTGTGAGTGTGTCAGGGTGATAGTGAAGGAATGAATGTGAGGAGGCCTGGTTTCGGAGGTGGAGTGAGTGTGAGAGGGTCAAGTTGACATTGATGGAGTGAGTGTAAGAGGATCAGAGTGAGAGTGATGGAGTGAGTGTGAGGGGTCTGGGTGACGGTGCTGCAGTGTGTGTAAGGGTGTAAGGGTGACGGAGATGGAGTGAGTGTGAGGGGGAGGGAGACGGTGATGGAGTGTGTGTGATGGTGTAAGGGTGAGGGTGATGGAGTGAGTGTGATGAGATCACTGTGACGGTGATGGAATGTGTGAACAGGTCAGTGTAACTGTGATGACATGAGTGTGAGGTTTTCAGGGTGACGGTGATGGAGTGAGTCTGAGCGGATCAGGGTGATGTTGATGGAGTGAGTGTGAGTGGGTCAGTGTGACGGTGATGGAGTGAGTGTGAACGGGTCAGAGTGACGGTGATGGAGTGAGTGTGAGGGATTCATTGTGACGGAGATGCAGTGGGTGTGAGGGGGTCAGGGTGACGGTGATGGAATGCGTGTGAGGGGGTCAGGGTTAGGGTGATGGAGTGAGTGTGAGGGGATCAGTGTGACAATGTTGGAGTGAGTGTGAGGGGGTCAGCGTGACCGTGATGGAGTGAGTGTGAGGGGGTCAGGGTGACAGCGATTGTGTTAGTGTGAGGGGACCAGTGTGATGGTGATGGAGTGAGTGTGAGGGGGTCAATGTGATGGTGATGGAGTGAGTGTGGAGGGGTCAGGGTGGCAGTGGCGCAGTCACTTTCACCCCCCCTACACTCCAGCAGCATCACACTGACCCCCTCACACTCACTCCATCACCGTCAAACTAATCCACTCGCACTCACTTCATGACGGTCAACTGGTCAACCTCACACTCACTCCTTCACTGTCACACTGATCCCCTCACACTCAGTCCATCACCGTCACACTGATCCCCTCACACTCAATGTCACACTGACCCACTTACACTTCACTCCATAACAGTCACCCTGACCCCCTCACACACACTCCATCACCGTCACCCTTAACCTCTCACAATGATTCCATCACCGTCACCAAGACCCCTTCACACTCACGTCATCACCTTCATGCTTACCACCACACACTCACTCCATCACTGTCACCCTGACACCCTCACTCTCATTCCATCACCGTCACCCTGACCATATCAGATTCACTCCATCACGGTCGCCCTGACCCCCTCACACTCACTCCATCACCATCGCAGTGACCCACTCACGCTCACTTCATCACCATCACACTGACCTCCTCACACTCACTCCATAACAGTCACCCTGACCCCCTCACACACACTCCATCACCGCCACCCTTAACCTCTCACAATCATTCCATCACTGTCACCCTGACTCCCTCACACTCATGCCATCACAGTCACAATGACCCGTTGACACTCACTCCATCACCGTCACAGTGCTCCCATCACACTCACTCCATCACCGTCACCCTTACACCCTCACATACACTCCATCACCGACACCCAGGCACCTCACACTCACTCCATCGCTTTCACACTGATCCCCTCACACTCACTCCATCAATGTCACCCTGACCCACTCACACTCACTCCATCACCATCGCACTGACCCTCTCACACTCACTCCATCACCGTCACCCAGAACTCCTCACATTCACTCCAACACCGTCACCCTGACAACCTCACACTCACTCCATCACCGTCAACCTGACCCCTTCACACTCACGCCATCACTGTCACACTGACCCGTTCACACTCACTCCATCACTGTCACACTGACCCGTTCACAGTCACTCCATCACCATCACACTGACCTCCTCACACTCACTCCATCACAGTCACACTGACCCCTTCACACTCATTCCATCACCGTCACAGTGACCCTCTCACACTAACTCCAGCAGCATCACACTGACCCCCTCACACTCATCCATCACCATCACACTAATCCCCTCACACACACTCCACGACCGTCAAACGGTCAACCTCACACTCACTCCTTCACTGCCACACTGATCCCCTCATACTCACTCCATCAATGTCACGCTGATCTCTCACACTTCACTCCATCACTCCCAGATCCCTTTGTACTTTGACTTTATGAATTTTCTCACCGTTTAGAAAGTAGTCCATGCTTGTATTCTTTCTTCCAAAGTGCAAGACCTCGCATTTGCTCACATTGAATTCCAACAGCCATTTACTGGACCACTCTCACAAACTCTCTAGATCCTTCTGCAGCCTCCCCACTTCCTCAGTACTACCTGCCTGTCCACCTAACTTTGTATCATCGGAAAACTTCACCAAAATGCCCCCAGTCCCTTCATCCAGATCATTAATATATTATGTGAACAGCTGCGGACCCAACACTGAACCCTGCGGAACACCGCTTGTCATCGGCTGCCATTCTGAAAAAGAACATTTTATCCCAACTCTCTGCCTTCTGTCAGACAGCCAATCCTCAATCTGTGTCAGTAGCTCATCTCGAACACCATGCGCCCTCACCTTACTCAGCAGCCTCCCGTGTGGCACCTTATCAAAGGCCTTTTGGAAGTCTAGATAGACCACATCCACTGGGTTTCCCTGGTCTAACATACTTGTCACCTCTTCAAAGAATTCTAAGAGGTTTGTCCCCTTACAATATCCATGTTGATTTGTTCTTATCCGACCCTGATCTTCCAAGAATTAATCCTTAACGATGGATTCCAGATATTTACCAACAACCAAGGTTAGGCTAATTGGCCTATAATTTTCCATGGAGAAAGTGAGGACTGCAGATGCTGGAGATCAGATTTGAAAATTTGTTGCTGGAAAACCGCAGCAGGTCAGGCAGCATCCAAGGAACAGGAGAATCGACGTTTCGGGCATGAGCATGAAGAAGGGCTCATGCCCGAAAAGTTGATTCTCCTGCTCCTTGGATGCTGCTATAATTTTCCATCTTTTGTCTTGATCCTTTCTTGAACAAGGGGTAACAACAGCGATCTTCCAATCATTTGGGACTTTCCCTGACTCCAGTGACTTTTGAAAGATCTCAACCAACGCCTCCGCTATTTCTTCAGCCACCTCCCTCAGAACTCCAGCATGTAGCCCATCAGGGCAAGGAGATTTATCAATTTTAAGACCTTTTAGGTTTTCGAGCACTTCCTCTTTTGTAATGGCAACCATACTCAACTCAACCCCCTGACTCCCTTTAATTGTTGGGATATTACTCATGTCTTCCACTTGGAAGACTGACGCAAAGTACTTATTAAGTTCTCCAGCTATGTCCTTATCTCCCATCACTAGCCTCGCAGCATTAGTTTGACGTGGCCCAATGTCTACTTTTGTCTGTCGTTTATTTCTTATGTATTGAAAGAAACTTTTACTATCATTTCTAATATTACTGGCTAGCCTACCTTCATATTTGATCCTCTCCTTCCTTATTTCTCTCTTTGTTATCCTCGGTTTGTTTTTGTAGCCTTCCCAATCTTCTGATTTCCCAGTATTATTGGGCACTTTATAGGACCTTTCTTTTTCTCTGATACATTTCCTGACTTCCTTTGTCAGCCATGGCTGTCTAATCCCTCCCCGGATAATCTTTCTTTTATTGGGGATGAACCTCTGTACTGTGTCCTCAATTATACCCACAAACCTCTGCCATTTTTGCAGAGGTTTGTCTTCCCCGCTACGATCTGCTTCCAGCTGATTTTTGTCAGTTCCTCTCTCATGCCCTCATAATTACGTTTATTTAAGTGTAACACCATTACATCCGATTTTGCCTTCTCTCTTTCAAACTGCAGACTGAACTCTACCATATTATGATCGCTGCTTCCTAAATGTTCCCTTACTTTAAGATATTTTATAAAGTCTGATTCATTACATAGCACTAGGTCCAGAATAGCCTGATCCTTTGTGGGCTCCATGACAAGCTGTTCCAAAAAGCCATGCTGTAAGCATTTCATGAATTCCCTTTCTTTGGACCCACTGGCAACATTATGTACCCAGTCCACCTGCATATTGAAGTCCCCCAAGATCACCTTGTCTGTACATAACTCCCATTATGGTTTTTTTGCCTTTGTCATTCCTCAATTCCACCCACACAGACTCCACATCATCCGACCCTATGTCATTCAGTGCCATAGATTTAATTTTGTTCTTAACTAACAAGGCAAACCTGCCCCCTCTGCCCACCTCCATGTCTTTGCGATAAGTTGTAAATCCTTGGATGTTTAACTGCCAGTCCTGAACTCCCTGCAACCACCTCTCTGTGATGCCTACCACATCATAATCATTCACGATGATCTGTGCCGTTAGTTCATCTCTTTTGTTACGAATGCTACGAGCATTCAGGTAAAGTGCCTTAATGCTAACTTTCTTAACATTAGAGATATTGGAAGTCATAAGATGTCCTAAGTTATCCTTCCATTACAGCATTTCTCGCCTGCCTCAAGCTGAAATCCACTTGCACGCATGCTATCCTACTGCTTATCTTTCCATTTAACTCTATACTCGCTGACGCTTTCACTTTCCCTTCCCCCCAATTCAGAATTTTAAAGTCCTACTGACCACCCTATTTATCCTCTTCGCTAGAACATTGGTACCTGATCGGTTCAGGTACAGATACCCCCGGTTCCAAAACTGATGCAATTGCCCCATGAAGTGGAATCCCTCTTTCCCACATCAATCCCTTAGCCATGTGTTTACTTCACTAATTTTCTTATCCCTATGCCAATTGGCACGTGACTCGGGCAGTAATCCGACGTTTATAACCCTTGAGGACCTGTACTTCAATTTCCTTCCTAGTGCTTGTTAATGCCTAAATAGGTCCTCCACCCCAGCTTTGCCTATGTTGTTAGTCCCAACGTGGACCACATCAACTGGATCCTCCCGCTCACGCTCCAACCTCCTTTCAAGCCGGTCGGAGATGTCCCACACCCGCAGATATCCCGCAGTTTGATATTTCAAACTGGGCTTGGAGCTTTACCAAAGTTTTTCTAAAAGTCCACGTGTTTTACATCCATTGCTTCTCTTTCATTGGCTCCCAGTCTCTTTCTCAAACATAATTCCCATTTCATAAATCTATATTAGTGTTGTCTATGACCATTACTTTCAGTCCTAATAATTTCTCCTAAACCATTTACTTATTATGTTCTATGTTCCATGTACTCTATCATTTTCCCACACCAGACTCGGTTTTCCTTGTATTGTTAGAAAGGTCTGTGAAGACAGAACTGAAGTAGTGGCTTCATAGTTGTGCCGTTTCCCTGTTCCCCATTCTCCATTCTCTGGTTTCGAACTGTCAGGAAACTGCACTTGTTTTCTCATGTTTCTCACATTGATATGATTTAACAAGTTATTACAGTTCATTCTTATAACCCTTGTGAATATAGTTTTCAGAAACTCATCAATTCCTGCCTTAAACTGCTCAATAATTGACCTTCCACACCATTCACTCACAGGAGCATAGACTATGTGCCAACAGAAGTACATTACGATTTATATTAGTCCCACTTTCCGACAGCAGCCCATAGCCTGAAATGATATGACACTTCCAACTGCTTATCCCAGTACTTTTTAACGATTGTTTGGTTACCCATGATAATTCCCCTCTCAGGAAGTAATCTTTCCACCCTGTCCGTGTCGCTCATAATCTTATCCTTCTGAATCACGGACCCCTCAGCTTTCTCTGCTCCAAAGTATACAACCCGAGCTTATCCAGCCTCTGGCCATAGCTGAAATGCTCCATTCCAGTGAACATCCTGGTGAATCACGTGTGCACCCTCTCCAATACAATCACAACCTTCCTGGACTGTGAATCCCAGAACTACATACAGCACTCCATTACGGCTGAACCAAAACCCTGTATCGCTGTTATAGTCCACGCCCTGATTAGGAAACAAAACACCCAAGGTCCAATTCTGAACTACTCCATTAACCTGTCCAGCCACATTCAGGGATGTGTGGAGAAGCACACTCTGAGGTTCCCAGTATGCTGCCATTCATTGAGTACTCCATGTCTGGTTCCTTCTCTCAAAGTGCATCGCCTCATATTTATAAGGGTTACATTCCATCTGCCATTGATGTGCCCATCTGACCATTCCATCTGCATCTTCCTGTAACTTAAGGCCTTCCTCCTCACTGCTAACCACCCAGCCAACCTTTATGTCAAACATACACTTACTTATCACACCTCCCCCACTCTCCACCTAGCCCCCTCCACATTCACATGTTTCTTTTTGTGAATAACACAAACAATAAGGGACACAGCACTGATCCCTATGGTACACCAGGGGACATTGGTCTCCAGTCACACAAACAGCCTTTTCCCACCACCCTCTGCCTCCTGCCACTAAGACAATTTTCGTTGTAACTTGTCAAGTTTTGCTTCATATTGTGAGATTTTACTTTATTTTTCAGTTTCCCAGATGGAAATTTGTCAAAGGCCTTCCTAAAAAACAAAACAATCGACTTCCTCAAACTAATTCAATCAAACGCATTGGATGTGACTTCCTTCTGATGAAGTCATGATGATTATCCATGATCAAACCTTGCGACTCTGATTGGAGTTCTATATTCTCATTCCCTATTTTATCCAGTAGTTTCCTTAACAGTGATCTAATACTCGCTCGTCTATAGTTCCCTGGTCTATACCTCCAACCCTTACTGGGAAGTGGAATCGTATTAGCAGTTCTCCAGTTCTCCGGCATCTCCCCTATGGTCAGATTCTAATTAAAATATTCAGTCAGGGTCTTTCATCCCTTGACCCCAACAGCCGCCTGTGATACAACTCATTCAGACATGGAGATTGGTCCAAATTTATACAGGACAAAACCTCAAATCCTTTCTCATATTTTACATCAATCTGCTCAAGAGCTTCCCAGTCAACCTTCTTTAATTCTGCACCTGCCTCCTCCTTCTCCCAAGTAAAATAAATGTGAAGTTCTCATGTATCAATCCTTCAATGTTCTCCAGCTTGACACACAGATTGCCCCTTTGGTTTCTAATGGACACTAACTGTTTGCTGATTATTCTGTTCTATTTGCCCGTGTAGAATATCGTGGGATTCTCCCTGATCTCGCCTACTTGTACTTCTCCATGTCCCTCTGTTATTCAGTCTTCTCTAAGTTTCTACGTTTCGCTGCAATTACCTCTCATGTTTTGAAACTTTAGATCACAGGCTGTGTTTCCACATCAGACAATATTGCCATTTTAGGGATTAATCTTGATAATACCTTTCGCAATTCCTCTGTACTCAGTGTATTCTTTCTTAGATTGGGACTCCGAACGATAAACAATGCTCTACGTTTAGTCTCATGAACACTCGATGCAAATGGTGCACGACATTCTCTATATTCCAATTCCATTCACATGAATATAAACCTAATTTCTACTTTCTAATTTGCATATATTCTTCCCAATACCTCTCGCTTTAACTTTTCTTATGAGCTTACTGTGTGAGTTCTTTGAAAAAAAAAGCTCATGAATCTCCAACTATACGTTATACTTTGGTTCTTCATTGCCTATGTCCACAAGAATCATCTTCAAACCATTCCAAAACAATGTTTGCCACTTCTGGTTTTCCTTTCATCGGTACATTCTCACACTCCCCAGTTATGTTATTACCTTCTAAATATCTAGTAGCATGTTCTTTGTAATCGAGTCCATTTAGGCACCCGACTGCGGATGCAAAGATAACTGGTCTGTAGTTCACCACTCTCCACCTCCATCCTTTCTTAAACTGTTGGATAATATTTATAACTTTTCCTTATCCAGATTAGCTAAATGCCTTTCGGGAATGGGTCGAAAAATAAAGTGAAAATCCGCGATGCAATCAACATTTCTATTTCTGCTTCCTCTGAAATTCTTGTATGAAGTACATCTAGTCTGTCAGATTTATAAATACTCAATCCAGCTTTTTTTTTTCCAGAGATAACCTCAACACTGATAAGAATGACCTTAGACTTTACTTACACAAGTCCCATGGTCGCTTGGTATTACTGGAAGAATTTCTGGACATTCTTCCATGAAGATAGACACAAAGAAACTGTTTCTTTTCCCTGCGATTTCTCTGTTCTCTGCAATAAATTATCCTGAACGGACACCAACTGTTCCACATTTGACCTTGTTTTTATTTTTTTTTCATACTTTGATAGACGCTTTTTAGCAGTCTTCATGTTTTTCTTCGGTTTGCACGCTTTTTCTCTTTTTGATTTTTTTTTTCTCAGTTTCTTGGTCATCCTTTGCTGGGTCCTACATATCTCTGAATCCGCTGGTCTACAGCAACACTTGGCATTTTTCTAAGCTGCCTCCTTTCATCTAATAGGTAGATGAAAGTGGGGTTGAAAGTGATAGTCGGAGAGGAGGGTGGACCAGATTGATAGGAAGGAAGGTGGATACATACGAACATTTAAAAGGGCGGTGCTGACTTAGAAGGTTGGAGTAGGATAAGGTGGGATTAGGGGAAATGGGGAAATGGTGAAATCCACTATGATCCCCTGTGGTTGGATGGAAGAAGAGGAGGCTTTCCTCCTCCAGGCTTCTGGTGGCTCGGGTTTGGGGATGGAGCAGGCCTAGGGCCCTCATGTCCTTGGCAGAGTGTGAAAGGAAGTTAAAGTGCTCAGCCACAAGGCGATGGAGTTGTTCAATGTGGCTATCCCACATCATTTTCTGAAATGATCTGCAAGTTGACCTCTTGCCTCGCCAATGTAGTGAAGACCACATTGGGTTTAATGGATGCAATAGATGAGGCGTTCTGTCTCCCTTCATCACCTATTACTTTCAACCCCACTTTCATCTACCTATCGCAATCTTTGCTAACCTCCCCCGCCACACCCCCTTCTCATTTATCTCTCAGCCCCCATTGGCCCAGAAGCTTCATTCCTGATGAAGGGCTTATTCCTCTAACATCGATTTATCTGCTCTTAGTATGCTGCCTGACTGTGCTTTTCCAGCACCACATTCTTCGACTTTGATCTCCAGCATCTGTAGTCCCCACTTTCTCCTCACACCTTCAGGGCTTGCATGACTCAGATTTATAACAGTTACTTCAAGTAAAACAAAAACTGCCGTGTACTCAAACAGCATAAAAGAAAACCAATACATGCTGGCCACTGTTCCCAAAAGGTCCTTTACAGCAAAAGTTTCAATTAGCTCTTCTGATCACTCAACACCAATTCCTAAATAAGCTGACCTCGAGCTCAGTGCTCGACATAATGTTAATGTAAACCATCTCACACGTGGTCATGAAATCCATTTTTCCCAGTATTAGCATTCAATTGGGTTAACATAGTTTAGATATAATTTAAACATATATTATTCCTGCAGTACCCAAAAATGGGTATATCTCATTTCCTGTTTTATAACATGTCCAGCATTTATATTGCAGCTTTCACTTTGATATATAACTCCCATCAATGTTTGCTCCTCCTTGCTGTTTTTGCGCTGCAACTTTTCAGATTCTGTGGAATCTGAGCGACGTGGGCTCTGGGGAGATTAATGGTAGAGATAATCTCACCACATCATTTATGATCTTCTCAAATTTAATTTCACCAGATCTCCCGTTATTTTGATGGAGTAGAGAAGGACAATGATCTTTCAACAATGCTCTATTTTTCCCCAGAGAGCTGAGACTGCTCTAACCTGGGTGGGAACCTTACAACAGGCTGGCAAAGTGTTGCTGCTGTTGTACAGGGTCTTAGTGAGATCACATCTGGAATAGTGTGTACAGATTTAGCCTCTCCTATGAAGATAGGATGTTGTTATATTGGAAGCAGCTCAGAGATGGTTCCCTCAACTGATTCCTGCAATGAAGGTGCTAGCTTATAAAGAAAGGATGATCAGGTTGACCCAGTAGCCATTGGAGTTTACAAAAATTAAGGATGATCTTATTTGAACATAGATGACAGAAGGAGTCAGCAAGTGAAGCGAATTACACAGATAGTGGAGGAATCCATACCGTTCTCCAGCCTGTTATACACGAACAACAGGAGGATATTCAGGCCTTCGACCCTGTTACACCAAAACAGGATGAGGCTATTCAGTCCCTGGAGCCTGATATACATTTACAGAGGAAGGCCAATCAGCCACTCGAGCCGAAAGCAGTCGGCCATGCTGCACCAGTATCCTATTAAACAACAACAAGATCTGTCCATTCGGCCTCCTCAAGTCTGTCACATAGGAACTGGAAGAGGTCACACAGTGACTGGAGATTGTTACACTGGGATAACAGGAGGCCATTCAGACCCAGCGATCCTATTGCAAGGGAATTGGATAAGGATAAAAGCTATCTGAGACTTCTTGCATGAAAAAAGGAAGAGGGAATTTAGACACGTCTCTGTTTAGTGGGAACAAGAGAAGACCAATCAATCCCTCGGTCCCATCTCTGGGATACATGAGGAGACCGTTCAGTATTTCCACCTGTTGCGCAGAAGTATGAGAAAACCCATCAGCCCCTCAAAATGTTAACCAGCAACAGGAAGATTCCATAATCTCCCAATCCTCTAAAGCATCAACAGGAGGAGGTCATTCTGGCCTTGGAGATCACAACATGAGAACACTAGAAAGACGTCAGCCCATCGAGTTTGTACACCAGAAGGATGATGAGTCCATTCAGCCACACATGGCTCTTACAGAGCATTTGGAGCAGATCTCTTAAAAACGTTTGCCCATTAAATAGGAATTCAAAGAAAACGTAAAGACTTTCGAAAGGGAAGAACTTATAATAATGGTATACATTAGGGACTAAAGTGTAACAATAATCTATTGTAATTTAAGGCAAATTGTTAGAGTCCATTGATCAGGACATTTGCAAAGTTAAACCACAATCCGTCAGAGTCAACATGGTTTTACGAAGGCTAAATTGCGTTTGAATTGTTTGCTTGTGTTATTTGAAGATGTCAAAAACAAGGTGGATCGTGGGAATCCTGGAGATGAAACAAACCTGGTCTTCCTGAAGGCAATGGATATGTTGCTTCTCCAAAGAGTAAATGGTAAGATCAAACAACATGGGTTTACGCATAATTTATTAGCTTGGATGAAAGATTGGTTAACCACAAAATGGAGTCAGATGGAATAAATGTGTCATTTTCTTTTGGCAAATGCAATTTGTGGGGTGCCATTGATTTCAGTACTCATGCCGCAAACGTTTGCGATCGATGGTATTACTGTACTCGGTTGATGGGATAGAAAATGCGATGCCACATTTTCAGATGACACTAACATTGGTAGGAAATTACTTCAGAATGATGATGCAAGAGATTTAAAACTATATGGAGAGGTTGGATGAATGGGTCAACATTTGGCAAGTATAATTAAAGTGAATAAATATGGGGCTATTCAAGTTGTCCAGTA
The DNA here is from genome assembly GCF_037043375.1 of Chiloscyllium plagiosum. Lineage (NCBI taxonomy): Eukaryota > Metazoa > Chordata > Chondrichthyes > Orectolobiformes > Hemiscylliidae > Chiloscyllium > Chiloscyllium plagiosum. The sequence continues at coordinate 1,032,236 of NW_028270188.1, read as the reverse complement.
CAATAGAAAGACAAATTATTATCTAAATGGAGAGATTGTTCAAAGTGTTTAGGTGCAGAGGGATCTGGGTGTCTGCTTGCATATCACAGAAAACCTGCCTGCGGGTACTGCAAGTAATGAGAAATGCAGGCATAATTTCAGTGTTTATTTATAAAAGGTCAGAGTATAAAGGTGGGGAGTGTTGGTGTAGCTATGCAAGGCATCACTGAGGATGGAACTGGAGTACAGTTTGGGTGTCCTGCAGAATGAGGTATTTGCATTGGAGGCAATTCAGAAGAGCTTCATTAGATTGATTCCATATTTGAAGTGTTTGTCTTATGAAGAGAAATTGAGCAGTTTAGGCCCATACTCTCGAGTTTTTAAAAATGAATGGAGATCTCATTGAGGTCTGTAAAATTCTAAAAGTAATTGAATGTGTTGATGTGGAGTGGATTTTTTTTCCATGTGGCGCAATCTACAACAAGAGACTAGAGTTTTAGGATGGAGAGATGGCAGGAAAGTGGAACAGAGGCCGCGTTGACATCAGCCTCATCGAGGGGTTGGATTCCTCACAGATGCTCCTTGTTCTTATTCAACTCTTCGACTGTGTTGCACAGGAATGGGGCAGGACTGGGTATCATACAGTAGCAGGCACTCAGGATAAATCAGTCTCAATAAGTTAGACAGAACGTAACCAGCCGGGTCACACAGTGACCAGCGCTGGGTTCTCAACTATTTACAATCTGTATTAATGATCAGGAGGATGGAACAGATATACAGATGCTGAGTTTGGTGATGTCGCTGTGGTAAGCAAGAGATTAAATTATCTAAGAGAAGGTGGAGAGTCTGCAAATAGATTCAGAGAGGTAAAGGCAATAGACAATTGTTTGGCAGGTGGAATTTAACATGATATAACCTGTCATTTCATTTACAGGAATAATGGAAAGCAATATGTTACTGAAATGGAGAGGGATTACGGGACTTAATGATACTGTGTACTGGGGGCGGGGGGGGGGGGCGGAGGGGGTTCACTCAGATCCGTTCAGACATGGGAGGTTTTGCTCCATCCCTGATCGTCAGCTCCCAGACACTCCAAGTGACCCCATTGCTCTCCGTACACATGGAATACTTTGATGTGGTTGATTGGCGGTGGGGATTGTGTTCTGAAACGTGCATCAAGGGGACGGCCTTTATCCAAGATATGTTCATTTCTTTCTTCGTGGATGGGAATGGCTGAATGCTTTTGAATGAAGAGGCCGTGACTGCTGCCAGGACAGGGGGTATTCACCAACATGATGTACTGTGCATGGGCACACTGTAACATTAATAGAGAGAGAGAGAGAGAGAGAGAGAGAGAGAGAGCTCCTTCAGTTCCTCTACCTCTCCCCATTGACATGGGGACTCTGCAGATGCCATGTACTCCATCGGGAATCCCACTATACTGGATACACCCGACAGCTCCCTGCTGAGGGAGAAACAATGTATTTACCTCATCCACCACATATATCCTCCATCACCGAATGGTGACATTGATATTGAGATGCTGGGAAATGATGGATATGTCACCGAGTCCTGCCTGGAAAGTTCTGGATTATAAAAGCTGAATGAAACTGTGACCCTAACAGTCACTGGCAGCACCATCCTCCCCTTGGTGTGAAGCTGCAGGTCGTGTTGAAGGAGGTGACACCATTCTATAACAGCTCCTTGTTCAGTCAGGGCCCCTCACACACTGCTCCAGGGTCAAGTGGAGCTTGAGAAACTGTTCCTGAAAACCCTGGGTGGATACAGCAGGTTCATTTCCCCACACACACTCACTCCGTGGTTTCAGAGCTTCCCCTCTCTGCAGCCTCTGTTCATGTTGCAGGCTCAGATGTTGTAACTACAGTCCCCGTGCTCCATCCAGAGTTGGGTCACCAAATCCTCAGGTCTCCCTGAATGTCTGAGGCAACTTACAGCACAACCTCCAGCGAACCATCCCCTGCCCCTCCACTAAAGATTCAATTAAAGGAGCCAGTCAGAAACCCCTCGGTACAAGTGTTGTGAACCAGACAGATCCCCGCAAAATATTTTAAGAAGGCCGTTTAGAACCAAACCTTTCCTTATTTTGAATATAGATGGGAAGTGTGCCTTACAGATATGTTGTGACTGGTCAAACCACTCGACATTAAGCAAAATATAATCTATTCAAATGCTTTAGTTAAAATACAATCAAAGAAAAGAACATTTTGGGATGGCCTATATGTTGGAACAATTACACAAACAATAGATACCGTACCTTCTTGGTTTACACCGCTTGACACAAATATATATTCATATACAGATCCTTACAGCAGTTTTCCAATCTAGGAGGAAACAACATCAACAAAGATCTCAGAGAAAAACAGCTAGATATCATGTATTGAAACTTCCGACCCTTTTGGGATCCCCAGCAGCTTCTGAATGCTGCACGAAAAAACAAAATGAGGAAACCTGGTCTGGGAGAGCTGGCCACTGCCCTTCCATTGTTACCACCATTTTAATGAAACCTAAAATCTCAGTTATTCAGTTAAACTATTTCAGACAGCAGTTCTGCACCTCTGCCTTTAAAACCTCTCTTCAAAAAAAAACCCAAGAGAAAATAATCTTTTTGCAATGATAGTATTCTCACAACTCCATCTTTAATAAAATAATCCATCAATACACAAAGGTGGATTCATTTTAAACCTCCTAATCTTCCTCTATTAGTAGACTGAAATGCATACATTACATTGACCATGAGCATACAATTGTCCACAGCTAGTTTCAATTTCGGGAATTTTACTCCTGCCACAGAATGCCTTTGTCTTTCTTCATCCAAGTCTCCACAACGTGTCAAAACTTAGGTTTTCTCGCCCTGTCACCTGTATAATTTCAAACTGAATGGCAACAATAATAAGCTCAATCGAAACAGACTGTTATTTTTCTCCCTAAACTTCTCCAAAAACATTAAGGGGTCACAATCAGTGATAAAGATTTGACTCATGTGTGTTATTCGCAATTTAAGTGCTAGAATGTTGTAACGGCAACACCAAGCTCAAGACCTCCTTTCCCATTGTGGAATAAATCTGTTAATGTTTCCACTGGACACTCCAACCACACGTTACATAATGGAGCACTTCTCATCTCTCCAATACTCCCTCTGAATGACATAGTTCCTCATGTCTCAGCATAAAAGGATTACATGCTTCTGTACCTCTTAATGCTCTAACCTCTTTACCTGCTACTCCTGGTCTATGCCAGTAAACCTTACTCTCACAGGTATATGGTTTATTAAGATCTCGCTCATTCTTCTCAATCTCTCACAGAAACCAGACTTTGATTTCTGAACTCAATCATCATCATCATCAGCCATTTCAGCTTCTAATCTTGCCGTTGTAACTCTCTGCTCTTCCACACGAGTTCTCACGACTGCAGGAAGTGAATTGTTGAACTTCTCCAAAATAAGAATCTCTCTAAGAGTGCTATAGGTTTGTCCTGTTTTTAATACACTTACCCACTTTCAAAATTACTTTGTTTGATCCTTTCAAACTCGATGTGCGTTTAACTATGGACCCTTTTTTAGATGCTGTCTGTCGGCTTCTGGCCCAAGCTCATATGGACTTCAGACAGCTTTATTCAAAACCCCATACTGGCCAGATACCTCCTCTGATTGGGATGCAAATACCTATCAGCTTTGTTTGGATAAAATAAATGCACATGGTCATTGGTCACTGCATTTGTTTAGCCACTTTCTCAAATGAAATTCAAAAGGCTTCTCCATCCTTCTAATCAAATTTAGATAATGCCTGGATGTATTTAAACAGAACCCCATTATGCCATTGGTTACAATAGAGTTGTTCAAACTCACTATCCTCCTGATCCAGCCGACCGTCTACCTTCATCTCCTCCTTCTATGTAAACTTTCCTCTCTAATTGCTAACTGTTTAAGTTGAAACTCTTTGCTTTTCTTCTCTCCTTTTCTCTCTTTCTTCTTCATTTCCTTTTCTTTTATTTCTGCTTTTCATCATAATTCAACCTGTTTCAATTCCTTCTCATGTTCAAAGTGCCTCATTTGAAATTTAATTCCAGCCCTTTTCAAAGAGTCTAATGGCAGTTTTACCAAATGTAATTACCGAGCTATAGCTGCAATTATCTCTCATTTTCTCACAGACAAACGCAACCCCAACTCCAGCTTGTCTGTCAATTCCTTCAGCTTTTCCTTCATTACCTTTTGTAAAATCCCCAACTTCACTTCTTCCACACCCAGAGAACTCTTAATGACTGAAATAATCTTTATACACAGAACACTGTTTAAACCAACCGAATTCAACATCCGCTACTAACAGCGACCATACACGACCTATGAACGCAATAGTCACCCGGTGCATACTCTCCATTGTCTGCATGAGCTTATTCAGGATTCTCTGGTTGCCTCCCACAATCCAAAGATGCGCGGGTCAGATGAATTGCCCATGCTAAATTGCTCATAGTTTTCAGGGATGTGTGGGTTAGGAGCCTTTGTCTGGATATATGTGTAATAATAGGGTAAAGGCATGGGTCTGATCGGTTACTCCTCGGACGGTCGGTGTGGACTTGTTGAGTCAAATGGCCTATTTGCACATTGTAGGAATTCTAATTCTAAACCCAGTTTAGTATTATTGATTTAGAACCAGACAAGAGCCCCCAGTTTGCTATAGATCAACTAGACTGCCTCAAACTATTTTAAGATGGTAGCTTGGATGCCAAACCTTTCATATATTAAAGGTAGATGTGAAGTGGGTGTTCCAGATGTGATGCTACTAGTCAAACCACTCACCATTAAGCAAAACACAATATATTTAAACACTAGTGAAAATCCATTCAAAATGAAGAGGAATTTAGAATAATTTAACTATTGGAAACTTTAACCGAATAATGGATACAGTACCTTCTACAGATGAACTGTTCCAATATACTAACATCCCATAAACACAGCCCTTTGCAAAAAGGAACATTCAGGCATACATTCTTGCATACAGTTCTCCAATCCAGGAGGAATCAGCATCAAGTCAGGTTTCAGAGAGAATAGCAGCTGGAGATAAGTTACTCGGCCGTTGTTACTATTATTTATTAAAAACCCTAAAAGCGTCGTAAGTTATTTACTTGAGCCGTTTTCAGCAGGCAGTTTGGCCTTTAAGATCTCTTATTTTAAAAAAGGAGAAAATAACTTTTTTTTTTAAAGTGACAGCATTGCCACACAATTTAGATGCCTGGTCCTTTACTCTAGGGGCTTCCTCGTGATACTGATCTCAAGTTCGCCTGAGAGGGACAAATACAGGTACAGTCCAAGTTATAAGGATGTGATTCATAACTTCTGAAACACCCCTGTCCATGGACCATCACATGGGACATACCGGGAAGTGAGCAACAGCCTGACACACACCATTTTACTGTTTCTCAGCTTCACAATGATTGCACTCGATACACTAGGGAGCCAAAAGCAAAGGCCAGGCAAAGATACAGAGGGACAGAAAGATTCACATTAAAGACAGAAAGAGACAGTTAATTAATTGAAAAGATGTTGTGGAAATATGGGGGAAAATGACAGGGCAGTGGGACTAACTGGAGAAGTGAGATCTTCGAGAGCAAAATGACAAGAATGAGAACATTGAACAAAGGCATTGTCAGATTAGCTGAAATGGTTTGTTACATCACATTCTGAATCTGCTTCACCGGTCACCACAAACAACATAATATGGGACAAGATGACAGCCCAGCATGGAGAGCCGTGCAGACCATGCGAGTGTGTTGCTCAGTAAACTGCACTATCTGCCTGGCATAGTGAGTATTGCAAACTTTACTATCATATGCTAACTATACTCGCATCAGATTACTGCCTACAATGGGAAGGTTTGCTGTGTGTGTGTGTGTGTTCATCAGAGATTGAGAGAGAGTGCGTGTGTGCGCGCGCGATAGCCGTGGTTGAATGTGAAACTCATTGTTTGAGAAGGAATGCACATGGAGGAAATTATTTTAAATAAGAACAACTGGCTGGCTTTTTGTTAATCGACAGAGAGTGAACGAGAGAAGTTTTATGGATAGATGAGGTAAAGTGTTTGAGAATGTCAAAATAAAGGCATTGCCAGACACAATAGCAATATGCATCCGCGTGCACATGAGTGACAGATGGATGGGAGTTTGGTGTGAGTTCGAATCAGATTTGCTTGGGCAGGTTTGAAGCCGGGAGTGTCAGCCGCACATTATTGGCTTCCTTAAGCCTGTATTTCATAATTCAAGTTTCAAACAGCAGATGGACTAAACCAATGAGATATATTCTGGAGTGGTGAGCATTTCAAGTTAGAATTGGTCAGGGAATGGAGTCAGGAATCAGCTCATGGTCAAAAGGATCACCCACAGCTGTGACTTGTTTGCTTCAGCCGCAGATATTGGCCAGGGATGGGAGGGAAACAGTGGCAGGAAGTAGAGTTTGTAACCAGAACAGTAGAGAGTGGCCTACATGCTCTTAATATTTAAATAACAAGGGCAATGATACAATAAATTGTCGTTCTCCGCTGAAACTGAGTAGGTAAACATAGAGACACATGAGTAACACCGCCAGAGCAGAGAGGGAGACAGAAATTGACCACATTCCTTGATGTAGTTAGTAGTGGTCTGTAGAGTAAATTTCTGGATTGAGAGTTTCAACAGGAACATAATGGGGACAAGAAGTGTCGACTATATGAAAGAACAGTAATACAGTCATAACTGGTTTATAGAGAAAAAAATCTGGACAGTGATACTTACCAGGAACACCGACGATAGCCAGGAAAGGATAATAAAAATATTGAATAATGAGAAGAGTGTAATAGATCCGCAACGATAATGACAACCAATTAAATGCAGAAAGATACCAAACATAATTGGATAAACTCCTGTCTATTGTTGGAACATGCCAGTCCAATGTTCCCAGATTCTGATATATTTTTTGAACATTCCAGTCGAATGTTCTCTCCTCCCCCTCCTCCAAATCTGCGGATCCCTGTCAGTGCTGTCGGTGATGCTCCCGCTCATGTTATGGAATAACACATTGAACGGCACCCATTTATCATTAAAAGATGGAAACCCTCCACTGGAATAATTAGAATCCATGGAGATTGGCATTAATCACAGTCACAGAACAAACACTGGGAAACCGAGCAAAGGCTACGACAACAGATGAATGGGTACCGCACAACAATCAACAGACAGGAGGGTTCCCTCCTAGTTGGGGAACACTTCAGTGGTCCAGGATCTTCAACCTCGGACTTTCTGGTGACCATCCTCGAAGGCGGACTTCAGGAGAGGCAGCAGCGAAAGGTGGCCGAGCAGAGGCTGATAGCGAATTTTGATAAACATAGGGAGGGCCTTAACCGGGACCTTGGGTTCATGTCACATTCCAGGTGTCAACCATTGCACTATACACACACACACAGGCACACCTATACACACACATACATACGGAGACATATGTACACAGATACGTACACAGACACTCACACACACCCTTACAGACACACACACTCCCACACTCACACGGCACTCTTTCAGAGACTTAGACCACTCTACACTCAAGGACACACATATACACTCTCTCTCACTGATACTCACCCCCCACCCCACCCCCAGACACGCACACACAACCCCAAACTCACACATGCACTCCCTCACAGACTTAAGACAATCTACATCAAAGTTTGTGAGAAGATTTGTAGCTCGGGTGCTCGTTGCTGTGGTTCTGTTCGTCGAGCTGGAAGTCTTTGTTGCAAACGTTTCGTCCCCTGTCTAGGTGACATCCTCAGTGCTTGGGAGCCTCCTGTGAAGCGCTTCTGTGGTGTTTCCTCCGGCATTTATAGTGGCCTATCCCTGCCGCTTCCGGTTGTCAGTTTCAGCTGTCCGCTGTAGTGGCCGGTATATTGGGTCCAGGTCTATATGTTTGTTGATGGAGTTTGTGGATGAGTGCCATGCTTCTAGGAATTCCCTGGCTGTTCTTTGTTTCGCTTGCCCTATAATGGTAGTGTTGTCCCAGTCAAATGCATGTTGCTTGTCGTCTGCGTGTGTGGCTACCAGGGATAGCTGGTCGTGTCGTTTCGAGGATATCCGTTTTTTGCGAATACCTTCACGAATACCTTCACGAATACCTTGAATAGCATCACGACACTATTCAAAAGGGCCACAACACACTGCAGCACACCAGAACTGCAAAAAGAGGAAGAGGAACACCTATACAAGGTATTCGCAAAAAACGGATATCCCTACATTTCATCAACAGATGCCTAAGGGAAAGACAACAGAACGAGGACATGCCGCAACCCAAAGGACTAGCCACACTACCATACAGCAAGAACATCTCTGAAATGACAGCCAGACTACTGCGACCACTAGGACTTATAACAGCACACAAACCAACAGCCACTCTCAGACAACACCTCACCAAAACAAAGGAACCGATACCCAGCATGAGCAAAACTAAGTAGTGTACAAAATCCCATGCAAGGACTGCACTAAACACTATACAGGACAAACAGGAAACAGCTAACGATCCGCATCCACGAACATCAACTAGCCACGAAACGACACGACCAGCTATCCCTGGTAGCCACACACGCAGACGACAAGCAACGTGAATTTGACTGGGACAACACTACCATTATAGGGCAAGCGAAACAAAGAACAGCCAGGGAATTCCTAGAAGCATGGCACTCATCCACAAACTCCATCAACAAACACATAGACCTGGACCCCCCAATATACCGGCCACTACAGCGGACAGCTGAAACTGACAACCGGAAGCGGCAGGGACAGGCCACTATAAATGCCGGAGGAAACACCACAGAAGCGCTTCACAGGAGGCTCCCAAGCACTGAGGATGTCACCTAGACAGGGGACGAAACGTTTGCAACAAAAACTTCCAGCTCGGCGAACAGAACCACAGCAACAATCTACATCACTACACATACATATACATTCTCTCTCACACTCACAACCTCCCAACCCAGACAGACACAGACACACATATACAAAACGAAAAAGACCCACACGCACACATATATTTTGTGGGATGAATTTGCACTTGCAGAGTTACATTGTATTTTGCTCAAAAACTACATGAATTCATGTAAACCTCTGAGCTCAAAAACTGCATGGATTCATGTAAAACTCTGTTATCTCACTTTTCAGATTAGAACTAATGGCCTATCATGACATAGACAGAGAACACAGGGTTATAACACCTTCAATATATTGTCTAGATAACACTCACTGTTACAGCTAACCTGAGAATGCAACGTTTTTTATAAAAGGTTTTGTGATTTACACATGAAAGAAGTGAAACGATCATGGTCTTCGAACAGATGAAAGACTCAACAGACAATTAAGGTATTTTTCAAGGTATAATTTCAGTTACATCACACTGTAAATCTTTGCTATAAATTCTGTGCCTTAGAAGTGTGTCCTGCACTATCACCTGATGAAGGAACGGTGCTCCGAAAGCTAGTGTGATTCCAATTAAACTTGTTGGACTATAACCTGGTGTTGTGTGATTTTGAACTTTGTACATCCCCGTCCAACACCTGCATCTCCAACTCACGACTGAGCAAACAGGCTCAATTAACCAGTTCCACACATCACTTTTCATATAACTACAAAAAATAACATTTACTGGGTTTGGATGGAATGGATGAGGGTTGCTGAGGGATGGACCATAAATCTTTAAATCTTTTTTTAACCTTGGAAATGAGAATATTAACAGAACATGTGCAGGTGTCTATATATGTTCCATTCTGTTTATGAAAGAGACAGTTATAAAATAACAGATCGGTTGCATCAAGAAAACACGGGAGGGCAAGTTTCCCGATTCCTTATTGGCCACTGTGAGGCTACTCCTGGTTTTAAGTGCCCTGCTACCAAATCCTTTCATAACCTTGAGACAGAGCATTGATACTGCTGGTCAGCAACAGGCCGAAGCAATTCTGCCCCTATGGACCTCTTACAGAGGGATAAGAGAAGGCCATTCAGCCCAAATTAACCTGTTGCCAATTGAAAAGGTGGAAATCTAGAACATTGGCACATTTTGCCAACAAGGCGAAAGTGAGGACTGCAGATGCTGGAGATCAGAGCTGAAAAATGCGTTGCTGGAAAAGCGCAGCAGATCAGGCAGCATCCAAGGAGCAGGAGAATCGACGTTTCGTGCTTTGTCAGCAATACATTTTTCAGCAAATTTTGCCAACAGAATCAATCAAAACTAAGACATGTGTCACTGCAGCTGTATGAGGTGTTATTGAGAGGGCACCTGGAGTACATTGTATTGATTGTGTTTCTGTAACTGAGAAGGAATGGACCTCCATCAGATACAGTTTAACGGCTGCTCGTAATCCATGGGTTGCTGTCTCATTTAATGTCTCGGGTCTGTTACACAAGGACAGGAGGAGGCCAATCAGCCTTTCCAGTCTATTACAGTGAGCCACGAGGAGCCCATTCAGCTTCTCGAGCCTGTTACAAGGGGGCAGGAAGTGTTTCTTAAACTTTCTGTTACGCATAAATATTAGATTTAAATTAGTTATGGAATAGGAAAGACCTGATGTAAACATTAAAGTTCTAACTTTGAACAAGGCCAATTATGAAAGTGTTAGGCGAGCCCTGAGAAAGGCTAATTGGAATACCCTAATTAACAGGTAAAGGGATGGTTGGAAAATGCAAGGCCATCCAAACCTCGTTTCAGAGAGTCCAGAGCCAACGTGTTCCTATTAGTGAGAGGGGCAAGGCTGGTGGGTGCAGGGAGTGCTGGATGGCTAGATTCATTGATGCTCTGGTCAGGCTAAGGAAGGAGGCATATGTCAGGTAAACAGAGCTGAGATCAAGTAAATCCAGAGAGGGGTATACGGGCAGCAAGTGTATAGTCAATGCGGAAATCCGGCCAGAAAAATGTGGACATGAGATGGCTTTAAAAATAGGGTTACAAATCCTTTAATGGCAAAAGATTAACTAGGGAGAGAACAGGGCCCCTTAAAGGTCAGTAAGGCTTCCTTTGTGTGGAACCACACGAGATTGGAGGGATACGAAACAAAGATTTCTCCTCAGTATTTAATGAGGATGAGGTTACAAGAGCGAGAGAATCAATAAATATATAGTGATACATTGAAAAGTGTCTATATTACAAGGAGGGGTTTGACATTTTAAAACACATAAAAAGTGAACAAATCCCTGGGACCTGATCAGTTGTATCCCAAATGTTTGTGGGAAGCCAGGAAGGAGATTGGTCAGCATTTTGATGATGTATTTGTATCATTGATTTCCACAGGTGAGGTGTCAAAAGACTGGAGGGCTGCTAACATAGTGTCATTATTTAAGAAAGTAAGGAAAAAAACAACAGGTAACCATATATCGCTGAGCCTGATGTCAATGGTAGCGAAATTGTTGGAGGGGATTTTGTGGGAAAGTATGTGTATGCATTTGAAAAGACAAGGACTGAAGAGGGCTTTGTATATTGGAGATCACGTCTCACTGACTCGGTGTAATCTTTTGACGAAGTGATGAAAATGAAGGCAGGAGAGTGGATGTTGTCTTTATGAAATTCAGTAAGATAACCAAAATGTTCTACATGGTAGACTGGTTAATAAGGTTATACTGCCTGGAATCCAGGGAGAGCTTGCAATTTAGATCCCAAATTTTCTTGAAAATTGGAGACAGGCCGTGAGAGTGGACATTTGGTCATTAAACTTGGAGACCTGTGACCAGTGGCGTGCCGCAAAGATCAATAGTGGGTCCACTGTCTTTTGCCACTTATACAAATCATTTGCGTTTGAGTATATGAAGTATGGTCAGTAAGTTTGTTGATAATAACAAATTTCGTCGACCGTGAAGAATGATCTCTCAGACTATAATGGGACCTTGTTTATGTGAGCCAAGGAGTGGCAGATAGAGTATATTTTAGTTTCATGTGAGGTGTTGCATTTTGGCAGACAAATCAAGGCAGGACATGATAGAACTCCATAGAGATTATCGAATCCCTACAGTTTGGAAACAGGCTATTCGGCCCATCGAGGCTACACCGAAGCTCTAAACAGTATCCCACTGGAAAAACCCCTACTCTATCCCTCTGAGACCGCATTTCCCCAGGCTAATCCACCTCCCCTACACAACCCTGGGTACGGTGTGCAATTTAGCATGGCCAATCTACCCTTACCTGTATATCCTTATACTGTCAGTGTAAAACATAGCACCCGCAGGTAACTCATACAGACACGGGGAGAATGTACAAACTCCACACAGCGAGTCATTCAAGGATGGAATTAAACCCAGGTCGCTGCCCTGTGAGGCAGCAAAGCTAGACTCGTGGTGCAGGTTCTCCGTTTCTTGAAAGTGCCGTCACAGGTAGACAACGCAGTGAAGAAGGCACTTGGTGATCTTCCCTTTAATGGTTCGTGCTTTGAGTCGAAACATGTGCTTTACAAAATCTGTACAGGACATTGGTTTGGCCACTTTGGTAATATTGCCTTTAATTCTGGTCTCTCTGCTGTCGGAAAGGCGTTGTCAAACTTGAAAGGATGCAGGAGAGATTTAAAAGAATGTTGCAGGTATTGGAGGGTTAGAGTTGCAGGGAGAGTTTGAATAGGTTGGGACTATTTTCAAGTGTTGAGGCTGAGGGGGGACCTTAAAGGGGTTTATAAAATCATGAGGGGCATAGATAAGGTAAACAGTCAATGTCTTTTCCCAGGATAGACAAGTCCAAAATTAGATGACAAAGGTTTAAGGTGAGAGGAGAAAGATTTAAAAAGACACATGAGGGACAACATTTTCACACAGAGACTGCTGTGTGTACGGATTGAACAGCCAAAAGAGGTGGTGGATACAGGTACAGTTACACCATTTAAAAAGCATTTGGATGGATATATGCATGGGATGTGTGTAGAGGGAGATGGGCCACCAGCTGGCAAGGGGGACGAGAGTAATTTAGGATATTTGGTGGTATGAATGACCAGACCAAACGATCTTTTTCCTTGCTGTGCATCTCTGAGAGTCTGTTGACTCTTCAGTGCATAACACGGGAAGAGGAGGAGGCGATTCAGCATCTGAATTCTGCCAGTCGGCTTGTTTGCTCAATTACTGAGAGTCAAATACAAAAATACATCATTCAGAATTTGATGGTGTTTTACAGAAACAGGAGAAAGACCTTTAGTCAAGAAAAGCTGTAAAGAATGTGAAGAGGCCATTCAGTCCCTCACCTCAATTCCACAGGAGAAGCAGGTGAGCACAGAGCTATTGGAACCTGTTACTCAGGAGCAGGAGGAGGACATGTATTTTCACAAACTTGGGATCAGGAGGGAATCATTTAACTGCTTGAAACTGGGACACAGGAACAGGAGACTCAACTGTTCGAGACTGGGACACAGGAACAGGAGGCAGTCACTCAACTGCAAAAACTGGGGCACAGGGAAATCTGGAGGCTAGTGAGGCCCGAGGATCCTGTTACGCAGGAACAGGAGAAGGTGACTCACTCCCCACCAGTATGGGACACTGGGAGAGAAGGGGAGTTTGCTTGGAACAAACAGAAATATGTGAATAAGTTGCATCAGGGGTCCATTCAATCCTGCCCCAAAATTCACTGAGACCACGGCTGACATGATTGTGTGTCCCTAATTCCATTTTACAGAGACTGTCCTCTCTGCAGCCTCTGCTCCATTTGTTGGTCATTTTGCCGACACAGATGCTGGAACAACAGACGCCATGACACATCCAGAAGGATGGGTCTAACCGGATGAGTCAGGATTTGAAGAGTCCAATCACAAGATTTAAAACACAAAATAAAGGCATTGCCAGATGTTTAGTTCTCTCACATTCGCAATCCAACACACATAAGCATTACATATTCAGGATGGAGCACTGTGTAGATCCGGCTAGTGTGCTGCTGAATGCAAACCAGCTATGTGCAGAGAGAAACTCCTGTGTTCCCTGTGTACCTCCAGAGTTTCCCTTGATCCCAGCTGCCTGTACCTGAGCGCCGCTTCATTTTTTTTCTGTTCAGAGCCTCAATATCTCTTGTCATCCAGGGTTCAGTCCACACCAATGCTGGATCTATAATCCTGGGCTAAATGTCCAGCATAGGGAGCTGTGCAGTCCGCACTGGTTCATTCATGTATAAACCCAGGCTGTTGCATTGTTCGGTAACACTGTGTTAGATCGCAGCTCAGTGTGGGACAACTTACAGCCAATTTTGGAACTGACAGGATGTGCAGCTGCCATCCATTTATAGCTCCATATCTCCACTGTGCCTTGACAAGGGATGCTGCGAATGTGAAAGTCACTGCGAGGAAGAGATGTAAATGGAAACAATTTTAAATACCAATAGTTCTGATTAAGGTGCATATCACTCGAGTATTTGAAGATGAAATAACTGAGATAATATCCAATGAGATTTTGCAAATGATGCAAACAAGTAAGAGGGGGATGGTAATGTTATAGTGGTTGTACTATACGCCTTCAAATAATCAATGGGAATTAGAAGAACAAATATGCGGGGAGTCTGGTCAGACTGGAAGGAGCAATAGGGTTGTCATAATAGGTGATTTTAATTATCCTAACATAGACGGGGACTTCCAGAGAGTTAAGAACTTAGATGGAACGTAATTTGTTAAGTGTGTTCAGGAAAATTTCCACAAGCAATATATAGAGCATCCTACTCGGGAAGGGACAAAGTCGACTGTTGGGAGATAGGGATGGATAGGTGACGGAGGTAAATTTGGGGAGTATTTTGGGAAAAGTGACCAGAGCTGTATTAATGTTAAAATAGGTATGGTAGGGACAACATTGGTCCACAGATTCATGTTCTAAATTGGGGCAAGGCGAATTTTGTTGAAATTAGACAGGGGATTGCAGGGGATGATTGGAGTAGTGTGTTTCCAGGTAAAAGGATCCCTGGAAAGAGGGAGAGCTTCAAAAGTGAGATAGCTCAAGATCAAGGTTGATATGTTCCTGTGAGGGTGAAGGGAAAGTGAGGCTGGAAGAGAGAACCGTGAATGACAAGAGCTATTGAGGCTCTGACCAGCAAAAAAAGAGGCGGCGCTCAGGTACAGGCAGCTGGGATCAAGGGAATCTCTGGAGGTACACAGGGGATACAGGAGTTTACGGCAGAAGGAATTCAGCAGGGCTAAAGTGGGGTATGAGATAGCCTTGGCTGAGAAGATTAGGGTGAATCCAAATTCAGTATAGTAAAGAAAAAGAACAACTAGAGAGAGAATACAACGCCTTAAAATCCAAAATGGGCATGCATGTGTAAAACCTCAAGAGATGGATGAGGTCCTCAATTTCCCCTCTGTGTTTATCATGAAGAAAGACATGAAGACCTGTGACCTTTGGGAGGTTAGTTGCGATATCTTGGCACAGTCCATATCACAGTAGAGGAGCTGTTGGACATATTAGAATGCACAAAGTCAGATAAATCTCTTGGTCATGACCAGATATATCTAAGAGCACTGCACGAGGCGAGAGAAGATAGTTCAGGGGCAAGGTCCTGGAAGACTGGGCAGTAGCAGATGTTGTGCCCTTATTCAGAAGGGCTGCAAAGAAAAGCCTGGGAAATATAGACCAGTAAGCTTCACATCTGTTTCTGGAAACCACTTGAGAAGGTACGGAGATATAAAATATGCATGCATTTGGAAAGACAAATTTTGACTTGGAGCAGTCAGCATAGCTTTGTGTCTGGCAGATCATACCTGAAAAAATTTGATAGAGTTTTTGAGGAAGTGACCAGGAAGGTTGACGAGGGCAGAGTGGTAGACATATTCTATATGGATTTCAGTAAGGCCTTGATAAGGTTCCAAATGGTCGGCCGCTCTGGAAGGTAAGATTACATGGACTCCAATGTAAACTGGCAAATTGGCGACACAGTGGCTGACGTTATGAAGCAAATGGCTATGGTGGAGGTATGCTTGTTGGACTGGAGGCCTGTGACTAGTGGAGTGCCTCAGTGGTCGGTCCTGGGCCCATTGCTGTTTGTTATGTATATCAATGATTTGGACCAGAGTGCACAACGCAGCGTTAGTAAGTTTGCAGATGACACTAAACTAGGAGACATCATTTACATTGAGGAACATTATCAGAAATTGCAGCAGTACCCTGATCAGCTGAGGAAGTGGGCTGAGAAATAGCAAATGGGGTTTAATGTAGGTAAGTGTCTTGCATTTAGGAAAGTCAAATCCAGGTAGGAATTTAATGACGAATGATAGTGCCTTAAGGAGTGTAGTGTAACAAAAAGATGTTGGAGATCAGGTGCACAGTTGTCTGAAATTTGTGTCACAGATACACAGGACAGTGAAGAAGGCTGTTGGCACATTGGCCTTCATCAACGCATTGAGTCTTGACGTTGGGACGTTATGCTGCAGTTGTTTCGGATGTTGGTAAGGCTGTATTGGAGTATTGTGTTCGGTTTTGTTCAGCTTGCTCTAGAAAGGATATTATTGAACAAGAAAGTACGTAGAACAAATTTCCAAAGATGTTCCCTGGGCTAAAGGCTCTAAGTTATAGGCAAAGGTTGGACAGGTTAGAACTTATTTCTTTACAGCGTAGGAAAATGAGAGGGTGCTTATAAAATCATGACAGGTGTGCATGGGGTGAATACTTCAAACTTTTTTCCCAAGGTTGTGGAATCGAGGACTAGAGGATATCCATTAATGTTTGGAAAGGATAAAAAATATAAAAAGGAAACTGAGGAGCAACCTTTTTTCACAGAGTGTGGTACGCATATGGATGGAGCTGTCAGTGGAAGTGATTGAGGTGGATACAATAACAACATTGAAAAGGCATTTGGACAAATACGCAGAGAGGAAAGGATTGGAGGGATACAGAACAAGGACAGGGGAATGGGGTGAGTCTGGATGTACATTTTGGTTGCCATGGACCAGCTGGGCCAAATGTCGGTCATACTGGCAGTCCCGTGCAATATGACTGTAATTGAGTGTGTTTTGGGGTGAAGACAGGGTGGGGGGCGGGGGGGAGACTGAGATAAAATGTCATGGAAGTATATGTTCACAGGTTCAGAATGCTGAAATGAAGACATTTCATAAGTATCATGCAACACGGGTCAGTATTATGAAGAATTGTGAGTGAAAGGGATATTGCTGTGAGTTCAGGCGATGGAGAGTTTTGGATGAGCATTTGTTCTGCAACTTTTTAACTGGGAATGAGGACAGCAGAGTCTTCGCCTCACTGGGCTGAATCTCACAAAAAACTGTCTCAGTGACATTTTCATTTAGTGTGACAGGGGGGTTGTCTGCACGAGGCCGAGCTAGTTTCCTGGTGCTATCTTACCAAACTCATTTCATTAACTACCCACCCCATTCCATAGTGTCCCTCTCATACAATGCCAGCCCGATTCTCCCACCCATCATGACTGGAGGTACTCACCATCGCCCGGATGCCCCTGACACTGGTGCCATCTTTAAAAGATCAATGGGCACACGGTTGCGCTTTCTCAGTTTGGAGCTGCCCTGCACATTTTCCAAAAGCATGGCAATGAAGGCGAAATTACACAATGGTTTGTCGACAGCAGCACGGAGGTCCTGGTGGATGCGCTCGTACAAAAGGGGACCATTCTCTTCCCAGAGGGGGCCACACTACCAGATCCAACGAGCATGGGCTGAGCTCACCACCCAGCTCAGTGCAGTTTCTGGGGTCTGAAGAAATGTCCGACAAAACAGGACAAGCATCAATAAGCTTCCCCACTCTGTCAGGATAAGGGTCACCGTATTCTCTCTGCTCCCTCACACTCACTGTATATCTGTTATAGCACCGACCCCCGAACAAGGCTCATGCTCCACCACTCACACTACTGCATGCAGCACCTTTCCTCTCTTTCTCTCTTGCCTTTCCAATGCCCCCCACATAGTTAGAGATATTCTGGGGAATGCCAATTATGGAATGTTTCAGGTATTGTTCCAACTTATTCCAAGTTTCAGGAAAACGGCTGTGCCCCAGTGCGTAAGAGGATAGAATAGAGATGTACGTTTTCAAATCACACACAATTAAAATCCATCATGAGGCCATTCAGTACTTCGAATATGCTCCAACGTTCAATTCGTTTGGGGGTGTTCTGATGGATTTCTCATCTCCATGTTACAGGAACTTCCAGTCCTTCAACTCCCAGGTTCCTGTTAGCGAGCAGACGATTCTCAGACACTTCATACCACGGGGTTCTTCTAGCATGTGTTCAGAAGGCATTTCCCATGTGGACGGAGTCTCCTTACAATATATTTCATCTGATTTATAAATTCATACAATTGTCAGCATGTTTTCCACAGATCAATCAAAAACATGCACTTATTTTATGGTTATCGATATCCAATCACAATTAGTCATTCTGGTTATTTCACTTGTCTCACTTTATTGTATTCAACCAAAGACAGCTTCCAAACACTTGTCTCATTATAAAATATAATTTCTAGCAGAGAACATTTTTATCTCGAATCCACTTTGCCCCTTGTCATTAAAATTTCTCTTGCCCTTTTTTTGTGACTGATTCTGTGTGTAACATTACACAGTCTCCCACTCAGTTGGCTGGATGGTTGGTTTGTGATGCAGAGGGAGGCCACCAGCGCAGGTTCAATTCCCCACACTGACAGAGGTTACCATGAAGGGGATGCTCTCTCAACCTCACCCCATCACCCGTGTGGTGACCTTCAACGTAAACCACCATGAGTGGTCTCTCTAATGAGAGTTCTTTGGGACTCTAATCTATCAATGTTGGCATTTTAATTTTTTAACAATTTTTTAATTGAAAAATATATGTTTTTATTATATTAAACCAATAACAAAACAACTCAAATAACTGAACAAAATTATACCCATGTGCATGTATGTATAAAATAACTTATAGTCTCTAAACGGACAGAAGGAAAACAAAAACAAACAATGAATAATAAATAAATAATACAGCTCAGCATAACAAAGTGATAGCTCTCGTTCTTCGAGAGGATGAACTGATACACATTCATACGTTCATAATTCTTAATATGTGATTCATTAGACAATATCGTCATGGATATATAAAAGTCCTTTTTAGAGTGGCAGATAAGCCTGGATCACGGTAATCCAAAAAGGGTTGCCATATCTTATGTAAATCTCTGCTTTTTGGTGCACCATACTGGTGAGAATGTCCAAAGGGGTATCTCCATGACGAGCTAACAACCACCCAACAGACCCGGGGGGTTTTCAGACATCCAAAACAGCAGAATTTTTTTTTCCTGGCACAGGATGTATGGGGGAGATACTAAAGGAGTATTGTGCATCAGTATTTACTGTGGAAAAGGATATGGAAGATATAAAATGTAGGGAAGTGGATGGTGTTACCTTGCAAAATGTCGATATTACAGAGGAGGAAGTGCTGGATGTCATTAAATGGGTAAAGGTGGATAACTCCCTAGGATCTGATCAGGTGTACCCGAGAACACTGGGAAGCTAGAGAAGTGATTGCTGGGCCTCTTGCTGAGATATTGGTAGTATGGATTGTCAGAGGCGAGGTGCCGGAAGACTGGAGGTTGGCTAACGTTGTGCCATTGTATAAGAAGGGTGTTAAGGACAAGCCAGGGAACAATAGACCAGTCACCCTGACTTTGGTGGTGGGCAAGTTGTTGGAGGGAATCCTGAGGGACAGGATGTGCATGTATTTGGAAAGGCAAAGACTGATCAGGGATAGTCAACATGGCTTTGTGCGTGAGAAATCATGTCTCACAAATTTGATTGAGTTTTTTGAGAAAGTATCAAAGAGGATTAATGAGGGCAGAGGGGTAAATGTGATCTATACGGATTTCAGTAAGGGTTGTGATGAGGTTCCCCATGGGAGACTGAATGGCATGGTTAGATATCATGGAATACAGGGAGAACAAGCATTTGGATGCAGAACTGGCTCAAAGGTAGATGATAGAGGGTGGTGGTGGAGGGTTGTTTTTCAGACTGGAGGCTGTGACAAGTGCTGCGCCACAAGGATCGGTGCTGGATTCACTACTTTTTGTCATTGACATAAATGATTTGGATGCGAGCATAAGAGGTACAGCTAGTAAGTTTGCAGATGATTCCAAAATTGGAGGTGTAGTGGACAGCGAAGAGGGTCACCTCAGATTGACCAAATGGCCAATGGGCTGAGAAGTGGCAGATGGAGTTTATTTCAGATAAATGCGAGGTACTGCATTTTGGGAAAGCAAATCTCAGCAGGACTTATACACTTAATGTTAAAGTCGCAGGGAGTGTTGCTGAACAAAGAGACCTTGGAGTGCAGGTTCATAGCTCCTTGAAAGTGGAGTCGCAGGTAGATAGGATAGTGAAGAAGGCGTTTCCTTTATTGGTCAGAGTACTGAATACTGGAGTTGTAAGATCATGTTGCGGCTGTACAGGACACTGGTTAGGCCAGTGTTGAAATATTGCGTGCAATTCTGGTCACCGTCCTATCGGAAAGATGTTGTGAAACTTGAAAGGGTTCAGAAAAGATTTCAAGGATGTTGCCAGCGTTGGAGGATTTGAACTATCGAGAGAGGCTGAACAGACTGGGGCTGTTTTCCCTGAAGTGTCGGAGGCTGAGGGGTGACCTTATCGAGGTTTACAAAATTATGAGGGGCATAGTTAGGGTAAATAGGTAAAGTCTTTTCCATGGCGTCGGGGAGTCAAAACAAGAGGGTATACGTTTATGGTGAGAGGGGAAAGATATAATAGAGAACTACGGGGAAACTACTTCTCACACAGAATGGTACGTGTATGGAATGAACTGCCAGGTGATGTCGGAGAGGCTGATACAAGTGCAACATTTAAGAGGCATTTGGATGGGTAAATGAATAAGAAGGGTTTGGAGTGTTATGGGCTGGGTGCTGGCAGGTGGGACTAGATTGGTTTGGGATATCTGTTTGGCATGGATGGGATGGACCGAAGGGACTGTTTCCATGCTGTACATCTCCATGACTCTATGATTCTATGACTTATATTAATATCTGTTTTTGGTGCACCATTCTGGTGAGAAGGTCAAAAGGGATATTCTCCATGATGAGCTTACAAAGTCTCAACAGACCCGGGGAGTTTTCAGACACACAACACAACATAGTATTTTTCCTAGCATAGAAAGTAAGGATATATTTTTTTCCCCATGTGCATCTGCGTAAGATACTTTGGGCAGGCCCAGGAAAAAAGAAACCAGGTCCACCTCCAATTCGGTCCCCAAGACCCACTCTACCACACCTAACGCAGTGCTCCAATATATACGAAGCCTGCAGCAGGACCACATGCAATGACTAAGAGTGTCTGTAGTCATTCTGCATTTAGGACATGCTGAAGATAATCCAACTTTGAATTTTGAGAGAAAATCTGGGGTCAGATAGAACATATGAAGATTATGCAACTGCATGGAATGGGTCCTATTGCAGATCAAAATCCTTCGAGCATTTTCACAAATATCCTCACATGTCTCTGAAGAGATCTAAACCCCCAACTCTCTCGCACAGACATCACGAAGCTGCACAGTCTTGTCTGCGGGGGCACTCCAACAAATGGTAGAGGGTACTGACAGAAAGTGTATTCTTTACAATAATCACCTGCTTCTCTGTATACGATCTATCAGTGTCTTTTAAAATTGTGTTTTTTAATCAAATCTCTAATCTGGAAAAAAAGAAGTCTCTACAAGGTAGGCCATACTTACGAGTTATTTGATCAAACGTTATCATTGTTTCTCCTTCAAGTAACACGTGGTGGCTCGGTGGTTTGCACTGCTGACTCACCGCACCAGGGTCACAGGTTTGGTTCCAGCCTTGGGTGACTGGCTGTGCGGAGTTATTATATTCTCAACTGTGACTGTGTAAGTTTCCTCCCACAGTCACAAACATGTGCATGTTAGATGACTTGGTCATTGCTCAATCGCTCATAGTGTTCCAGGATCTGTAAGTTGGGGCATTAATCAGGGTAAATATAAGATGGTAGGGGAATGGGTGTGGGTGGGTTACTCTTCAGCGGATCAAAGTGGACTTGCTGGGCCCAAGGCCCTGTTTCCACACTGTAGGGATACTAATAATTCTAAATCACCCAAACAAGGTATCCCCCTCACTGCCCACAGTTTAAACCTGGAATCCATTATCCCCATACACCAATTATAGGGGTAAGATACATGGTTTTGGCTATATTGCCTCGATCTGACGCATTGTCCTTCAAGTTTTAACAGTATTGATAATCATTATTTTATGACAATATTCCATAAATGTTGTCATTTTATCTAAGAACAACAGACTAATAAGGGTTCACTTTGTCTGAGAGGGCTCAATGTCTAGCCATATGGATGCCGAGACCTCAGCGGCCCAGGCACTAACATACGATGAAAAAAAACTTAATTGATTGCTTTTAATCGAGGAGATCTACTCCTCACAATCTGTGGGGCAGTTGCAATTTTGTTAGCTAGATAAAGAATCGCTTATGGTGCCAAATAAAAGAGCTAAACCAGCCATTATGTTTCCGAAATATCTGTCTGGGAAACATCATAGAAAGCATTTGAACTGGGTGTAGGAAATGAGAAAGGACATTCATTTTAATAACAGCTATCTGACCGCGCCAGGATATTGGAAATGCCTCCCATCTTTGAAGGTCTTGTTTAATTTTGTCAAATAAATGGACATAGTTCACGTTAAATACATGATCAAAGACAAATGTAATGAAGATACTGAAATAGGGAAACGACCCCCGTGACCATTTAAAAGGAAACTAGGATTTGGCCTCAGTATCAGGTATTTCCCTAAGACCTCCCATAGGCATGGTCTCCAACTTTGAAAAATTGATCTTATCGCTCGGAAAGGCAACAAGCGAATTAATGCATTGCATCACATGAACTACCGAAATTGCGGGATTTGACAAAAACATAAGACCCTCATCTGCATACAATGTATTCTTTCGAGACTTCGGTCACACCTCTGGGGCAGATATGTTGGCATCCCTACGGATGGCCTCTGCCAGTGGCTCAATCCCCAACGTAAACAACAATGGCGAAAGGTGTCAACCTTTGCGGCTGCCTGGAGAAATATTAATATTACTGGTTGGCACACCATTAGTGAGAACCGCAGCCAGAGGATCACGGTAAAGGACCCTCACCCACTTGATAAAAACTTTGCGTATACCAAACCGTTCTAATGTACAGAAGAGATCTGACCACTCAACCCAATCAAATGCCTTCTCTCATCTAAAGAGATCAATAATCCCTGGATAGATTGTTGTTGACACTCTTGGATCATATTGAGTAAATTCTTAACATTGTAGGAAGATCTGTGGCTCTTTATAAAGCCTGTTTGGACCTCCGTGGTAACGGAAGGCAGCAAAGTTTCTACCTTAATGCACGGATCTCAGACAGGATTTTGAGACCAACATTTAAAAGTGAGATTGGCGTGTAAGAAGCACAATCCTCCGGGGTCTTCCTTTCTTCAGCATCAGAGAGATATGAGCCTCTCTTCAGGATAGAGGGAGGGGTTCCTGACTGTCTGAGTGACGGAACACGTTAAACATCAGCCCTGACAATAGGTTTATAAATTATTTATAAAATGAACGAGGAAATCCGTCAGGAACGTGCGCCTTTACATTCTGAAGCTGCTTCACACCCTCCTGCGCTGACAATGGTGCATTAAGACACAACACTTATTCAGGGGATACTCCTGGAAGACCCAGGTTCTTGAAAAAATGACTCCATCTTAATCCATCTATCCTCAAAATGTTCAGTCTGAAATAATTCGGTGAAAAATCTCGGACAGGAGACATTAATCGTTTTGGAATTGAAGGTAAGGAACCCAATACCTTCCCTAATTGAGGTAATGGCTTGAGGGGACGCTCGTTTTCCTGGCAAGATAGACTAAATAACTGCCTGGCTTATCACCATGTTCGAACAGCCTTTGTTTTGCAAAAGTAAGTTCCTTCTTGGCTGTCTGTGTGAGCGTGGAATTCACTATAGACCGAAGCGTTGTAATCCTCTGCAGCTTCGCCACTGAGCGACAATCACAGTATGCATTCTCGCCTGCCCTCAGCTTTGCCTCAAACCAGCGTTCCTGCTCCCCCTTCTGCTACATCATAAGGAATCATTATTCCCTTGGCATAAGCCTTAGCAATTTCCCATGGAGTGGATGAGTTACTGGTTGAATCTGAATGAATGGCTAAGAAAGATCTGAATTCATTGTAGTGGTCAGCACAGTGGCATGATTTTTAGCACTGCTGCCTCACAGCGCTAGAGACCTCGGTTCAATTCCTGCCTCAGGTGACTGTCTGTGTGGAGTTTACGCGTTCTCCCTGTGTTTGCGTGGGTTTCCTCCCACAGTCCAAAAATGTGAAGGTTAGGTAAATTGGCCATGCTAAATTGCACTGCAGTGTTAGGTGAAGGGGTAAATGTCAGCGTGTGGGTCGGTGTGGACTTTTTGGGCCTGTTTCTACACTGTAAGTAACCTAATCTAACTACTCAATTCACCAACTAGTCTTACGAATAAAGGGATACATTCGCTAGTGTATCCCTATATTCGTATTGTATTGCCCTTAATCTTAATCAATAAGTATACTGCTACATGGTCAGAAATGGTAATATTCCCAATTGTGCAGGATGCCACTGAATCTAAGATTGTTGCAGGAATAGGGAAGATAACAACCCTCGTGTGGCAGTTATGCCGGTTAAAGACGAAAATATAATCCCTACTTGTGATGTGGATCTGCCAACAGACATCCACCTGCTCTCGTTCTGCACACATATCCACTAATTGCTTACATTATAACGAGGGTATTTGGGCACCTTTGGATATTCTGTCCACTGTGTGGTCCATAAGACTTTTGAAAACTTCTACAATAATGTGCCACGATGCAAGATAACTGAATTTGGAAAATGCAACTGCCAGGACTTTAAGAGGGTACGCTGGGAGTTGAAGGCGGGGGTACAATAAACACTCAAAATACTATATCTTTTACTATAGTTCAAGGCTTTGTGTATTATGAGCCTCCCGTAAGTGTCAAATACAATCTAGGAGGTTAACTGGAAGATTCTTTTTATCCATTATGGCTTCTCCCCTCCTCGTAATATTAAAAGACGAGAAACAAACCCGATCAAGCCCGACCTGCTGTAATTTCAAATGTTCCTTGTCATCAAGGTGCCTCTCCTGCAATAGGACAACATCCACCCTCTCTTTTTAAGACGAGAAAGTAATTTGTTCCTCTTTCCTGGTCAATGGCTCACCTGAATGCTCCAGGTAGACCATTTAAGCACATCATTACCCAGAACACACTGTAGCAACATTTGAACTCGAGAGAGGAAGAAGTCGAATTACTGATCATTAATAAACAAAGTTTCATAGAGCTTAAAAACTGCACAAACGAAGGCGACTACAACTGCCAACTCTCAAAACTTTCAAAAACTAAGCATTTTAAATAAATAGCTGAGATGGAGTGAGTTAGGGAAGCACTTTGCCCGTGCTGTGATGCAGAGCCCAACAAAGCAGACCTTCCAGATCGCCACCATCTTGGATTTCCCCTTAACATTTTATCGATATTATCATTTCATTTTGCATTATATTCCTGGATGTGCTGGAGCAGTGTGATTTTTTTTACCACTGTCAGCATTTCCCAAACACTGCACATTCCTGCCATTCCCGATAATCCTTGACTCCGTTATTCTTTATGAACTTTCTGTCTGTGCCTCAAACATATTCAATATATCTGCCTCCAATGCTCTGCAGGAAAGAGAGTTCCAAATACTCTCACCATTGAGCAAACACAAAATAACTTCATCTGTGTGAGAGATTATTTTTGTCTCCTTACCTGAGAAAGGATATAATTAAATTGGAAGCAGTTCGGAGATGTTTCACTTCATGTATTCCAGGAATGACGGTCTTATATTATGCAGGCTTTAACAGGTTACTCTTGGAATGAGAGGCGATCTTATTGAAACATACAAAACCTAGAAGAGAGTGATAAGATAGATACCCACTGGCTTTTTGCATTGTCCAAACTTCTTGTTGTTTTTATAGAATCTCTACAGTGTGGAAGCAGGGACATTCCGTCCATCAAGTCCACATTGACCCTCGGAACAGTATGCCCCCGCCTCGGACCAGCTCCCCTACTCTTTCCATGTAATCCTGCATTTCCCATGACTAACTTATCTAACCTACACATCCCTGGCACTTTGGGCATTTTAGTATGGCCAATCCGCTCTAAGCTGCACATCTTTGGACTGTGGGAGGAACCCCACACAGACATGGGAAGAATGTTCAAAATCCACACAGAGGGTTGCCCGAGGTTGGAATTGAACGCAGCTACTTGGTGATGGGATGTATCAGTGCTAACCACAGATCCACCATGCGCATCCGTTCGTTCTATTAGTTACTTGTAGCTGACTAAAGAAATCTGCCTGACTTGTTCCTGTCACTGAACCTGACGCAGTCTGAGCACTTTATCATCGGCCATATCACCAACCTGGTTACATTTAAAATTTAGTGTGAGCAGCGGATGAATGGGACGAGAAAAGGAAACAGTGACACCTTCCAACATCCGTCAGAGCAAGAATTAGGAGAAATTCACAAAGTGGAATTTCAGTCAAGTGGGAATTCTCTTTCCCAGAAGTTTGGGGTGGCTGGATCTTTGTATTACATCGAAGCTGGCTTTGTCTGATTTCCATGGACAGGTGAATCAGGGATAATGGTGTATGGAAAGAAAAGTGCAGCTGGGATCACAATGAGATGTGCCATTACCTTATTTACTGGTGGAGTAGTGTGAAAGGGCCGAATGGCCCACTTGTGTCCCTCAGCCATATGTTCTGATGTTCCATTCAGCCCTCGGATCTGCGAAACAGGTGAAGATCGAGGCCACTTCGATGGTTAGGTGTAGTTTTGGAAATGCACTTGGAAAATCCAGGTTGGGTCAGGAAGTGACCACCACTCCCACCCCTCAATCCCTGTTTCCAGGCTTCCCCTCTCTGTAACTTCTGCTCAGATGTGGGTCATGTTGCAGCCCCAGATACGCTAGGAATACAGACCCCATACCCCACCCAGGGTTAAAACAACAAATCCTCTGCTCTCTGTGAATGCAATATTGTACAACACGATTTCCATCAAAATAACCTGTTACTTTCCAAATGCATAACATGTGAAATTAATAAGTAGGAACAGGAGTAGGTCAATGGGCACCTCAAGCTAACCCTGTCATTTCATAAGAACATGGCTGATCTACTCCGGTGCTCAACTCCACTTTCTTCCCGACTCATTGTATCCCTTCACACCTCTCTAGGTGAGGGAATGCCAGAAATTCACTACCTTCGGAGAGAAGCCATGTCTCTGCATCTCAGATTGAAATCGATGTTTCTTATTCGGTATCTATATCCTCGAGTTCGACACTTTGCTCAAGAATGGAAACAACTTCTCAACATCTACCTTCTCCAACGCCTGCTGTGTGTTGTATTTTTAAGCATTATCAGTCCTCATTCATTTAACCCCAATGAATTATTGCCTCACCATCTTAGAGATTCTCAATAACACAACCTTTTCATCCCAGGAAACTGCCTAACGTACCAACCGAGGTACTTGCTCCATCAGCATGCTGACTTTATGTTTCATACACAGGAAGACTCCAAAGCCTTTGTACTGTTCCTTTTCTGGAAGTCCTCTCCATTAAATAACAGCCTGCCTTTTGATCCTCAGTGTTATCCTCAAACTCGGATGTATATTGCACTCAGCTACCTCCTTCAGGCTGTCAGCAGAGATTGCAAATAACTGATGCCATCAGACTGCTATTTGTGGCACTCCAGCAGATAAACCTTTACCATAAAGATCCATTAATCCTGACTCTCCGATTTCTGTGTTGACCAATCATCATCCCATTTTAATACAGTATCCGACATCCTGGAGCTTCTGTTTTGTGTAAGAACTTTTAATTTATAATACCTTGTGGAAAATCTCTGGAAAGCCTCGTGTCTACCAGATCGCCTTTATCAAGTCCACTTGTTACATTTTCAAGCATCTCCAGAAATACTTTGCATGATTTTACAGGGCAAAATATCATTTCCCTTTCACAAAACCACCCTGACTCTGAGTGAAGCTTTTCTAAATGTCCATGCTGGCCAAGATTTCCAAATTAAGCTCGTCCCATTTGATTTCATATGGCCCATAAGCCTCTATATGTTTCCCATTCATATGTTTGTACAAATGAGTTTTAAATGTTGTAGCTCTCCTTGCATCTCCCACTCTTCCTCTGGAAGCTCATTCCATACCCACACCACCCTCAGTGTAAGAACGCTGACCCTTCATCACTTTTAAATCTACCCTCTTTCACCTTAAACCTATTTCCTCTATGTTTGGATTCCCCTATCCTGTGGAAAAGATCTTGGCTATTCACCCTATCCGTACCTCTCATGATTTTATAAGTTTCTATAATGTCACCCCTCAACATTCTACACTCCATCTGATACTAACTTCAAGAACAAGCGTTTAAAGATAAGCACTGCAAAATTGAAACAATATTAAAAATGCCAGGTAACCAACACTCAGCCCAAACGTCATGCTGTGATTTGTTTTTCTCTATGTTACAATACTAAGGCAGCATGGAACGCTTACTAGTGCCAATAAGAAGTCAAGCACCTGAATTCCTTTGTCTAAAGGGAGTGATGATCACGACAGTGAAAATGTATCTGTGGCCAGATTTATATAATAAATCTTGTGCTACTGAGACTTTACAAAGCTCTGGTTAGGTCCAATTTGGAGTACTGTGTCCAGTTTTGAGCCCCACACCTCAGGAAGGACATACTGGCACTGGAGCGTGTCCAGCGGAGATTCACACGGATGATCCCTGGAATGGTAGGTCTAACATACGGGGAACGGCTGAGGATCCTGGGATTGCATTCATTGGAATTTAGAATGTTAAGGGGAGATCTAGTAGAAACTGACAAGATTTTACATGGCTTGGAAAAGTTGGACGCTAGGAAATTGTTTCCATTAGGCGAGGAGACTAAGACCCTTGGGCACAGCCTTAGAATTAGAGGGGGTCAATTCAGAACAGAAATGCAGAGAAATAATTTTAGCCAGAGAGTGGTGGGCCTGTGGAATTCATTGCCACAGAGTGCAGTGGAGGCCGGGACGCTAAATGCCTTCAAGGCAGGGATTGATAAATGCTTGATGTCACAAGGAATTAAGGGCTACGGGGAGAATGCGGGTAAGTGGAGTTGAAATGCTCATCAGCCATGATTAAATGGCGGAGTGGACTCGATGGAGCGAATGACCTTACTTCCACTCCTATGTCTTATGGTCTTATGGTCTTATACCACATGGTCAACATTCTCCCTCCTGGCCTCCGTATGACTTTGTTTGGTTGTGTCTTCTTTATCTTGCATTCAATCGAGAGAACCCCTTTCCCCATTCACACCTTAAATTCGACTCGTTATACATAATCTTCTCGTTCACGACTGCTAAAAGCCCGTTTTCCTTTTGCCACACCCTCTTTCCCTGCCACATCCTCAACTCTGGCAAGGGATTAAAAGACCATTTTGCAATTGTATTCAGTTTTGATGAATTGTCACACTGGCCTGGAACCGCGATCACTGTTTCTCTTTCTCTCCATATATTGACAGACCTGCTGCGTTTCTTCAGAAATGAATAGGCACAGAACAAATATTCAATTAAACAAATAACTATGGATACTGGAAATAAAAATACAAAAACCTTTGTAGACGGTTCACTGGACCTGGAAATTTAACTCCAGAAAATTCTGCAACACTTTTAGCAATTACTTCAGCAATTTCTGTTTGTTGAACAATTTCCAAAGATATATTATCAAAGATGCCCAAACATCTTGTCCAACATGGAGCGCCGTACACTGGGAACTGAACAGTAACGCATGGTGACAAGTTCCTTGACTCTGAAACTGCATAAGGCTGGCATCACTGACACTGCAGAGCTCTGAATCATTGTCAGGGAGAAAAACAGAAGGAAACACATTCACTTCAAATACAAAACATGACATTACTGAAAGGAAAAGATTCATATCAGTACCTTAAATGGATATTGTTTATGTAACAAATTGGATGCGTGACACCAAGTAAAGACTTCCAGCAGAATGAGAATATGAAAATGGACGTATTTCCGCATCAGAAACCAGAGTTGGTCACTGAGTACAGGGCTGATGGGTGAATAGGTCTCGGTATGAACTGGGGGGGCAGTCAGTAGAATTGAATTTTAGATATTGTAGCTAAAACTGGATTATCATCTGATGCGGTAGATTTCAATGACAATCTGTAACTTTCCCCCCAGGATAGTCCATCCATCAACCATTTCCATCAAGCCGATCCATGGGTCTGTGACGAGTGTGGGTGAACATGGTCGGGACGGAATCACGTGCACCTAAACCTGATTACAACCCATTAAAGCTACCGCACTTGACTGGTTACACTACAAACAGCAGGACTAACATCTGATACAGAGGGAGAGATGATCCCAAGACTAATAAATCAGATCTAAGCTCTGTCGTCCTGTGAAATCCATGCATAAAAGTCGATGGACCATTAAACAACTTACTGGAAGAGAGGACTCCACAAATATCCGCACCCTAAATAATGGAACAGCCCTGTACGTCAGTGTAAAAGATGCAGTATCTGCACCATCCTTAGCCAGAAGTGTTGAGTCGATTATCCACCTCACCCTCACCATGATGCCCACAGAATCACAGGTGGCAGTCTTCAACCAATTCAATTCACTGCACGTGACATGAAAAAAACAGCTGGACACTGTAGCTACGACTAATGCAGTGGGCCCTGACACCATTCCTGCAATAAGACTGAAGACTTGTGCTGCACAACAAGCCGTGACCCTGGGGAAGCTGTTTCATTCCAGCTCCAACTCCGACATCTCCCTGTCAATGTGGGAAATTACTCAACTATATCCAATCCGCTAAGAGAAGGATTACTGCAATCTGACTTTTTACTAGTCCTTCAGTCCCATCACGACAGTTAAATTGGTGGGAGTTCTAATTTGACAGAGCTGTCAAGCAGCACAGAAATAATCTGCTCAGTGTGGTTTCCGTTAGGTCCCAATGTGGAGATGGTGCTGTTGTGGAAATGTCACTGGATTACTAACCCAGACCAAGCTAATGCTCTGGCAGCTGGTGCAAATCAAAAACAATTAATAAAATATCAAGATCTAAAATCTGGTGTCAGTAATGATGATCTTGTGTTCAATGTCAGTTGTAAACTTCGATTTCCTTCCCCAATATACTTTCAGGAAGTGAATCTCCCGTGCTTTCCTGGTCTGGCCTAAAAGTTACTCCAGACACAGAGACATGTGATAAACTCTTCAATGATCTCTGAATCAGCCAAGCAAGACACTCAATTATATCAAACTGCACTGAGGTATTAAATAATAAACCCTTACCGAACACCAGGCCCCAGCCTCGTTAGTAGAAAAGGGAATGGGAAACACAATCCTGTCGACCCTGCAGAGACCTCTTTCCTAACAGTTGAAAGCTTGTGACAATATTGTTGTTGTGGTTCTGTTCGCCGAGCTGGAAGTTTTTGTTGCAAACGTTTCGTCCCCTGGCTAGGCGACATCATCAGTGCTTGGGAGCCTCCTGCGAAGCGTTTCTTTGATGTTTCCTCCGGTGTTTATAGTGGTCTGTCCCTGCGCTTCCGGTTGTCAGTTTCAGCTGTCCGCTGTAGTGGTTGGTATATTGGGTCCAGGTCGATGTGTTTGTTGTATAGTGGAAGCGGCAGGGTCAGACCACTATAAACACCGGAGGAAACATCAAAGAAGCGCTTCGCAGGAGGCTCCCAAGCACTGATGATGTCGCCTAGCCAGGGGACGAAACGTTTGCAACAAAAACTTCCAGCTCGGCGAACAGAACCACAACAACGAGCACCCGAGCTACAAATCTTCGCACAAACTTTGTGACAATATTTGCAGAGCTTTCCCACACACTGCACAGAAACATTGTGACAGGAGTAGGTCATACAACACATTGAGTTTTTTCTGTGCTAGTTAATGGCCAAACATATTCTCAGTGCAGTTTTCCCCATACAATAATCATATCCCTTAATATGTTTAAACATTGTGAAATATAAAATGAGAACTGCTGAAGTGCCTTCAGCCCATCAATTTTGCTCCTCCATTCAATATGCAGGCAGTTCTCTGATAATACGTGTTGATTAAATACAATTTGGCTGTAATGTGATTCGTGAGTCTTTTTTCTATAAAGTGAATTCCCGCTCACTGTGACGCGATTCCTTGCCGGGAACCAGCTGAACAGCAAAACCCTGCCTCAAGATCCTCTCTCTGCAAAATGTACAAATAATGTGGTCAGCTAAAACAGGAATGCATTGCACTCAGAAAGCCTTGAAACTGAGGCTGCAACTGGAAATTGTAGACTACATTTAGAAATAACTTTATTTCAAACTGTGGAGAGAATCTTGAGAAGACCTGGAATTCCCAATCGGCATCACGTGGTTATTCAGCCACCACGTGCTTTCTGGTGAAAGGCACAGTTCTCCACTGAGTGACTGTCGTGTGAAAGTGTTACATTTACGGCACTGTTCCATTACAACATGTGATTTAAAGATTTATTTAGACTGAACTAGTGTGGTTGTTAGACCAAACTTAATTTTTGGTTTTTACTGATTTTTTTGGGGTTCGCCCCTTACCCTCTTTTTTCCATAGACCCCATTATTAATATTGCACGATTTTCGACAACACGGTGTTGCACAGAAGCACAGCTACCGTGTTATTGGAGAACAACCTGGACTGATAGCTGATCTGCGATCTTCACACCGTACTCCTGCTCTATCCCTATCCCTTTAATTTCCAGAAATCCTGATTTATATTCAGTGCCATGACTTCCACAGCCTGATCTGGTAGAGAGTACCCCTGGTTCGCCAGTCTCAGAGTGCAGACATTTATTCTCACCTCAATGCAAAGCGGTCTGTCTGTTCCTGATACTGTGGCCCCTTACTTTAGACATCCGAGCCAGGGGAATTACCATCCCTGCTTCCAATCTGTCTCGCCCAATCAGAGTGTTATATATTTCACTGAGATCTCCATTCATTTTCCTAAACCG
The DNA here is from genome assembly GCF_037043375.1 of Chiloscyllium plagiosum. Taxonomy (NCBI): domain Eukaryota; kingdom Metazoa; phylum Chordata; class Chondrichthyes; order Orectolobiformes; family Hemiscylliidae; genus Chiloscyllium; species Chiloscyllium plagiosum. The sequence continues at coordinate 999,188 of NW_028270188.1, read as the reverse complement.
CATGGAACACAAGTCCAGTCCCCCCAAATTCAGATCCCATAACAAGTCTGTCATCCCAGAGATCAGTCTGGTCATCCTTTACTGCTCTCTCTCAATGTCAGGTTTGTCCTCTATTAGGAACAGAGACCAAAACTGCACACAATGCTGCACAATGTTCTAGATGGTGTCTCACCAAGGACCTGTACAGCTGCAGTAAGATACTCTTACTCCTGTACTCAAATCCCCCTGAAATGAAGGTGAATATTGCAGTTATCTTCATACCTGCTTACTGCTCCTGAAATATTGTTTTCAGTGACTGGTGTACAAGGAGATCCAGATTCCTTTCAATGTTACAGCTCCCCACTTGCTGGGTCCATATACACTGGTCAGCGTGCCAATGCCATTCCCAGTATTGACTCCTGGATTCAGAACTCACTGCCTTACATGGACTCGGGGGCTGCACACAAATAAACAAAAATGCAGCTTAAGTTCCTTTATAGAGCAACATTTTTCAACCACTTCCTTTTCAACTGAGAGGCTGCCATTCTATTGTTCCCATCAAAGTACACAGCATCTCATCTCTCCCATTGCTCTTCATCCGCCACGTATTTGACCAGTCATTTCTTTTGTCTCAATCACCTTGGAGCTTTTTTAACATCCTCTTCACCCACTCACAAGATGAGATTGTTTAGTGCTGTCAGCAAACTTGGGAATATTGCATTTGAGACACTCAACCAAATATATGATGTGTATTGGCAATAGCTGGCGCCCAAGCCACGATCCTTGCTATCTACTCCTAGCCTTCCATTTAAAAAAAAACGTTGTTTTATTCCTACTCACTGTTTCCTGCCAGCTCTGTCCTTCGAGAACCATGTCCATGTATTAGCCCCAGTCCCACAGGATTCGAATTTGCACATTAGGCTTGGGGTTATATCAAAAATCTTTCTGAAATTCCACTTGTATTGCATTGATAGCTTCTACATAATTTTGCTAAAAGCCACTTTCTCAAATATGATTCCTATTTCATGAATCTCTGTTGACTTCGTGTATGCCCATTAATTTCAGACCGATACTTTCTCTAAACTGTTTAGTTGATAATTTAATTCTATTCCCCTTTTCTCACCAGACTAAAGTTCCCTCGTATTACTAGGAAGTTTTCTTTTTTGTTTTGCTTTCTTCTGTGAAGGCATAACTGAAGTATTTGCTCCATAGTTCTGCTACTTCCCGGTCCTCAATCATCTGGTATCAATCTGTAGGAAAGCTGCACATTTATTTCCCTTAATTTTGCCATTGACATATTTTCAGAAAATATTACAAGTTCTGTCTTATAAACTTTGTTAAGATATTCTTCAGAAACCTATCAATTCCTACTTTAAGGTACTCAGTGATTGGCCTTCCACAGCCATACAATCACAGAAGCAAAGACTCTGTACTATCAGAAATACAGCACGGTCTACATTAGACCCACTTCGCGACACAATAGCCATCGCCGTGAATCTTAAGGCATTTCAAGTGCACTGCCGAGTACTTTCTCATGGCTTTGAGGTTACCATGACAACTCGCCTCTCAAGAAAAGCATTTCAGACCCCAACACACTCTGGGTGAAAAGCAATCATCAAACCCTCACTAAACCGCAAACCATTCACTTTAAAAGTGTGGCCCTTTGACTAAAAGGAACAGCTGCTGTCCATCCACACTGTCCATGCTCCTCGTAATCCTATCCTTCAGAATCACGTCCCACTCAGCCTCCTCTCCTCCAAACTAAAGAACCCAAGCTTATCCAGCCTCTCTCCATAGCTGATGTGCTCCATCGCAGGGAACATCCTGGTGAATCTCCTTTGCACCCCCTCCAGTGCAGTCACATCCTTCCTGTAATGTGATTCCCAGAACTACACACAGTATTCCATCTTGGCATCACCAAAGTTCCGCATAGCCCTTATGTGCCTCAATGAATCAAGGTTATGTTTACAGTCCCCTATGCTTTCCCAAATTGTGTATGAACCTTTCCATCACATTCAGGGATGTGTGGACAAGCACCTTCTGACCTTCCTAGTGTGCTGTCATTCATTGAGTCCTCCCCTGTCAGGTTCCTTCTGCCAAAGTGCATCACCTCATATTTATCAGGTTTACATTCCATCTGCCATTGATCTTCCCAGCTGACCATTCCATCTGTATCTTCCTGTAACATAGGGCCTTTCTCCTCACTGCCAACCAACTGGCCAATCTGCGTATCCATCACAAACTTACTTATCACACTCCCCACCCCTCGTCCATATTCACAGCGACATCATTTATGAGTACCACAAATATTAAAGTTGAAAATCACACAACATCAGGTTAGAGTCCAACAGGTTTGTTCGGAGGCACTAACTTTCTTCATCAGGTGATTGTGCGCTTTGATGAAGAAGCAGCACTTCGAAAGCTTGTGCCGCCGAATAAACCTGTTGGACTATAATCTGGTGTTATGCGATTTTTAGCATTGTCCACCCAGTTCAACACCAGCAGCTCCGAATCACAACTAATAATGGACACAGCACTGATCCCTGTAGTATACCATTGGACACTGGCCTCCAGTCACACAAGCAGTCAACCACCACCTTGTGTCTCCTACCACTAAACCTCATTTGGCTGCAATTTGGCAAGTTACTAATGAGTCCTACCTGTTCCCTGGTCATTCTGTTCCGCTGGACACACTTGTATATTATCTGGGAATTCTCCCTAATCTTGCCCTGCCAGCAGGTTTCCATGCCCCTGTGTTAGTTCGTCCCCTACGTGTGCAGAATTTCCTCCTTATTGCAGTCTTAAATGGTCTGTCCTTTATCCTGCCATTATTTCCCTTGATTGTGTATTAGGCAGCTGGAGAAACATCCTGATAATTTCCAACTTGTCACATGTTTTGTGAATTTTATACATTTCACAGTGACCCACCCTCTCATTCTTTGAAACTCTCGAGAACACAGGCGGAGTTTCCTCATCACGCAATCTCGCCAATTGAGGGATTAGTCTGGAGAATGTCCATTGAACTTCCTCTGTGGTCAGTATATTCTTTCTCAGATTTGGTGACCAAAACTGTACTCAATATTCCAGGTTCAGTACTCACCAACACGCTGTTAAACTGCTTCAACATGTCTTTACATCTATATTCTGACTCCCTTAAAGGAAGGCAATCCAAACTTTAACTTACCACTTGCATATATTCCTCCAAATACACTTCACATTCATTGCATTTATGAACTCATTGTGTGAGTTCTGATAGAAAGCTCCTGATAATCTAAAATATGCCAATTGTACTGGTTCCCCATTATCTATGCTGTAAGAATCAACTTCAAACAATTCCAAAGCTTGTCAAGTATGATTGCCCTTTCAGAAATGCATACTGATTCTCTCCAATGTTGCTGTTAATTTCTAAATAACGAATATCACATCCTATATAATAGATTCCAACAGTTTCCCCACAAATGTCACGTTATTGGTCTGCAGTTCTCCACACTATCTTTTCTTCCCTTTGTAGATGCTTGGATAACTACCGTTCATCTATAGTGCTTGGATCCAGACTATGCAGAATGCATTGGGTAATAGAACACAGTCATCGACAGTGCAACTAATACTTCTATTAGTGGTTTATTTCTGAAGATTTTGGTTTGAAGTACATCTGGTTTGTCAAGGTTAGCAATGCTCAATCCAGCTGTATGTTCAAGTAGAGCCTTGTTACTGCTCTACATTGACTTTATGTCTTTCGATCCACAAGTCCTATGTGGTGACGTCGAATTTCTGGGTGATTTTCTGGATCTTCCTCCATGAAAACAGGTGCAAAGTAATTAGTTATTTGCTTGGCAATTCCCCTGTTATCCATAATAAGCTGGTCTCTCCTGATTGCAGATTTCCTCATTTGATTTTGCTTTCTCTTTCCTTTGAAATATAGATAATAGATTTATGCATCTTTGTGTTCTTGTTTCTTTGCATGCATGTTCGCTTTTTGATTTCCTTACCCGTTTCATGGCCCCCCTTTTCATAAATTTCTGAGAATTCCCAGGATTCCACAATGTCTGGAATTCTTCTGAAGTCACTTCCTGTGATTAATATAATCTTTAATTTACTATGCTAATCATTGTTAACTCACTTTCTTACTCTTGGGTGTTTTACCTGAAATAAATAGACATATTTTTCAGAATTTGTAGTATTTCCATAAATCTCCTGGTCCTGACCATATATGTTCAGGAACACTGCTGGAGGACAGGAAACAAATAGCGGGGCTCTGGTTGGTACTTTTGCACCATCGGGAGCCAATGGGTGAGATCTCGGAGGACTGGAGGGTAGTGAATGCTGTGCCGTTATTCACGAAGGGCTACAAATAAAAACCGGGGAACTATAGACCAGTAAACCTAAAATCTGTAGCAGGTAAGTTACTTGAGAAGATTCTGAGGGAGAAGATATACATGCATTTGGAAAGACAGGGTTTTGTGAATGGGGGATCATGTCTCACACATTTGTTAGACTGCTTTGATGAAGTGACCAGTAACTTTGGCAAGGGCATGGTTGTATACATAGTCTGTATGAATTTCAGTAAGGCCTTCAATAAGGTTCCACATGGTACGCTGCTCTGGAAGGTTAGATCACATGGAATTGAGGGGGAGCTGGCAAATTAGGTCCAAAATTGGATTGATGATAGGAAGAAGAGGGCAATCGTGGAAGGATGCTTGTCGGACTGGAGGCCTGTGATGAGTGGAATGCCTCAGGGGTCGGTGCTGGAACTATTATATTCACAACAGGCTGATACAAAGACAGACAGACATAGTCACACAAATACAAAAGTAACAAGCACATGGACACACACACACTTAGATACACATTAAGACACAGACACGAGTGCCATTAAGACACAAATAAATAAGTTTTTGATTTATAAGGAGATCAATGATTCTAGGGAGAAGGTAGGAGAATGATGTTGAAGAACAAGTTAGAAATGACTGAATGGTATATCAGACTCGATAGGCCAAATAGACTAATTCTGCTCCTTTATTTAATGCTCGTGTGGTGTTATGCTATCAAGTATTCTCTTCCTAAGACAGCAGCAGCAACATATTTGATTGGAAACAGTCAGTGGTAATGTGGGAAAAGATTGGAGGGCAGAATGGTTAATGTCTATTCCTAGTTATTGTACCACTTTATCCGAAAACGGGCAGTGATTTCATATGTGGTTGACACAGTATTTTTTTAAAATGTGTCCCATAATGAAAGAAGGATGTCCCTTTCCCTTTACTGTTGTTCTATCTGTGGTGTCCTCATCCTCATGGAGCATGAAGACTCGGTTAATTTAGGTATTTTAGTTTGAGCTTGACTGATCTTTGCCGGACAGGAGAGTCAATGTTTATTGGGAACAGACAGGAGACGGATGGTCAGACACATTCGGATCAGCCATGGGAATTCTGAATGGTGCCACCAAATGGCCAACTGCTGCCCCTTTCCAATGTGGTGTTCCATCAATCCACCGTCCCGGCCGTTATAGAGATATACTGCTGCCCCTATCCCATGTGTTGTTCCCTCAGTCCACGCTCCCGGCTCTTACAGAGATGTACTGCTGCCCCGAACCCATGTGTTGTTGCCTCAATCCACCCCTCAGTGCGATTAAAGGGTAGAGGACCATCCCATTCAGCCAGACTGGATCGTTACAATGAGACGGGAGGAGACCATTCTGCCCCTCCAAAGAATTACACAGGAATATAGGATGAAGTAATTCAGCTCGTTGGGTACATTACACAGCCCAGGACGAGGCCATTCAGCCCGCCTGAACTGCTGCACAGGAACAGGGATGCTATCACTAACAGGAAATAGACAGTAGAGATAACTGATTTTTTAAAGAAAACTATAACTAGTTTTGTCTCAGAGATCACTGTATGGTCATCAATGATCAATAACCTATGTAAAATATCTGGATGAAGGGACTGAATGGATCAAAACTGAACTACCTAGTACACCAAAACACGTTCAATAGATATTCAAATGGAGGAATATGCATTATGATGTAGACTGGGAAGGTTAGTGAGCATACCCTCAGCAGAAATAATATAATATGATTTGTCTATTGCAGTCGGGAGCAATTTAAATGGAGAGAGATTGCAGAACTCTGTGATGCAGATGTTTTTCATATTCTTGGTACATGAATCATATGAAGTCTGTCTGCAGATGCAGCATGTGATTCGTAAGGTAAGTGGAATGATGCTGCTTGTGGCAACGGGTATTGGGTTTAATTAGGAATATTTCACTGTATCTGTACAGGGCATTTCTGAGACCACATCAGATAGACTGGGTGCAGTTCTGATCCTCTAAACAAAAAAGAACGGATACAATTCCTTTCAAAGATGTTCAAAGATGCTTCCCTTTACTCATTCCTGAAATGAAGGCCTTTTGTTATCGGGGATTATCTGTTTAGATCTTAGATGAGAAATCTAACTGAACCACGATTTTCAGAGAAGTCTTTCAGCTGGATACATATATTCTCTTGTTAAGAAGACTAAAGCTAGATAATATTTTTTTGAATGAGATGCATTGGTATTAACACAAATATTATGAAGATATCAACCCATTTTAAAAAAATACGCAGATGCATATAAGCATCTCATCAAATCATAAAGCGGGCACATTATTTTCATTTGCTAATGCAAGGTACTGTGCACAACAACTGCAATGATTCTGCATACAGCAGACAGTCTATTATCACCCATTCCAGAGAATGTACATGGAGAGTGCACATGGTCCAGTTTGGTGTTCAGTTGACATTCTTGTATTTTTCCACACAGAGACGGAGAAAAATATTACTTGCTTCAGAAGCAGCAGCCAATTGGTCTCTCTCTCTCTCTCTCTCTCTCTCTCTCTCTCTCTCTCTCTCTCTCTCTCTCTCTCTTACTTTGTTCTGCCTGAAAACAAGGCGTGAGAGCAGAAAAGTCCTGAGTCATCTTTACCACTCGTGGATGAGGATTCATAGGACTCGAAGCAAAGGGAATTCAGCCAAATCCAACTGTTCCGGGAAGAAATCCGTATTCCCAGACATTTGTGTGAGCAGAATAAATTCAAAGTCAGAAACATATTTGAGAGACTCTATCATTTTACCATTTGTTCACAGTTCAACTTTCTGTGTCTCAGATTTTTCTAGAAAATTACCCAGACTGATACCTATATCATTGGACACAGCATTCAACTGGTTACATTTAAAATTTGCTTTCACCAATAGAGGAGTGGGAAAAGACATGAGTGACTCTCCAACATTGGGCAGAACACGAACAAGAGATTTTGAAAGGGTTGTTAAGGTGTGAATTCCCTTCCACAGAAGATTGTGATGCCTGGATATTTCCATTTGTTCAAAATTGTCCATGCAACACATTTGAAAGACAAATGCATGTAGGGAAATGGTGCACTGACAGAAATGTGCTGCTGAGACCTTAATCAGATCATAGTGCATGGTAGAGCCGTGACAAAGTGTCTGATGACCCACTCTTGCTCCACAGTCCCTTGTCACTATGGTGCATTCAGCCTCTCACAGCTCCTGCAAGGTGCAGATGGGGGCCACTTGCTCCGAATACCTGGTCCACAGTAACACAGGATCTCATTTAATCACTCACAACTGTTACACACAGATTGGTACGGATTGGAAAATGTTATTTAGAAATCCAGGCTGGTTTTGAAAGACGCCTCTGGTCTGTTTACAGAGTGCCCCCTCTCTGCAACTTGTGCTTCATTTGTTGATCTTGGTCTACACCACGATTCGTTATGAATAACGCCCCAAACCTCACTCAGAGATGACTCAAAAATGCTTTGCTCTCTCTGATTACAACATACAATAACAGTACATCCTGGAAAATTACAGCCGTTTACTTTGAAATTACAGAAAATGAAATCATAAGGAACAGGAATAGGTAATTCGGACGGTCCAGCCATTGTATACGATCATGGCTGATCTACTGTTAGCATTAACTTCTCCTTAATGCCCAGTTCTTCACACTCCACAGCTCTCTGACAGGTCAAAGATTCATGTACCACCTCTTTAAATGCTTCCAGTGATGTAGCTCCCCTAACTCTCTAGTCCAGATAATTCCTGACAGTGATTACCCTCTGTGAGAGGAAAACACTCTCTACACATACACCGTTACCTATTGATATGAACAAGAGGTGAACACAGGGGCTCAGGAAAGAGTGAATGGCCTTGATATCAAGGCAGTAGTTGACTGAGGATGTCATCGGGACCACCTACTTATTTGAGCTTAATGAGAATCAGGTCTAACTCCTCACTGGTTGGGGTCTTTCAGAGCACAAAGGAAGATGAAAGTGATCGGTGGCCGACAATCCTCTCAGTCCCGGGACATCTTTTCAAGAGATCCTCAGATTAACTTCCTCAGCACAAACATCTTCAGCTCCTTCGTCAACGTCTATGTGCCCCCATTCCCGGCGCGCCCCATCTATCCCAAGATCAGAAGCGGAGTGATCACTGAAGATCACACAATATTTAGAACATTTTGTCCCCACTCAGCTCCTGAACCGGTCTGTGTCCATATTCAGCAAGACCCAAACAACATTCACGTTTGTGCAGTTAAAGTGTCGGTAACATTCATGTAACAGAACGGCCAGGCACTGCACATTTCCACAGTTAATAGGGGAGCTCATTCAGCACCTCAAGCTAGTTACACCCGGATATGTGGAAACTATTCAGCCCATGGAAATGAGTGAACAAGAAGAGGGACAGCCCATTCAATCCTCCTGCCTGCTCCACAGGAAGAGGAGGCGTCTGGTTAGTATATTGAGCTGTTAAACAGGAACAGGCAGAGTCCAGTAAGACCACTAAACCTGTTCTATGGAACCAGGAGGAGACCAGTCACCCCTCGAGACACTTACACAGGAATAGGAGGGTGTCATTGATGCTCCAACCTGGAAAACGAATGGAGCAGATACGGCACTCATAGACTGCTCACAATGTTCCTCGTGACTCCATTGCCTGTGGAACCAATGATACTTTAACGTGTTTTGCCGGCAGTGAGGAAGGAAGTCAAATGTTTTCTACCAAGCCTCAAGGAGGCATCTTCCATCTCCAAGAAGAAAGACTCATGTTTTCCGTGGGGATCATAAGCTGGTGGGGATAGTTAACTGTTTTACAATGAAGGTATTGTGGCTCCTGTCGCGCTGGTGGATAACGTGAAGTTCTATGTATGATCACACACCAAATAGACTGTATTAATATTGGAAGAGTATCGTTAAAGACTGGCTCCCTCTCTCTCAATCGAGATGGGGAGTGGCGTGGACTGAGAGGAACGTTCTCAGAGTCTTTTAAGTCACCGATAATCATGTAAACCAAGTAAAAAAACATGGAAGTTATCACCGTATCAGTTCTGTTTGGAATATAATGAGTGACTGTCCATCACCTTAAGTTACAATACAATCACCTCTTATTCTTCAAAGCGCAACAGATTAATCCTCATGCACTCCCGATGGTACAATCATCCCAACAATTAGTCTGGTGAAATTCCTTTATATTCTTTCTGCCAAGAGGATTATTCCTCATAAAGTAGAGAAAATCTGTGCACAATACTCCAAATACTATCTCAGCAGCACTCTAGGATTGATCACAATAATTCTCTTCCCTCGCTTAGCTGTCTCAGCTTCTTTCCTATGGTACAAAAAGCCATTCCTTCTCTCTGCACTGAGAAAGATGTGGAATTTTGAAGTTTCTTTCATCTGTGCGTCAGTCATCACTAGAGGTGTCGGTGGAGATGTATATCACGTTCAGAGGGAGACTCAATCAGAAAGAATTCACTTGAAACAGGGAATGGTCACCTCCCTAATAGAAATGACTTGCAGTAACATGGAAATCAGGCAGAAGAAGGGAGCTATCTTTCCTTTTGTTCTTCCCACACGGGATGTGTGCAGCCCTGGTCAGGCCAGCATGTTATGCTGATCTTGAACTGAGTGGCTGATTCAGCTGTTGCACAGGATAATAAAGAGTAAACCACATTGCTGTGGGTTTGCAGTCACACAGAGACCTGAACATGAAAGGATAACCCATTGCCTTCTCTATAGGACATGAGGCAAATAGATATCCTTCTGTTAAAAACTAGTGGTGCTGATTTCATTTGCATTTCATCAACTTCCTTCAGGAGACACCAACAGATTATTATTCTGTGCCGCTTGATTATGAGTAAATGACTTGACCACCATGCACTGTCTGTCCATCTGACAGATTCTGTGGAGAGGACAAATTACCCATCTCAAGTGCAAATATTTTGTGACATAAGCAAAGTTTGAAGGGACTAGAAATGGTATATCTGGATTTACCTAAGGCACAAACGATGGATTATTCAGCAGTTGCACTGAGGCTGAGAAGGTGACTGAAATATCCTTTTTATGGTCTTCGGCAGGATTGGTGAGTGGGGAGAATATGCAGAAATGTAAATATGAATGAAGAAAAAAGATAATGGAGATTAGGAACAGTCTGGTTTCTCCTCGCGTATTGTTGAGTAAGTTGTGAATAGTAATTTGCTAGTTAAAATCAGTAAGGAATAAAATGTTTGACTGGATCTGAAAATTATGACTTCCAAATTTTAAAATTTGAATATGAACAGCAATTCAGTTCAACTCAGCTTAATGGTCAGATGGAATGACTTACCTGGAACACCAACTATAGCGAGGATGGGATAGTAACTACCTTGAATAATCCAAAGGATATCTTCGATCCTTGATGCTCACGATATCCAAGGCTGAGAAAGGTAGTAAAGGCCCAAGGATAAACTCCTGTCTGTTGTAATATTCCAGTCTAATGTTCTCAGATTCTGATCTCTCCTCCCCTGTCTCTCGAGCTACTGATCCCTGTTAGTCCAGTCATTGATGATCCCGCCTATACTGGGATAACACATTGAACCGAGTCCTTAATTAATAGAAGAGGCAAACCCTCCAGTGACATATCTCGGATCCACGGAGACTGACATCAATCACAGTCACTGAACAAATAGCTCCAGCCAACGCCTTTCAATTCAATATTGTTTTATTCAAATTCAAAACAATGATTCAAATTGTCATTTTCTGGAAGGGCTATGTGAGGGTGACTGATGGAACAAATCTTGAGGCTGGTAGATCAATTGAGTGTAACCATTCAATCTGTCTTGGATGCAGGAGAAATGCCATAAGTTTATCAGAACGTAAGCACGCGTCTCTGATTATGAATGGAAACATACATCCTGGAACTATTGATCAAGCATCATAATTTCAATTAAACATTTAAACATTGAGACATTTTTTATAGTTCATGATCTGAGGGGAATGTGTGTCTGAGAAACATGGGGTTAGAACAGACAAATGGCATGGATACGTTAACAGGAGAAAGTGAGGTCTGCAGATGGTGGAGATCAGAGATGGAAATGTGTTGCTGGAAAAGCGCAGCAGGTCAGGCAGCATCTAGGGAACAGGAGAGGAGGAGGGCTGAAGAAGGGCCAATGCCCGAAACGTCGATTCTCCTGTTCCCTAGATGCTGCCAGACCTGCTGCGCTTTTCCAGCAACACATTTCCATCATGGATACGTTAACAGACAATTGAACGTGACAAATGCAATTCAGATTGTTATTCCAGTTTCGGAAAGAGGCAGATGAGGCCTGTGCTCCTGACGTTATCGATGTTAGTGAACTGTGATGAAGTGTCATTTACTGGACTTCAATTACAGTGTGATTATGGCATTGTGGAGGAGACAGGAAACAGAGAGAATTGTGTGACATGGCAGTTCAGACAGGAGGGAGGGACAATAATATTCCTCAGTCATCAGTATTGGAATGTTACTCTTTATAACTCATATGAAGAACAGATTCAAGGATACATCTAAAGAGAGGAATGAGGAGTAAAATTTGTTTATTGAACACAAGATACGGGGACAAATATGATTTTCTGTCCATACTAAACTATGGGAAGTACAAAGAAATAAGATACACTCACCATACTGAGCTCCATAAATTGAAATGTGTATTACAAAACCACGGAAGTGGTGTGTAATCTTTGTCAATCATTATTTGGCCCACAGCTGAGATGCTGATTTCCCCTCTGTCAGTGATCCACATCATTGAGGTTCTCTGGCGCAGTATATCAGTATTGAGGTGGTTCTCACTGTTGAGAAAAAAAATCGCTTGGCCTTTTGGACTCTGTTTAACTGTCAGCAACTCAGTTATGTGATATTATTGGCGATAATTTCTCTGGGACCACAGCCAGTATTCGCATAGTGCTCAAACGGTATGGCAATAGATAAAGACCTTGCAGTCCGTGAGAATTTCTAAATAAAACTTCAATTTTCTGTCTGTTCTTGTCTATCTCCCCTCATGCTGTCTTCTGATCTATCCAAATCACCCTCGTTTAACATCCCTGTTTCCAAATTGTGCAGTTGAACAGCTTGATGTTGTGGCCATTTTGGAGAAATGGATAGACCAGGGACAGGACTGATCGTTGGACGGTCCGGGGTTTAGATGCTTCATTAAAAAAAGGAAGGTACCAACAGTGAGGTGGGGGTGGGGGTTGGGGTGGGGGAGTGTGGGGTTGCATTCAAAATCAAAGACAGCATTACGTTGGTAGAAAGGATGCTTGATAAGGACTCGTCGAATGAGGGAGCATGGGAAGAGGTTAGAAACAAAAACGGAGAGGTCACCCTGTTGAAAGTTCTCTATTGCCGTCTGAAAAGTTCCATCGATGTAGAGGAAAGGATTACAAAGATGATACTGGATAGGAGCGAAAATAACAGAGTAGTTCTTATGGAAGAATTTAACTTTCCAAATATTGACTGGAAATGCTACAGTTCAATTACTTTATATGGGTCAGTTTTTGTCCAATGTGTGCAGAATGGTTTCCAGACACAGTATGTAGATAGGCCAACAAGGGCCAGGCCAAATTGGATTTGGTACTGAGTAATGAACCAGAACAGGTGTTAGATTTGGAGGTAGGTGAACACTTTGCTGATAGTGACCACAATTCAGTTATGTTTACCTTAGCGATGGAAAGGGGCATGTGTATACCGCAGGACAAGAGTTATAGATGGGGGAAAGGCAATTATGATGCGATTAGGAAAGGTTTTAGGATGCATAGGATGGGGAAGGAAATTGCAGAGGCTGGGTACAATTTAAGTGTGGAGCTTTTTAAAACAACAGCTGTTTTTTTTTTTCTTTGATAAGTTTATACCTGCCAGGAAAGGAGGAAGTGGTCGAGTGAGGCTGCTGTGGTTTACTGAAGAAGTTGAATCTCTTGTCAAGAGGAAGAAGGAGGCTTATGTAAAGATGAAACATGAAGGCTCAGTTCGGATGCTTGACTGTTACAAGTTAGCCTGGAAGGACTAAAAAAAAAGCTAAGCATAGCCAGGAGAGAGCATGAGAAGTCTTTGGCATGTAGGATCGTGGGAAACCTTCAAGCTTTCTATCAGTCTGTCACGAATAAAACAATGACCAAATAAAGATTAATGGCAATCAAGGACAGTAGTGTTAGGTTTTGTGTGGAGTCTGAGGAGATAGGACGGGTGTAAATTAATATTTGAATCAGTATTCACAATGGAAAAAGAAAATGCTGTCAGGGCAATACTGAGATACAGGCTATTAGACTAGACGGGATTGAAATTCGTAACGTGGAGATGTTAGCAGTTCTGGAGAGTGTGAAAATAGATAAATCCCCTGGGCAAGATGGGATTTATCCTAGGATTCTTTGAGAAGCTAGGGAGGAGTTTACAAAACCATTTGTTCGGATTTTTACATCGCCGTTGTCTACAGGAATAGTGCCAGAACACTGGAGGACAGCAAATGTTGTCCCTTTGTTCAAGCAATGGAGAAGAGACAACCCTGGTAATTATACACCAGGCTTACTTTGATTGTGGGTAAAGTGTTGGAAAGGATTATAAGAGATAGGATTTACTATCATCTAGAAAGGAATAATTTGATTAGGAATAGTCAACAAGGTTTAGTGAAGGGTATGTCATGCCTCACAAATTTTACAGAGTTCATTGAGAAGGTGACCAAACAGGGTAAAGTGAGGTATATGGATTTCAGTGAAGCGTTTGATAAGGTCCCCCATGGTCAGCTATTGAAGAAAATATGGAGAGTGTGGTGTTAGAAAAGCAGAACAGACGAGGCAGCGTCCAAGATGCATGCAAGTTGATGTTTCTCTTGGATGCCCTTCATCAGGAATCAGTTTTCTGGTCTGCAGTATCTGCAGTCTTCATTTTCTCCTCGCTCCTCGGATGTTGCCTGACCTGCTGTGCATTTCCAGCTCCATACTCTCGACTCTGATCTCAAACATCTGCAATCCTTATTTCCTCCCAGAAAATATGGAGACGTGGAATTGTGGGTGATTTAGCGTTTGGATCACAAATCGGCTAGCTGAAAGCAGACAGAAGGTGGTAGTTGATGGGGAATGTTCATCCTGGAGTTTAGTTACTAGTGGTATACTGCAAGGATCTGCTTTGGAGTGACTGTTGTTTGTCCTTTTGAAAATGACCTTAATGAGGGTATAGAAGGATGAGTTAGTAAATTTACGGTTGACAGTAAGGTCGGTGGATCCATCGGCAGTGCTGAAGGATGTTGTAGGAACTGAGCTGTAATATTCTATGTGCATGGACCTACAATGGGCTAAATAGCTTCCTTCTGTGATGTAACGATTCTGAGGTACTCGGCCCACAATAAAAGCTTTTGGTGCCTGGAGAGTCAAGCTGGTCCAGTAAAGGACACACACTGCACAATCATCCATCATCTCTTCCTGTTTTCTGATATACAGCGGCCTCAAAATATCAGTCCAAACAAAACAGATTGATTCAAATTCAAGCAGTCAGGAGAACGTTCACCCGAGGAGATTGCCGTCAGAGGATTCAATGAATAATAAGATTTCAGAATAAAACAAAAAATAAAGCAATATCACAGCAGCATAATAATTGGCAGCAGAGTAAAACTTACAGTTCCAAATATTTCCAAGTTCAGCATTGTGTTCAGTTTTGGTCACCTTGCTGTGGGAAGGATGGTATTAAACTGGAACATTACAAGGATGTTGCCAGGACTCAAGGGTCTGAGTCACAGGGAGAGGTTGGATAAGCTGGGATATTTCTCTTTCGAGCGCAGTAGACTGAGGGGAGTGAAGTGCTTCGAGAAGCTAGTCATGTTCCAGTCTCCCAGCCTGCCTCGATCCCCTACAATTTTCCTACCAGTGGAATGGGTCCATAGCGGGTGCCATATCTTTGGAACATCTGGACAACAAGGCCACCCACCTCAGATTCCTGCTCATTGACTATAGGTTCACCTTCAACACCATTATTCTCTTCAGAATAATCACAAAGCTCCCTGACCTTAGTCTCGGCTCCGCCCTCTGAAGTTGGATCCTCAGCTTTCTGACCCACAGTAAACAATCAGTGAAAATAAGTAAGTGTGTCTCTTCCATGATAACATTCAACACTAAAACCCAAAGGATGTGTCCTCCACCCCCTACTATAATCCCTGTACACCCACAACTGTATTGCCAAATTTTGAACGAACGCCATCTACGTATTCACTGATGACACCATCATAGTAGGAAAGGCATGTAATGATGGCAAGTCAAAATACAGAACGGAAATAGAGGACTTGGTGATGTGCTGCACTGAGATCAACCTCTCTTTCAACATAGGCAGAACTAACCAACTGATCAATGACTTCAGAAAGAAAGGAGGAGAACATGCCCCCATCTGCATCAATGGAACTGAAGTTGAAAGGGTGGAAAGCATTAAGTTGCTTGGAGTAACGATAACCGACCTCCCATGTAGATGTGACAGCCGAGATGGCACAAGAACGCTTCTTCTTTCTCTGGCAGCTCTGGACATTTGACATGTCCACAAGGACCCTCACCAATGTCTACACATGCACCACTGAGAGCAAACTATCTGGGTGCATAATAACCTGGTGTGGCCACAGCCCTGCCCAGGACAGTAAGAGAAATGACAGATGGAAACCAACGTCTCATCCATTGTCTCCAGTTACACAGCTCACTGCTGCGGAAAGGCTGACAACATTATCAAAGACCCATCGAACCCTGGAACTTCTACAATCTCTTCCATCATGCACAAAATACATAAGTTTCCTTAATCTTTAGCTCAGATCAGACGGCAAATCAATAACCCACTTCGAGTTTACAGTAAAAAGACAGTGTTTCTATACGTTCTGTGTTGCAATGATCGTACACAGTCTTGACAGTGTCCCCTCCACTCCCCTTCTGCAGAACCAATCTTGTAAAACAACTTATCAATGATGGACACTCGCATGGACAGCCCGAGATTCTTATTTGTTTCGGATGTGTAATGAGTGTTGTTATCTCTAGGCCTTGGGATCTTTCTATAATGCATTCCAAAGATAGTCGCTATGCTCTTTTTAGTCATACCCCTCATTGTTTATCTTGAAGGATTGCATAAATTCTATTCTCCATTGGGCAGGCTATCTCTTATCAAATTCCGTGATCACATTTTACATTAAAAAGTTGATTCTGATTCAAAATTTGTAATATTATCATTAATTCTACTGTTAACCTTTTCCTTAGCGAATTAGACAAGACATGCCAGGCATCTCTTTAACGTTTTATAATTATGTTGAAATCTGTGTCCATGATTATTTACCAAATATTTAACTAGGACTTATTACTATTGTGAACAGTTTCAAAGGCGCAGTTAGCTTCTGAAAGATAACTTGAGTTGCTGTTTTTGTGGATGAAAAGAATCCTTACTGAGATCAGAATAAATTACCTTTTGTAGTGATTGTTCAAAGTTTTTGTGCTACAATTTCATTATTTCATCTGTGTTCTGTTACAAATCATCATTTTTTTTAAAAAAAGAACCTTCTTTATCACAATGTTGGCATGTTTCTGAATCTTGCGAATCAGATTATCCTTTCTTTGGCCTTGGAATTATTTCCTTTTCAAAGGCACTTTTTTTTTTACTAATGCTGAAGCAATCTATTTTAATTTCTGGCTATTTTGTGGCTTTTCAGAAACAGACAGCTGAAGTAGACTTTTAAATTTCGGCCTCTCCATGTCTCTAAAAAAAAGGCAGCTCCAAATCTCACTATGATCTGCCAGAACTGTGTATAAACAAAGAGTTTCACTCTACTTAGATACATACGACAATGATTCCTGTCAAATCAAATGAAACCAAATCATTTGATCGAGAGAGAGATATTGTCATAAGGTCAATACACCCAGATGTATCCTCTGCAGCCTGCCACATCCGGGCAAAAATCGTGATAGACGATTAAACAACTAACTGGTGGAGAGGGCTCCACAATTATTCCCATTCTATCAATGGATCAGCTCTGCACATCAGGGTAAAAAACAAGGAAATAGTATCTGCACCATCCTACCCAGGGGTGTTGAGTGGATGATTCAATTCACCGTCATCATGATGCCCACAGGATCACAGATGCCAGTATTCAATCAGTTCGATTCACTGCATGTGTCATGAAGAAACAGCTGAACACAATAGATACGACAAAGGCAATGGGTCCTGACCCCATTCCTGTAATAGGACTGAAGACTTTTGCTGCACAACAAACCGTGTCCCTGGGGAAGCGGTTTTATTCCAGCTCCAACTCTGACATCTCCCTGGCAAAGTGGAAAATTACTCTGCTATATCCAGTTCCTAAACTGGGAATAATTACAATCTGACCAATTACAACCCACTCAGTCTCATCACGATAGTCAAATTGGGAGTTCTTTTTGATAGAGCTGTCAAGCAGCACAGACAGAACTTGCTCAGTGCAGTTTCCGATCGGTCCCCATGTGGAGATGGTGCTGTTTTGGAAAAATCACTGGATTAATAATCCAGACCAGGCTAATGGTCTGGCAGCTGGTGGAAGTTAAAACAATTAATAAAATATCGAGATCTCAAATCTGGTGTCAGTAACAGTGACCTTGAAGTCAATGTCGATTGTAAACACCAATTTGCTTTTCCAATGTACTTTCAGGAAGTGAATCTCCTGTGCTTTCCTGGTCTGGCCTAAAAGTGACTCTAGACACACAGATATGTGATAAACTCTTCAATAGTCTCTGAAAATGCCAAGCAAGACAGTCTATTGTATCAAACTATCTTAAAAAATAAAACCGGACAGAACATCCAGCCCCATCCTCAGTATTGAAAAGGGAACGGGAAACAAAGTCCTGTTGAACCTGCAGAGACCTGCCTTCTAACATCTTCGAACTTGTGACAATATTTACAGAGCTTTCCCATAGACCGCATAGAAACATCGGGAATGGAATAGGCCATAGAGTACATTGAGCCTGCCCATTCTGGTTAATGTCTGAACATCTCCTCAATGCACTTTCCCCACACACTGTACACGTCCCTTAATGTGATTAACCTTGTGAAGCTTTAAAATAGGAACTGCGGTCGTCCCTTTGGTCTGTCGAGATTGCTATCCAATTCAGTATAATGATGGCTGACCCTTTATTTCTACACCACACTCCTGCTCTCTCCCCCATCCTTTCCATGTCTAGACATCTTTCTTCGTCTTTCGTGCCTTGTCTTCCACAGCCTTATGTGAGAGAGAATTCCCAGGTTCACCAGTCTCTGAGTGCAGACATGTATTCTTACCTAAATGCAATGTGACCTATCTGTACCTAATACTGTGGCCCCTTGGTTTAGACGTCCCAGCCAAGGGAATTATTATCACTGCTTCCAATCTATCTAACCCTGTCAGTGTTTTATATATCTCACTGAGATCTCCACTCATTTTCCTAAACCCCATGGAATGAAGGCCCAGCCGCCCCAAACTCTGCTCCCACAACAGGCCTGTCATCCCAGAGATCAGTCTGGCCATCCTTTGTTGCACTCCCTCAATGTCAGGTTTGTCCTTTATTAGGTACGGAGACCAAAACGGCACACAATACAACACAATGTTCGAGTTGAGGTCTCACCAAGGGCCTGTACAGCTGCACTGAGACATCCTTACTCCTGGACTCAAGTCCACTTGAAATGAGTGTCAACACCCCATTTATCTTCCTGACTGCTTTCTGCTCCTGCAATATTGCTTTCAGTGACTGGTGTACAGGGAGATCCCAGATCCTTTTCAATGTTACAGCTCCCCACATGGTGGGTCTGCGTAAACTGGTCTGTGTGCCAATGTATTCCCAGTACTGGCTTCTGTCGTCAGAACTTACTGCCCTGCATGGAACTCAGATGTCTGTCCAAAAAATAACAGAAGAAAAGTGCAGTTCCCTTCATAGGTCGACATTCTCAACCACTCCCTTTTCTAATGATTGGCTGGAATTTTAGTGTTTCCCAACAAAGTAGACAACATCACATCTATCCACACTGCTCTTCATCTGTCACATATTTACTCATTCACTCCATTTGTTTCAATCACCTTGAAGTTTTTTTTCACATCCTCCTCACTTTTCAAAATCCTAGTACCATCAGCAGACTTGGAAACTTTGCATTTGATTCCCTCAACGAGATGTTTGAGATGTATTGTGAATATCTGGCGCCCCAGCACCAATCATTGCGATGCCACATGAGCCTTCCAAACTGAAAACCACCCATTTATTCCTGCTCATTGTTTCCTGTCAACACTCCCATTTTACTACCATGTTCATATATTAACCCCTATCCCATGTGCTTTTACTTTGCACACGAGGCTTGAGACTCTGTTAAAATTCTTGCTGAAAATCCAAGTTCAGTGCCTTTATTGTTTTTTTTTCTGTAATTAATCTACCAGTTTCTCAAATATGTTTCCCATTTCATTAATGTGTGTTGATTTTTTTCTATTCCCATTATTTTCTCTTCCAATAATTTCTCCAAATTAGTTTATTTACTAGTTTCATTCCACATCATTTTCTCATCAGACTCAGATTTTCTCCTGTTGCTGGGAAGGCTTTGTTTATGTATTTTCCAGTGAAGACAGAAGTGAAGTAGTTGTGTCATGTTTCTCTGTTCTCCATTCTCCATTCCCTGGTTTCACTCTGTAAGGAAGGTGACACTTTGACTAAAATGAACAGCTGTTGTATATTCACCCTGTCCATGCCCCTTGTAATCTTAAACCTGAATTACTTGCCCACTCAACTTCCTCTGCACCAAAATAAATAACTCGAGCTTATCCAGCCTCTCTCCACAGCTCATATGTTCCATCCCAGGGAACATCCTGGTGAATCTCCTCTGCGCCTCATCCAGTACAATCACATCCTTCCTGTAATGTGGCTCCCAGAACTGCACACAATATTTCATTTGGCCTTACCAAAGTGTTATATAAAACTCGTATTATCTTTGGTCAATGAATAAAGGCTTTATCTGCAGTTATGCTGAACTCATCAATTATTATATCCAGTCACATTCAGGGATGTGTGGAGCAGCACGCTCTGAGCTTCCTAGTGTGGTGCCATTCTTTGAGTACTCCCCTGTCTGGTTCCTTCTTCCAAAGTGTATCACCTCATATTTATCAGGGTTACATTGCATCTGCCATTGATCTAACCATCTGACCATTCCATCTGTATCTTCCTGTAACATAAGGCCTTCCTCCTCACTGCCAACCACCGGACAATCTTTGTGTCAAACACAAACTTACTTATCACACTCCCCCTACCCACTTCACATTCACATCACTTATGAATACCACAAATAATAAGGGACACAGCACTGATCTCTGCTGTACACCAGGGGAAATTGGGCTCCAGTCACACAAACACCCGTCCACCATGAATTTGAGTTGGATGCAACTTGGCAAGTCACTGATAGGCCCAACATGTTCCCTGGTTGTTCTATTCCACTTGATATACGTGAAGAACATCTGGGGATTCTCCTTAATGTTGCCCTGCCAACAGGCTTCAGTGCCCCTGTGTTAGTCAGTTCCCTCCAAGGGAAGAATATCCTCCTTATTACGGTCTTAAATGGCATATCCCTTATCCTGTCATTATTTGCCTTAAATATAGAGTAGACAGCGAGAGAAACATTCTATTTATTTCCACCTCAACACGTGTATCAAAGATTTTTGAAATTTCACTGCGATCATCTCGCATGCTTTGAAACTGGAGAGGTCGGAAGACAAATCTCCCCACCAAAAAATCTTGTCAATTCACGAATTAATCTGGAGAATGTCCATTGCACGTCCTCTGTGATCAGTGTAATCTTTCTTAGAATAGGTCACCAACACTGCACTCAATACCTCAGATACACTCTCATCATCGCTCTATGCAAATGCTTCATAATGTCCTTACCGCTATATTCCGATTCCCTTAAACAAACTCCAACCTAACTTTAACTTTCCAATTGCACGTATTGCTCCAAATTACCATTCACACCAATTGCATTTATGAACTCACTATGTGAGTTATAGAGGCATAGAGATGTACAGCATGGAAACAGACCCTTCAGTCCAATCCGTCCATGTCTCGCAGATATCCCAACCCAATCTCGTCCCAACTGCCCGCACCCGGCCCATATCCCTCCAAACCCTTCCTATTCATATAACCATCCACATGCCTTTTAAATGCTGCAATTCCATGCACGTACCACCGTCTGTGTGAAAAAGTTGCCCTTTAGATTTCTTTTACGTTTAGATTTTTTAAAGTGTGGAAACAAGCCCACACCGTCCCACCAAAGCACAACCCACCCAGATCCTACATTTACCCGTTAACCTAACACTACGGCCAATTTAGCATAGCCGACTCACCAAGCCTGCACATTTTTGGATTGTGGGAGGAAACCCGCGCAGACATAGGGAGAATGCGCAAACTCCACACAGCCTGAGGCGGGAATTGAACCCGTGTGTCTGGCGTTGGGAGGTAGCATTGCTAACCACTGTGCCATCCAACATCTTTCTCCTCTTACCCTAAACCTATGCCCTTTAGTTCTGGACTCCCCAACGCCAGGAAAAATATTTTATCCATTTATCCATCATTGCCCTTCACAATTTTATACATCTCGAGAAGGTCACCCTTCAGACTCCAACGCTCAAGGGAAAACAACCCCAGCCTGTACAGCCTCTCTTTATACCTCAAATCCTCCAACCCTGTCAACATCCTTGGACAGGCGTCCAGTCTGAAAAACAAACCTCCACCTCCATCTTCAACCTTTGAGCCAGTTCTGTATCCAAATAGCTAGTTGTCCCTGTATTCCGTGAGATCTAAACTTGCTAACCAGTCTCCCATGGGGAATCTTGTCGAACGCGTTGCTGAAGTCCATATCGATCACATCTATCGCTCTGCCCTCTTCGTTACTTCTTCAAAAAATTCAATCAAGTTTGTGAGATATGATTTCCCACGCACAAGGCCATGTTGACTATCCCTAATCAGTCCTTGTCTTTCCAACTGCATGTACATCCTGTCCTTCAGGATTCCCTTCAACAACATGCTCACCACCGACGTCAGGCTCACTGGCCTATAGTTCCATGGCTTGTCTGTACCACCCTTCTTAAACAGTGGCACGATGTTTGCCAAGCTCCAGTC
Organism: Chiloscyllium plagiosum; assembly: GCF_037043375.1. Lineage (NCBI taxonomy): Eukaryota > Metazoa > Chordata > Chondrichthyes > Orectolobiformes > Hemiscylliidae > Chiloscyllium > Chiloscyllium plagiosum. Next base: position 976,772 of record NW_028270188.1, on the reverse strand, counting down.
TTATGGCACCTTTCCTGTGACGATCAACGGTACAAATATCTCAGCAAGAGGCCCAGCAATCACTTTTCTAGCTTCCCACATAGTTCTCGGGTACACCTGTTCGGGTCCTGGGGATTTACCCACCTTTACACGTTTCAAGACATCCAGCACTTCCTCCTCTGTAATATGGACATTTTCCAACGTGTAACCATCTATTTCCTGGCATTCTGTATCTTCCATATCCGTTTCCACAGTAAATACTGATGCAAAATACTCGTTTTGTATCTCCCTCATTTCCTGCAGCTCCACACAAGGGCTGCCTTGCTGATCTTTGCGGGGCTCTATTCTCTCCCTAGCTATGATTTTGTCCTTAATGTATTTGTAAAAACCCTTTGGAGTCTCCTTAATTCTACTGGCTAAAGCTATCTCGTGTCCCCTATTTGCCCTCCTGAGTTCCCTCTTAAGCATACTCCTATTGCCTTTATACTTTTCTAAGGATTCGCTCGATCTATCCTGTCTCTAGCTGACAGATGCTTCCTTCTTTTTATTAGTCAACCCCTTTAGTTAGCCAGCAATCCCTATACAACCAGCCTTTGTTTTCATCCTAACAGGAATATACTTTCTCTGGATTCTTGTTATCTCATTTCTGAAGGCTTCCCATTTTCCAGCTGTCCGTTTACCTGTGAACATCTGACCCCAATCAGGTTTTGAAAGTTCTTGCCACATACTGTCAAAATCGGCCTTTCTCCAATTTAGAACTTCAACTTTTAGATCTGGTCTATCCTTTTCCATAATTATTTTAAATCTGATAGAATTATGATAGCTTGCCCCAAAGTGCACCTCCACTGACAGCTCAGTCACCTGCCCTGCCTTATTTCCTCAGAGTGGGTCAAGTTTTGCACCTTCTCCAGTAGGTTAATCCACATACTGAATCAGAAAAGTTTCTTGTATACACTTAATAAATTCCTCTCCATCCAAACTCTTAACGCTATGGCAGACCCATTCTATGTTTGGAAAGTTAAAATCTCCTACTAATAATCACCCTACTTTCTTACAGATAGCTGAGATCTCCTTGCAAGTTTGTTTCTCAATTTCCATCTGACTATGAGGGAGTCTATAATACAATCCCATTAAGGTGATCATCCCATTCTTATTTCTAAGTTCTACCCAAATAACTTCCCTGGATGTATTTCCAGGAATATCCTCCCTCAGTACAGCTGTAATGCTAGCCCTAATCAAAAACTCCACTCCCCCTACTGACCTGCCTCCCTTTCTATCTTTCCTGTAGCATTTGTATCCTGGAACATTTATCTGCCAGTCCTGCCCATCCCTGAGCCATGTTTCTGTAATTGCTATGATATCCCAGTCCCATGTTCCAAACCATGCCCTGAGTTCATCTGCCTTCCCTCTTCGGCCCCTTTGCATTGAATTAAATGCAGTTTATTTTATTAGTCCTCCCTTGTCCTTGCCTGCCCTGACTGTGTGACTCGTTTCTGTTCTCAATTGTACTAATCTCCGATTGATCTATTTCCTTACTATCTCCCTGCCCCCATCGCCCCCCACTTTACTAGTTTAAATCCTCCCGAGCAGCTCTAGCAAATTTCCATGCCAGTATATTCGTCCCCTTCCAATTTAGTTGCAATCCGTCCTTCTGGTACAGGTTCCTTCTACCCCAAAAGAGATTCCAGTGATCCAAAAATGTGAATACTTCTCCCATACACCAGCTCCACAGCCATGCATTCATCTGCTCTATCCATCTATTCCTGCCCTCACTAGCTCGTAGCGCCGGGAGTAATCCAGATATTACTACTCTCACGAACCTCCTTTTTAAATTTCTGCCTATCACCCTGCAATCTCCGTCCATAATCTCAACCTTTTCCCTTCCTATGTCATTGGTTACAATTTGGACAATGACCTCTTGCTGGCCCCTCTCCGCGGTGAGAACATTCTGCACCCTTTCTGAGACATCCTTGATCCTGGCACCAGGGAAGCAGCACACCATTCTGCTTATTTCGCTGCTGTCCACAGAACCGTCTGTCTGTACCTCAGACGAGCGAGTCCCCTAACACAATTGACCTCGTGGAATCCAACGTATCCCTTGTTGCATTAGAGACAGTCTCCATACCACAAGCTTGCCTGTTTGTGCTGCGTTCCTGTGTGAATCCATCACCCGCTACATTTTCCAAAACAGCACATGTGTTTGAAATGGGGACAGCCCCAGAAGAGTCCTGCACTAGCTGCTTAACTCACTTGCCTTTCTTGGAGTTAACCCATCTATGTAACTGTATCTGAGACTTTCCCTCCTTCCTATAACTGCCATCCATCACATACTGATGCTGTTACCAATTCTTCATTGTCTTAAACTGTCTCTCCAACCGGTCCATTCGATCTGATAGAATTCGCAACCAGAAGCATTTGTGACAGATATAATCCGCAGTAACCATTAAATCCTCCTTAAACTCCCACATCTGACAAAAAGCGCATATGATTCTACTAAGGCCATTTGTGCTCCTTCACAATCTACAGACCCAGAAAAACAAAACTGTCTAATTCCTCTACAAAACACTGCCCAAGGTTATATTAATATTTATGGATTATATTTTAAGATTAATCAAGAGACATATTTCAAAAACATTTAATTAAGGAATAACCCACTCTACTTACTTCAGCAGACTTTCTGTAGGATACAGTTAAAACAATCCACTATCTGGCTGGGAACGTTGCTCAAACAGTTCCTCCAAACCAATTGTAAATTTCACTGTTTGTTAATTTTCCTAGAGGCACTCCGATATCTAGTGATACATGAATTCATACAGCAAAGGCAGTAACTGTGCAGGTTCGCCGTCCTGTCAGTTTCTTCCCATCACCATGTGCTTCCTTTGTCCGTTCTTTTCCCTCTTAAAACTGCTGTTTCTTTGATTTTTTTTCCCCAAAGTTCCAAAACAATGCAAGAGCACCAAAAACCGTAATTGCTGCTTCTAGATTTCGGGGAAATCACCTCCAACACCTAAAATACCTCAAAAAAAGGAGTACCTGTTACAGCCAGAAATTTATCCCGCCAGACTTCATAAAATCCAAACACACTACTTTTATTGGTTGTCTGTGTTCTATGATGCGAGAAACAACTTTAAATAATTCCGAAGTATGTCAGGCATGATTTCTCTGTCAGAAATGCATTGTGATTCTCTGCAATTTTGCTGTTCATTTCCAAGTACCCAATATCACATCTTATATAATGGATTCCAACTCTTTTCATCCATTTGTCAAATTAATTGGTCTGCAGTCTTCCACATTATCTTTTCTTCCCTGTGTACATAGATGGATCATGTTTACTACCTTTCAGTTATCTACAATGCTTATGGCCTTTGCAGGATCTTCAAAAAAAAAACAGTCATCGACAGTTCAATTAATATGCTGTTTTATTTCTGACATTTTGATATGAAGTATATCTGGCCCATCAGACTTAGCAATGATCAATCTAGCTCCATTTTCAAGTACTACCTTGTTGCTGATATGAATTGACTTTATGTCTTTATTTCCACAAGTCCCATGTGATCACTTGCTTTACACGGAGATTCCCTGGCGCTATCTCCATGAAGACAGATGCAAAGTAGCTGGTTAGGTTCTCTGCCATTTCCTTGTTCCCCACAAAACATTCTCCTATACCTTACAAATTTACACATTTGGCCTTACTATTGTTTTCTTTGGTATATGGATCGTAGATTTAAGCACTCTCTGTGTTTCCTCTTTGCTTGCATTCATGTTCTTTTTGATTTCCTTAACAATTTCTTCGTCCTTATTTTCAGAAAATTAAATCTCTCTGTATGTTCAGGTTTGCACAATATCTGGAATTCTTCTGAAGCTGCTTCCTTAGATTTAATTTCTTATTTAAACCAGTCATGAGTCACCTTCCCTTTCGTTGCTGTTTGTAACTTAGTGATATGTCCGTATTTTGCAGACTTTACAGTTTTTCTATCACTAACAGCCAATGTTTGTCTCACACTAAATGTTATATTGTATTTTCCCAATTCACTTGACCCTCTCGCCTTCGGGTTTCCATGATATTTGAGTGTAATGTTAAAAAATTCTATATTGCTTGCAGGCGCCACGTAAAATGCAACATATTCACGTCACGATTGCCCAATATCTGCCTCAGAGCACGGTAAGTAATGACAAATGTCTCCCTATTCTCTCTACTCCCTCACACTCTCTGTATATCTGTTACAGCACCTACCCACGAATAAGGCTCTTGCTCCACCACTCTCATATTGCATGCAACACTCTCTTTCCTTCACTCTCTCTGTCACTGAAAGCAAATCAAGATTGAATTTATTGTTTTGCCAACATTGAACCAGTGAGACAATTTGATGCTGGGGACATAAAAATGCGAACATTTTGAAAATCAGGGAGAGAGCAGATGCCATCGAGATGGAAGAAGCATGGGGATCAACCATCTTGCTCCACAAGAAATTAGGAAATACTCACTAATCATATATATGTTTTCGTATGAAACATATTCACAGTAAACAGAAATACGACCAACCAGGGAATTCATCAGCCAGAAGAGTAACATCACAGAGGACGGCAGTGGCTGTGTGGTTTTGAAATTAAGTTGATGTAATCTTCATAAGTGTCTGATTGAAACAGCATATTGTTAGAGATTTGGGGGAAGTTGTGGGGGGTGGGTTGGTTAAAGTTGTGAATAGTTATGGCAAAATGTTCACTTTTACTGTTAAAAATAAATTGTCGTTATTTTCTTTAAATAGTGGAATTTGGGAGTTCTCTGTCACTTATATTCTAATAGATTACGAGGTGAGGTGAGCTCCCCTGGGTGTTTGGTTAAATTAACAAAGGCTTTCACCCCCATATGGTACACTTGCAAAGACCAACAGAAAGCAACAAAAAAAGAAATAAGGAATGAGAAAGTTAAACATGAGGGTAAGCAAGCCAGTCATGTAAAGAAAGACTGTAAGAGCTTCTTTCGATACATAAAGGGCAAACGAGAGGCAAACATGGGCATCTGATCGCTAGAAATTGACACAGGAGAGATCGTAATGTGGAACAAGGAAATGGCTGAGGAGCTGAAAAATTACTTCGTAAGTGTCTTCACGGTTGAAAACACGAGTAATATCCCAAACATTGAAAAGACTTAGTGAACAGACCTGAGTAAGGTGGCCTTCTTCAAGGAAAAGGTGCTGAGAAAACTGAATGGCCTGAAGGTAAGTAAATCACCTGGACCAGATGGACTCCACTCCAGATTTCTAAGGCAGATAGCTGATGAGACAGTGGAGGCGTTGGCGGTGATCTTTCAGGAATCTCTCGAATCAGGGAGATTCCCAGAGGACTGAAAAATCGTGAACGTGATACCCCTGTTTAAAAACATAAAGCAAAAAAACGGAAAATTGCAGACTGACTCATCTAAAGTTGGCTGTGGGTATGATCCTGGAATCCATTGTGAAGGATGAGATTTATGAATACTTGGATGTGAATGGTAACGTAGGACAAAGTTACCATGGTTTCATCAAGGGGAGATCATGCCTGGAAACTCTGCTAGATAACCTTGAGGACGTAACAATCAGCTTAGAACAAGGAGAGTCAATGGATGTCATCCACCAGGACTTCCAGAAGATATTTGGAAATGTGCCGACAGGAGGCTACTGAGTAAGGCAAGGGTCCATGGTGTTAGAGGCAAGGTGCTAGCATGGATAGAAGTTTGGCTGTCTGGTAGGAAGCAAAGAATGTCGATAAACGTGTCTCTCTCAGGTTGACAGTCAGTGACAAGTGGTGTTCCATAAGGCTCAGTGTTGGGACCACAACTTTTCACTTTATACATTAACGATCCAGATGAAGGATCTGAAGGCATTCTATCTACGTTTGAAGATGAAACAAAAATAGGTATAGGGACAGGTAACGTCGAAGTGACAGGGAGGCTCACGAAGGATTTGGATAGGTTAGGATAATGATCAAAGAAATGACAGATGGAGCCAAAGTGGAAAATTGTTGGAACATGCACTTTGTTAGGAAGAATAAAAACATAGATGGAAATGTGTTGCTGGAAAAGCGCAGCAGGTCAGGCAGCATCTAGGGAACAGGAGAATCGACGTTTCGGGCATTAGCCCTTCTTCAGGAATGAGGAATTTTGGAATTCAGGAATAAAAACATAGACTACTGAGAAAATTCAGATGTCTGAAGTGCAAAGGGATTTGGGAGTTTTACTCCAGGATTCTCTCAATGAAAACTTGCAGGTTGAATCTGTAACTCGGAAGGCAAATGCAGTAATGGCATTTATTTGGAAAGGATTTGAATATAAAAGCAGGGACGTACTTCTGAGGCTCTATGAGGCTCTTGTCAGACCATGTTTGGAGCATTGTGCGCTGTCTTGAGACACATATCTCAGGAAGGATGTGCTGACCTTGGAATGGATTCGCAGGAGGTACACGAGAATGGTCCGAGGAATGAAAAGCTTAACATATGAGAACGTTTGTGGACTCTGGGTCTGTTCTTGATGGAGTTCAGAGGGAATACTGAAACATACAGAATACTAAATGACATGGACAGTGCAGATTGTCAGAAGACTTTCATTGGTAGGAAACTCTAGGACCCAAGAATACAACCTTAGAGTAAAGTGAAATCCTTTTAGAACGGAGGTAAGAAGAAACGTCTTCAGCCAGAGAGTGGAGAATCTGTGGAATTCATTTTCACAGAAGGCAGTGGAGGTCAGGTCTTTGAGTATATTTAAGATTGAGGTAGTTCGCTTCTTGAGTATCAAAGGGATCAAGGGTTACAGGGAGAATGCAGGAGAATGGTGTTGAGAAACTTGTCAGCCATAACTGAATAGTGTATCAGACTCGATGGGCTGAATGTCCTAATGTCTGTTCCTATATTCGATGATCTTATGGTCGTAAGCCACAGTCTATTGCACCCTCTCTCTCACTTTGTCCCTCCTGACAGCAAAATGTGAGATTAAAAAATCCCTGAGTCATCTTTACCAAACTTGGAGGATTTCTGTTGAGGATTCATGAGAATCGCTCCATTGCTTGAAGGAAAGGAGATTCTGCCAAATCCAACTGTTCCAGGAAGAAGTCTCATACCAGCAGCTTGTTTGAGTAGAATAACGTCGGAGACAGAGTATCAGTTGGGACACATTATCTCTTTTTCATTTGAAATGAGTTCAACTACTATGAAACTCTGGAAATCTTTTCCTATTCTTTTTCGTCTTCAGACATGTGCGATTGTGTATGTGTCTGTACGTGTGTGACTCTGTGTCTCACATTTTTCGAGAGACTGGGCAAGGTTATACTTCAAACCTGTTGTAACTAGTGGAGAACTTGAGCTGGAAATGGAAACAGTGACCCTCCAAAATTGGTTGGAGCAGAAATTAGAAATTCGCACAGGTTGTTCAAATGGGAATTTTCTTCCCCAGAGGTTTCCTTCCGAAAATGGCTGCTCATCACCACCACTTCCAGTGTAATTAGACATGGTCCATAAATGTTGGCCATGAACAAATCTAAAATCATAAACTGCAGCAGAATTAATTGGATGGGAACAAGACTGATAAATAATGTCTGTTGCCTTCCAGAATTGTGCTGCTTGTGTACTTTGGCTTTGTGCAGTTCCCTAGTATTGTGCCTGGGTGCTTGCATGTATTCAAAGTTGTGTTTTGCAACATTTGACAGACATGTGAATGGAGGAACATTGTGGACAGACAGAAAAGTGCTGCGGAGACCACACTCAGATCAGCCATGATCTTACTCTCTGGCCGAGAAATGACAACGTGTCTAATGACCCACTCCTGCTCCTCAGGTCTCTGTTCCTATGTTCGAATCAGTCCTTAAAACCACTTGTATAGGAGCAGATGGAGACCACTTGCTCCAAATACCTCGTTCGCAGTATTACAGGATATCATTCAGCCCCTCAACACTGTGTGGTTTGCTGTGGGTTGGAAATTGTGATGGGAAATCCAAGCTGGATATGAAAGTGGTGTCCCACCTCTTTAAAGAGCGTCTCCTCTCTGCAAGTGGTGTTTCATTTGTTGGTCATGTTGTAGGCCCAAATTCACTGTGAATATCGGGCCCATATCTCTCACAGAGATGGCATCAAAATTATTTTCTCTCACTGTCCTCAACATTCAATAACAAAACGTCCAGGAAAATTACAACCATTCACTTTCCAAAGACAGACTATGAGAACATAAAAACAGGAATAGGTAATTTGGATGCTCACGCCATTGTATGCTATCATGGCTAACCTACTGTTGGCATTAACGCCTCATCTTTAATGCGCAATTGTTCATGCCCCTCAGCTCTCTGCTGGATTTGACTGAAAATCTATCCTCCGAGGCACTTAAATATCCATAATCATGCATCCCGAGTAAAATTAAAAATACAATCCATGAATTTATCATCTTCTTAGTGTCTGTGTAGAACATAACGAGTGATTGTCCATCACCATCCAGTTTCAATGCAATGACCTATTATTTTCTGACAGTGCTACAGATTAACTTTCACTCAGTCCTCTTTTACCATCAGCGCAGGGATTAATCTTGTGAAAATCCACTACACAGCCCTTATTGCAATGCGATTATTCCTTTTAATTGAGAAAAAAATCTGTCCATAATACCCCAAGTACAGCCTCAACGACACTGTCATGATGATCACAATAATTCCGTTCCCTCACTTACTGGTCTCCGTATCTATATTATAACATAAAAACCCATTCTTTCTCTATGCACTGCCACTGTTGTGGAATTTAAAAGCTCCTTACATCTGCATGTCAGCATCAGTAAAGCCAGCTACAGAGGTGCCCGTGGAGATGAACATCACGCTTGGGGAGAGACTCAGTCAGAAAGATTCCACTTGAAGTCGGGAATAGTCGCCTACCTGAATGGAAATGAAGTGTAGGAATAAGAAAAACAGGCAGAGGAAGGGAGCTAACTTTATGTTTGTTCTTCTCTCACGGGATGTGTGCAGCCATGGTCAGGCCAGCATGTTATGCTGAGTTTGAACTGAGTGACTGGTTCAGCTGTTCGACAGGACAGTAAAGAGTAAAACACATTGTTGTGGGTTTGCCCAGACATGACTGGGGAAAGATAAGTATTGACTTCTCTGAAGGACATGAAGCAAGCAGGTGGGCCTTTTCTCACAAATGACGATAGTTCCAGTTCAATGACATCAATTTCCTTCATGAGCTATCAACAGATTATTATTCTGTGAGTCTATATTATGTATCAATGACTTAAGCAGCATACAGTGTCTGCCAATCTGACAGAATCTGTGCAGTGACAAAGTTCAACATACTCAAGAGCAATTATTCTGTAAATGACATGTGGTTAGAAGGGACTTGATAAATTGTATCCAGATTTAACAAAGGCAAAATTGATGGTTTATTCAGAAGAAGCACTGAGGCTGAGGAGTAGACGGGATATCATGATGGTGGTATTGAACAGGATTCGTGAGTGAGGAGGATATAGAAATGAAGATCCCTGCAGGCTAGAAGGATTATGGAGTTTGAAAACAGTCCGGTTCTCATCACACATTGGTGATTAATGTGTCTTGAATAATTTTCTCGATATAATTTGTGAGGAATAGAATATTTTATTGGCATTGAAATTGTTGACATCTACCTTGCTACATTTTAAATAATATCGGCAGCAATTCAGTTTAACCTGGCTTAAAGAATGGATGCAATGACTTACCAGGAACACCAACTATAGCGAGGATGGGATACTAACTAGCTTAAATAATCATCAATACATCATAGATCTGAAAAACTAATGACATCCAAGGTTGAGTAAGCCAGTAAAGACCCCTAGATAAACTCCTGCCCATTGTTGGAACATTCCAGTCTAATGTTCTCAGATTCTGATCCATTGTTGGAACATTCCAGTCTCATGTTCTCAGGTTCTGATCTCTCGTTCCCCTCTCTCTGGACCTGCTGATGCCTGTTAATGCTGTCGGTGATGCTCCCGCTGATACTATGGGATAACACATTAAACCGAGTCCCTAATTATTAGAAGAGGAAAGCCCTCCAGTGACACATTTAGGTTACACGGAGACTGACATCAATCACAGTCACTGAACAAATACCTCGCGTTAACCCATTTAAATTCAATACTTTTTATTAAAATTCTAAATTATGATTACAATTTACACATTCTGGATGGGATATGTGGGGGTGACTGAGAGAACAAATGTTGGGTCTGGTAGATCAATCATGTGATTAGATTAGATTAGATTAGATTAGATTAGATTAGATTAGATTAGATTACTTACAGTGTGGAAACAGGCCCTTCGGCCCAACAAGTCCACACCGCCCTGCCGTTGCGCAACCCACCCATAACCCTACATCTACCCCTTACCTAACACGACGGGCAATTTAGCATGGTCAATTCACCTGACCATTCTAAATGTGTAAGCATTCAATCTGCCTTGGATATGGAAGCAATGCCAGAGGTTTATCAGAATATAAGCATGCTTCTCCGTTTATAAATTGAAACATACGTTCTGTATCTACTGATCAGGCACAGCAATATCAGGAAGACAATGAGAGAACTTTTATCGTCCATGATCTGAGAAGAAAATATCCCGAAGACTACATGCGGTTATAACAGACACCGACATGGTTATGTTAACAGGGAATTGTACCTAAGAGACAAGGGGGACTGCAGATGTTTGACAATTCAGTGTATGGAAAGCATGGCGGTGGAAAAAGCACAGTAAGCCAGGCAACATCCGAGGAGCAAGAGAGTCGACCTTTGTACAGGACTGGGGAGGGAGAAGGAGGCTCAGAGAAACTGGGTGATGGGGTGAGTCTGGGGAAAAGATAAGTGATAGGTGAGCGAAGGTCGGAGGTGATAGTGATAGTTTAATATATATATATGATGGGAATTTTCTGTTTTGGGAAAAACACAAAACAGCAGAAATTTATTTAAATGCAAGGAGAATGCAGAATTCAGTGGTACCGAAGGATTTGTGTGTTCTGACACATGACTCACATCAACTTACTCTGAAGATGCAGCAAATGTTTTGGAAGGTAAATGGAATGATTCTGTTTCGTGCAATAGGTGTTGCTTTTGATCTTAGCCATGTTTTTCTGCATCAGTACAGGGCATTGCTGAGATCACATCTGAAGTATTATGTGCAGTTATAATTGCTTAACGTGAAAAAAAAAACAAAATAAAATTGCTTTCGAAACGTTTCAAAGTTTTTTTTTCTCTTTACTCATTCTTGAGATGAAGGCATTACTTTATGAAGAATTAACAGTTCAGCCTGAGAATGAGGGATGTTGTATTGACCATATAAGATCTTGAGAAGAGTATAATATAGTTGATGAATACCGGATGGATATTTATCTTGTGTGGGAGATTAAAACTGGGGAGATAATTTCAGAATAAGTCAGTTTGAAAGGAAGAGTCATTGGACTGAAAAATTGAACTATGATTTATCTGCATAAATGCTGCAAGACAGGCTGAGCCTTTCCAGTAATTTCTGTATTTGTTTAAGAATAAAACATATTCATCTTAACACAGATATTGTGAAGACATGAAACGCTTATTTTTACATTATGCAGGCAAATATTAACTGATCTTCAAAAAAAGTAGGGCCATTTATTGTTAATGAATTGACTCTGTGTACGACAACAGCAATAATGCACTGACCTGGAGTCGAGAATGTGATGGAGTCATATAGTTCGGACAATGTTCAAGGAGAGCTCACATGGTACAGTTTGATAACGTTATTGATTTAACTTAGAGATGGAAAACGTAGTCTATCTGTGAAGGGACAGTCTATTGCTCCCTTTCTGTTTCCCTGTCGCTCATCACAGCAACGTGTGGGAGTGAAAAAAAGGACAGTGTCCTTTCCCACTCATGGAGGATTCCTGATGATGAGTCATTGGAATCTCCCCACTGCCTGAAGCAAAGCAATTCAACCAAATCCAACTGTTTCAAGAAGAAATCCCATAGTCAGAAGGTTGTGCGAGCAGAAGAACTTCAGAAGTAATTAATCAGACTCGATCGTGAGGGTGACAGGCAAGAGATTCTGTGGCTGCAAATGGGAATCCGGGATGGTGCTTAGCCTCCCACGTGCCAGGGTCCAGAATGTCGCAGAGCGGCTGCAGAACGTTCTCACGGGGTGGGGGAGCAGCCAGAAGTCATTGTGCACATCAGTACAAATGAAACAGGTTGAAATAGTGATGAGGTCTGCAGAGTGATTATAGAGAGCTAAGAAGAATGGTAAAAGACAGGACCACGACAGTGCTAATATCCAATTTACTTCCAGTGCTCCGTGCTCGTGAGGTTAAGAACAGGAGGATATGGCAGATGAATGCGTGGCTAAAAAATTGGTGCAGGGGGCAGAGATTTAGATTTTTATATCACTGGGATCTATCGTGGGGCAGAGGTGATCTGTTCGGGAAGGACTGGTTGTAACTGAACTGGAAGGGGACCAATATCCTGGCAGGCAGGTTTGCTAGTGCTGCAAGGGAGGGTTTCAACTAGTTTGGCTGGGGTTGGGGATGGGTGGGATCCTCAACATCAGGAAGGCCAATATGAGGCTAGAAAGAGATACAGTAATCAGAAAAAGTAAAGTGAAGAGATAGGTCAGGCTGGAACACGACAGGGAGCAAGGAATGTCTGTTGGATTAAATTGCAACTGTTTCAATGCAAGATGGCTGACAGGTAAGGCCAATGAACTCAGGGTGTGAATAAGTATGTGGGACTGGAATATTATAGCCACTACAGAAACATGGCTAAGGGAGGGACAGGACTGGCAGCTTAATGTACCACGGAACAGGTGCTTTATGCGGGACAGAGATGGTGGAAGGAGGGGACGGCGAGTTTCGTCTTTAATTGAGGTGAGTAACACAGCAGTAATCAGAGATAAAATAATTGATGGATCAGCCAATGAGGATTTGTGGGTGGAGCTAAGAAATAAGAAGGGAATGGTGGTAGTATTTGGGTTGTTCTAGAGGCGCCTAAATAGCAAACGGGGAATTGGGAGAATAAAAATATGTAAGGAGATTGGGGAGACTTGCAGGGTCAATAGGATTGCCGTAGTAGGAGATTTTAATTTTCCTAACATAGACTGGGAATGACATAGAATTAAGGACTGAGATGGGGTGTATTTATTAAGTGTGTTCAGACCAGTTTCCTCAAGCAGTATGTAGAGAGTGCAACTCGGCAAGGACGAAACTTGACCTACTCTAAGATCTAGGGCAGGACAGGTGACTGAGGTGACAGTGAGGGAGCACTCTGGGACCAGTGACATAGAACATAGAACATAGAAGAATACAGCGCAGTACAGGCCCTTCGGCCCTCGATGTTGCGCCGATCCAAGCCCACCTAACCTACACTAGCCCACTATCCTCCATATGCCTATCCAAGACCCGCTTAAATGCCCATAATGAGGGAGAGTCCACCACTGCTACTGGCAGGGCATTCCATGAACTCACGACTCGCTGAGTAAAGAACCTACCCCTAACATCTGTCCTACACCTACCCCCCCCCCCCCAATTTAAAGCTATGCCCCCTTGTAATAGCTGACCATAGTTGTTTTAATTTTTAAATAGTTATAGAGAATGACAAAACTTGTCCACATGTTCAAGTTCTAAATTGGGGCAAGGCGAACTTTGACGGAATTAGACAGGGGCTTGTAGGGGTTGGTTCGAGAAGTTTGTTTGCAGGCGAAAGGACTTCTGGCAAGTGGAGGACTTTAAAAGTGAAATGTCTACAGTTCAAGGTATATATGCTCCTGTGAGGGTAAAAGGCAAGGTTGGGAGGAATAGGGAACCCTGGATGTCAGGAGATATTGAGGCTTTGACCAGCAAAAAGGAAGCGTGGCTCAGGTCCATGCAGCTGGGATCAAGGGAATCCGTGGCGGTGTGTAGGGGATATAGGAGTTTACTGAAGATGGAAATCAGTAGGGCGAAAAGGGGGCACAAGATAGCCTTGGCTGAAAGGTTAGGGTGAATCCAAAGACGTTATTTAAGTAAATTAAAGTAAAAGGAATAACTAAATGAGTATATGACCCCTCAAGGTCCAAAGTGGACATGCATGTCTGGAACCATAGGAGATTTGCGAGATTCTCAATGAATATTTCTCCTCTGTCTTTACCGTGGATAAATACATGCAACTTGGGAGGTTAACAAAGATCGTGGTGTTATCTAGGGGTGAGTCATTATCACAGGAGAGGACGTATTGGCTGTATTAGAATGTACGAAAGTGGATAAATCTCCTGATCCTAAACAGATACATCCAAGAACACTGTAAGAGGCTACAGAAGAAACTACGGGGACCTGGTTGATATTTCAGCATCATTGTTAGCCACAGGTTTGGTTCCAGAAGATTGGAGGGTAGCAAATGTTTCACGAAGTGAAGCAAAGAAAAATCTGGGAACGATGCGCCAGGAAGTCTAACATCTGTGGTACGTAGGTTACTTGAGAAGACTCTGATGGCGAAGATATACATGCATTTGAAAAGACAGCGTTTGATTAGAAATTGTTTTTTTTTCCCCCCAGTTTCTCTACAGAATGGAAACAGGCCATTTGGCCCAACAAGGCCACACCGACGCTCCAAACAGTAACCCACCCAGTCCCATTGCCCAACCCTTTATTTATCCCTGACGAATGCACATAAAACTATGGGTAACTTAGCATGGCTAATTCACCTAACCTGTACATCTTTGGGTTGTGGGAGGAAAATGGAGCACCCTGAGGAAACCCACACAAACATAGAGAGAATGTGCAAACTCCACACAGAGAGTCACCCGAATCTGGAATCAAGCCCAGATCCATGGCACTATGAGGCAGCAGTATTAACCACTGAGCTACCATGCTACCCTTGCTTGTTGGGAAAACATTTTAATGACAAAGGTACAAAATCTATCTGCCCTTCACCCATGATACAAGTTCCAATACAACATACCATGGATAGTTTATTCTCCACCGAAAATGTCATGTTATTATTATTATTTATTATTGGTTGTTATTATTAAATTTAATAATTATTATTAATTGTTGTTTTTAGACTGAACAGATTGCATGGCTTTGTGAGTGGGAGATCATGCCTCACAAACTTGGTTGAGTTCATTGACGAAGTGATCAGTACTATTGATGAGGGCAGGGCGGTAGAAGTAGTTTGTATGGTTTTCAGTAAGGCCTTTGAAAAGGTTACCATTGATAGGCTGTTCTGGAAGGTTGAACCGCATGGAATCCAGAGGGAGCTGGCAAATTGGATACACAATTGGCTTGATGGTAGTAAGCAGAGCGTAATAGTGGAAGGATGCTCTTGGACTGGAGGCCTGAGACACATGACGTTCATCTGGGGTCAGTGCTGGGTCCATTGCAGTTTATTATCAATGTCAATGATATTCTTGAGAATGTACAAGGCATGGTTAGTAAATTTGAAGATGAGACTAACATAAGTGGTGTCGTGGACAGTGAGGAAGTATATCAGAAATTGCAGCACGACCTTGATCAACTGGAGAAGTGGGCCGAGGAATATTTTTAGGAGAATGTGAAGACTGCAAATGCTGGATATCAGAGCTTAAAAATGTGTCCCTGGAAAAGCGCAGCATCAAAGGAGCAGGAGAATCATCTTTTCTGGCATAAGCCTAGGAACCCTCCAACCACAAGTGATGAATGCAGATTTCTCCAGCTTCCTCATTTCCCTCCCCCAACCTTTTCTCAGTTTCAACCTCAGACTCAGCTCCGCCTTCTTGACCTGCAATCTTCTTCCCGACCTCTCCGCCCCCACCCCCTCTCCGGCCTATCACCCTCACCTTCACCTTCTTCCACCTATCGCCTTCCCAACGCCCCTCCCCCAAGTCCCTCCTCCCTAACTTTTATCTTAGCCTGCTTGGCACACTCTCCTCATTCCTGAAGAAGGGCTTATGTCCGAAACGTCGATTCTCCTGCTCCTTTGATGCTGCCTGCCCTGCGGCGCTTTTTCCTGCAACATATTTTTAAGCGAGGAATATATTTGCAATGTGAGATCAAGGTAGGAGTTTCACGGTGAATGGTAGGGCCTTAAGGAGTGCAGTTGAACAGAGGGAGCATGACTTTCAGGTACACCATGCTCTGAAATTGGAGTCACAGATGGACATGGCAGTGAAGAAGGCTTTTGGCACACTGGCATTTATCAGTCAGCACATGGAGGAGAAAATTGGGAAGTTGTGTTGCAGTTATACAAGATGTCGGTGAAACTGCACTTGTAGTGTTGTGTTCAGTTTTGGTCACATTGCGATAAGCAGGCTGTTGTTAAATTGGAATTTAATTTACAAAGATGTTGCCAGGACTCATCAGTGTGACTTATAGGGAGAGGTAGGACAAGCGAGAACTTTTTTCTTTAGAGTGTAGGAGACTGAGAGGAATCCAATAGAAGTGCACAAGAATATGACAGGCATGGTTCGGGTGAATGGACTCAGCCTATTTTCCCAGAGTTGTGGAATTGAGGACGAGAGGACATCAGTTTAAGGTGAGAGGGGAAAGAATAAAAAGGAAACTGATGGAAACTGTTTTCCACAGTGAGTCGTACGCAAAGGGAATGAGCTGTCAGCTGAAGTGATGGAAGCATTTATATTAACAATATTTAAACGTCATTTGCACACGTACATGGGCAGGAAAGGAAGATGAGTCTATGGGTCAAGTGCTGGGAAATGGGGTTAGTGTGGATGGACATTTGGGTCAGCATGGACCCGTTTGGGCCAAAGGGCCTTTCTCCATGCTGTATGACTTGATTACTTTATAAATAGAACAGCATTTTGGTGAAACTCTCATTTTTCCTTTGGTCATGAGTTCGAATAATATTTGGAAAAAGATCTTTCAAGTTAACTTTGCAGATATTTTGCCTTTCAGTTTGTTATTAAACGTGTGTGTGTGTGTGTGTGTGTGTGTTCCACAGTACTTTCAAAGGGAAATATCAATGTACATATTTGCAAATACGCGTGCCATTCTTGTTTCCATCATAGTTTGAGTAATTTTACGTTGTCATAAACGTGTTGTTTTAGCAGACTAAAGAAATCCATCTGACTTGTTCCTAACACTGACTCTGACACACTCTGAGAACTATATCCTTGGCCACATCACCATACTAGTTATATTTTTTGTGGCCAGTGGAGGAGTGGGACTAGGAAAGGGAAAAGTGGTCCAAAAGCACATGAAATTGTAGACTCAGTGAGCCTAACGTCAGTGTAGAGGAGATTATTGGAGGGGATTCTGAGGGATAGGACTTCCATCCATTTAGAAAGACAAGGACTGATTTGGGATAGTCAACATAGCTTTATGTGATGAAAATCATGTCTCATTTATGTGTTTGAGTATTTTGAAGAGGTGACAAAGAAGAATGAAGAAGGCACTGTTGTATATATTGTTTAAACAGACTTCAACAATGTGTTTAATAAGGTTCCCCATCGTAGACAGGTTACTAAGGTTAGGTCACAAGGAATCGAGCGAAAGCTAACCAATTGGTACAAAATTCTCCGGAAGGTAACAGATTATTTTCCAGACTGGAGGCCAGTCGCCAGCGGTGTGCTTAAAGAATCAGTGCTGACCTCACTGCTTTTCATCATGGATATAAACGACTTGGATGGGAATATCGGAGGCATGGTCGGTAAGTTTACAGATAACATCAAAATCATGGTGCAGTAGACAGTGAAGAAGATTATCTCCGAGTACAACGGCACCGTTGACCATCAAAGGACCAAGGATTGGCAGATAGAGTTTAATTTAGATATTTGTGAGGTTTTGAATCTTGGTAAGTTAAAGCAGGGTCGTGCCCTGGGGAATGTGGCTTAACAAAGTGACCCTCATATTTCCTTACAGGTGTAATTGCAGGTATACAGGGTGGTGAACAATGCAGTTGGCATGCTTGCCTGAATCGGTCACAACATTGTGTATAGAAGTTGGGGTGGCATGTTGTGTTTGCATAGGGACGCTTGTGAGGCCACATTCAGAATACTGCGTACAATTTGTCTGGCTCTGCTAAAGGATTGATGTTGTTAAGCTTGAGAGGGTGCAGAAAAGATTTATAATGGTTTTCTGGAACCTGAAGGTTTCATCGACAGGAGAGGATGAACAGGTTGAGGCTTTTTCCCCCTGGACTGTCGGATGCTGAGGGGTGACATGAAAGTGGTTTATAAAATCATAAGGGGTATGGATACCCTGAATGGCCAAGGCCTTTTGTCCAGGGCGGCGGAGTCCACAAGTAGAGTCATAGGTTGAAGGTGACGTGGGAAAGGTTTAGAAGGGACCTTAGGGGTAACTTTTTTCATGCAGAGGGTGGTGCATGTACGGAAAGTGCTGTCAGAGAAAGTGATGGAAGCGGGTACAGTTACATGTTTAAATGTATCTGGACAGGTACATTAACAGGAATGGTTCAGAGCGATGTGAGCTAAATGCTGGCAAGTGGGACTAGATCAGATTGTGATATCTCGTCAGCACCGGAAAGCTGGAATAAAGGATCGGTTTCCACGCTGTATGACTCTCTGATTGAATAAGAGGAATGAGGAAAAATTCGAAAAAGGGCCTTTCAAGTGAAAATTTTCTTCCCCAGATGTTTGAGGTGTCTCTCTGATTACAAGATTTCAAAGCTGAGTTAGTTAAATATTTGACAGAGAAGTGAGTCACGGATAATGTGATACAGACAGTCAAGTGGGGCTTACAACACAACCTAATCAGCCACAATTTTCGTGCCTGGTGGAAAAAACTCGAAGTATCACATTACCCACTCCTGCTCCTCAGTCCCATGTTTCTGTGTTCCATTCAGCCCCTCACACCTGCTAGACGGGAGCAGTAGGAGACCACTTGCTGTTATAAACTGGTGCCAGAAACAGAGTCTACCATTCAGTCCCTCAATACTGTCACATACAGTTTGGGGTGATTTGGAAAATGTAATTGGAAATCCCAGGATGATTATGGAAGAGAACCGTCATCTCTCCTTACAGAGCTGCCCCTCTCTGCAAATTGTGTGTCATTTATTGGTCATGTTGTAGACTCAGGTTTATTGCGAATACAGCCCCCATACCTCAACCAGAGATGGCTCACAAAATTCACTGGTCTCCCAGGCCACAACATTCAAACAGACCTTCCAGGAAAATATCACCCACTAACATTCCAGTAACAGAATGTGAGAACATCACAAACAAGCGCATGTTGTTCACCACCCCCACCCCCCCACCCCCCCCCACCACACACACACACACACACACACCGCCCGCAAGCCTGCTTTGCCTTTCATGAAGATCGTGGCTGATCTGCTCTTCGTCTCAAATCCTCTTTGAAGTTCAAATCGTCATAACTCTCAACTCTCTGACAGGTCAAAATCCATCTCCAGCCTCTACAAACACTTCCATCGAACACAGAACATTGAACAGTACAGCACAGTAGAGGCTCTCGACTCTTGATTTTGTACCATCCGTTTATCCTCCTCTTGGATCAGACTCACCTACATTCCTCCGTGCACTTTCTTCCATGTGCCTATCCAAGAGTCTCCCAAGTTTCCCTCACGTATTTGACTCTATTCCCACCGCTGGCAATGCATTCCACACAACCACCACATTCGATGCGAAAAAAAACCAACCGCTGACATCTCGTCTAAACCTTCCTTTAATTACCTTAAAATTATGACCCCTAGTGATAGACATTTCTGCCCTGGTGAAAAGTCTCCGGCTATTCACTCTCTCTTTGCCTCTCATCACCTTTTAGACAATAGACAATAGACAATAGACAATAGGTGCAGGAGTAGGCGATTCAGCCCATCGAGCCTGCACCGCCATTCAATATAATCATGGCTGATCATTCCTAATCAGTATCCTGTTCCTGCCTTATCTCCATAACCCTTGATTCCACTATCTTTGAGAGCTCTATCCAACTCCTTCTTAAATGAATCCAGAGTGTGGGCCTCCACTGCCCCCTGTGGCAGAGCATTCCACACAGCCACCACTCTCTGGGTGAAGAAGTTTCTCCTGAGCTCTGTCCTAAATGGTCTACCCCGTATTTTTAAGCTGTGTCCTCTGGTTCGGCACTCACCCATCAGTGGAAATATGTTTCCTACTGCCAGAGTGTCCAAATCTTCCATAATCTTATACGTCTCAATCAGATCCGCTCTCAACCTTCGAAACTCAAGGGTATACAAGCCCAGTCGCTTCAGTCTTTCAGTGTAAGGTAATCCTGCCATTCCAGGAATTGACCTCGTGAACCTACGCTGCACTCCCTCAATAGCCAGAATGTCTTTTCTCAAGTTTGGAGACCAGAACTGCACACAGTATTCCAGGTGTGGTCTCACCAGGGCCCTGTACAACTGCAGAAGCACCTCTTTGCTTCTATACTCAATTCCTCTTGTTATGAAGGCCAGCATGCTATTAGCCTTCTTCACTACCTGCTGTACCTGCATGCTTGCCTTCATTGACTGGTGTACAAGAACACCCAGATCTCTCTGTACTGCCCCTTTACAGAAATTGATTCCATTGAGGTAGTAGTCTGCCTTCCTGTTCTTGCTACCAAAGTGGATAACCATACATTTATCCACATTAAACTGCATCTGCCATGCATCTGCCCACTCACCTAACTTGTCCAGGTCACCCTGTAATCTCTTAACATCCTCATCACTTTTCACCCTGCCACCCAGCTTTGTATCATCAGCAAATTTGCTAATGTTATTGCTGATACCATCTTCTATATCATTAACATCTATTGTAAAAAGCTGTGGTCCCAGCACGGATCCCTGCGGTACCCCACTGGTCACTGCCTGCCATTCCGAAATGGACCCTTTGTTTCCTATTAGCCAACCAATTTTCAATCTAATCTAGTACTTTGCCTCCAATACCATGCACCCTAATTTTACTCACTAACCTCCTGTGTGGGACTTTATAAAAAGCTTTCTGAAAGTCCAGGTACACTACATCTACTGGATTTCCCTCGTCCAACTTCATAGTTACATCCTCATAAAATTCAAGAAGATTAGTCAAGCATGATTTCCCCTTCATGAATCCATGCTGACTCTGTCCTATCCTGTTACTACTATCCAGATGTGCAGTAATTTCATCCTTTATAATAGACTCCAGCATCTTTCCCACCACTGAGGTCAGACTAACTGGTCTATAATTACCTGCTTTCTCTCGCCCACCTTTCTTAAAAAGTGGTATAACATTAGCCACCCTCCAATCCTCAGGAACCGACCCCGAATCTATTGAACTCTGGAAAATAATCACCAACGCATCCATGAGTTCCCGAGCGACCTCCTTCAGTACCCTGGGATGCAGACCATCAGGCCCCGGAGACTTATCAACCTTCAGACCTAACAGCTTCTCCAATACCAAATCCTGGCAAATATAAATTCCCTTAAGTTCTCCCTTCAGCCATTGTTACCTCAGGGAGATTGCTTGTGTCTTCCCAAGTGAACACAGATCTGAAGTACCCATTTAATTCCTCTGCCATTTCTTTGTTCCTAGTAATATATTCCCCTGTTTCTGTCTTCAAGGGCCCAATTTTTGTACTAACCATTTTTTTTACCTTGCACATATCTAAAAAGGCTTTTACTATCCTCCTTAATATTCTTGGCCAGTTTACCTTCGTACCTCATTTTTCCTCTGCGTATTTCCTTCTTAGTAATCCTCTGTTGCTCTTTAAAAGCTTTCCAGTCCTCAGTTTTCCCACTTATCTTAGCTATGTTATACTTTTTCTCTTTTAACTTTATATGTTTCTTTTCTTCCCTCGTCAGCCACGGCCGCCCATGCCTCCTCCTGGGATCTTTCTTCCTTTTAGGAATGAACTGATCCTGCAACTTCTGCATTATACACAGAAATATCCGCTATTGTTCCTCCACGGTCATCCCGGCTAAGGTATTGCACCATTGAACTTTGGCCAGCTCCTCCCTCATAGCTCCATAATTCCCTTTATTCAACAGAAGTACTGTCGCTTCCGACTGTACCCTCTCCCTCGATCAAGTCACCTCTCATTCTTCTTAACGCAAATAAGAAAAGCCCTAGCTCCCTCAACCTTTCTTCATAAGACCTGCCCTCCAGTCCAGGCAGGATTTCTAAATCTTCCTCATCCTTCCTATAATGGGGTCACCAGAAGTGAACAAAATACTCCAGGTGCGGTCTAACCAGGGCTCTGCAGAGCTGCAGCATAACCACATGGCTCTTAAAGTTAATCTCCCTTCTAATGAAGGTTAACACACCATTCGCCTCCTTAACAACCCTATCAATGTAGGTAGCAACTTTGAGGGATCTATGGACATGGACACCAAAATCCCTCTGTTCTTCCACACTGCCAGGAACCCTGCCTATAACCCTATATTCTGCAAATATGAGATTTCAAAGGGAATTACTTCACGCTTTTCCAGCTTGAATTCCATCTGCCACTTCTTAGCCCAGCTCTGCATTATGTCAATGTCCTGTTGCAATCTACAAAAGCCCTGCAAACACCCATGTACCACTTCACAAACCTCCGTGTCATCGGCAAACTTACTAACCCACCCTTCTACTTCCTCATCCAAGTCAGTTATAAAAGTTCCCGGAACTGATCTCTGTGGGACACCACTAGTCGCTTTCAGTGATCGAGCTCCCCTACCTCTCTGTGTAAGAGAATTCTTGACATTCACTACCCTCTGTTTGAAGAAAACATTCTCTGCTTCTACACCATGGCCTATTGATATGAACAAAAGACGGTACACTAGGGATTAGATAGAGAGACCGGCCCTGAACTCAAGGCAGTATTAGACTGAGGTTGACATCAAGGAGTCTGAGGAAAATCGCACTTATTGAGAATTGATTACGACCTGATCTACTGTTTGAAATCATTCACAGCACAACATACGATGTTTATCATCAGTGGACATCAGTCACCTCAGTCGTAGGACATCACTGCAGGAGATCCTCAGAGTAGCTCCCTCAGCCCAGACATCCCCAGTTTGTCATCATAGAATCCTTATAGCGTGGAAGGAGGCCATTCATCCCATTGAGTCCAAAGTGAGCAAAATTGAGGATATTCACTGACGTTTACATATTTTTCCGAACAGGGTGACCCTCCTCAGCTCTTAAAGCTGTGTGTGTCATTTGTAATAAGAACTGGACACTATTCAAGATCGTGCTGTTAAAGTCTGGGTAACATTCATGCAACAGCACTGCTAGACACTGTACATTTCCACAGTAAAAGGTGCAGCTTATTTGGCACCTCAATCTTTGTTCACAAGAATATGTGGACGTCATTCAACCCATCAAACTATTGGACAAGATGTGTGATAGCTCATTCAGTCCCTCCTGTCAGATACACAGTAGGAGAAGGAGTCTGCTCATTCCCTCACTTACAAGGGATCAGAAAGAGAGTGTTTTGGACCTGGAGTTACTTACTGAGGGACAGAAAGCGGTCATTCAGCTTCTCAAGTCACTAACCCAGGAACTGGAAGGTGTCAGAGATGCTCCAACTTCACAAACAACTGGAACAGGGACTAAACAGATAGACTGCACCATCATGTTCCTCGTGGCTTAATTGCTCATAGTGCATATGTGTAACTTTAATATGGTTTTCTGGTCGTAGGAATGAAACCAAGGTGTCTTGCATCTCCATGATAGTAGAACCATGGTCTCCATATAGGTCAGAAGGTGGTGTGGAATTGTTAACACTTTCAGAATGATGGTATTGTGACTGCGGACAGGATTGTGTTTAAGTGACATTCAATTTAGTATCACACAGTAACTGTGCATTAAAATGTCAGGGACAATTAAAGTGTCAAGCATACTAGCGTCGCACCTTCATCAGGTGGTAGTGGAGGGCTCGATCCTAACACACAGAACTTATAGCAAAAATTTACAGTGTGATGTAACTGAAATTATACATTGAAAAATTGACTGTCTGTTAAGCCTTTCATCTGTTAGAATACCGTGATAGCTTAACTCCTTTCATGTGTAAATGACAAAACCTTTTTTTAAACAGTTGCGTTCTCGGGTTAGCTGTTAACAACGGTGATAACTAGACATTATGTTGAAGGTGTTGGCCCCCTATGTTCTCTGTCTATGCCATGATGTTTAGGGGGTCACCATATGTTTGGGTCTCCCTGATTGGACGCAGCAGCTGATAACACACACCCGAAAAAAGGTGTCCATAGAACCTCTCTTTACTCTGTAATGACAGAAGCAAGTCAAATCCGCACACACACGGTGCACACATTTAATGTTGAGAGCCGTTACATCTCTCCACAGTCCCACACTCACAGTCCCTCTCTCCAAAGAAGCAGTTGACAATGTAACATTACCTTTCTCTGTATCTCAGCAACTATAATTGTAGCACTTGTATTGCATATGGAGTAGATCACCACATTTAGAGAAGAAGGACCGAGGGAATATAACTCAGTTTAAACAGGGACACATCACAATTAACATGATTTTCAGGAATATGGGAAAACGGGAAATTTTAGAATTAGCTCCCACTTTATTTTCCTTCTGGTTCATCATCAGCAGTCCCTTTATTCACTTTTCATTTCTCGTGCTCTCTCTCTCTCGCTCTCTGTCTGGACATTTCTCCATCCATTCAACTAACCTCCCGATCACTCATCCGGCCATCTCTGAGAGAAATAATATTATTTCCCAGTTGCTTTCAGTTGTGATGTAGGGTCACTAGATTCGACACTTCATCTGTTTTTTTCTCCTGACAGACGCTGCCATACTTGCTGAGATTCTCCAAAATTTTCAGACGCTGGAGAATTTTATTTCTTATCTCCATCATCCACGGTTCCTTGGTTTATTTCACCTTTAATGGTGTTGTTTCACAGGATGTCAGCATCACTGGCAAGGGCAGCATTTGTTATCCGTCACTAATTGCCGTTGACTGCGAGACCATTTGTGCAGACAATATGGAGCTGATTTTTTTTTGTCACACTTAGTTTCTTTACCAAATGCTATCAGGGAATTAATAAAAGAAATCCTGATTGTTTATGGTTGCCAGTGTAAAATGAGGTTTCATTCCGATTGTTCCCATTCAAATTTAAGTTCTAACATCGACTGTGGTAGGATTTGAAACAATGCTTTTAAAGTCATAACTTGTGCCTGTAAATTGCATCTGAATTACACGACCAGTGACACTATTACTCTGATATGAGATCCCTATTATGAAATAACTGGAGAGACAAGAAAAAGTTTGTGGTCAAGATATTTGTAATTGGAAGAGTTGTCAGAAAAGAACAGGGGCCGTAAAAGATGAAGTTATGAAGGAGGCAGATGATGGCTAATTCAGCAACATCACTGAGGGAGAATTGGAGACAGGCGATATTATAAAGTTAGGTGTAGGCTGGTTTGATGACAGAGAGAATACAAAGACAGGAAACAGTTCAGTGCAAAAGGGAAACTCAAGGATCTGAACAGTCTTGTTCCTTCTTGGATGTTTATGAATGAGGAGTCTGACATTGATGGAAATAAAGTGGAGTTTGTGACTGAAACTGAGGATAACAGTTTATGCATTTTTAAAATATAAATAAATGAAATAGCAATAACCTTCACCATCGCTTATAAAATGGGCAGAGATTGGCTTACCAGGAACACCAATAATAGCGAGGATGGGATAATAACCCGCTTGAATAAACATCAGTACGGGTCGTATCCGCAAGTCTAACCATGGCCAATCCTGAGAAAGCAAGTATAGGCCCGCAGATAAACTCCTGTCCATTGTTGGAATATTCCAGTCAAAAGCATTCAGATTCGGATCCATTGTTGGAGCATTCCAGTGTAATGTTCTCAGATTCTGATTCATTGTTGGAACATTCCAGTCTGTTGTTCTAAGATTGTCTTCCTCTCCCTTTCTCTGTAGCTGCTGAGGATGACACTGCCGCTGATGCTATGAGATCACACGTTGAAGAAAGTCCCTTATTAATAGAAAAGGAAAGCCTCCAGGGACACATTCAGGATCCATGAAGACTGACATCAATCACAATCACCGAACAAACAGCTCAATTTAACTTCTTTCACAACAACCATGACAAATGACAATAATACGTGGTCTTCCTGAGATGTTGACATCGCTGACTATCGGGCTTCACGAATTGTAAAGTTAGAGTTGAGGCAGAGAGATGATGTTTTCTCTTTACTAGCTCAGTGATTCGCTTCTGTTTAGACAGGGTAGGAATTGCTGGGCTCCTGAGACTATGTCTGATTACCAGGCCTGCTGCATCCTTTAGCTTTATTTATTTCTATTTAACTTTGACATTTATCTTACCAACATTTCATGGCTTAGGTGGGTTTAGGCATTTTTGAGAGACCTACTTCAGTTGTATAGACGGTTAGATACAGTCCATTTCTTGTTGTCCTTGCAGCCGCGGCCTGGTCCTCTAGAGCGATGGTCAAACTCTCACTGAACCAGGATTCTTAGTTTGACCTTTCACCAGTTATTGCTCGGCTCTCAGCAGGGCTGGAAGGCAGTAAATCTCTCCGGGCTGCTACACACTCTAGATTTCTCTCAGAATTGGCTTTTGATGTTCATTCCACCTGGATTGGAGAACTGCATGTCAGACAATATGTTTCCTGAATTGGTTTTTGGACAAGTGTGTGTTTCTAGGATATTGGAGCAGTTACTGTTTAGTAATTAAATAACCTATTAATCTGTTAAGTTTTCCAATACATTAAATTATTCCAAGTTCCTCTTGCTTTTGTTGTATTTTGTCTACAATGTTGGAATCAGTTACGTTTTGCTTAATGTCAAATATTTTGACCAAACGAAGTGCATCTGAAACACAGCACCTCACAATTACGTTAAAATAAGAAAACGTTCGGGTCGACACGTCCTTCTTCATATATTATGAGAGGCTTCTGTTCGGATCCATAACAAGGACAGATATTCATGTTTTAATTGGATAAGTATTTAGTGGACAATAAGTTTCAGGAACACGGGGTTTGACAGCGGAATGCGCCGAGCTGGATGAGTGATAATTCTATCAGGAATTATATCAGATACACAATCCACCCCACATTTCCAGCCCAGATACGTATAAGACTAGATGAGATATCTGCTCAGCATGGATCACTGTGCAGACCAGGTTCAGTACAATTGAGCAAACTGTCCAGGAGGGAATACTGTGCAGCTCTCTGTAATCTACTAGCTATCTGTCCAACATGGGGAGCAGTACAGACCACATCAGTGCATTGATTAAAAAGCCTGGACGAAACGGTCTGTCCATCATGGGTGATATGTAGAGTCTTGCTCTATAAACGTAGACAAGGTATCATGTTCAGTGTGGGAGCTGTGTTGTGAATAACAGTGAATTCATCTGTTACTCTCCCACCATGCAGAGCTGTGTACGCCACCCCCATGCATTGTTCAGTAACACTGGGTTAGATCATTGCCCAGCATGGAGAAACTAGCAGTCCATGCTGGAGGATATGCAGCTCCCATCCATTTACAGCTCCATATCTCCGTTGTGCAATGACAAGGGGGGCTGTGGGTGTGTAAATCACTGCCAGAGAGTGATGACAGGGGAATCAGTTAACATACCTACAAACAAAAGCATTTTGTGAAAAAAGGGAAAGGGAGATTAAGAGACAACTTCGTGGAAGATCACAGGTTTCAGAATGCTTAAATGAAGATATTTCGAGAGCATCCTACAAGATGAGCCATTATTATCAGGAATGATGGATGAATATGCTATTGGTGTCAGTTCAGATGATGGAGAATTCCGGATAAGCATTTGTTCTGCAGCTTTGTAACTGTGAGTAGGGTCAGCAGAGTGTATGACTCATTGGGCTGAATCTAACAATAGATGGAAATGTGTTGCTGGAAAAGCGCAGCAGGTCAGGCAGCATCTAGGGAACAGGAGAATCGACGTTTCAGGCATTAGCCCTTCTTCAGGAATCTAACAATAGTTTGTCTCAGTGCCATTTTCATTGAGTGTGACAGAGGGATTGTCTGTACGAGGCTCAGCTAGTTTCCTGGTGCTATCTTTTCGAGCTCACCTCATTAACTACCCACCCCACTCCATCCTATGGTGTCCCTCTCATTCAATACCAGCCCAATTCTCCCAGCCATCATGGCTGGAAGTACTCACCATCGCCCGGATGTCCCTGGATATTCCGTGAGCACTGGCACTGGTGCCATCTTTAAAAGGCCAATGGGCACACGGTTGAGCTTTCTCAGTTTGGAGCTGACCTGCACAGTTTACCACCAGCATGGCAGATAATGGGCAATATCACCACGGTTTGTCGACAGGGGAATGGAGGTCCTGGTGAATAGCCTAGTACAGAGCGGGGCCATTCTCTTCCCAGAGGAGGCCACATCATCAGACCCAACGAGCATGATCTAAGTTCACCACCTAGCGCAGTGCAATATCTGCGATCTGATGAAATGTCTAGCAATACAGGAAAAAACATCAATAACATTCCCTGCTTTGTCAGGATAAGGGTCACCGTATTCTCTCTGCTCCCTCACAATTACGGTATATCTGCTATATCTGTCATAGAACCTATCCCCGAACAAGGCTCATGCTCCACCACTCCCTCTATTGCATGCACCACCTTCCCCCTCTCTCTCTCTCTCTGTGTCTCTCTCTGTCTCTCTCTCTGTCTCTCTCCCCAATCCCCCTCCCCTCACATTTGCAATACCCCCACACGGCAATGGAATGTTCTGGAGAATGCCAACTATGGAATGTTCCAGACAACGTTCCAAGTAATTCCAATTTACAGAAAAATGTCAGTTTCCCAGTATGTAATACATCAAGGGAAGGAGTGGAAATGTATGTTTTTAAAATCACATAGTATTCAAATCCATCATGAGTCATTTCAACCATTTAAACGTGCTCTAGTATTGATAAGATCGGGGGTGATCTGATTGTGCACTGAGCTCCATGTTAGAGGAACTTTCAAACATTCAACCCCCTGGGTTTATGTCACTGACAAGACGACACTCAAGCACGTCTACCCCGGTTTTCTTCAAGCACCTGTTTGAGGTCATTTCCCATGGGTGAACGGACTCTCCTAACAATATATTCCACCAGCTTTATACGTCTATGTAATGGTAAGCACATTTTGCACAGACCAATCAAAAATATACGCTTATTTTATGGTTATCAATGTCAAATTACAATTAATAATTTTGGATATTTGACTTGTCTCATCTTATTGTATT
The DNA here is from genome assembly GCF_037043375.1 of Chiloscyllium plagiosum. Taxonomy (NCBI): domain Eukaryota; kingdom Metazoa; phylum Chordata; class Chondrichthyes; order Orectolobiformes; family Hemiscylliidae; genus Chiloscyllium; species Chiloscyllium plagiosum. The sequence goes on along the minus strand of NW_028270188.1, from coordinate 947,696 downwards.
CAGCTAAAGACAGCTTCTAAACACTTTTCTCATTATAAAATACAAATTAGAGCAAAGAACATTTTTATCCTCAATCATTATCTTGACCGTTCTCTGAATTGTACTTTTTTCCTTGTTATGAAAATTTCTATTACCCTTTTTCTGTGACTTTTTCTGAATGTCGCAGTTACATGGTCTCCACGCAGTTGGCTGGACGGCTGCTTTGCGATGCACAGGGAAGCCAACAGCCCAGGTTCAATTCCCCACCCTGACAGAGGTTACCATGAAGGGGACGCTCTCTCATCCTCACCCCAGCACCCGAGGTGTGGTAACCCTCAGCGTAAACCACCACGAGTGGGCTCTCTCTCTCTATTGACAGAGCAGCCCCATGATTCTTTGGAACTGTATTCTATCACTCTTAACATTTTAGAATGTTATCCATGTCATCATTTCGTTTTACCTTATATTCCTGGATGTTGTGGAGCAGTGCCATTTTTTTACCACTGCCAAAATTACTCCCAAACTGTACATCCCTGCCCATTCCCCAAAAATCCATGACTCCATCGTTATTTATGAACCTTGCGTTCTGTGTCTCAAAAAATATTTAATATCTCTGCCTCCAATGATCTGCAAAAAAAATAACAAATTAACAAAAAAAATTAACCTCATTTGTATGAGTCAGATTTTTTTTGTCACCTTACCTGAAAAAGGATATAATTACATTGGAAGCAATCCAAAGAAATTTCACTTCACTGCGATGAAGAGCTTATATTATGGAGGCTTTAACAGGTTACTCTTGGAATGAGACATGATTTGATTTAAACACACAAAACCTTGAGGACAGTGGATCAGGTAAATACACACTGGGAGTTTTTATATTACAAACTTGTGTCATTTTCAGAGAACTTAGACAATGTTGAAGCACGATATTCTGCCCATCGAGTCCACACTGACCCACTGAAAAGCATCCCAGACAGCCCTGCCCCTTCCACGTAACCCAGATATTCCCATGACAAACCCACCTAACCTACACATCACTGGGCACTATCGGCAATCAGGCATGGCCGATCCACTCTAAGTTGCACATCTTTAGATTGTGGGGGGAAACTGGAGCACTGGGAGGAAACCCACACAGACACGGGGTGAATGTTTAAACTCCATATAGAGGGTCGCCTAAAGTTGGAATTAAGCTCAGCTGCTTGGTGATGTGAGGCAGCAGTACTGAACACAGATCCACCATGCTCCTCTGTGGCTTAAGAAAGAAAACTGTCTGACTTGTTTCTGTCACTGAACCTGACCCAGTCTGAGACCTTTATCATCGGCCATATCACCACCCTGGTTACATTTGTGGGCGGCACGGTGGTTAGCACAGCTGCCTCACAGCGCCAGAGACCCGGGTTCAATTCCCGCCTCAGGCGACTGACTGTGTGGAGTTTGCACGTTCTCCCCGTGTCTGCGTGGGTTTCCTCCGGGTGATCCGGTTTCCTCCCACAGTTCAAAGATGTGCAGGTAAGGTGAATTGGCCATACTAAATTGTAGGGGTATGGGTGCGTTGCGCTTCGGCGGGGCGGTGTGAACCTGTTGGGCCGAAGGGCCTGTTTCCACACTGTAATGTAATCTAAAATTTAAAATTTGTTGTAAGTAATGGAGGAGTGGGACTAGAAAGGGAACGTGTTGACACCCTCCAACCTCAGTCAGGACCCGAGTGAGGAGAAATTCACAAAGTGGGATTTCATTCAAGTGGGAATTCTCTTTCCCAGAAGTTTGATGGTTCAGTCTTTATATTATATCGATGCTGGATTCGTCTGTTTTTCCATAGACAAGTAAATCAGGGATAATAGTGCTTGGAGAGAAAAGTGCAGCTGCGAACACAATGAGATAAGCCATGTCCTTATTTATTGGTGGAGTAGTGTCAAAGGGCTGAATGGCCCAATCGTGTCTGTCAGCCCTCTGCTCTGATGTTCCATTCAGCCCTTCGGACCTGCTATACAAGGGCAGATCGAGGCCACTCCGATGGTTCGGTGTAGTTTCAGAAATGTACTTGGAAAATCCAGGCTGTGTCAGCAACTGACCCCCACACCCCAACCCCTCTTTCCAGGCCTCCCCTCTCTGTAACTTCTGCTCCCCACTTGGGTTATGTTACAGACCCAGATTCGTTGTGGATACAGCCCCCATCCCCCACCCAGGGGACAAATCCTGTACTCTCCCTGGATGCAACATTGCACAACACGACGTCCAGGAAAATAACCAGTTACCTTCCAAAAGCATAACATAAAAACGAAAGAAATAGGACCAGGAGCGGTCTATTCGGCCCCTCAAGCCTACACTGTCATTCAATTATAACATGGCTGATCAACTCCAGGGCATAACTCCACTTTCCTGCTAACCCGTTGTATCCTTCAACTCGCTGATATGTCATAAAACCATTCCACTCCGTCTGTAAATACATTCAGTGTCCCAGCCCCCACAACTCTCTGCGTTAGGGTATTCCATACATTCACTAACGTCAAAAAGAAGACATTTTTGCATATCAGTTTGAATTCGGTATCCCTTATTCTGTACCGATATCCCCGAATTCAAGACTCTGGCCAATAGTGGACCCATATTCTCTACATTTACCTTTCAGCCCTCTCTGTATCTTGTAAGTTTCATTAATATCACCCTCATTCATTTCAGCCACAATGAATAATCGTCTCACCAATTTAGATGTTCTCAATAATTCAAAATTGTCATCTCAGGAACCCGCCTAATGAACCAACCTGGTTATTTGCTTTATCAGCATGCTGACTTTATGTTTCATACACGGGAACACTCCAATCCCTTTGAACTGCTCCTTTTTTGGTAGTCCTTTTCATTAAATAACAGCCTGTCTTTTGGTTCTCAGTGTCATCCACAAACTCGGATGTATATTGCACTCAGCTTCCACCGTCAGGCTATCAGTATAGATGGTCAATAACTGATGCCATCGGACTGATATTTGTGGTAATCCAGTTGATACATGTTATCATAAAGCTCTATTAATTCTTACTCTCCAATTTCTATGTGTTAACCAATCGTCATTCCATCCAAATATATTATCCGTCATATTATGAGCTTCTGTATTGTGTAAGAACCTTTATTTTGTGATACGTTATGGAAAATCTCTGGAAAGCCTCATGTCTACCAGTTCCTTTTCATCAAGTCCGCTTGTTATGTTCTCAGTGGTATCCAGATAAACCTTGCATGATTTTTTATAGATCCCCTTGCATAAAACCATACTGATTCTGTGTGAAGCTTTTCTAAATGTCCTGCAATTCCCTCATTAATAACAAACTCTCGAAGATTCCCAGCAATAATGGTGAAGCTAAATGGTTCCTGCTTTCAGTGTCGTTCATTTCTTGAAGATGGGCTCCACATTGGAGTTTCTCCAGTTTCGCTGGAACACTCCTGTAAGCCACAGAGTTATGGAATATTTTACACGGTGCCACTAGTCACTCTGTAACCACTTCCTTTAAAACCAGCTATGAAATTCTGCTGACCTTCCCCCCCCCCCCCCCCCCACGCCCCCTTACACTTCTTTATTTGTTTTAAAAAAAGCTTGTTGCTTTTGTTGGAACATCCCTACTAATACCATTTTGTTTATAGCATTGAAATATTTACAGTGCCTCACGTTGTGAGGACCAATGTAAAATATTGGTGTAAATTACCTGCAAATTCCCTCTGGGCATTTCCCCCGTCACACCCTCCAAATATCCTCAATACACTTTCCTGACTTCATTTCCACAAAACGTCAGGCAATCATCCTGATATTTTTTGTTATAAACACAGAAGAGCTCATACAGCCATATCACCCACAAACAGACCCTTTGGTCCAACTTGTCCATTCTGACCAGGTTTTGCAAACTAAACTAGTTTCACCTGCTTGCACTTGGCCAAAATGCCTCTGTACGTTTCCCATTAATATGTTTGTCCAACTGTCTTTTCAATATTGTAGCTGTATCTACCACTTTTCCTCTGGCAGCTCATTCCATGCACACGTTAACCTCTGCATAAAAACATTGCTTCTTCGTCCCTTTTAAATCTTCCCCTTTCACCTTAAAGCTATGTCCTCCATGTTTGAAATTCACTAACCTGTCGAAAAGACGTTGGCTATGCAACCTATCCATGTCTCTCATGATTTTATACACTTCTATAATTTCACCCCTCAACCTCCTACACTCCATCTGATATTAACTTCAAGACCAAGCATTTAAAAATAATTATTGCCAATTTGAAACATTATTAAAAGCGAATGGTAAATAACACGCAGCCTAAAATTTCATACTGTGATTTGTTTTTCTCCATATTACATTACTAAGGCAGCATGAAACTCTTACTAGTGCCAATAAGAAGTCAAACACCTGAATTTCTTTGTCTGAAGGGGGCGAAGATCTCTGCAGTGAAAACGTATCTCTGCCCAAACCTATGTAATGTCACATAGTCAATATTCGTCCTCCTGGTCTCCCTGTGTGATTGTGCCTTCTTTAGCTTGCACTCCTTTCCCCAACTCACATCTTAATTTAAACCCATTTTACATCATCATCTCGTTCACCACTGATAAAAGCCCGGTTTATCTTTTGCCACACACTCTTTACACTGTCATCCACCCCCCACCTCTGACAAGGGAATAAAAAGCCCATTTTCCAATCATTTTCAATTCTGAACAAGTGTCACACTGGACATGAAACGTTAACTCTGTTCCTATGTCTCTCCAAATGCTGCCAGACCTGCTGAGTTTTTCCAGAATAGGCACAGCACAAATTTTCAATTAAATAAACAACTATTGATACTGGAAATAAAAATACAAAAATTGCTGGAGGATCTGTGAGCTTTGTAGAACGGACACTTAGCCAAAAGATTAACTCTGAATTAACTCCAGAATATGCTGCCAGACCTGCATAGTTTGTTCAACAATTTCTGTTTTTGAACAAGTTCCAAAATTATGTGTCAAGGCTGCTCATACGCCCTGTTCAGCATGGAATTCCATACACAAGGAAGTGAACGATAACACAAGGTGCACAAATTCCTTGGTTCCATAAGTTTGGCATCACTGATACTACAGAGCTCTTAATCATGGTCAGGGAGATAAACAGAGGGAAACGCATTCACTTCAAACACAGAAGATGGCATTGCGGGAAAGGAAAAGATTCAGATGAATACGTTAAAGTGTTTGAGTAATGTAACAAATTAGAGGTGTGACACCCGGGAGAAACCCTCAGCAGAATGAGGATATGAAAATGGAAGTTTTACCACATCAGAAACCAGTTTAGGTCACTGAGTACAGGGCTGATGGGTGAATGGGTCTCGATATGATCTGCGGGACGGTCAGGAGAATGGAATCGCAGATATTGCAGTTCGAACTGGTTCTATCATGTGATGCTGTGGACAATTATTCGTCACTGAATGAGGGGTGAACGTGCCAGAGTCAGAATCATGTGTATCTAAACGTAATCATAACACGTTAAAGCTACCACACTTGACTGTTAGGATTCCAAACATCAGGGCTAACATCTGGGAGAGAGGGAGATATTATCCCCAGACTAACAGATCAGATCTAAGATTTGTAGTCCTGCCACATCCAGTCATAAATATCAACGGACCATTCAAAAACTTACTGGAGTAGAGGACTCCAGATATATCACCATCCTAAATAATGGATCAACCCTGTACATCAGTGTAAAAGGCAACAATACAGTGTATGCACCATCCTCAGCCAGAAGTGTTGTTTGGATGATGCAGATCACCCTCGCCATGATGCACATGGAATCACAGATGCCCGTCTTCAATCAATTCAATTCGCTGCACGTGAGATGAACAAACAACTGAACACAGCAGATACGACAAAGGCAATGAGCCCTGACACCATTCCTGTAATAGGACTGAAGACTTGTGCTTCACAACAAGCCGTGTCCCTGGGGAAGCTGTTTCATTCCAGCTCCAACTCTGACATCCCCCTGGCAATGCGGAAAATTACTCAATTATGTCCAGTCCGCAAAGAGGAGAATAATTACAATCTGACAAATTACCACCCCATCAGTCCCATCTGGATACTCAAACTGGTGGGAGTTCTTTCTGACAGAGTTGTCAAGCAGCACAGAAATAACCTGCTCAGTGTGGTTTCTGATAGGTCCCAATGTGGAGATAGTGCTGTTGTGGAAAAGACACTGGATTACTAATCCAGACCAGGCAAATGCTCTGTCAGCTGGTGGAAGTTAAAAACAACTAATAACATATAAATATCTAAATCTGGTGTCAGTAATGGTGACCCTAAAGCCATTGTCGATTGTAAGCATCTATTCCTTTCCCCAATGTACTTTCAGGAAGTGAATCTCCCGTGCTTTCTTTGTCTGGCCTAAAAGGGACTCCAGACACACAGACATGTGAAAAGCTCTTCAATGGTCTCTGAAACGGCCAAGCAAGACACTCAATTGTATCAAACTGGTTCGAGTACTTCAAGGGTAAAACCATACCCAATGCCCAGCACTAGACTCGGTATCGGAAAAGGGAACGGGAGACACCGTCCTGTCGACCCTGAAGAGATTTCCTTCTGAACATGTAAGAGGTATTGACAACATTTACAGAGCTTTCCCACAGACTGCACAGAAACACCAGGAAAGGAGGAGGGCATTCAACACATTGAGGCTTCCCCATTCTAGCTAATGGAGAAAATTTCCTCAGTGCAGTTTTCCTTACACAGTGTTTCGTATCCCTTAATATGCTTAAACATCGTGAAATATGTAATAAGAACTGCTGTCGTCACTATCGTCCATCAATTGTGCGCTTCCAATCAATATACAGACCGTTCTGTGTTGACACATGCCTATTAATCATGATTTGGCTGCAATGCCGTTCATGAATTGTGTGTTTTTCTTTTAAAATAAAGCAAGCTCGTGTTCACTGTTACGCGATTCCATCCCAACGTTGGCTGAACAGCAAAACCCAAGCTCGTGATCCTCTATCTGCAAAATGCACACTCAGTGTGTTCAGCTAAAACAGGGATGCAATGCGCTCTGCAAGCCTTGAAACTGAGCCTCACACTGGGAATTGTAGTCTACGTTTCGAAGAAACACCATTTCAAACTGGGGGAGAATTTCGGGAAGTACTGGAATTCCACGGCAGCATCCCTGTGGTGCACTTTTGGACATCAATCTCCAGTCACACAAACAGCCTTCTAACAACATGCTCTGTATGCTAACACTAAATTGACTTGGATGCAATATGGCAAGTCCTTGATGAGTGCGAATTGTTCCCTTTTTAATAAGATTAGATCCCCTACAGTGTGGAAACAGGCCCTTCGGCCCAATCAGTCCACAAAGAGTAGCCCATCCAGGCCCATTTCCCTCTGGCGAATGCACCTAACGCTATGGGCAATTTAGCATGGCCAATTCACCTGACCTGCACATCTTTGGACTGTGGGAGGAAACGGGAGCACCCGGAGGAAACCCACGCAGACACAGGGAGAACTAGCAAACTCCACACAGACAGTCGTCCAAGGAGCGAATTTGACCTGGGACCCTGGTGCTGTGAGGCCGCAATGCTAGCCACTGAATCACTGTGCCGCTTGAGGTAGCTGCAGAATACCTGGGGATTCTTCCTAATCTTACCTTGCCAGCAAGTTTCCATGCCCCTGTTTAAGTCAGTCCTCTTCAAGTGATTGATTTGCTTCTTCTTTCTATTTTAAATGGCCTGCCACTTATCCTGCCATTATTTGCCTGAAACGTAGATTAGACAGCCAGAGAAACAGTTTGTTTATTTCCAACTTGTCATATGTTCAGTGCATTTTCTAAATTTCACTGCGGTCACCTCTCAATCTCGCCGTTTGAGGGATTAATCTGGAGAATGTCCATTGCACTTCCTCTGCCGTCAGCATATTCTTTCTCAGATTGAGTCACCAACACTGTACACAATACTCCACATACAGTCTCACCAACATGCTGTGAAACTGCTTTAACATGTCCTTCCATCTATATTCTGATTCCCTTAAATGAAGGCGAACATAACTTTAACTTTCCACTTACATATATTCCTCAAAATCCCTTTCACATTTTTTTACGAACTCACTGTATGAGTTCTTACCGAAAACCTTCTGAAAATCCAAATATGCCAATTCTACTGGTTCCCCATTATCTATGCTGTAAGAAACAATTTCAAATAATGCCGAAGTTTGTCAAGTATGGTTTCTCTGTCAGAAACACATGCTGATACTCTCAAATGTTGCTGTTAATTTCTAAATATCGAACATAACGTGATACGTAGTAGATTCCAACGGTTTTCTTACAGATGTCAAGTTAATTGGCCTGCAGTTCTCCACACTGTCTCCTCTTCCGTTGCAGATGCTCGGATCCATTCCATTTACCTACAATACTTGGAACACGTTTACTTCCTTCCATTTATCTACAATGGCTTCAGGCCTCTGCACAAAGTGCAGGAAAATAAAACACTTTCATCGACAGCACAGTCAATACTTCTCTGCTGATATATTGCTAATATTTTGATGTGAAGTACATCTGGTTTGTCAAACTTAGAAATGCGCAATCCAGCTGCAGGTTCAGGTCCTACCTTGTTACTGACATAAATTGACTTTATGTCTTCAGTGTCAAAAGTTCCATATGATCATTTGATAATTCTGGGTGATTTTCTGGCTCTTCCTCCATGAAGACAGATGCAAAGTAACTGGTTGATATCTCCGCCATTTCCCTGTTTCCAACAATATATTCTCCTCTCCCGATTATACAATTTCCTATTTGATCTTGCTTTATTTTGTTTTATTTGAAATACAGATTGTAGATTTATGCAGATTTTGTGCTCTCTCCATTGTGAAAACGGCCCTTGGGCCCAGCAGTTCTACACTGCCCCTTCGAAGAAGAACCCACGCAGACCCATTTCCATACGATTCTACGTTAAAGCCAGACTAATGATCCTAATGTACACATCCCTGAACACTATGGAGCAATTTCGCATGGCCAATACACCTAACCTGCAGATCTTTGGATTGTGGGAGGAAACCGAAGCACCCAGAGGAAACTAACAGAGACAGGGGGAGCATTGAAAACTCCACACAGACAACTTTCTGAGTATTCTCACGTTTTCACAATGTTTGAAATTCTTCTGAAGTCACTTCCTATGATTAATACAATTTTTAATTTCTTATGTTAACCATCACTAAGTCACTTCCCCTGTCTTTGGTAATTGTACCTTAAAAAATAGACGTATTTTTCAGACTATGCAATATTTCTATAGATGCCCTGGTCCTGAGCAGATATATTCAATAACACAGCAATCGGGGAGAGAAGAAATTGCGGGAGCCCTGGCTGATAATTTTGCATCATCGTTAGCCACAGGTGAAGTCACCGAAGGCTGGTGGGGAGCGAATGTTGTGCCCTTATTCAAGAAGAGCTGCAACGAATAACATAGGAACTATAAACCTGTTAGCTTCACAACTGTGATAGGTATGTTAATTGAGAAGGCTCTGAGATAAGATATACATACATTTGGAACGACACCGAGCAGTCAGCACAGCTTTGTGCATGGACGATCACAATTTACTAATTTTCAGCGTTCTTTGATGAACTGACCAGGAATGTTGACGAGGGTAGGACAAACGCAGTCGATCTAGATTTCAGAAAGTCCTTTAGATTAGATTAGATTCCCTACAGTGTGAGAACATGCCCGCCGGCCCAACAAATCCACACCAACCCTCCGAAGAGCAACCCACCCTGACTAATGTACCTAATACTACGGGCAATTTCGCATGACAATTCACGTCACCTGCAAATCTTTGGAGTGTGGGAGGAAACCAGAACACCCGGAGGAAATCCACGCAGACACGGGGAGAATGTGCAAACTTTAAATTTCCTGATATTAATTGGGAAAGCTATAGCTCAAGTTCGTTAGATGGGTCAGTGTTTGTCCAATGTGTGCAGGAGGGTTTCCTGACACAATATGTAGATAGGCCAACAAGAGGTGAGGCCATACTGGATTTGGTTCTGGGTAATGAACCAGGCCAGGTGTTAGAATTAGAGGTAGGTGAGCACTTTGGGGACAGTGACCACAATTCGGTGACTTTTACTCTAGTGATGGAGAGGGATAAGTGTGCATGAGTTATAGATGGGGGCAGGGAAATTATGATGCTGTGAGGCATGACTTAGGATGTGTGGCCTGGAAAAATAAGCTTCAAGGCAAGGGTGTAATTGATATGTGGAGCTTGTACAAGGAGCAACTATTGAGTGTCCTTGATAAGTATGTGCCCGTCAGGCAGGGAGGGAAGGGTCGTGTGAGGGAGCCGTGGTTTAATAAGGAATTGGAATCCCTTGTTAAATGGAAGAGGGCGGCCTATGTAAAGATGAGGCGTGAAGGTTCAATTGGGGCGTTTGAGAGTTATAAGGTAGCCAGGAACGACCTGAAGAGAGAGCTAAGAGCAGCAAGGAGGGGACATGATAGGTCCTTAGTTGGTAGGATTAGGGAAAACCCTAAGGCTTTCTATAGGTATGTCAGGAATAAAAGAATGACAAGGGTAGGAATAGGTCCAGTCAAGGATAGGAGTGGAAAGTTGCGTGTGGAGGCTGAAGAGATTGGGGAGACAAAGAATGAATACTTTTCGTCAGTATTCAATCAGGAACAGGACATTGTTGTCAATGTAAGTACTGAGTCACAATTAAGTAGAATGGATGGCTTTGAGGTATGTAGAGAAGAGGTGTTGGAAATTCTGGAAAGGGTGAAAATAGATAAGTCCCCTGGGCCTGATGGCATTTATCCTAGGATTCTCTGGGAAGCAAGGGAGGAGATTGCAGAGCCATTGGCCTTGATTTTTATGTCCTCGTTGTCTATAGGAGTAGTGCCAGAAGATTGGAGGCTAGCAAATGTGGTTCCCTTGTTCAAGAAGGGGAGTAGGGATAACCCTAGTAACTATAGGCCGGTGAGTCTCACTTCTGTTGTGGGCAAAATCTTAGAGAGAATTGTAAGGGATAGAATTTATGAACATCTGGATAGGAATAATGTGATCAAGGATAGTCAGCATGGATTTGTGAAGGGCAGGTCGTGCCTCACAAACCTTATTGAATTCTTTGAGAAGGTGACTAAGGAGGTGGACGAGGGGAAAGCAGTAGATGTGGTGTATATGGATTTTAGTAAGGCGTTTGATAAGGTTCCCCATGGTAGACTACTGCAAAAAATACGGAGGTATGGCATTGAGGGTGAGTTGGAGGTTTGGATTAGGAGTTGGCTGGCTGGAAGAAGACAGAGGGTAGTAGTTGATGGCAAAGGTTCATCTTGGAGTGCCGTCACTAGCGGTGTTCCGCAAGGATCTGTTTTGGGACCATTGCTGTTTGTCATTTGTATAAATGACCTGGAGGAGGGGTTAGAAGGTTGGGTGAGCAAGTTTGCGGATGATACGAAAGTTGGAGGAGTTGTAGACAGTGAGAAAGGATGTGGCAGGTTACAGCGGGATATAGATAAGCTGCAGAACTGGGCAGAAAGGTGGCAAATGGAGTTCAATGTAGCTAAGTGTGAGGTGATTCACTTTGGTAAGAGTAATAAAAAGATGGGGTACTGGGCGAACGGTCGGATACTTGGTAGTGTGGATGAGCAGAGGGATCTTGGTGTCCATGTACACAAATCTTTGAAAGTTGCCACCCAGGTAAATAGTGCTGTGAAGAAGGCATATGGCGTACTGGCTTTTATTGGTAGAGGAATTGAGTCCCGGAGTACTGAGGTCATGTTGCAGTTGTATAAGACTCTGGTGCGGCCATATCTGGAGTATTGTGTGCAGTCTTGGTCGCCATACTATAGGAAGGATGTGGAGGCACTGGAACGGGTGCAGAGGAGGTTTACCAGGATGTTGCCTGGTATGGTAGAAAGATCGTATGAGGAAAGGCTGAGGCACTTGGTGTTGTTTTCATTGGAGAAAAGAAGGTTTAGGGGTGACTTGATAGAGGTGTATAAGATGATTAGGGGTTTAGATAGGGTCGACAGTGAGAATCTTTTTCCACGTATGGAGTCAGCTATTACAAGGGGGCATAGCTTTAAATTAAGGGGGGGGGGGGGGGTAGGTATAGGACAGATGTTAGGGGTAGGTTCTTTACTCAGCGAGTCGTGAGTTCATGGAATGCCCTTCCAGTAGCAGTGGTGGACTCTCCCTCATTATGGGCATTTAAGCGGGCATTGGATAGGCATATGGAGGATAGTGGGCTAGTGTAGGTTAGGTGGGCTTGGATCGGCGCAACATCAAGGGCCGAAGGGCTTGTACTGCGCTGTATTCTTCTATGTTCTATGTTCCACACAGTCAGTTGCCTGAGGCTGGATTTGAAGCTCGGTTCCTGGCGCTGTGAGGCAGCAGTCCTAACCACTCAGCCACGGCGTCGCCCCAAGGTTCCATGTGATAGGCTCCTCTGAACTGTTCGATCACATAGAATTCAGAGGGAGCTGGAAAACTCAACACACAATTGGTTTGATGGTAGGTAGCAGAGTGTAATAGTGGAAGGATGCTTGTCGGACTGGAGGCCTGTGGCAAGTGGAATGCCTCAGGGGTCTGTGCTGGGACCATTGCTGTTATCGCTATCAATGATTTTGTTGAGAATGTACAAGGCACGATTAGTAATTTTGCTGATGACAATAAAATAAGCGGTACCGTGGACAGTGAGGAAGGTTGTCAGATATTGCAGCCGGACTTGATCAGCTGGGGTCGAGAAATGGCAAATGGAGTTTAATATAGATTAAGGCGAGGTCTTGCATTTTGGAAAATCAAATCAATGTAGGAGTTTCATGATGAATGGTTCGGCCTTCAGGAGTGCAGTGGAACAGAAGGTCCATGGAATTCAGGTGCACGGATCTCTCAAAGTAGAGTCACAGGTAGACGACAGTGAAGAATGCTTTTGGCACACTGGCTTTCATTAGTCAGGGAATTGAACATCGAAGTTGGGGAGTTACGTTGCAGTTAAAAAGGATGTTGGTGAGGCTGCGCTTGGAATACTGTGTTCGGTTTTTTTCAATTTGCTCCAGGAAGGATATGATGAAATTGGAAAAAGTGCAGGAGAAATTCACAAGGATATCGCCAGGAATCAATAGTTGGGTTATAGGGAGAGTTTGGACAGGTTAGGTAATTTTTCTTTAGAGTGTACAAGACTGAGATGATATATTACAGAAGTATATAAGATCATGAGAGACATGGATAGGGCGAATGCACTCAATCTTTTTCCCAGTGGTGTGAATCATAGACTAAAGGGCATCAGTTTAAGGTCAGAGGGGAAAGAGTTAAAGGGAACCTGAGGGGCAATGTTTTTTACACAGAGGCTGGTACACATTTGGAATGAGCAGCCAGTGGTTGAGGGGGTTACATTAACAACATTTAAAAGGAATTTGGACAAATACATGGATAGGAAAGGATTAGATTGAAACGGGGGCAATGGCAGGGAGATGAGGTTACTGTGAGTGCACAGTTTGGTTGGAATGGACCGGTTTGGAACAAAGGGTCTGCCTCTGTGCTTTAGGACTCTATGACGCTAACAACCATTGCTTGTCTCCCACTGAATGCCGTATTGTATTTTCCCAATTCACTGGGGCGAACATGACCCTCCAGCCTCCAAGCTTCCATTATGTTTGACCATAATGTTCAACAGTCGTTATTATATGCAGATGCCGTATAAAATGCAACATATTAATGTCACTTTTCCTCAGAACAAGGTTCTTAATTAGTCCTTATGAGCACACATCACCAAATCCAAACTAACCTTGTCTCTAGTTTGGATCACAACATACTCTTCAAGCTACCTGATACACACTTCTACATAGAACATAGAACATAGAACAATACAGCACAGAACAGGACCTTCGGTCCATGATGTTGTGCCGAACATTTGTCCGAGCTTAAGCATCCATCCATGTACTGATCCAATTGCCGCTTAAAGGTCACCAAAGATTCTGACTCTACCACTCCCACAGGCAGCGCATTCCATGCCCCCACTACTCTCTACGTAAAGAACCCACCACTGACATCTCCCCTCTACCTTCCACCCTTCACCTTAAATTTATGTCCCCTTGAAACACTCTGTTGTACCCGGGGAAAAAGTTTCTGACTGTCTACTCTATTTCTCTGATCATCTTATAAACCTCTATCAAGTCACCCCTCATCCTTCGCCGTTCCAACAAAAAAAGGCCTAACACTCTCAACCTATCCTCGTACGACCTATTCTCCATTCCAGGCAACATCCTGGTAAATCTTCTCTGCACCCTCTCCAAAGCTTCCACATCTTTCCTAAAGTGAGGCGACCAGAACTGCACACAGTACTCCAAATGTGGCCTAACCAAAGTCCTATACAGTTGCAACATCACTTCACGACTCTTGAATTCAATCCCTCTGCTAATGAACGCTAATACACCATAGGCCTACTTACAAGGTCTATCCACCTGAGTGGCAACTTTCAAAGATCTATGAACATAGACCCCAAGATCCCTCTGTTCCTCCACCTCACTAAGAACCCTACCGTTAACCCTGTATTCTGCATTCTTAATTGTCTTTCCAAAATGGACAACCTCACACTTGGCAGGGTTGAACTCCATCTGCCTCTCCTCAGCCCAGCTCTGCATCATATCTAAGTCCCTTTGCAGCCGACAACAGCCCTCCTCACTATCCACAACTCCACCAATCTTCGTATCATCTGCAAATTTACTGACCCACCCTTCGGCTCCCTCATCCAAGTCATTAATTAAAGTTACAAACAGCAGAGGACCCAGAACTGATCCCTGCGGAACTCCACTTGTAACTGGGCTCCAGACTGAATATTTACCATCTACCACCACTCTCTGACTTCGACCGGTTAGCCAGTTTTCTATCCAATTGGCCAAATTTCCCTCTATCCCCTGCCTCCTGACTTTTGCTTAAGCCTACCATGGGGAACCTTATCAAGTGCCTTACTAAAATCCATGTATACTACACCCACTGTTCTACCCTCATCCTCATGCTTGGTCACCTCCTCAAAGAATTCAATAAGACTTGTAAGGCAAGACCTACCCTTCACAAATCCGTGCTGGCTGTCCCTAATCAAGTAGTGTCTTTCCAGATACTCATAAATCCTATCCCTCAGTACCCTTTCCATTACTTTGCCTACCATCGAAGTAAGACTAACTGGCCTGTAATTCCCGGGGTTATCCCTATTCCCTTTTTTGAACGGGGCACAACATTCGCCACTCTCCAGTCCCCTGGCACCACTCCCGTTGACAGTGAAGACGAAAAGATCATTGCCAACGGTACTGCAATTTCCCCTCTTGCTTCCCACATAATCCTAGGATATATCCCGTCAGGCCCGGGGGCCTTGTCTATCCTCAGGTTGTTCAAAATGTCCAACACATCTGTGCAACAGAAGACCGAAGAAAAGACCCAGGAAAATCTACAGAGGAAGATTCACAGGAAAATCGACGTTCACTTTCTTTCTCAGAGTTAAGGAATAAACTTTTATTGTTTTCTTTAAACAGTGGGATTTGATCGTTCTTTGTCACTCACACTTTTATCGACTATGAATCGAGGTGATTTTTTCTGTGTGTCTGGTTTAAATTAGCAGAAGGGCTTCAAAGTTTTCGAGAAGATTTGTTGTTGTGGTTCTGTTCGCCGAGCTGGGAATTTGTGTTGCAGACGTTTCGTCCCCTGTCTTGGTGACATCCTCAGTGCTTGGGAGCCTCCTGTGAAGCGCTTCTGTGATCTTTCCTCCGGCATTTGTAGTGGTTTGTGTCTGTCGCTTCTGGTTGTCAGTTCCAGCTGTCCGTTGCAGTGGTCGGTATATTGGGTCCAGGTCGATGTGCTTATTGATTGAATCTGTGGATGAGTGCCATGCCACTAGGAATTCCCTGGCTGTTCTCTGTTTGGCTTGTCCTATAATAGTAGTGTTGTCCCAGTTGAACTCATGTTGCTTGTCATCTGCGTGTATGGCTACTAAGGATAGCTGGTCGTGTCGTTTCGTGGCTAGTTGGTGTTCATGGATGCTTTCTTCCTGTTTGTCCCATGTCGTGTTTTTTGCAGTTCTTGCATGCGATTTGCAAAATCACTATAAATGTCGGAGGAAACATCACAGAAGCGTTTTACAGGAGGTTCCCAAGCACTGAGGATCTCACCTAGACAGGGGACGAAATGTCTGCAACACAAATTCCCAGGTCGGCGAACAGATCCACAACGAAGGGCTTAACACTCTGTCATAACATTGATTTTTAACGCAGATGTAATGAAGACTTCAACCGATTTCTTAAAATTATGCAGACACATGTAAACATGCCACCAAATTATACAGCTGGGATTTCGTTTTTTTTTGTTGCTAAGGAAAGGCACTATGTACAACAGCAGTAATGATGCATTTGCATATAGCACCTTATCATCAATTCCAGAGAATGTTCAAGGAAATCACACATGTTCCTTACTGGTGTTCAGTTGGCATTATTGCATATTTTAGCACAGGGAGGGAGAAAAATGTTACCTGCCTCAGAAGCAGCAGCCTAGTGCCCTCTCTCTCTCTCTCTCTCTCGTTTTGTTCCGCCTGACAAGAGAAAATAATCCTGCGTCTTCTTTACCAATCGTGGAGGTTTCCTGATGAAAGATTCTTTGGCATCTTTTCACTATCTGACGCAAAGCGAATTGAACCAAATCCAACAGTTCCGGGTAGATATCCCATTACCAACAACTTGTGTGAGCGGAAGAACTTCAGAGGACAGAATAACTTTTGGGACATTCTGTCATCTTTCCATTTGTAACGAGTTCAGCCATTATGAAAGTCTGGAAAGTTTTCATTTTTCTGTTTTGTCTTA
This sequence comes from Chiloscyllium plagiosum, assembly GCF_037043375.1. Classification (NCBI taxonomy): domain Eukaryota; kingdom Metazoa; phylum Chordata; class Chondrichthyes; order Orectolobiformes; family Hemiscylliidae; genus Chiloscyllium; species Chiloscyllium plagiosum. The sequence continues at coordinate 930,917 of NW_028270188.1, read as the reverse complement.
AAATGTGTGTGTGCATGTGTGCATGCAGCTGCACGTTTGTGTGTTTGTGACATTTTTCTAGAAGATGAGACAAGGTGACACTTATATTAATGGCCTTATCACTAAACTTTGAAATTTGTTTTAACCAGTGGAGGTGTGTGACTGCAAAAGGAATCGGTGACCCTGTAACATTGAATGGAACAAGAATGAGAAATTCTGAAAGTGCTGTACAAGTGGGAATTCCGTTTCCCAGAAGTTCGTGATGCCTCGGTGTTTGCATTGAACAGAGAATTGAATGAAGGAAAATGGTGCATACATAAAAGTGCTTCTAAGACCACAACCAGATCAGCCACGAACTTAGTGCCTGGTAGAGAAGGGGCAAAGTAGTTAATAACCCACTCCTGCTCCTCACTAAAATGTTCCAATGTTCTATTCAGCCCAGCACGGGAGCAGATGGAGGCCACTTGCTCCAAATACCTGGTCCACATTTACATATAATATCATTCAGTCCCTCCAGACTGACGCACACAGTTTGGTGTGGTTTGGAAAATATTCGAGGTTCGAAAGACGTCTCTGGTCTCTTTATAGAGAGCCTCCTCTCTGCAACTTGTGCTTGATTTGTTGGTCATGTAGTGGACCCAGATTCACTGTGAATACGGCCCACAGACATCGCTCAGAGATGATACACAAAATACTTTGCGCTCACTGACTGCAACATTCAGGAAAATTACAACCATTAACTTTCCAGTTACAGGATATGAGCACATAAGGAACAGGATGAGGTAATTGGGGCAGTCAATCTTGCTGTGCCATTGTATACCACCATGGCTGATCCACTGTCGGCATCAACTCCATTCAATTCCCAATTCTTCACACCCTTCAACTCAATCATAGTGGTCAAAAAACAATCTACCTCCTACTTTCAGCGATCTAGCTCCCTGGACCCTTTCGTCCAGATAGTTCCTGACATTCACTACCCGCTGTGAGAAGAAAACACTCCCCACATCGACTCAATAATATATTGATATGTTCAAAAGAGGTGAACACAGGAGCCCAGCTAAGAGTGACAGACCCTGACATTAAGGCAGGAGTTGGATCAGGATGGTATCAAGAAACGCTGACGATATTAAGTTTAGTTGGGGTAATACGTAGCACAACGGAAGATATGCATGGTTTGTGGACATCAATCCTTTCAGTCCCAGGACATCACTTCCAGAGATCCTTAGGGGAGCTTCCTTAGCACAAACAGCTCCAGCTGCTGCATCAATCCTTTCCTCGACCATAAGATCAGAAGTTGTGATGGTCACTGAAGATCAGGCAATTTTCAGAAGATTTTGTCCACTATCAGCTCCTGAACTAGTCTATGTCCATATGCAGCAAGACCCGGACAACATTCAGGCTTGTGCTGTTAAAGTAACATTCATGGAACAGCACGGCCAGACACTGCACATTTCCACAGTTCAAAGAGGAGCTTATTCAGCATCTCAAGGTGGTTGCAAATGGGTATGTGGGAGCCATTCAGTCCATCAAAACGAATGAATAAGAAGAGGGACAAACAATTTAACACTTCTGCCTGTTCCACAGGAAAAGAAGCAGTCTGGTCAGTGCGTCTAACTTCTAAACAGGGACATGGAAAGTCCAATAAGACCCTTGAACGTGTCCCATGCGACCAGGGCGAGAACATTCAACTCCTCAAGGGCTTATGTGGGAATGGGAGGGTGTAATTGATGCTCCAAAGTGACAAACCAATGGAGCAGAGACTGCACTCAGAGACGGCTCCATGATGTTCCTCATGGCCCCATCGCATGTGGAACGTGTGCTATTTTAACATGGTGTCCTGATAGTGTGGAGAGAAGCCAAATATTTTGTGCGATATCTCAAGGAGGCATCTTCCACCTCCGAGAAGACAGACCCATGTTCTCCATTGAGGACAGAAGCTGTTGGGAATAGTTAACCGTTTTAGAGTGAAGGTATTGTGGCTGCTGTCGGGATTGTGATAACATGACGTTCTGTGCAAAATCACACACACCGAATGCACTGTATTAATATGGGGAGACTGTATGCAAAGCCTGAACCTGTCTCTGTCAATCTACATGGAGAGTGGGGCTGATGTAGGGGAAACGTTCTCAGAGGCACTTAATCTATCGAGAATTGTAATCCGAGTAAAAAACCAAACAATGGAATTTCTCATGTTCATCGTGTCTGTTTCCAACAATGAGTGATTGTCCATTCCCCTCAAGTTTCAATGCAATCACCTCTTATTCTCTCACAGCGCTACAGATTAATCTTCACTCACTCCTCATGGTACCATGATCCCAGTGATTTGTCTGTTGACACTCTTTCACACTCTCTCTGTGACGAGGAGATCATTCCTTATAAAGGAGAGAAAATCTGCCCACAATACCTAAAATACTGCCTCAACAACATTCTCAGAGATGATCACAATAATTCAATTCCCTCCATTTGCCGTCTCTTTCCTTCCTGTGGTGTGAAAACGGCATTCCTTCTCTATGCCCTGAGACTGACGTGAAATTTACAAGTTGCTTACGTCTCACATCAACATCAATAAAGCCAACACCAAACATGGAGGTGAATATCACTCTTGTGAAGAACTTGTAAGATATAGAATACACCTAAAACAAGGAATGGTCACCTACCTGAATGGAAATGAGCTGTTGGAATATGATAAACAGGCAGAGGCAGGAGCTATGTTTCCTTTGTTGTTCCCTCACGGGATGTGTGCAGCCCTGGGCAGGCCAGCATGTTATACAGATCAAAAACTGAGTGGCTGCTTCAGCTGTTCCACGAGACAGTAAAGAGTAAACCATATTGCTGTGAGATTGCAGTCACACGGAGACCTGACCAGGCAAGGATGACCCATTGCCTTCTCCAAAGGACATGAGGCAAGCAGATGGTCTTTTTTTCACAAATGATAATGGGTTCATTTTAATTATATCAACTTCCTTCATGAGATATTAATGGATTATTATTCGATGGCAGTAGGTTAAGAGTCAATGACTTGAGTACTATACACTGTCTTACACATGACAGATTCTGTGCAGAGAACAAGTTAAACATCTCAAGTGCAAATATTTTGTAATTGACACGTGGTTTGAAGAGACTTGAAGAAACAGCTGTATCGGATTTAACAAAAGCACAAACGATGGTTCATTTAGGAATTGCACTGAGGCTGAGGAGGCGACTGGGATATCATAATGGTGGTATTGGACAGGATTGGTGGGTGGGGAGGATATGATAATGTACATCTGTGCAAGACAGAAAGGATTATGGAGCTTGAGAACAGTCTGACTCCTTCTCGTGTATCAGTGAATAATTTGTAAATAGTAAGTTGTTTTATATACTTTATAAGCAAAGGAATTTTTGATTGGAACCGAAGACATTGATTTCCATTTTCTAAAATTTACATATCATGAGCGGAAATTCAGTTCAACCCAGTGCAACAGTCAAAGAGAATGACTTATTAGGAGTACCATCTATAGTGAGGATGGGATAGTAACCACCTCGAATAATCCAAAGGATTTCCTGGATCCGCTTTGGGAATGATATCCAAGGCTGAGAAAGAAAGTAAAGACCCAAGGATAAACTCCTGTCCGTTGTTGGAACATTCAAATCGAATGTTCACAGATTCTGTTCCATTGTTGGAACATTCGAGTGTAATGTTCTCAGATTCTAATCTCTCCTCCCTTCCCTTTGGAGCTGCTGATCCCTGTTAGTGCTGTCGGTGATACTCCCTCTCACACTATGGGGTAATGCATTGACAGAGCCCATTTATCGTTTAACGATGGAAACCCGCCACTGGGACAATTGGAATCCACAGTGATTGACAATAATTACAGTCGGTGAACAAATAGCTCCAGTTAACCCCTTTCAATTCAATATTAATTTTATTAAAATTCAAAATAACGTTTAACATTTACACATTCAGCATGGGATATGTGGGAGTGACTGGGAGAAGGGATGTTGGAGATGGCAGATTGTTTGTGTGTAATCATTCAATCTGCCTTGGATATGACAGTAATGATAGAGGAGTGTTGGAACATAAACCAGTTTCTCCATTTATAAATGGAAACTTACAGCCTGAAATTATTGATCCGTGATTCTATTGAAAGCGAATTTTTCAGCCATACTCTGATGGGAAAATGTGCTTAATAAACATGCATTATAACAGGCAAACTGCATGGATATGTTACAGAGCATTGTATGTGACAAATACAATGCAGATTGTTATTTGAGGATCAGAAGGGGCAAGTGAGGGTCATGCTGTTGATGTTATTAATGTCAATGAACTATGATGAAGTATCATTTATTGCACTTTCATTACTGTGTAATTATGACATTGGGGAGGAGACAGAGGAATTGTAGGAAATGGCTGCTGCGACTGGAGGGAGAGATAATTATATTGCCAGTCATCAGTATTGGAACGGGCCTATTTATAAATCATAAGGTCAGAATCAGGACGCATCTGTAGTGAGGGACGAGGACAAGCAACATTAACCATAAGACCAGAAGACATAGGATCAGAAATTTGGCCTTTCAGCCCATTGAGTCTGCTCCGCCATTTGATCATAGCTGTTAAGCTTCTCAACATCACACCCCGCTTTCTCACCATAACCATTGATCCCCTTGACAATCAAGAACCTATCGATCTCAGTCTTAAATATACATAATGACCTGGTCTCTTACAGCTTCTTTGGCCGTGAATTACATAGATCCCCGACTCTCTGGTTGAAAAAGTTTCTCCTTATCTCTGTTCTAAAAGATCTTCCCTTTGTGCTGGGCCGAGTCCTAGTCTCTCCTATGAATAGAAACATCTTTCCAACATCCTCTCTGTCCACGTCATTCAGTATTTAGTAAGTTTCAATTAGATCCCCGAGATCATTCTAAACTCCATCAAATATTGACCCAGAATCCTCAAATGTTCAAGATATGTTAAGCTTTTCATTCCTGGATCCATTCATTTAAATCATCTATGAACATCCTCCAGTGCCTGTGCATCCTTCCTGAGATACGGGGCCCAAAACTGCACACAATACTCTAAATGTAGTCTGACCAGAACCTGAAACAACCTCAGAAGTATATCCCTGCTTTTATATTCAAACCCTTTTGAAATGAATGGCATTATTGTATTTGACAACCTGCAAGTCTACCTTGAGAGACTCCTGGACTAGAACTACCAAGTTTCTTTGCACTTCAGACTTCTGACTTTACACTTAATATTGAAAATAGTCCATGCCTCTTGTCTTTCTGGTAAAGAGCACGACCACACACTTTCGCACACTATACTCTATCGAGCAGGTCTTTCCCCAAGCTCCCAAACTGCCTACATCCTTCTGCAGGCGAAAGTGAGGACTGAAGATGCAAGAGATCACTGTACCCCCAAAGGTGTGGTGCAAGAATAGCACAACCTGTCAGGCAACATCCGAGGAGCAGGAGGAGCGACATTTCAGGAATAAGCTCTTCGTCAGGATTGAGGAGGGTGGGCGGAAGGGGGCTGAAAGATAAATAGGAAAGGGTGAGGCTGGGGGAATGGTAGCGTGGAAGGCGATAGTTAAACGAAGGTGTGTTCTGTGTTGTGTCGTGAAGGTCAGAGAAGATGCTCAGATTGGACAGTTCAAAGGGGCAGTGCGAGGTTGGAGTGTTAGATCTGAGATAAGGTGGGGGAAGGTGAGTTGAGGAAACTGGCGAAATTGACATTGATACCGTGTGGTTGCACGGTCCCAAGGTGAAAGACGAGATGTTGTTCCTCCAGGTGTTGGGTGACTTGGGTTTGGCAGTGGAGCAGCCCCAGGACTCGCATGTCTTTGGCGGATTGGGATGGAGAGTTGAAGTATTCGGCCATTGGGTGGTGGGGTCAGTGTGTGTGTGTGTGTGTGTGTGTGTGTGTGTGTGTGTGTGTGTGTGTGTGTGTGTGTGTGTGTGTGTGTGTGTGTGTGTGTGTGTGTGTGTGTGTGTGTGTGTGTGTGTCAGAGATGTTCCCTGAAACGTTCCAAAATCTGACACCCTACCTCCTCAATGTACAGGAGACAGGGAACAATGGACACAATACAATGTCTACGGTGTGTGGAACGGTCCTTTGGGGCCTTCGATGGAGGTGAGGGGGAGATGTAGGCACACGCGTTTTACACAACTTGGGATGGCAAGGGAAGATGCCAGGAGTGGATGATGGCTTGGTGGAGGATGGGGGCGGGACCGAATGAGGGAGTCGTGGAGGGAATGGTCTCCGCAGAATGCGAATAGGGGTGGGGAGGGAAATATATCTCTGGTGGTGGGGTCTGACTAGAGTTGGCAGAAATAGTGGGGGATGATGACTTGTATCTGGAGATTGGTGGGGTGAAAGTTGAGGACCATGGCGGTCTATCCTTGTTGTGGTAGGAAGGGTGGTGTTAACGTACAGAGGTGTGGGAAGTTGAGGAAAATCGGTGGAGCACCTTTCTGCAAGCTCTCCTCCTCTTCAATGCTATCTGACTCTCTCCATAACTTTGTACTGTCTGAACATCAGGCTGTGGCTGTCACGGTAGCTTAGTGGTTATTACAGTGCCAGGAAACCAGGTTCGATTCTCACTTCGGGTGACTGCCAGTTTGGAGTTTGCACATTCTCCCCATATCTGCATGGGCTCACTCCGGATGTTCTCGTTTCCTGCTGCAGTCCGAACATGCGCAGATTAGGTGAAATGGGTATCCTCAATTGCCCATAAATTACGTTATTAGTCAGCAGAAAATGGGTCTGCTTGGGTTACTCTTCGGAGGGTTGGTGTGGTGTTATTTTGCCAAAAGGCCTGTTTCCACATTCTGGTTATTTTAATACTAAAAGTCAGCCAAAGTGCCCTCAGTTCCTTCATCTAGATCGTTAAATGTATAATGTGAAATTTGGTGCTCCCAACACTGAGCCTTGTGGAACAATGCTTGTCACTGACTGCTATTGTGGGAAGGCACATTTTACCCTTACTCTCTGCTAGCTTCAATCGATGCTAGCACGTTGCATCTGTCCCCATGGGTCCCCTTTCTCAATAACCTCCAGTGTAGCAATTTGTCAAAGGACGTCTTGAGGTGCAGGTAGATAATAAGCATTGGTTCTCCTAACATGCTCAGTTCTTCCTCAAAACATACTAGTGGGCTTCTCAGGCATGACCGCCCCTTGAGGAAACCATGCTTACTCTGCCCGACTTTACCATCTGCATCCAAGTATTCAGAAATCGCATCCTTCATGATGTATATCAGGATCTTACCCACAACTGAGGTTAGGTTAATCAGTCTGTAATTTTCTGTTTTCTGCCTTAATCACTTGTTAAATTGGGTGTCACGTTAACAATTTTCCAGTCCAATTTGCCCTTTCCTGATTCTAGTCATTCCTGAAAGATCACAACTAACGCTTGCACTACATCTTCAGCTATCTCCCTTACAAGGCTTGTGTGTAGTCCATCTGGTCCAAATAATTTATCTGCATTCTGTCCATTCAGTTTTCTAACCCGTTCTCTTTGGTGATAACAACCACACTCCGTTCTTCCCCTCACTCTGTTGAATTTTTGGGAAATTAATCATGTCTTCCACTGAGAAGACTGACGCAAAGTTCCTCAGCCATTCCTTTGTCCCCCACCACTACCTCTCTGGCATCATTTCCATTATCTACTTTTGCCTCTTTTTTGCACTTTATATATCTAAGTGGCTAGCTTACACCTTATTTAATGTTTTCCCTCCTTATACATTTTTGTCGCCCTCTGTTGGTCTTTGTAAGCTTCCCAATACTCTGGTTTCACACTGTCCCTCACCACATTATATACTTCTCTCTTTTGCTTTGATGCTACCCCTGACTTCCCTCGTCAGCCATGGTTGCCTCATCCTCCCTGTACCATGCCTCTTTCTCCTTGCAATGAATCTCTGCTGTGTCTCCTAAGTTACTCTTAGAGTCTCCTGCCGTTGCTGTTCTCCTGTCTTTTCTGCTAGGCTACTGTCACCGTCAATCCTACCCACCTTCTCCCTTATGCCTCTGCAGTTGCCTGTATTCAGCGGAAGTAATGTTGCCTCTGATTCTATCTTCTGCCTCTCAAATTGCAGTATAAATTCAACCACGTTACGATCGCTGCTTCCGACGGCTTCCTTCAATTTAAGCTCCCTTATCTAGTCTACCTCGTTGCACAACACTAAAACCAGTATTGCCTGTTCCCTCGAGGACTGCACCATAAGCTAATAAAAAAAAGCATCTTTTAGACATTCCATAAATTGACTTTCTTACAATCCACTACCAATCTGATTTTCCCAGTCCCCCTGCATATTGAAATCGCCCATGATGACTATAACATTGCCTTTCCTACACATCTTTTCTATCTTCTGATGTATCTGATGGCCCAGCTCCTCACTCCTGTGTCGGCCTGTATAAGACTCCAACTGTGGTTGCTTTACCATTGTGCTTCCTCAATTTTACTCATGCAGATTCTACACCATCTGACCCTATGTTATTTCTTGCTATTGATTTAATTTCATTTCTTACTAATAAGGCAACCTCGCCTCGTCAGCCCACCTGCGTAGCTTTTGGATAGGGTGCATACCCTTGAATATTTAGCTCCCAATCGTGATCCCCTTGCTGTCATGTTTCCGTGATGCCCTTCACGTCATACCTGCCAATTTCGATCTGGGTCACGAATTCATTTACCCTATTCCTTATACTGCATGCATTCAGACATAACACTGTCAGTCCTCTATTAACCATCCCTCCTCTCATTGCCATTCGTCTTCCAGTGTGCTCAAAGTTCGTTTGTTAATCATTTCTAGATACTCTATCCTATTTATGTCTGTTATGGAGATTTTAATAATCTATCCTGAATTCTGCACTTTTACCTCCTCTTTTTATCAGGTTTCTAATTACCCCCTAACTGATTCCCACCCTTCCACCCCCAGCCCCACCACCACTCCCATTTCATTTACATCCCTCTCTACTGCTCTAGTTATGCGATTCATTCAGACTCTGGTCCCAGCATGGATCCGATAAAGGCTGTCCCATCAGAACATCTACCGCAAACCTGCAGACAACCTCAAAATGCTACACTTCTCCAGCATTCACCCAAAATATATTAAAACAGCCATCCCTAAGGACAAGCCGTATGCATACACTGGATCTGCTCAAATGAGGAGGAACGTGACGGACAACTGGAAGTACTCAAGGATGCCCTCACAAGAACGGGGTACGCTCATTGACTGCCAGTTCCGATTGGCCACAGGAAGGAACTGTAATGACCTCCTCAGGAGACAGACACTTGCTGCAACTTCGTTGTTCAGTACTTCCCAGGAGCTGAACAATTACGTCATGTTGTTCGTGACCTGCAACACATTATCAATGAGGATGAGCACCTCACCAAGACCTTCCCCACACCTCCACTACTTGCCTTGAAACACCGCCATACCTCAAACAGACCGTTGTTCGTAGCAAGATGCCCGGCTCTCAGGACAACTCCATACAACCCTGTCACGGTGGACGCTGCAAGACGGATCAGAGTGTGGACATAGGTACCACCATTACGCGTGGGGACACCTCCTACTTGGACATGGAAGGTACTCATGTGACTCAGCCAAAGTTGTCTATCTTATAGGTTGCAGGCATGGATGCCCGGAGGCATGGTACATTGGGGAAACTGAGCAAAGGCTACGACAACGGAAGAATGGGCACCGTACAACAATCAATAGACAGCAGGGTTCACTCCCAGTTGGGGAACACTTCGGTGGTCCAGGACATTCAGCCTCAGAACTTCGGGTGACCATCCTCCTCGGTGGACTTCGGGACAGGCAGCAGATAATAGTTGCCGAGTTCAGAGGCTGATAGCTAAGTTCGGTACCCATAGGGAGGGCCTCAACCGGGACCTTGGGTTCATGTCACATTGCAGGTGACCACCATTACGCTATACTCCTGCACACACACACACACACACACATGCACACGGATACACGTACACACAGTCACGCAAACAGACACCCACACACACCCTTACAGACACACACACTCCCACACGCACCCCCTCACAGACTTACGACATTCTGCACTCACTACACACACACATATACTTTCTCACACTCACAACCCCCAACCCAGTTAGACACACACACACAGACAGACAAATACCCACATGCACACATAAGTGGGGTGAATTTGTCCTTGCAGGGTTACATTGTACTTTGCTCAAAAACTGCATAGATTCATGTCGAACTCTGAGCTCAAAAACTGCATGAATTTATGTAAAACTTCGTTATCTCACTTTTTAGATTAGAATCAATCTAAGCATTGTGGCATAGACAGAGAACACAGGGGGGCAAAACCTTCAACATATTGTCTCGTTATCACCATTGTTAACAGCTAACCCGAGAATGCAACTTAAAAAAAAAGGTTTTGTGATTTACACTTGAAACAAATGAAACTATCACTGCATTCTAATAGATAAAAGGCTTAACAGACAATCAATTTTTCAATGTCCGGTTTCAGTTACAGCCACACTGTAAATTTTTGCTATAAATTCTGTGTTACGATTGAGCCGTCCACTATCACCTGATGAAGTAGCGTCGCTCCGAAAGCTAGAGTTCTTCCAATTAAACCTGTTGGACTATAACCTGGTGTTGTGTGATTTTAAACTTTTTACACCCCAGTCCAACACCGGCATCTCCAAAGCATCAGAACAGGTCCTTTCTTCCACAGAAATGAAATGTGTTTATTCAACACAAAATACAGGGACAAAATGATTTTCCAGACAAACCAAAATATAAAATGTACAAAGAGATGAGATTGTTAAAATACACTCTTGATATCGAGCTATATGAAGTAAAATGTGGATTACTAAACCATGGAAGTGGTTTACAAACTTTTTCAGTAATTAATTGATCCACAGCTGAGATGCTGATTTGCCCTCTGACAGTGATCCCCTCACTGTGATTCTCTGACCCATTCTCTCGCACAGTGTCTCAGGAGGTTTTTGGTTCCTGCTACTATTGGCACAATCCATTTAAATTAATCCATTTCTCTCTGGAGCCAGTCAATTGGTCTCTTGGTTTCTGTTTTGCTGTCAGCCAATCAACTCTGTGATAATATAGGAGATAGATGATCTAGGATCACAACTTGGGCGGCACGGTGGCCCAGTGGTTAGCACTGCTGCCTCACAGCGCCTGTAGACCCGGGTTCAATTCCCGACTCAGGCGACTGACTGTGTGGAGTTTGCACATTCTCCCCGTGTCTGCGTGGGTTTCCTCCGGGTGCTCCGGTTTCCTCCCACAGTCCAAAGATGTGCGGGTCAGGTGAATTGGCCATGCTAAATTGCCCGTAGTGTTAGGTTAAAGGGGTAAAGGTAGGGGTATGGGTGGGTTGCGCTTCGGCGGGTCGGTGTGGACTTGTTGGGCCGAAGGGCCTGTTTCCACACTGTAAGTAATCTAATCTAATCTAAAAAAAACTAGTATCAGCATGGTGCTCACAGGGTATGGCTCCCAAACAAAGAGCTTGCGGTTCAGGGGAATGTTTCAATAAAACTCCCATGTTCTGTCTATTTCTCCTCATGCTGTCTCCTGATCTATCTAATTTCATCCCCGTTTCATATCTCTTCATTTCTCACTCACTCTGTCACTCCGTTTTCTCTCCTCACTGTTTATCTCCCTTCACATTCTTTCTTTCTATTTCATTCTCTCTCTCTCTCTCTCTCTCTCTCTCTCTCTCTCTCTCTCTCTCTCTCTCTTTCTCTCTCTCTCTCTCTCTCTCTCTCTCTCTCTCTCTCTCTCTCTCTCTGTCTATCTCCAATAACTCTCTCTGCTTTCAGATTGTGTAGTTGGAGAGCTCGTGGGTGTACGAAGGACTGAATGGCTTCCGTCTGTGCTCTATTAATTCTGTGGTTCTCTGACCCACAATAAAAACGTTAGGTGCCTGTAGAGACAAGCTGGTTCAGTGAAGGACACAATCAACCATTATCTCTTGCTGTTCTCTGGTATACAGCGACTTCGAAATATCTGTTCAAATAAAATAGGTTGAAATTCGAACAGTCGGGAGGACGTTCACAAGATAATATTGCAATCAGAATTTAATAAACAGTTGCCACACACAAAATGTGGATTTGCCTGATAACTACTCCTCCCAATTAACATTCCCTAGCTCCTGCCTGATACTGACGTAAATTTCCTTACTCCAATTCCATAGCTTCTCAAAAGGTCCTGACTTATCCATGTTCTTAGCTATCTTAAAACTGAAGGAGTTTCCAAAATGATTCTACAATGCTGTCCCCCTGAAATGTCAGTCAACTGTCCAGGCTCATTAGCCAACACGAGGTCCAGTATGACCCTTCCTGTAGTGGACTATCCACATACTGTTTCAAGTAAACAAAACAAATTCTGTCCCATCTAAGCCACTTGCTCTCAGGGAGTCCCAGTCAATATTGGAGATGTTGAAGTCACTCACTATGACAACTCTGTTGTTATTACACCTTTCCATAACTGGCTCATACTTTTGTTCTCAAAGTCTCGGTGGCTGTGGAAAGGACTATAGTATAATCCGAACTCAGTAATTGCATCAATTTTATTTTTGTGCTGTACTCATATTGCCTCAGTGGATGAGCCCTCCAGTACGACCTCGCTGAGTGCAAATGCAACATTATCCCTGATTAGTAATACAGCTCCTCCACTTCTTTTACCTTCCTCTGTATCTCGTCTAACACAACAAAACTCTGGAACGGTGAACGCCCAGTCCTGTCCTTCTCCAAACTAAGTGCCTGTAATGGCTGCAACATCATGGTCCCAAAATGGTGGAATCAGGCTGTAAGCTCATCTGCCTTACCCATAATGATCATTGCTTTGACATAAACACACTTCCGCCCAATGCCATCAGATCCTGAGTCGATAGGATATACACAAGAAGGACGGGATGAATCTTAATTGGCAGCAATCTCCGATATGTGGATCATTGGGATTTGCAGTTAGTTAGGATGTTCACAAGAAGGACGGGATGGAACTGAACTGGCAGCAATCTCCTGGCAGGCAGGTTCGCTGTTGTCACTCAGGAGGGTTTAAACTAGTGTGGCCGTTGAGGGCGGGGGGGGCACATTGGGAACCAGAGCAGTAGATCCACATGTACACGACTGAGGCGGGGTTGGCGACTAATCCCAGTACAGCTCAGAACAACAACAAACAGGCAGAGGTTACTGAACACAATGGGCCTGACAGTCTGAAGTGCGCTGATTATAATGTGAGGAGTATGACAGGCAAGACGGATGAACTTGGAGCTTGGGTGAGTATACATAACTGCTATGTTAATATTATAGAGATTTGTTTGAGAGAGGAACTCGGGAATCCCAATGATGCACATATCGGAAGTGCTGCCTCCTCTACCAGTTCTTTGTCAATGTATTTAACTCTACTATCATCCTATTCCTCACCTCATTGGCACGTGGAATAGTCTTGTCACACCAAAATTTAAATATCATTTCAGCACAACTCCAGCAAGACTTTTTTTCTTTACAATGGACAGACTTGACAAGAAACACTTAAGTGTGAGTTTATTAACTCTAAAGAGGAGACCACTGAATCACTAAATTCTTTGTCAGGAGACAGGAAATAGCTAGGATTTGAAAAGATACATCATTTGTAACACATGCACATTCTTCAAATGCATAAAAATCTAATTGAAGAGATAAATCAACCATGGCCAATGAGGCTGGTACAATTGCAACATTTAAAATGCATCTGGATGAGTATATGATTAAAAAGGGTTTAGAGGGATATGGGCTGGATGCTGGCAAATGGGACGATATGAGATTGGAATAACTGGTTCGGCATGGACGAGATGGACTGAAGGGTCTGTTTCCGTGATGTCCATCTCTATGACTCTACTCTGCGGCCTCTTTGTTAATAGCGGGCTCGAAAACCCGATTAATGACCGATGTCAGGCTAACTGCCTTATGATTTCTTGTCTTTTGCTTCCCTTCTTTCCTTGCACAGAGATTTACATTCCGATTTGCCTGGTCTCTGTGACGCTTCCTGAGGATATTTATTTCTGAAAATCCACCACCACTGCCTCCACAATCTTCTCCTCTATTTCCTTCAGAACTTTGGGTTGTTAGCCTTCCAGTCTGTGTGATTTATCCAGCTTCAAACATTGCAGCTTCCACAGCACATTCTCATCATCACCGATCACTACACTCATCTCTCGCCCTTAGCTGTCTTGAAGTTCTGAAATGCTGCTAGTTGTCAACCATTGTGAGGACTGATGCAAAGCACCTATTCATTTCATTCTCCAATTCTTTTCGTCTCCGCTTTTCTGTGGCTGCCTCGTTTTCAAGTTGCCCAATGTTCACTCTTGCATCTCTTCCTGTTATAAATCTTACCTAAACCCTTGCAGTCTGCTTTCCTATGGGAAGCTAGCTTATACGTTCCATATTCCCCACCTCATTGTTTCTTTTGAATTATCTTCTGCTGCTATAGAAAAGCTTCCCAGTCTTACCGAGACTGAGGTAGAGCATTCCAGGGAATTGACTGCAGAAGGCAACTATGTAACTACGCTAATCCTGTTAGCCATCATTGGGTGGCATGATGACACAGCTCTCCTGCCTCACAGTGCCAGGGACTTGGGTTCAATTCCAATCTCTGTAGCCTATCTGCGTGGCGTTTGTACAATCTCCCCATGGTTGCATTAGGAGCATTAACTCTTTTCGTTTCTCCATTGTCTATCTGTGTTTATGCCATTGGCAGTATTTTTGCTTCAGGTCGAGGAAGAAATACGGCAAATGCAACCAGTTTTCGTAAAAGAGACCCTGGTGTTCAGGCTGCCCTGGGCGTTCAGGAGACTTGCCTGGCCACTTGTGTGAGTGCAGTGTCACTGGTTCCCAAGCTATCCCTCTCAGTCCCTCAGTCCATCCATTACTGCATGCAGCCTTTCCTCGAACCACTCCTGAGACTCCTCAGAACTCATCGCCTGGCATTGGATGCTCACTAAACAGGATTGTGTACCCAAAGACACTGGGCACTTTGTGACCCACTAGGGATGCTGGGTAAAGACCCTGCCATTGAAAGGAACAGAATAACTACAATTCAGTTGAATAGCAAAGCAGAGTAAACGGGCTGAATGGCATCCAATGGCGTGGTCCTCATCCAAACCGTGCTTGGATCAGAGTACTCGGGGATCGCACATCCAGGGCTGTTGACAGGGCTTTAAACTAAATAGGGCGAGGGAGGGCAAGGTCAGATATTGAGGGAATTAGAAAACCCGAGTCAAAGGAGGAGGTAAGAGTGCTGAACTCAGGAGAAATTATTAAAATCTCCAACACAGACATAACTATGACTGAGTGTATGGAGAGTGTTAGCAAGCAAACTTCAAGCACACTGGACAAACGAGTGACAACGTGAAGAGGAACGGTTAACACAGGACTGGAGGTGTTATATCTGAATGTATGCAGTGGAAGGAATCGTGTAAATGAGCTTGTGGCGCAGATCAGAATTGGCAGGTATGACGTCGCAGGCATCACGAAGACATGGCTGTAAGGGTGTCAGGTTTGGGAGCTGAATATTCAAGGATATACATCTTGTTGAAAAGATAGGCAGGTGGGCGGAGGAGGTGGGGTTGCCTTATTGGTGAGAAATAAATCAAAATCAATAGTAAGAAATTAAGTCGGGTCAGATGATGGGGAATCTGTGTGGGTAGAATTGAGGTATCGAAAAGGTGAAATAAAAAACGTAATTGGAGTCTTGTACAGGCCTCTTAACAATAGTCAGGAGCGGAGGCACAAGATACACCAGAAGAGAGCAAAGATGTGTGGAAAGGCAAAGTTAGAGTAATCATGGGGATTTTAAAAAGAAAGGTTGTTGAGAGTGAGGACGGGCTCAGCCAGTTGGAGGATGGTGGTGGTGTTTGGGTGCAGCTCAGGCCTTTGTTCCAGGAAGAAGTGGAGATTCCTGAGACCATCCTAATGGGGGTGGGTGGTGGGGAAGGTTTTGGTGGATGTGTCATGGGATGGTACGTCCATGGAAAAGAGGAGGTGGATGAAACCTGCAAAATGGAAATTCTAAATTGGTGTAAAGTGTCAGATGAATCACGGATGTACGTGGGCAGGGACTGGACCAGGAGGAATTACTGAGTCAAAGTAGGAAGAGATGAGTTGTTTGTAGCAGGTGCAGACTGAAGCAATGTGTCTGCCTGGGCCACCCTGTTTGTGGATGTCTGTAGGAGATGGAAATGACCTGTGCTATCAGAAAGCCATCAGCTTGGTGTCATTGCCTGGTGTTTGGGAGGGCAGTGTTGGGGGGGAGGAGAGGATCACCAGGAGACATTAGATCAGTTATTGCAGTTGATACAATGGCCTGATGTGCCATGCTGGGGGTCATGGTCTAAGAAAAGACTTGTTATATGTTTGTTTTCTGTCACTTGATTCTTGTTCAGATTGTGCAGCTATTCTGAATTTCTGTATCTCCATCAAGTGCAGACGGCATG
The DNA here is from genome assembly GCF_037043375.1 of Chiloscyllium plagiosum. Classification (NCBI taxonomy): domain Eukaryota; kingdom Metazoa; phylum Chordata; class Chondrichthyes; order Orectolobiformes; family Hemiscylliidae; genus Chiloscyllium; species Chiloscyllium plagiosum. The sequence goes on along the minus strand of NW_028270188.1, from coordinate 914,485 downwards.
TATTTTCTCGCCTAGTGTGGCGTCTCAAGATTTCTTAAACATTTTTTTTACTGTATGTGCAACAATGGGCGTTTGTTCTAATAATTTGCTTCCAATTCAAGGAAAACGTGAGAATATGATTTAAACTCCGGCAGTGTGACCATTATGTGCAATTTAATTGAATCTTTATCCTCATCACACTCACTCTTTCAAACAAACAATGAATGAATCCATAAATTCTGCAGATTTTCTTTTTCAGCTCGCTCGATTGTTGGGAATGTTACAAAGGACATACTTCAGTGTCACGGAAAATATAAATGTTCCAGTACAAGATGCCAAATCCTGGTCCATTCTAAATTATTCACAAGCTTTATAAATAAAACATGCAGAGGTGGCAGAAAGTACGTAAAAAGAGAGTTCAGCTCTGTGTTCAAAATGCCATTTCAGGCTCCTTCATAAAAGACCTTAACTACATCACTCTGTAAATTCCCCAAAATAAGAACAGCAAGAGACTGTCCCACTATTTCCATCGCTGTGAGCATCATGTGGTGAGGAACACAATCTCCAAGGTTACACAGCATCCTGACTTGAATCAATATCACTGTCCCTTCACTGTCACTTGTTCATAATCCTGTGGCTCTCTTTGAAACATATCAGTTAGTGTCCCTGCACCACGAGGATCACTGGGGTTCACCACCATATTCTGAATGGAAATTAGACATAGGCAATAAATGCTGGTCTTGCTAAGGGAATTCACCTTACAAGAACAACTGACAGGAATCTGCTTTATTAAAGGCATCCATTCTAACTTATCTGATTCCTAACGCAGTTTTAATGTGATTTTTACTTTGATGTAAGCATCTGATCTTTCCGTATCTCCATGAAACTTCCACAAGTGCTTTCGCAGTGCTGATTAAAAATCACATTTGCAAGTTGTGCTCATCATTCTGAAAGGGAGAGCCTTTGTGCGGTTGAGAACGCTTTCATTATTTGTCAGTAGGTAAAGGCAATAGCAATGGAGAAACTAAGATCAGGAATAAGTGATTGGACAACTTGAACCAAGTCTGCCATGTGATAAGATCATGGATGATCTGATTGTGGCCAGAAACACACATTCTGCTATGTCCTATAACTTTAATTCATAATTCATAGCCGATAAACTGTCTGACTGTGTCTTAAGAATATTCAATGTCTCACCTTCCATCACTCTCTGGGAGGGAAAGTCCCACAGACGCAGAACCCTTTGAGATGGTTAAAACAATCACCAACTCCTTCACTGGGATATTCTCCAGTTTCCAGGGGTCCATGCATTTGCGGAAATCTCTCGCACAAATTGAAATATTGTTTCAGCAGTTAACTTGAATAGACTACTCAGAATATTATAGACTACTTAAATGGGATCATGCGTCATTTGCCTAAACTCCAACTGAACCAATCTGACAATGATTCCTCCAGAGATAAATGCTTCTTACAGGAATCAGTTGAGTGAATCTTCTCTGGACTGCTTTTCATGTCATTGGGCCCTCAGCTCTCCTGAAGTAGTCTCCCCGTACCCTGCAAAACTGTAGGAAATCTTCCCTACTCGTGAATGTATTCTCTTTCAAGAGGTTTGAAAATTTATATTGCTTCCCTATGATGTGCACGCAACGTGTTTTTTTTTTGCGATCCTGGTGCCTGATTCCTCTGTGCCTCAAATTAGCAATCTCTCCATTGGATTAATGCACTGTTTTTCCATTCAAAACACCAATCTATTCAAACACAGACATATTTTTCCTGCTAAGCCGCATATACCAATATATCATTCACTTGACCCACTTCGAACTCTCTATAATATTATGAAGTGGAGGTGAACATCAATCTGATTATTAAAAGCAATGCACCCAGCGAAGATCTCCTCGCCTTATAATGTGGTAAGGGAGTGTGACAAGTGATGTAACCCACCTGCTTTTTGACACCCAGTTTGTTATAAAGGAGTGGTTCAATGAAATGGAGTCCTTTCACGCATTCTGTAATTAACAATTACTATTTGCCTGTCTAGGGATGACATCGTTGCTCATGGTCTAGCACTGCTGCATCACAACGCTAAGGACCCAGGTTCGATTCCAAACTCGATGTGGAGTTATCACATTTTACTCGTGTCTGCGTGGGCTTCAAACACGTGCTCCTGTTTCCTCTCACAATCCAAAGATGTGCAGGTTACTTAATTTGGGCATGCTAAATTGCCCATAGTGTTCACGGATGTGTAAGTTAGGTGCATTAGTCCGGGGTAACTATAGTTAATAGGGTAGAGGACTGTATCTGAGTTGTTTACTCTTTGGAGGGTCAGTGTGGTCCTTGTTCGTCTGAAGGGCCTGTTTCCCTACTCTAGGTATTCTATGATTCTAACTTTAACAGTGAACAAACCACTACCAAACTGAACAATCTCTCTGTAACGAATTACTTATTCTGGAATAAAACAAGTTTTTTCCTGATACGTGGTTTCACTAATGCAGATTCTACTCATACATCCATTATTAGTAAAAACAAAATTAAACTTAGTTACTCAAAGTTCATCCAGAATTGACTCTCTTGAAATTTCTGTATCTTATTACCTCGTCTTTCTCTGTCTGAAATGCCTTCTCAGTTGTTTTCTGGTTTCAAGAATATTTGCTCAGCGTGTTGTGCACCTTTATTGATGGATAGAGCTTTTTAGGCAGAGTATGGAGAATTTTTGTGAGACCCCAATATTTCTTTCGCAGATGACACTTCCCTGTCATCTCCACCTCTGTCCAATTGCCTCTCTGTTATATACATCTCCTTGACAAAAGAAATTCTCATTGTATGATTGGTTTCATATTGTTAGCACGAAAACGGATCCTTAATCTCCAAGTGTCGTTTTAAGTTAATTTGAATTATTGCCTGGATAAAAATGCTGCTTGGGCCTGCTAACTGAACGGGTTTGATCGATTCTGTCAATTTGGGCACCTGCAACCTGCTTACCCACAGACATTCATTCTTCTGTTTAATCACCGAAAAACACCTTACCTTTTCAAAGGTCATCATGGTATTGCCCCAAATTTTGCAAGTTCGCCGTTTTTACGTCCCAATAGACTAATATGCACACTGATACCTCCACCTCGACAATAATAGTCCGATCAAAGAATCCTGATTACGATTTTTAAAAAAATCTTATTTCAAAACCAGGCAGCTGTCGATTCTTCTCCATATTCATGTATTCTTTTCTTATTCTTGGGGATTCTGCTTCCCAGGTCTTTGGTTGATAAAGGTCACTGTCAGAGAGCAGATCTTTCTGCTTCCAGGCTGGACTTGTTGGCGGCTTGCTGCTCTTTGCCGCTCTCGCCAACTGTTCAAAATGTTTGATATTTATACGCCAAAATATTGGATTGTTTCATAGGTTTTAATATTGTCAAAACACTAAATACAAACTTGATTAGCGTTTGGCATCCTGGCACATTATTTAAACTGATTGGCTGAATTTGAATTTGAATTTGTCTCATAGCAACCCAGATACTGCTAGCTGTTTGACCAAATATTGCATTTTTAATTTTTCCAGTACTCTGGCCAGCCTTTCAACTCTCTTGAAGGTATAGTACACTTAAAAATTCATAACACTGTCCACCCTATCTAACCCTCTGATTATCTTTTCTGGATCAATTCAGACAGCTCTCAACCTTCTTCGCTCGAATGAAAACAACGACAACTACCTCAGACTTTCCTTATAAGACTTTCCCTCCAAATCAGGCAACATCCTCGTAAATCTCTTTTGAACCTTTTCCAAACGCTCCACGTCCTTCCTGTAATGTAGAAAGCAGAACTATACAGTACTCCAAGTGCGGTATGATCGCGTGGCTCCAAAATTCTATCCCTCTTCCAATAAAAGCTAACATACTGTACGCCTTCTTAACAAGCTTATTAACCAGATTGGCAACTTTCTGTGACCTACATACATTGACACCGAGATCTCACTGCACATGGACACTGCCAAGAAACTTACCATTGGCCCAGTACTCTTTATTCGTTTTGCTCCTTCCAAAATGAATCACCTCGCACATTAATCTCAAATTGCCACCTGTCAACCCAACTCTGCAGCTTACCTATGTCCCTCTGTAACCAGCAACATCCTTCAGCACTATCCACACTTCACCAACCTTAGTATCATCCTGACATTTACTTACACATCATTTTATGCCCTCATCGAGGTAATTTATAAAAATGACAAACAGCAGTAATCCCAACAAGATCCTCTGTAGGAACTACAGTTTGTGGTGTAGTCTGTGAAAACAGAAAGAATTGTTTTTGTGCCTTTGCCATTTTCGAGTTTCTCATCGTTACCTTGTCAGTTTCATCACTTAGTTTCACTCTGCGATTCTTTTTATGTACTAGTGATTTTTTTATTGCTGTTTCAGTGGTTTCTTCTTGCCTCCTTCACGGCCGGACATCTTACCCACTCTCTGTCTCTATTTATGTTTCCACTCATTTCCTGTCATAGCTTCTTTTAATGTTGTGTGTTAACCCTTTGACGATATTTTTGTTTTCATTAATTCACAGGAAGTGGGCATTGCTGCGTAGGCCGGCATTTATTGCCCATCCTTGATTTCCCAGAGGGCAGTTAGGAGTTATCTGCATTGCTGTGGGTCTGGAGTCACATATCGGTCAGACCAGGTAAGGCTAGCAGTTTCCTTCCCAATAGGACATTGGTGAAACAGGTGAGCTTCTCCTGACAATCTATTCATGTTCACCATCAGTTTGTTAATCCCAAATTTGAATTCAAACTCCACCATCTGCCATGGCAGGATTCGAATCCAGCTCCCCAGAACATTATTTGGGTCTCTCGATGAACAGGTCAGTTATAATGCACAAGGCCACTGCCTTACCCAATCCCGCGGAGTGTGACTAACTTGTGCAGCATTATTTGCCCTAGTTTTTGCCCTCATGCTGTCAATGACTTCCTTATCTAGACATGGATAATTTCTCTCTGTCATGCAATTCCTCTTCTCTGAACAATATACTTTAATTGAGAGGTATTTAGTATCCCCTTAAGTATTTGCCAAATTTCGTCATCTGTCCTGCCTTTGATTGATCCCCTACCCCCCACCGCCCATCAACACCTCCCTTAGGCCACTGTAAGTATCATTACCCAACACTAAGCCTCTCGTATGTGACTCTGTTCTCACTCTTTCAATCTGAATTTGAAACTACAGTATGTTGTGATCATTCTTTCCAAGACGATCCTTAACTACACGATCGTTTTTCATTCCTTCCTTCTATCAAATCTAAAGTACCCTGCTCTCTGGGTGCTTCCATGGCATGTGTTCTCAGAAACTTTCCTTCATATACTCTACGATTTGTACTTGGAGACTACCCTTTGCCAAGTTGATTAATTGATTAATTGATTCAATATGCACGTTCATCCTACCGTTGTTAACTTGTCACGAACCCTCATTATTTCCGACCTCAGAAGTACTTTGGGGAGACGATGGCTGAAAATTACTCTTCCAAAGAGGTTTCTTCAGTTGCTTTTTATTTGCACCTGGACTAATTTTCATTTTGTTCCCTCGTGCCAATATCATTTCTTAATATAGCCTTGATATCATTCTTAACCAATACACCAATTCCACATCCTTTACCTTCATGTCTATCCTTTCGGAATACCACGTACCCATGGACAGTTCACTGTCCAGTCCTGATCTGCCTGTAACTATGTTTCAATCATCCTTACCAGGTTATACCAATTTATCTCTGTATTTACTGCCAGCTCATCAATTTTATTCCAAATGCTGTGTGCTTTTAGGCCAAAGGATTTTAAATAACTTCTTTGATTTGGTATTCCACTTTTATGTCTTCTTGAGTACAAGCTGCCTGATCTCACACACCTCACTACTTCACGTCCCCCATACATTCCATCTTCATTTGTTAATCTCTGATAAACATCGCTGTCATTTATTCCAACCTCCAACTCACATTTTGGATTGAATTGATTCCTTCTTGCAACATGGTCATGAGACTGGTCGTGCCTGATGTCTCACTTACCTCTACCTTCTGCTCAGTTCCTGACCTGAAACTTTGTTTCCCAGCCTCTTGGTTTATTAGTTTAACTCCACCCAATTTGCACTAGAAAACTTCCCCACCAGGATGTTGGTGCTCGTCCAGTTAAGATGCAATCTGTCCATTTCTTAAAGCCTCCACCTGTCCTGGAAGTGGGCCCAATGATCCAGAAATCTGAAACCCTTGCCCCTGAGCTAGCTCTTTTACCATATGTTAATCGTTACCTAATCCCTACTCCTTTTACACGAGGCATTGGGTGTAATTCAGACATTACAGAAAATTGTGTTCTCTGTCTCTCTCTCCCTCTCTCTCTCCCTCATACACACACACACATATGAAAAGATAAACAGGGTAAAATAACAATAATCAGCTTCTGTTCGCTGGCATTACAGCATCAAGATCGTCAGCAGAAGACCTCGGAGTGAGATAAGGCAAAAGTTATTTATTGAGAGAGTTGTTAGGATTTGGAATGCCCTGCCTGGGAGATTTATGCATGAAGATTCAAGAGGGAACTGGATATATATTTGAAAGTTCAGAAATTAAAGGGCAACAGTGATAGAGGTGGCAAATGGGAGGATTTGGGAAGACACTTCACAAGCTGATGCATACACAGTGGCCAAGTAGCCTCCTCGTGTACATTAAAGTTCTGTACTCTATCATGTACAGATGCAAGTCAAAGCCAGTATCAGATTATTTCCAGTTGTAAATGTTGGCAAATATCTGATCAATTTACTGCAGCATAACCATATAAAATGCAAATATTGCAAGGTCAGCTTGATTGTGAAGTCTAATTAGTACTCAGCAAACTATTTTAAATCATGTATCCCTACACATCAAACAAATATTTCCTTTGCCTTGCCACAAATTTCTTTGAAAATGTCTGACTGTTCACTCACACGGATGTATGTTCATCGTTCTTTTTCACATTTCACATTAAATATCATTCATTCTAAAAATTGCAAGGTTTCAAATGATTGTCCACTTCAATTTAATAACACAAATAATTTATTCAAACTAATATTCTCTGTTCATGTTGAATTATTGTCATTTTCCATTTGTTGGTAAAGAGCTGAAGCTTGCACATTTAGTGAGAAATTTAACTGATTGATTATATATAAATTTGTAAGAATGCTATTTCTATATGATAGTTCAATCGTTTTCTCACTCTAAAAATACAATCATTCAAATGCCAACGAATTTCCACGTATTGGAGCGACGATGTATTCTTTTGAATACTGACAATGAGTATGTAATTGTTGCGAGTTTTGAGAATATTTGTAGCTCAGGTTGAGGTTTTGGATGTAGGCTTGCTCGTTGAGTTGGGAGTTTCATTTCCAGACTTCTAACCATCTTCGTCTTCAGTGGGCCTCAGGCGAATCAATGCTGAAAATTCCTGCTTTCTATTTATATGTTTGGGTTTCTTTGGATTGGTGATGTCATTTCCTGCTGTTATGTTATTTCCTGTGGTGATGTCACGTCCTGTTTCTTTTCTCAGGGGTGGTAGTTGAGGTCTAACTCCATGAGTTTGTGGTTAGAGTTCTGGTTGGAATGCCATGCTTCTAGGAATTCTCGTGCGTGCCTCTATTTGGTTTGTCCTTGGGTGGATGTGTTGTCCCATTCGAAGTGGTGTCCTTCCTCGTCCATACGTGAGGATACCAGTGAGAGAGGATGATGTCCTTTTGTGGTTAGTTTGTGTTCATGTATCCAAAAGTATGTAATTGTGATCAGCACGATAGTCAGATAACATGTTCTTTGCTCGATATTAAATAAAATATACATTCTTCATTTTTGTATCATAAAATGTTGGCAGGAGAGTATATTTTATTTACATAGACATAATATCAACCTAATTGTTTTCAGAGAATTGTTCGGTTGAATAATGAAAATTCACATTTTTGTGAATCACAATTCACAAACATAGCAAATATCTAATTTATTCAGATCAGATTGCAATCATAAGCTACATTGAAAAAAGATTTTGAAAGATTTGAATTCAGTCACAGCTGCGTGTGATACTGGGTAAGACATTGTTCTGCTCTTAAATGAATGCAGAGAGCTTACACCTGGGTCAGGGCAGTCATTCAATCATCAGTTCACAAAAAATTAGTTCGACTCCATCTTCGGTCTGAGCCTTGCTCGGGGGCAGATGAATGTACATGGAGTGTCAGAATCACATCGCACAAGTTACTTATGGTGATGGCATCTGGCCTGCCCCCCAGACTCCAAGCATCTGCTACCTGGACCAGGCACTGGGCGAATACGTTATCAAGTTGACAGTATTCTGCAGCACATTGTGTCTTGCAATGAAACCTCTAAAACCTCAAATTTCACCTTCACATTCACCAGTATCAAAATGAAACTGTACATCTCTGTTGATGGACAAAAATTAATACATGGGTCACCCAAAAGAATTTATCTGAAGAAAACAGCAGCAAATGGCAAGTCCAGCATTACATCAATAACTGAACTTGACGGATTCTGTCTGGTGTAGGTCGTCACACACATATTGTACTGGTACTCACGTGACTGTAAGAATGCACACCAGAAGTGGACGTCTTGGCCTAACGCCCCTACAAAGCTTCTGATCTCACACACTTCACTCCCTGACACATTCAACAATTGTTAAGAATCCTCAAGCTGTTTGAAGCATGAAACACAGAACTGTACAGCACAGTGCAGACCTTTCGGCCCTTGACGTCCAGCCAACCTTTTATCCTACTCTAAGATCAGATTAACCTACATACCCTTCATTATGCTATCATTCATTTGCCAATCCAATAGTCGCTTAATATATCCCCAATGCAGCTGACTCTACGACAGTTGCCAGCAGTACATTCCACCCATGCACCATTCTCTGTATAAAGAACCTACCTCTGACATCTCCACTAAACCTTCCTCCAATTACATTAAAGTATTTCGCCCTCGTGATAGATATTCCCACCATGGGAAAAAGTCTCTGGCTATCCACTCTATCTTTGACTCTCATCATTTTGTATACATCTATCAAGTCATCTCTCATCCTTCTTTGCTCCAATGAGAAAAGCCCTGAACTCTTCTTTGTTAGCATCCTGATAAATCTCCTCAGCACTCTCATTCAATTTTCCACATCCTCTCTCCAATGAGGCGACCAGAACTGATCACAATATTCTAAGTGTGATCTCACCAGGGTTCCATAGAGCTGCAGCATAACCTCGCAGCTCTTAAACCCTATCCCTATGCAAATGATAACATCATACGCCTTCTTAACCACCTTATCAAACTGGGTGGCAACTCTGAGGGAGCTATGACATGAACCACAAGATCACCCTGTTCCTTCACAATGCAAGAATCCTGTTTTTTTTTTCTGCATTCAAATTCGACCTTCCAAAATGAATTGCTTCACACATTTCCAGATTGAACTCCATCTGCCCCGATCAGCCCCGTTCTGCATCCTGTCAATGTCCCATTGCAAACTACAACATCTCTCCACACAATCCACAACTTCAACAATATTTGTTATATAGACAGACTTAGAAACCTACCCTTCCACTTTCTCATCGAAGTCAGTTATAAAAATCACAAACGGCAGAGGTCTCAGAACTGATCCCAACCGAATACCACTGATCACTGAGCTCCAGACTGAATACTTCCCATTTACCACCACTTTGTGTCTTCTGTGTGCCAGCCAGTTCTGTATCCAGACAGACAGGTTTCCTTGTATCCCATCCCTCCTTCCTTTCTGAATGAACCTGCCTTGGGGAATATCATCAAACGCCTTGTTAAAATCCATGCACTCCACATCCACTGCTCCACCTTCTTCAATGTGTTTGATCCCATCATCAAAGATTTTAAAAAGTTTTGAGAGGCATGACCTGCCCCTCACAAAGCCATGCTGACTATTTCTCATCAATCTATGATTTTCCAAGTAATCATAAATTCTGTCTCTCAGAAACCCTCCAATATTTTGCCCAATACTGATGTAAGACTGACTGGTCTGTAATTCTCAGGATAATCCCTAGTACCTTCCTTGAACAAGGAGTAATATTTACCGCCCTCGAATCATCTGGCACTACTCCAGTCGACAGTGAGGATGTAAAGATCATCGCCAAGGGTGCAGGAATCTCTTTACTGTCTTCCTGAAGTCACCTAGGGTTTAGTCCGTTTGGCTCAAGGGATTTATCAATTCTTGTGTTTGTACTTGAATTCAATCTGCACTTCACCTCAAAATGTCTACTCCCTGTCCAAACAAATGATTGACTGCTTTCCATTTCAGGACTATATGCAGTGCTGCCTTCTGGAACACGTATGGTTCACAATATCCTGTCAATCGTGAAATGTAAAACATGGGAAGGTCCCACTGCCTTCCTGATGAAGGGCAGATGCCCAAAGCTTTGACTCTCCTGTTCCTCAGATGCTGACCCACTGGCTGTGTTTTACCAGCGCCACACGTTTCGATTTTGATCCCCAGGACCGTCAGTTCTCACTTTCTCCATTACTTAGAGCTGTCCCCTCTGCACACGGAACAGAGAATTAATCAGCAGAAACTCCTTGCATGTGAAGCTGACTGTTTAGTTCTGGAAAGTTGCATTTGATGAATATATTTATTAAAAGAGAAATTACAATTCAACAAATATTTATTCTTTCCCAGAGTAACAGTTTTGTTCATGAATTGGGCAGCTTGAGAACAAACAATGAATGACAGAATAACTCCGCGTTATAGAGTATACAGGTGTTATATTCCAGGCTGGATATCATTTACCTCAATGCTGGGAATATTATCCGACAGACAGATATGATAAGGGGACAAAGTGAAATGGGGAATTGTGACATTTTTACCATTACAGAGATGTGTTTGAGGGAGGTCAGGGCTGACAACACAATATACAGTGGTACAAGAACTATAGGCACGACAGGAGAGGTGGTAAAAAAGGAAGTGTTGTTACATTATTAATTATGGAGTCAGTTACTGCAGTAAGAAGGTTCTTTTGATCAGGCTTGGTGGTTAGGGCTTAGGATCAAAACCATGACAGACACACCGTTGGGGATTTATTGTAGACTCCCAGATAAAAGAAAGTACAGGAGCTGATATAAATCCAATTTCCTGAGGTGCGTTAATATAACAATAGTATCATCATATTCAGGCATTTCAATTCCAAACATTCATTCAGGCAGTGATAACTTTTTTAGAGGGGACAGATGCCTCGAAAATTATTCAACAGAGCACCTTATATCAACGTGTAGCAGTTACAACAATGGGCAGCGCTGTGCTGGGCCTCACCGTGGGGAAAGAAGCCAGTCAGATGTTGCAGGCAAGATTGGGAGAGCATGAAAGGACTAGTGGCCGTGACTCATATGTTTTGAGTTTGCTGAGGAAAACACCCAAACATGTTTAAAAAATGAAACCTTTTTGGATTTGGAAGACGAATTTTAGAAAAAAATATGACAGCTTCTGGCCAAAGTGCAGTTGCTTCTGGGTGAAACTGTAGCAGAACAGCGTGGGGCAGGGGATTGGGGGATCCCTTGATCAAAATGGAATTGATGACAGCGTCGGCCCAGCATGTTACACCGCAGATACAATTTAGGAAAACAAGCCCAGAGTACCTCAGATGTCGACACAAATTTCGAATTGAATTAAAAAGAATAGTGAAGCCGAAAGCAGTTTTCAAAGTGAGCAGATCAATGGAGGTCCAAAAAGAATATAGACCGTGAAGGGCTAAACTTAAAAAGTCAGTAGAAGAGCAGAAGTGGAGGCGGGGAGTTAAAACATTCGAGAGTAAGATTACCAAGAATTCAAAGACATTCTTTCGGTTTATTAAGGGGAAGAGGATAACGCGTGAGAGAAGTGGGAGTATTATGGATCTAGCGGGTGCACGGAGCCAGAGAATATGTTAAACAGGGATTTTCTTTCGGTCTTCAGTTTGAGGAAGGAGTTCCTGCATTCATGGAGAGAGACCGTGTTATCCTTGAGTGAATTGATACAGAAGCTGACGAAGAATTAGAAGTTTATGCGGGATAGAGATTGGAAAAATCCACAGATCAGAATGAGCTGTATCTTAGGCTGACGTGGAAGACGAGTGAGGAGATTACAGTCTCTTAACCTTTCATTTTTGTTTTGCCTCTGGCCACAGCGAAGATGTGATAGGACAGGATAATATCTAATATTGGTACAACTTTCAAACAGAGTGCGAGAAATACCGCATGGGGTTAAAGACCACCATGTCGCATATCAGTGAGAGGGAAAAATTGTAGAAGGTTCTGTGGGCTGTTGAGGCTGGCTCATTAAATATATTCAGGGTTGAGGCAGACTGATTTTTATACAAGAGTTATGGGGAAAATGCAGAGAAGTGGAATGGGGGATTATCAAAATAGATCTCACCTAATTGAGTGGAAAAGCAGACTCAGTGAGCGGATAGACATACTGTTGTCCCTATGTCGAATTGTATCATTTTTACAATAGCCTTGTATTCACTGGAACGTCAACCTCTCCCGCGATGGAGTGAGACACAGTTTGGAATGCAGTCGACGGATTCCAGGAATTCATAAATGCAGTACGATCGACAGAAAGGACCAAGGGACTGTGACAATGCGGATTGGCTGTCGGGATGAAGATTAGCATCAGCGCAGTCATCACTCCCAAAAGGAAGACCCTCCAAGACCAAGCAGTGATCTTGGCTGGAGAGCAGGTAGTCTGTGGCCAGGTGGCAAGGAGTCCTTAAAGCACAAGTGCTACATCATTGCAGTGTCTCCATCTTTCTCTAATCAAAAGTAAGTGCGAAGGGGTCGAGAGACGCGCTTTTGGTAGTAGAGTAAGGAGTAATGTTTGGTTCAAGATGCTTTGCAAAGCAACAGCTCAGCAAAACCTACAGAGAAGCTCAAGTAAAGTCCATTCAACTTTAGTGTTGCAGCTGTGGTGATAGCAGTTAAGACAGTTGCACGTTCCTCCTACGGTATGTGGGATCTCAGGTAAATTTCCACCATCCCCGAAGACTACACGTGTGGAAAGTGAACCCAGCTGCAACTCCTGGGAGACCGTGTTCGGGAGCTGGAGCTGAATGTATTCAGGATCATCCGAGATACTGAGAACTTCATAGATAAGAGCTTTCTTGCTGTGGTCACAGCCAAGACACGCACCAATCATGTATCTGCAATGACTATAATATCCCAGTTCCACGTTAAGATTCATGCCATGAGTTCATCAGGCTTACCTGTCAATCCTGTTGCATTTAAATAAAGGCAATTTAATCCAACCGACAGTCCTTGCTTCCTGTCGTGTTCAAGACAGAGAGGAGTTGGACGACGACCTGGAATGGCGAACGGAGTAGGCAGAGAGTGCAGGAAATTCCTGTGGCCATTCCCGTCGAAAACAAGCACACCGTTTTGGATACTGATCAGGGGAATGACGGTCCAGGGAAAAGCAGCAGTAGCCAGGTTAGTGGCATTACCATTGACTCTGGGGCACAGTAGGAAAGGGTAACGGTAAACAGTACCTTAGAGATAGGAGAGCCGATTGTTAGAGCGACAGATCGGAGATTCCGTGGCCTCAAACGGGAATCCAGGATGGCGTGTTACCTCCCAGGTGTCAGGATGTCTCCGAGTGGCTGCAGAACATTCTCAAGGGGGAGGGGGATCAGCAAGAAATCATTGTTCACGTTAGCAGAAATGACACAGGTAGATATAGGAATGAGGTCCTACAGAGTGACTACTGAGAGCTAGGAGGAAAGGTAAAAAATTAGGACCTTGAAGGTGGTAATCTGCTGATTACTTCCAGTGGGATGAGCTAATGATAGTCAGAACAGGACGATATGGCAGATAAATAAGTAACTAAAGAATTGGTGCGGAGGTGGGGGGCAGAGAAACTCAAATGTTTAGATAATTGGGGTCTTTTCTGTGACATGGTTGACCTGATCAGGAGATACAGGTGGCATATGCAATGGGGTGGAGACCAATATCTTTTGGCGAATTTTGTTAGTGCTACAAGGGAGGGTTTAAACTATATTGGCGAGGAGGGTATTCTCATGATCATGGAGTCAAGTGCGAGGCTGCAAGGAGATACAGTAATCAGAAACAGTAATGTGAAGAGACAGGTTAGGCTGGAAAACGACAGGGAGCAAGGAGTGCCTGTTGGATTAAACTGATTTATTTCGATGCAAGAGTGCTGGCAAGTAAGACCAATAAACTAAGGGCGAGGAAAGGAAGGTGTGATTGAGATAATACAGCCTTTATAGAAACATAGCTAAGTGAGGGACAGGACTGGCTGCTTAACGTACAGGTGCTTTAGGCGGAACAGGGATGCTGGAAGGAGGGGAGGAGGAGTTGAATTTATGATTAAGGGGATTATCACAGCAGTAATCAGAGATAAAATAACTGACCAATCACCAGTGAGGCTTTGTGGGTGGAGCTAAGAAGTAGGAAGTGGATGATGATGTCACCGGGTTGTGCTGTAGGCCTCCAAATAGCCAACGTGAATCGAGTAACAAATATGTATGGAGAAGAGAGACATGCAGCAGCAATGTGGTTGTCATAACAGTGGATTTTAATTTTTGTAGCAGACTCAGACTGCAGGAGCGTTAAGGAATTTGATGGAGTGGAATCCGATAAGTGTGTTCAGGAAAGTTTCCTCAAGCAGTATGTAGAGTGTCCTACTTGGGAAGGGTCAAAACTGGAACAACTCTTGAGAAACAGAGCAGGGCAGGTGACTGAGGTGACAGTGGGGGAGCACTTTGGGACCAGTGACCATCGTTCTATTAATTTTCAAATAGCTATGGAGATGGACAAAACTATGGAGAGGCTCAAGTTCTAAATTGGGACAAGGTGATTGTTGATGGGATTAGACAGAAGCTTGCAGGGGTCAACTGGAGTAGTATGTTTGCAGGTGAATGCTCCCCTGGAGAGTGGGAGGCGTTAAAACATGAGAGAGCTAGAGTTCAAAGGTTTTTATGTTCCTGTGACAGTGAAGGGCAAGGTTGGCAGGAATGGGGAACTCAGCATGACAAGAGATATTTAGGCTTTGACTGAAAAAAGGGGATTGCGTGGCTCAAGTACAGGCAACTGGGATCAAGGGAATCCCTGGCGGCATATAAGGGATATAGGAGTCTACCTCTGATGGAAATCAAGAAAGGGACAAAGGTGCGAAAGAACCTTGGCTGAGAAAATTAGGATGAATCCAAACAGGTGTTTTAAGAGTATGAAAGGAAAGTAATAACTAAGTGAGAGAATAGGACCCCTCAAATTCCAAACTGGACCTATATGTGTAGAACCATAAGAAATGGACGAGGTCCTCAACAAATATTTATTCACTGTATGTACCGTGGAGAAGGACATGAATACTTAGGAACTTGAGGAAGTTTTTGAGAGTATCTTAGGGTCAGTCCATATCACAGTAGAGGAGATATTGGGCGCACAAGGATGTTTGACAGTGGATTAATCTCACGGTCCTTAACGAGTATATCCATTAACACTGCAAGGAGCTAGAGAAGAACTTGCGGGGACCCTGGTGAAAAGTTTTATCACCATTTCCCAAAGTTGAGATTCTGGAAGACTGGAGGATAACAAATGGTGTGCCTTTATTCAAAAAGATCTGTAAAAGAAATGTCTGGGAACTCTAGACCAGTAAGTTTAACATCATTGGTAGGTACATTACTTGAGAACACACCAAGTAATAAGATGTACATGCATTTTGAAAGGCAGGGTCTGATTAGGAATAGTAAGCATGGCTTTGTGCCCGGAGGTTTATGCCAAACACCGTTTTAAACTTAATTGAGGATGCGACCCGGAAGGTTGACTTTGGCTGGGTGTTAGACGTCGAAACGTATGGTGCTGGAAATGCACACCAGACGAGGGACAGCATTCAAGGGACAGGAGAATCGATATTTCAGATATAATCCCTTCACCTGGAATGTCCAAACATCGATTCTCCTGCTTCTCAGATGCTGCCTGACCTGTCGTCCTTTTCCAGTGCCATACGTTTTTCGCTCTGATCTCCAGCATCTGCAGTGCTCACTTTCTCCTCGGACGGTAGAATTAGTCCGTATGGATTTCAGTTACAACAGAACAGGGTGAATGTTTTCATGCCCTGGACACTGATACACAGTTACAGGAGGAGACTAATCAGCCCTCCAGCCTATAAAACTGTACCCAGAGTAGATCACGCAGCACCAGTATCCTCATACACAGCAACAGGATCAGTCTGTTCAGTTACTTGAATTCCGTAACACAGGAAATCGAAGAGACCACAAACTGACTGGACTCTGGGTTATGCTGGAATAACACGAGGCCATTTAGCTCCTTAAGCTTGCCCTTCCCTTCAGGAACATCAGGACTGATCTGGTCTCGCCTGCAATTTCTCTTTCATGCCCAATTCCTTGCAGCCCTTGAATCTCTAACGTGTCAAAATCCATTGACACCCACTCCCACCCCTCCCAATCATTTCTGTTATGCAGCTGTGTGAGACATGGAGTCCCCAACATTCTCTACCCTCTGAGAGAAGGCATCACTCCCCACACATATACCTTGGCCTATTGACATGAACAAAAGATACGAACTCAGCGTCAGAGTGGCTGGCCATGACATTATGGCAGGATTTGATGGTGCAAGGTGTCAAGGAGTCTGAATAAGTTTGAACTGAATGGGATCAGGTGTAAACTCCCCACTGGTCATTCAGAAAACAATGTGGTTGTTGGACAGCTATCCTCTTAGTCCCTGGATATCTCTGTGGGCAATCTTCAGCTGCTTCATCAATGTCTTTCCCTATGTCATTCTATCAGAAGTGAAGGTGTTCTGTAGAAATCACATAAAACTTGAAAACCCGAACAACATTCAAGCTCATGTTGTTAACGTGTAAGTAACACTCATGTAACAGCACTGCACAACCCTGAACATTTCCACAGGATAAAAAGAGGAGCTCTTTCAGCATGTCAAGCTGGTTTCACAAGAATGTGAGAAAGCCATTCAACCCATCGAAACTATTGGACAAGCAGGGTCACAGCCGATTCACTCTGTCCTGCCAATTACACCTGAAGAGCTTTTTTAAAAAAAGGTAAAAATTGAAAACTAGGAGGCTGGAAGACCACACAAAGCAAAGCAGCATCAGGAGGTGCAGTAGTTAGCACCTTGGGTGCAACATTTCTTAAGGAGTAGGGATGGACGTTAGGAGGTTTACAGATAAAGAAGCGGCGTGGGGAGGAGGAAGTGGTGTGGTGAGTTGGGGATAGATTAACACTGGTTGAGGGTACCGCCGGATTAGTCGATTGCAGGAATGAATCAAGTTGGAAGCTGGGAGAAGGGTGGATCAGAGGAATGGAAGTGAGGTGGAAGGGCTGGGAAGGGAGGGGGATGTGATGGGAAGAGAGTGGGAGGAATTCGAAAGGGGGTCAGCAGATTGGAATGGCCGTTAGTTGAAATTGGAGAACTCAGTGTTTTCGAGACACTCGAGACACTGACACATCAAACAGAAGAGGTCATTCAGGCCCTCTAAACTGTGATACTGAAACAGGAGGATGTCTTTGATGCTGCAACATGACAAACTAATGAAACAGAGACTGCAGAGACAGACTGATCCATGCTGTCCCTCCTGGCTCCATTGCTAATGGTACACACGTTACGTTCACATCGTTTGCTGATCGTGAGGAGGGCAAGTCAATGGTTTGTATCAAGTTCCAAGGAGGCATCTTACATCACCGAGATGGTATTGACGAGTCTGGATCACTCAAAACATTTTTAAGCAAACAGCCCAGAGCATAACTTTACAATTTGTTTCATTAAGTGTACAATGAAAATTACGTGGTATCGTTTATCTAAGTTGACAACTGGATTTTAAAACCGACAAAAACTTTATTCACAAAAGTACACAATGAAACACAAAGAACAGAATAAAGAACCCCTACAGAACTCAACCTATCCAGCTAGACTTAATTATGCTGTTCCGAATGCACATAACAGTCCCAATAAGCACACTCGCTTGAAAAAACAGTATAAATGGAACACAAGCTGACAGTTTGAAGTGGAAGGGCTAAAAAGAGAGAGAGTTTCTACACAGCTCCCTGTTGAACATCCCAGTTCTTGACTCAACTGAAAGCTGCTCAGCTCAGCTCAGTTAGTTCAGCTAAAAGAGCTCACCACTCCCCTTTCATTATACAAGTCACATCTAAAGCCCAACACTTTGGCCTTAAGTCACATCTGTTTACAGGTAAACAAAAGGCCACTGAAAATGCTTTTAGTCTCTGTACCAAGCCAGACTGACCAGAATCAGGCTCCGTTTTGTTGTCCCTCTGAAAAAAATCAAGGACAGAGTCCACCTGAGCCAAAAAAAAGCTTCTTGACAAAAAACGGACTAGATTTGTGACGCCTCCCCCTTAAAAGATAAACCATCAATACCAAAATATGGCTGCATTTTTAACCATTCAAACCCAGTTGGTAGTCTAACAACGCACATATGCACTATAGCAACTGTAAACATGCAAACATGCACAACCCCATGCAAATTCAGGCCGCAGTACACCCACAACCAAACGCCTCCAGATCTCATTCAAGTTTCAGAAACGCATCGGCAAGAATGTTTTCACAACGTGCCACATGCACAATTGTCAGAATGAATGGCTGCAACAACAAGCTCCATCGAAACAGTCTGGCATTTTTGTCTTTAATTTTTTCCACAAATATCGATGTGTTGTGATCAGCGTATACAATTGTCTCAGATGCATCGCTGGTGCTATAAACACTGAAATGTTGTCATGCCAACACCAAGCTTAAAGACTCTTTATCCACCGTTGAATATTTCTGTTGATGAAGTTCAACTTCCTGGAAAAATATCAGATGGATCTTTTGATTCCCTCGTCATCTTCCTGCAGGAGCACCGCACCGACACCCACATCACTGGCCACATTGAAAGGCATTGTGTAATCCGGTGTGGCTCATACTGGGGGCAATGGTTAATACAGTTTTTAGGCTGGCAAATGCCTTTTGACACTTTGCTATCCACTGAGAGTTCTTGGCCTTTTTTAATAATTTGGTGAGTGGAGCAGCTACACTGCTAAAGTTTGGCACACACATTCAGTAAAATCCAGTCAATCCCAGGAAACGTAATATTGTTTTTTGTCGATGGTGTGGGAATTTTCCCACGACTTACGTTTTTGTATCTCATGGGGCAATTGGTCCATGTCCAATAACATGGCCTAGGAACGTGACTTGGGCTCTTGTAAATTCACTTTTAGCTATGTTTGTAACAGTGTTGACTTTGTCATAGTCCCCACATGACTGTGGGGTACCATCTGGCTTTGGCATCATGACTACCAGTCAGTGCAACTCACTTCGATTATGCCACCTTGGAGCATTCACTCTATCTCTTTCTGAACCAGTGCCAACTTTGGAGGGTTATACCGATAAGGATGTTGGTTAATCGGAACAGCATCTCCTATATCTACATCATGCACAATTATGCTAGTACTTCCCAGTTTACTTCCGTATATATCCCAAAGTGATAGTAATAAATCTTTTAGGTCATTTCGATTTTCTTGTGGAAGGTAACTCAATAATGTTTCCTAATTTTTGAAAACGTTCTCATTGTTCAATCTGATTTGAGGAATTTCCAACTCAGAATCCTCTGAACTTGTTTCTTCCTTCTGTGTTGTAATCATGAACACCTTTTCGTCTTGCTTTCTTTCACCATCAAGCTATCTTTTGAGCACATTCACATGACACACTTTTGAGATTTCTTCCTGTTTGGGGTCCTTAGCAAGTAATTCATCTCACTAAATTTTTTTCAATTTGATAAGGTACGCAAAACCTTGTTTTTAAAAGCTCACCTGTTACTGGAAGGAACACCAATGCCATTATTCCCAATTGCAATATTGTAAATTTGTGATTTTTTATCCGCTTCCTGTTTCATTGTATGTTGTGATACATTTAAATGTTTCTAGCCAACTCTCCAGCTCTATTTAATCGTTCCCTATAATTTGACACATTGTCCAAATGGGTGGTCTCTGAATTCTGACTTATTAATTTCTCCTTCATCAATTTTAATACTCCTCCTAGTTCTTGTCCAAAAATTAATTCAAATGGACTGAATTTGGTCGATTCATTCGATGCACCTCTGATCGCAAAAAGTTCAAAAGGAATTTCCTTATCGCAAACATCTGTATAATCCTGACCATAAACGCTCAATATGGTCTTCAGTTATTGATGCCATCTCTCTCATGCTCTCTGTGACTCTGGATAGTGAGCAGAAGATTTGAATTGTTTTATTCCCAAGTTATCCATCGCCTCCTTGAATAGTTTGGTTGTGAATTTTGATCATTGATCTGACTGCATCACTATTGGTCGTCCGTATCTAGGAAAAATATTATTTTTTTCTACAACCTTTTTAGCTGTGATGCTGCATAATGAGATTGCCTCTGGATATCTAATCGGCACATCCATTATTGTTAATAAATACTTATTCCCACCTTTTGTTTGTGTTAGGGGACCTATGCAATCAATCAAGACTCTTGTGAAAGTGTCTTCATATGCTGGAATAGGTATTAAAGCAATTTTATTACTGTCTGCGTGATATGTTTGACACGTCTGGCAAACTTCAGCTACATCGTTGTCTAGTCCAGCCCTGTAAACAAATCCTTTTATTTTATCTCACGCCAAAATGAACCCAACTGGTAGCTCAAGTGCCAATCGTGGCACCTCCTTTCTGTACACAACTGGCAAAACAATTTGATGAATTTCTGCCCATGTCTCATCTGATTGAAAGTATGGTGGTCTCCATTTATTCATTAAGACATAATTTGTTCAGTAATAACTGACAGGAATGCTTTCTTTCTTGCTTGCTAAATGCCTTTTGATATAACTGTTTTAATTCCTCATCTTTCTGCTGCAAGTCAATCAATTTAGCAAAGCTAAAAATACTTGCAAGTTCTCCTCCTTGCTCCTTCTCTGTTCTACTTATCTGATCCAAATAATATTCGGATAACTCTACATCAGCTTCCTTTTGATCCCTCCTGCTTCAACCTGAACATGTGGGCGGCACGGTGGCCCAGTGGTTAGCACTGCTGCCTCACAGCGCCTGTAGACCCGGGTTCAATTCCCGACTCAGGCGACTGACTGTGTGGAGTTTGCACATTCTCCCCGTGTCTGCGTGGGTTTCCTCCGGGTGCTCCGGTTTCCTCCCACAGTCCAAAGATGTGCGGGTCAGGTGAATTGGCCATGCTAAATTGCCCGTAGTGTTAGGTTAAAGGGGTAAATGTAGGGGTATGGGTGGGTTGCGCTTCGGCGGGTCGGTGTGGACTTGTTGGGCCGAAGGGCCTGTTTCCACACTGTAAGTAATCTAATCTAAGTAATCTAAGTAATCTAAAGTAATCTAATCTAATTGTGATCTGTGATCACACAGTCAGGGGAAATTCCTGGATAAACATTCTCCAGGTCTTCCGTTACCTGCATCTCCACTGGATTTTCAACTAGAGTAGGCAGCACGCCTACCAGCGAATCAGCTATATCATTTGCAAGGACAAATTATATTCCTGGAGCTGAGAGTTTGGGTTCCAGTACTCCTATCACACATTATCCACTGTTCTCCCTTTACATAACTGAGCACTTTTTGTCTCACCATGAATTCTTGTTACCAGCACATTTTCTTGTAATAGTCTCTCAGGCGTGCATATCTTCTCATACCTCAGTACTGCAGACTGAGAAGATCCTGTCTCCTTCAATATTGGAACCGCCTTACCGATGACTCCTGGTCTATGTGAATAAACTTTACCCTTGTATGTATATTTTAAGCATATTTGGCACGTATTCCTTGATCAACTTCTGATCATCTTTTACACTCTGAGGCAGTGGTCTAACTTCCCTTATGCTTTTTGTTACTGGTCCAATAAATCTTCCAGGGTTGTCTGGTTTTCCTCCATCTGGTTTTCCTAGCCCACCAACACTGTGATTTTGTGTGGCCCAATTTATTACAATGAATACACCGGGGGCATTTAGCAAGCAAGGGGAGTGAATGCAATCCTATCTGTTCCTACTTAACAAATGAGGTATTAATGAGGAATTGGAAGCCATTACGTTTTTGTCCCTCTCAAGGGTTACTTTTTTAACCTGTGGTAAATTATCCTTATTGTCTTCACTGAGATCTACATTTTCCTTTCCTTATCTCTTTGCTCCAATTTCTATCCCGCAAGGACTGAAATAGATTCTGGAAGCCAAACTCAGTTTATGGACCAGCTGAAAATCATCAGACACTTTAGCTGTTAACGTTGCTGGTTTAACACTTTTTTATCCACATGAGGTCGCACTGCTTCAAGCAGTGAATTTTTGAATTTCTCCAAATTACTTACCGCTCTAAGTGCAACATAGGATTGCTCGCTTTTTTCAAGCTCATATTCATCTATCAAAATTACTCTGTTTGGTCTTTTCAAACTCAACGTAGTTTTGACCAGGATCCCTCATTAGATTCCAGAAACCAGATCCGTCCTCTGATAGGGATGCGAATGCCTCACTAGCCCTACCTAAAAGTTCCGTTTGGATTAACAAAACCCACATTGACTCTGGCCATTGCATTTGTCTAGCCACCTTTTCAAATGAGTTGAAAAAGCCTTCCATATCCTTCTCATCAAACCTAGGCAATGCTTGGACGAGGATCGGCTTCTGACTACCAGGGGTTTGCTCATCCTCACTCATTTCCTTACTAACCCTACCCTCAGCCTGTATCTCCAGTCCTTTACGCTAAATTTTCCTTTTTAAAGTGTCAGTTTTTGTTGTTCAAAAGCTCTCTCCTTCTTTCTCCTCTGCTGCTCTCTCTTTTTCCATCTCTTCTGCTGCTGTTTTTTCCCTCTCTTCTGCTTTTAAACGTAACTCTAACTGTTTCATTTCTGCTACCCTTTCCTTATATCTCGCCGCTAACTCAAGCTGCCTCATTTGCAATTGAATTCTTGCCAGCTCGGTAGATTCTGATGGTTTCTCCAGCAAGTTTAATTGACGAGCTACTGCTGTAAGTATCTCTCCTTTCCTCACAGAAGCAGGCAGGTGCAATTCCAGCTTCACTGCTAATTCCTGCAGCTTGGTCTTATTCACTTTTTTCAAACCTTCAAAAGACATTGCATTAACACCCAGAAAACATTTGGCGCCTGAAACCGCTATTGCTGTCCAAAGCTTTGTCTGCCCAACAAACCCAACACCCGAAATAAAGACACGAGCACCTCACACTCGCTGTGTGAACTCCAGCAAAGAGCCCCCAGTCTGTTATGGACTCGGCTAGACCACTCAAAGCATTCTTAAGTAGACCGCCCAGAGCATAACATTGCAACTTGTTTCGGTAAGTGCACAACCTAAATTACCCGGGCTAAGTTAGCAAGGTTGTAAAAGAGGTAACAACAATGACTGCAGATGCTGGAAACCAGATTCTGGATCAGTGGTGCTGGAAGAGCACAGCAATTCTTTAGAGACCGCAATTTCCCTTCCCACGTGGTTAAAGATGCCCTCCAACGCATGTCGTCCACATCCCGCACCTCCGCCCTCAGACCCAACCCCTCCAACCGCAACAAGGACAGAACGCCTCTGGTGCTCACCTTCCACCCTACCAACCTTCGCATCAACCAAATCATCCACCGACATTTCCGCCACCTCCAAACAGACCCCACCACCAGGGATATATTTCCCTCCCCACCCCTCTCCGCCTTCCGCAAAGACCGTTCCCTCCGTGACTACCTGGTCAGGTCCACGCCCCCCTACGATCCCCCCTCCCATCCTGGCACAATCCCCTGCCACCGCAGGAACTGTAAAACCTGTGCCCACACCTCCTCCCTCACCTCCATCCAAGGCCCTAAAGGAGCCTTCCACATCCATCAAAGTTCTACCTGCACATCCACTAATATAATTTATTGTATCCGTTGCTCCCGATGCGGTCTCCTCTACATTGGGGAGACTGGGCGCCTCCTAGCAGAGCGCTTTAGGGAACATCTCCGAGACACCCGCACCAATCAACCAAATCGCCCTGTGGCTCAACATTTCAACTCCCCCTCCCACTCCGCCGAGGATATGGAGGTGCTGGGCCTCCTCCACCGTCGTCCCCTCACTACCAGACGCATGGAAGAAGAACGCCTCATCTTCCGCCTCGGAACACTTCAACCCCAGGGCATCAATGTGGATTTCAACAGTTTCATCATTTCCCCTTCCCCCACCTCATCCTAGTTTCTAACCTCCAGCAACACGATCCCCTGACTTGTCCAAACTTGTCCGACCTGCCCAGCTCCTTTTCCACCTATCCACTCCACCCTCTCCTCCCTGACCTATCACCTTCATCTCCTTCCCAACTGACCTATTGTACTCTATGCTACTCTATACCCACCCCCACCCTCCTCTAGCTTATCTCTCCACGCTTCAGGCTCTCTGCCTTTATTCCTGATCAAGGGCTTTTGCCCGAAACGTCGATTTTGCCTTTCCTCGGATGCTGCCTAAGTTAACAAGGTTGTCTACTAGATTTTAAAGCAGACAGAAACTGTATTCAAAAAGACAAAAAATTACACAACGAAATACAAAGAACAAAATAAAATAACCCTACAGAACTTAACCTATGCAGATAGACTTAATTATGCTGGTCCAAATATACGCAACAGTCCCAATAAAGCAAACTCCGTTTAAAGACCAGTACAAATGGAGCACATGCTTTCGGGTTAAAGTTGAAGGGCAGAAGTCTCATCTGTTTACATATCAGCAAAAGGCCTCTGGAATTCCTTTTCATCTGAGTACCAGACGAGATTGATCGGGTTCAGGCTTTGTTTTATTGCCCCACTGATAATCATCAAAGACAGGATCTCCTTGAGCTGAGGAACAGCTTTTAAACAAAAAAAGGACTAGCTTTGCGCCAGAAGAAAATGCCAGTGTTCTGTATGGGGGTCAGTAGCTGGCAGGAATGGCGAACTCTATCAGGATTCGACTGCTGACAGATTTGTGAAAAACATAACGTTCAGTGCAGGCACATTGAGATGATGAGAGTTCATTCAGAAACTGGACCTCTCTCTCAACCAAAATGGGGGGGGTGTGGGTGGGTGTCCACAGAGCTATGTACATTATCACAGAGTTATAGAGTCCGAAAGCACAGGCCTTCAGCCCAAACTGGGTCATGCTGACCAAAATGTTCCTCCATGCTCAGCTCATTTCCCTGCACTTGGCCCATATCGTTCTCAATGTTGCCTATCGATATATTTGTCCAAATGTGAAGACGTGTATTGCAGAAAACACATTATATTTCACGCTGTCAACGTTTTGTTTTGGAAATAATGAGTGTTAGTCCATAACGCTCAAGTTTTAATGCAATCAGTTTTTATTCTTTTTGTAGCGTTACAGATTAAACACTAATTTCCTTTACACTCTTCTCATGGTGATATCACTGCAGGGATTAGTCTGTCGAAATTCCTTTATTCTGTCTCTATGTAGCAAGGAAATCATTCATTATAATGGAGAGAAAATCTGTTCACAGTGTCCCACGTACTATCTCAAGAACACTCCAAAAATGCAAGAAGATGGCTTCACTCTTACACTTTAATAATTTTGCAATGAACTTACTGTCAGTGACTCATAACCAAGGGCATTCAGCTCATTTTCGACAGGAGCACTTCCCAATATCTCGCCTTCTCATAAATACAAAATGAAAAAATGGTATATTTTGCCAAATCATTCCTTTGCCTTATGAAGCAGAGCGACTCAAACAGCATCATCACTATTGACATTGGAGATGGCTGGAGATGCTGAGGAGGCAATGGCCTAGCTGTATGATCTCTGGAATATTACTTCAGGGACCCAGGTAATGACCCAGACACTAGATTGGAATTCCACCTCGGCAAATGTTGGAACTTGAATTCAATAAAATATCAGGAATTAAGAATCAAATAAAACAATGAAACCATTGTCGATTGTCCCGCCTGACACCCCCATGCCCTTCAGGGAATGAAATCCAACATCTTCACCTGATCGGGCTGGCGTGTGACACCAGACCCACATTAATGTGGTTAACTCTCAGTTGCAGTTTGAAATAGCCAAACCAGCCATTCAGTTATACCAGTCACTATAAAGTCTCAAAGAAATGAAACCGGACAGAACTAAGCACTGACGACTTATTGCCCACATACTGTACTGGTCAGCAAGGCAGCTTACAAACACGTTCTCAAGGATTATGGTGAAAGGGAATTAAAAATTGGACCAGCATCCCATTAATGAATAAAATAATATGTTTACACTCAGGGAAGAGAGACAAAGCGACATATCTCTGATTTATACCTTACATGATCACAGTTTTCAGTAATAGGGTAACAGGAGAAAAATAAATAAGGTTAAAAATAAATAAGGTTTGTTTTCCATCCAGCTAATTATCAAAAATCCGTTTGTTTGCTTCTTTCCCTCTATCTTTCCCTTTCTCTATCTATTCTACTCAGTCCTTCTCCCCTTTACAACAGACGTCCCTGTCACCAACATCAATCACACTATTTTTCAGCAGCGTTCACTTCTGATGTCTGGTTGTTGGACTCAAAATGCCAATTCTTTTTTTCTCTCGATCTGAGGCTGCCAAATCTGCTCAGTTTCTCTGGCACTTTCTCGTTCTTTTTGATTCTGATCTCTTGCATCATTCTTTGATTTATTTAACCTTTACTGTTGTTATTATATGCGATGTCTGTATCGCTGACAGGGGCAGTATTTGTTGACCCTTTACTGTGAACTTATTCCCGAAGGTAGTACAGAGCGAAGCACATTATGTCGGTCTGATGTCAGTCTTAAGCCAGATTTCTTTTCCAAACGACATCAGTGAAATAGATAAACTTATAGACTAAATGCTGATGTTGCTCTGGTTATAATTATTGAAAATTAAATTTATTTCCGACTCCTGACATTTGAATTTAGGTTCTGACATAATTTGTGGTCGGATGTGAAACGGTGCCTTTATCTGCAATAACATGTGCCTCTGAGTTACATTTCTTGCAACAGTATTACACTGACACAGCGTCCCTATCATGAGGTTACTTTAGAGACCAGAACAAGGTAGTGATCGATATATTTGCAACTGAAATCATGCTTCGAGGAGACCTGTAACCATTAAGGCATGAATAATGGTTTACTAAGCGTCAGCATTGATTCCAAGATGGTGACTGAGGATATTATCGAGCTGATCGTGGATAGGTTTGATGATGGACAGAATACTGAGACATAAATGAATTCCGGGTAAAAATGTTCTTCGGGATTGTGAACAAACTTGCTCTCAGGTGTTTGTGAGGGCGCGAGTGTGGACGGTTCTGAAATTTGTGGATAATGAATGGAATTTGCATTTGAAATTGAAGACAACATTTGCCGCCTTTGCCAAATACCATAGTCGATTGTAACAGAAATACAAGGAAGTTCGCCATGGTTTATGGGATTAGTAAATGGATAGAGATGGAGGTACTTACCAGTGTTTTGGAAACGGGAGAATCGACCTTGGGAGTTTTACAAAATGCACATAAGTCCAAGCTGCGGGAATTAGTAGACAAGCTGGAGTTGAAGCTACCTCCTAATGTGAGGAAAGATGTGATGATTGCAGCAGTAGCTCAGCATTCCAATTTGCTGGAAACTCCACTGGGGTCTGTAGAAATGGCTAAACTTCAATCACAAATAAAGCAGCTTGAGTTTGAAGCAAAAATGAAGCAGTTTGCGTTACGACTAAAATTAAGAGAAACAAAGAAAATGAATTGGTTTTATCCAGAAAAGTGAAAAAAACCGAATGGCTTTAGCAGGAGAGAAACAAAAAGAGAGAGCATTCGAGCTTCAGAGATGGACACTGAGAGTGGAAAGTCAGCTGAAAACGATGGTGATGAAGGCTGGAGGTAAGCTTAGTTTGCAACAGAGTGAGGATGAGCAAACCCATCGTAGTGAAAAGCCTGGTGAGATTCTTTTTAAGTATATTCACGCCTTACCTCAATTTGATGAGTAGGATATGGAAATCTTTTTCATTTCATTTGGAAAAGTGGCTAAACAATTGCAGTGGCCAGTGACCATGTGGGTTTTGTTGATCCAAACGCAACTTGTAGGTAGAGCTAATGAGGTATCCGCAACAATATTAGAGGAAGGATCTGGGGAGTATGAGGAGATGAAGAAAGTGAAATGAGCTTGTGCCAGAAGCCTATAGACAAGAGCTCAGGAATCTAAGTAGTGACCCTGGTCAAACCGATATTGAGTTTGAAAGGGTCAAAGAAAGTAATTTTGATAATTGGGTAAGAACTTTAAAAATCGAGCAAATCTATGATGCACTTAGAGAGATAACTATTTTGGAGGAATTCAAAGATTCATTGCCTGAAGTAGTGCAAGCTCTTGCGGACGAGCAGAGAGTTAAAACAGCAAGGTTAACAGCTGAAGAGCATGATGATTATGAATTGTTTCATAAAACATATTTTGGCTTCCAGAATCAATTTCAGTCCACGAGGGATAGGAATTGGGGCAAAGAGATATCCTCACGCGGAAAGGATATGTAGATCTCAGGGAAGATCAGAAGGATAAATTACCACAGGCTAAAAATGAAACCCTTGAAGGGGACAAAGATAAAAAGCTCCGGTGTTTTCGTTGCAATACATTAGGTCACAGGAAATCACTGTGTTGGTGGGTTATCGATAAAAAAAAAAACAGATGTCGGAAAACAGAATAATCCTGGGGGTTTTATTGGAGTGGTAACATAAAGCACAGTGGAGGCTAGAAAGCTGCATCAGAGAGTACAAGCTGATTGGAGGTTGGTTTAAGGAGGAAGTGCCGGATCTGCGTATAAAACATACCTGCAAAGGGTAAATGGATTCACAAAGGTCAGAAGTAGCAGATAAAGAGGAAGCAATATTAAGGGACACAGGATGCTCTCAGTCTGTGATGCTGAAAGATACGAAGGTATTGTACTCCTAAAGGACTATTTCCAGAAAAGGTACTGCTGAAGCGAATGCATGTGAGACAAAAATCGCACAATTATGTAAAGCGGGGAAGAATGTCCAGTAAAGTGTGTATATGTTGTGGTAGGAGTATTGGACAAATTTTCAGCTCCTGGAATACAACTTGTCCTTGCAAAGTATCTAGCTGATTCACCGGTAGAAATACTGCCCGCTCTGGTTGAAAAGCCAGTGGAGACATAGGCAACTGAAGCAGTGCAGATGACGCATCCTGGAATCTTTCCTGATTGTGGGGCAACAAGTTCACAATGTCACCAGCTGAAACAGGAGAGATCAAAAATGCAAAAATAAGGAAGCAGAAGTGGCATTGTCAGAGACATTGTTCTATCAGATAGTTGAGACAAAACAGGAGTGAATAGGTGACCATGGAAATATGTTTAGTTCAGCTAAACTAATTGAGTTACAACATAAAAATGAACATTTAAAGCAGTTAGCTCCCATGGAATCCAGGGAAAGTTAACCAATTGGATGCAAAAATTGTCTTAAAGGTAACAGATTATTTTCCAGACTTGAGGCCTATGGCCAGTGGTGCACTGAAAGAATCAGTGTTGAGCTCGCTCCTTTTCATCATTTCTATATAGATAACAGCAAAATCTGGTGCAGTGGATAGTGAGGAAGATTACCTTAGAATACAACAGCAACCATGAAAGCGGATATAATCACACATTTAAAATATATCTGGATAGGTACATAAATAAGAATGGTTCAGAGGTATATTGGCAAAATGCTGGCAAATGAGACTAGATCAGATTAAGATGTCTGGTCGGCGCAGATAATTTGGTCAAAATTGTCTGTTTCCATGCAGTGTCACCCTCTGATTCGATCAGAGGAATGAGGAAACGTTCCAAAAGGCCTTTAGAATGGAGATTCTCTTCCCCAAATGATTGTGGTGCTTCTTTGTTTACATTTATTCAAAGATGATAACTAGTTAAATATTTGACAGTGAAGTGAGTCATGAATAATGGGATAAGTACAGGACAGTGGCGCTGAGACCCCTACCTGATCAGCCACAATCTTCGTGCCTGGTGGATAAGGCTCACAGTGTACAATGACCCACTCCTGCTCCTCATTCCCATGTTTCTGTGTTCCATTCAGCCTCTCAAACCTGCAAGACAGGAGCAGTTGGAGGCCATTTACTGCTATCACCTCGTGCACAGAAACAGAGGAGAGCATTCTCTCCTTCAATACTTTCCCACACGGTTTGGGTGATTTGGAAAATGTAATTGGAAAACCCAGGCTGGCTATGAAAGAGGCCCTCATCTCTTTTTCCAGAACTTCCCCATTCTGCAAAATATGTTCCATTTGTTGGTCACGTTATCGAACAATTTCACTGTGAACACAGCTCGGGTACTTCACCCAGAGATGGCTCAGAAAATCCTCTGGACTCCCTGACTGTAACATTCAATATCAGAACTTACAGGAAAATAACACCCACTAACATTCCAATAATAGAATGTGAAAACATAGAAACAGAAGCAAGTAATTCGCTCCCTATTCCCACCTTCAAGATTGTCTTGGCCTTCAGTAAGATCATGGCTGATCTTCTCTCGGTCTCAAGTCCTCTTTCATGTCTAATTCTTCTTAGCACTCAACTCTCTGACAGGTCAAAATCCATCTAATGCCTCTTTACATACTTTCGTGGAACAGAGAACATAGGACAGTACAGCACAGTACAGGCCCTTCGTTCCTCCATGTTGTGCTGATCTTTTATCTTACTCTAAGATAAGACTCATCGACATACTTACGTGCATTATCCTTCAGTTGCCTATCCAAGCAACACTTAAATGTCCCGCAGGTATCTGACTCGACCAGCTTTGCTGACAGTGCATTTCACGCACCCAACACTCTCTGTGTAAGGAACCGAACTCTAACATCTCCCCAAAACCTTCCTCCATCACGTTAAAATTATGTACCCTCGTTATATACATTTCTGCCGAGGAAAAGGTCTCTGGCTATTCACTCTATCTATGCCTATCATATTGTACATCTCTATTCAGTCACCCTTCATCCTGCTTCACTCCATTGAGAAAAGCCCTAGCTCCCTCAACCTTTCTTCATCAGACCTGCTCTCCAGTCCAGTCAGCATCCTGGAAACTTCCCTCTGCACCCTCTCTAAAACTTCCTCATTCTTCCTAGAATGAGGTGACCAGAACTAAACAAAATTTTCCAAGTGTGGTCTACCCAGGACACTACAGATCTGCAGCATCACCTCGCAGCTCTTAAACTCAATCTTCCTGCTAATCAAAGCTAACATACTATGCGCCTTCTTAACAACCCTATCACAATTTGGGTAGCAAACTTAATGAATCTGTGGACATGGACCCCAAGATCTCTCTTTATCTCCACACTGCCAACAATCCTGACGCTAACCCTGTATTCTGCATTCACATTCGACCTTGCAAACAGAATCATTTCATACTTTTCCAGCTTAAACTCCATCTGCCACTTATCAGCCCAGTTCTGCATCCTGTGAATGCCCCATTGCAACCGACAGCAGCCCTATACGCTGTCCACAAACTTCCGTGTAATCGGTACACTTACTAACCCACTCTTCCACTTCCTCATCCAAGTCATTTATAAAATTAACAACAAGCAGTGGTCCTACAACCGTTCCCTGCATAACACCACTGGTCCCTTTCAGTGATATAGCTCCTTTAACACTCTGTGTAAGAGAATTCCTGATATTCATTTCCCTCTGAAGAAAACATTCGCTGCTTCTCCACCATGTCCTACTGAAATGAACAAAAGAGGGACCACAGACGCTCAAGTAAGAGAGACTGGCCCCGAAGTCAAGGCAGTTCTAGACTGAGGATGGCATCAAGGAGCCTGAGCAAAATCGCATTAATGAGAATCTCCACCGCTCGGAGTTATTCACAGCACAAGGGAAGTTGATTATTATCGGTGGACATCAATCATCTCAGTCGTGGGGTATCTCTGCAGGAGATTCTCAGGGTATGTCCCTCAGCCCAGGCATCTGCAGTTGGTCAACGGGGAATCCCTGCAGTGTGGAAGCAGACCATTCAGCCCATTGAGTTCACACGGATCCGAAGTGGGGATATTCACTGAAGACTACGCAATGTTCAGAAAAAAATTCAGCCCTCAGCTTCTGAAGCCATTTATGACCATGTGCGACAAGACCTAGAGGACATTCAAACTTTTGCTGTTAAAGTTTGGTCACATTCATGTAACAGCATTGTCAGACACTGCGCATTTCCCCAGAAAAAGGAAAAGCTCATTCAATACCTCAATGTGGGATCACAAGAATATGGGGAAGAAATTCACCCCATCAAAACTGGGCAAGAAGAGGGATAGCCCAATCAGTCCCTCCTGCCTATGCCATGGGAAGACAAGGAAACTGCTCACTCCTATGCATCATTTACACGGGTCAGAAAGAGACCATTTCACATCTGGAGCCATTTACAAAGCTACAAGAAGTGGTTATTTAGCTTCTTAGGTCACTGACACAGGAAGAGGGAGGTGTCAGAGATGCTCCAATATCACAAACAAATGGTGCATAGACTGCTCTAATTTGTTCCATATTGTTTCACTACTCATACTACATATGTGTTACTTTAACATGGTTTTCTGGCAGTGGCAATGAAGACAACATTTTTACCCATTCACCAAAGTGTTGTCCATTCCAGGAAGTTAGACCCATGGTCTCTATGTAGGTCAGAAGCTGGTGGGGAATGGCTAACTGTTTCAGAATGAAGGTATTGTTACTGCTGACAATGTAACATTCAGTGCAGGGTCACACAGTAACTGGACATTAAAGTTAATTCAGAGTCTGTACTTCTCTGCCTTTAGACATGGGGATCTGCAGAGGCATGGATACTACCGGGAAACAAGCATCCAATGAGAAGCATGGAATTTTCACCCTATTCAATTGCTTGGGACATAATGAGTGTCCAACTATAACCATCAAGTTTCAACTTCTTATTGCCTCATATTGTTACGTATTAAACATGAGTTTCTTCACTTTCTCCTTATAGTAACATCATGCCAGGGTTTAGTCTGGTGAAATCTCTTTGGACTGTATCGCTGACAAGATCATTATTTATTTTTCAGATTCTGCCAGTACACAATATCCCAAATAGTCTCCAAACAAAACACTACCATTGGGAAAGATGCATTTACTCTGGTACTTTAATCATTTTGATTGAAGAGCCATATATCATTTACTTGCTGATGCGTAAACAATCTGACAGTGATTTAAGAGCAAATGCATCCAGGTCTGTTTCAACAACAGCACTTCCCAACTTCTCACTATTTAATGAATACAAATGTGAATGATGATATTTGTTGTTCCTGTCTGAAACATTTTATGTTTTGCGAAGAGCTATTACCCAAACACTGATCCGACTGATACCCCAAAGTGTTCACTCCAGATAAAAAAAACTACTCTCTTCATTCCCTCGATTATCCAACTTTTAATGCATTCGGCGTATTCCATCCCAACATACCCACGTACTCTAACATTCAGACCTCACCTGTTTTCAACCATGTCAAATATCTGCTTAAAATGCAAACACTCCATTCCCATTGGTTCACAATTGTCGATGTCACAACAGACAACCTCCACAAAACCCAGCAGGTTTATCAAAGATCATTTCCCCTTACTAAATCTAGGCAGAATCTACCGAATCATGTCATTATTTGCCAAGTGACTAGTTGTCACAGTCCTCACAAAAGGTTACAATGCTTTTTCTCACAGCTGATATCGAGCTAACCACTATTTAGTTATCTGTTTGCCCTCTCCGTCCTGTTTTAAATGTTTAGGTGTATAATAGTTGCTTTCCAGTCTGCAGGATACTTTCCAGAATCGAACCAGCTTTGAAGAATAATCAATAATTCCTTCACTCACTCTACTGCCACCTCCTCAATACTCTGGGATGTAGCTCATCAGATGCAGCAACATACCAACCTTCAATTCAATTAGATTTTCAAAGAAATACCATTTTATTAATTCTAATTTCCTGCTGTCACTCATTTTTACCATTCACTATGTTCCCTTGTATCTCTGGAAGGTGGTTCTTGTACCTTCCTCAGGGAGAGGGACTCAGTATATTGCTCTCAGCGGAAAGTTGGCTTCTGTCAGCCAGTCAATACATCAGAGGACTGCATTCGGTGATGATGGATATGTTATTCGCTCCTGCCAGAAGTTCCAGAATTAATCTAGTTTAATTCATGGTCAGCATCAGCAAAGGCCTGTCACTGGTGTGAAGCTACATAGTATACTGAACGAGGGGACAAAGCTCAGTGACCACCTCAAATTTGAAACAAACTGGTTTCATACCTTACACTTGGCCCAGCTTAGACAAATATCCCGGGAAATCACAGGGAGAATAGTGCACTGTTCTGCTCCTTTCTATTTATAGAGTTTCCCTTCTGTGGAGTTTCATCTCCATTTGTTCACCATGGACCCAGACACTCTGTAAATGCAGTGTACAGAGTGGGGTCACCAGACCCAGCGGCTGACAAAACAAACCCGAGATAAACGTCCACAGAAACTCCACTGATTTTCCAAAGTCAGGAACAAGTCAATTCCCGACATGCATGGTGCACGCATTCAGTTTTGAAAACTAGTTCCACTCCTGAGTTTCTCTTCCTGGTTGAGAAAGCCTTTGCATCTCTGCACAGTCCCACAGTAAACGTTTCTCTCCTCAAAGAAGCATTTTACAGTGTAACATTACCTTTCTCTGTATGTCAGCAACGATAAGGGCAGCACCAGTATTGCCAATGGATTTGATCATGACACTCAGAGAAGAGAGATAGAGGAACCTAGCTCACTTAAAACAGGGAAATATCTAAATGGACGTGATATTCAGCAATATGGGAAATGGGGAAATGTGAGAATAACTTGCCATTTTGTTTTCCTTTCAGTTCATCATCAGCAATCCCTTTGCTCACTTTTCATTTATTTTCCTCTCTTTTTCTGGCAATTTTTCCATCCATTCAATTTAAACCTGGCCCCCACCTCACTCTCCAACCTAACCATTCCTGATGCCAGGATTAAGAATATTATTTCCCAGTTTGCTTTCAACTGTGAAGCAGGGTCACTGGACTCCAACCGTTATCTGCATTGCTCCTGACAGAGGCTGCCATTCCTGCTGAGATTCTCCAACAATTTCCGACGCTGGAGAATTTTATTTTAGATCTCTCGCACCCACCGTTCCTTGGTTTATTTCACCTTTAATGCTGTTGTTTCACGGGATGCCAGCATCACGGGCAAAGGCAACATTTGTTGTCCATCGCTAATTGTCCTTGACCACGCAGCCATTTGTCAAGACAAAATGGAGCCAACAATTTTGTTGTGGGTCTGAAGTCACACTAATTTCAGACTGGGCAATAATGTTGAGTTTCTTCACCAAAGACTATCAGTCAAACAATAAAAATAAACCCTGACGGTTTCTGGTTTCCATGAGTGAAATTAGGTTTCATTCTCAGTTTTGTCATTCGAATTTAAGCTCTGATATGGGCTGTGGTGGGATTTTAAACACTGCTTTGAAGTCACAGCCCGTGCCTCTGAATTACCCGTCCAATTACATTATCACTCTGATACAGAGTCCTTATTCCCTAATCCGTATTCCCTAGTCCCTGCCAGAGTGAGTTGGCGAGGAAATCAGTTCAACTACCAACAGTCAAAAAGGATTTTTGGAAAGTAGAGAAGGAGAGATTGAGAGACAATTTCATGCAAGAGCACAGAATTAAGAATGCTGAAATGAAGACATTCCGACAGCATTCTGCAACATGAGCATGTATTTCCTGTAAAGATAGATGAAGGAGACATTGGTGTTAGTAAAGATGATGGAGAGTTTTGGATGAGCATTTGTTTTGCAAATTTGTATCTGAGAGTGAGGTCAGCAGAGTCTTCGACTTATTGGGCTGAATCTAACAATAATTTGTCTCAGTGACATTTTTATTGAGTGTGACAGGGGATTGTCTGTACGAGGCTGAGCTAGTTTCTTGCTGCTGTCGTGTCAAACTCACCTCATTAACTACCCACTCAATCTCATAGTGTTCCACTCATTCAATTCCAGCCCAATTCTCCAATCCAACATGGCTGGAGGGACTTACCATCTCACTGATGCCCCTGGATATTCCGTGATCACTGCTATTGGTGCCATCTTTCAAACCGTTGAACTTTCTCACTTTGGAGCGACTCATGGCGGATAAGGGGAATTAATACAACAATATTTCATCTCTCTCGCTCTCTCTCCCTCTCTCTCTCCACTTATGTTATATTCAAACACAATTAGTAATTCTGGCTCACCCTGTCTCATATTATTGTATTCAGCCAAACACTGCTTCCAAACACTTGTCCCGTGATGAAATACAATTTTAAGCAGAAAACGTTTTTATCCTCAGCTGTTATCTTGACTGTTATCTGAATTGTACCACTTTCCTTGTTATGGACGTTTCTTTTGCCCTTTGTCTGTGACTGTTTCTCTCTGTAACAGTAAAACTGTCTCCCACTCAGTTTGCTGGACGGCTGATTTGTGATGCAGAGGGAGTCCAGCAGAGCAGATTCAATTCCCCACACTGACAGAGGTTACCATGAAGCGGACGCTCTCTCAACAATGGGCAATCTAGCATGGCCAATCCACTCTAAACTGCATATCTTTGTACTCTGGAAGGAAACTGGAGAAGTGGGGGGAATCCATATAGATCTGTGGTGAATGTTCAAAGTCCACATAGAGGGTCACCTGAGGTTTGGAACTGAACCCAGCTCCTTCGTGACCTGGGGCAGCAGTGCTAACCACATATCCATCATTCTCCTCAGTAGGTTCTATTAATTACCTGTAGCTAACTAAAGAAATCTAACTGAGTTGTTCTGATAACTGAACCTTTCTTAGACCTTTAGCATTGGCCATATTACCAACCTGGTTACATTTAAAATCTGCTGTGAACAGTAGAGGAGTGGGACCAGAAAGGGAAACAGTGGCACCCTCCAACCTCAGTCAGAACCGGCGTGAGGAGAAATTCGCAAAGTGGGAATTCATTCAAGTGGGAATTCCGTTTCCCAGAAGTTTGGAAGGGCTGAATCATTAATTATTTTGAGGCTGGCTTAATCTGATTGTACATAGACAGGTGAATCATGGATAATCACAATCCATAACTTATCCCCCAGGATAATCCATCAGTCTATCTATACCATCAAGTCAAGTGATGGTTCAGTGGCGCGTTTGGGTGAACTTGCCAGAGTCAGAACCATGTGTATCTAAATCTAATGACAACGCAATAAGCTACCGCACTTGACTGGTTACATTCCAAACAGGTGAATTACCATCTGATGGAGAGGGGGAAATGATCCCATGACTAACAGGTAAGATCGAAGCTCTGCAGTCCTGTCACATTCAGTCATCAGTGTCCATGGACTATTAAACAACATACTGGAGCAGGGGACTCTACAAATATCCCCATCCTAAATATCGGAATGGCCCTGTACATCAGTGTAAAAGACAAGGATGCAGTCTCTGCACCATCCTTTGCCAGAAGTGTTGAGTCGATTATCCACCCCATCCTCCTCATGATGCTCACAGATTCATAGATGCCAGTCTTCAACCGATTCTATTTGCTGCACGTGACATGAAGAAACAGCTGAACACAGTAGCTACAACAAAGGCAATGTAATAGGACTGAAGACTTGTGCTGCACAACAAGCCGTGTCCTTGGGGAAGCTGTTTCATTCCAGCTCCAACTCTGACATCTGCCTGGCCACGTGGAAAATTTCTCAACTATATCCAGTCCCATAACAAGGGAATGACTACATTCTGACCATTTACCATGCCCTCAGTCCCGTCGTGATAGTCACATTGGTGGGAGTTATTTTTGACAGAGCTGTCCAGTAGCATAAAAATAACCTGCTCAGTGTGGTTTCTGACAGGTCCACATGAGGAAATCGTGCTGTTGTGGAATTGTCACTGGATTACAAATCCAGAGCAGGATAATGCTCTGGCAGCTGGTGGAAATTAATAACAATTAATAACGTATCGCGATATAAAATCTGGCATCAGTAACAGTGACCTTGAAGCCATTGTCGATTCCCCAATGTACTTTCAAGAACTGAATCTCCTGTGCTTTCCTGGTCTGGCCGAAAAGTGACTCCAGACACACAGGCAAGAGAGAAACTCTTCAATGGTCTCTGAATCGGCCAAGCAAGACCCTCAATTGTATCAAACTGTTCCGGGTCTTAAAGGATAAAACCGGACAGAACACCGAGTACCAGCCTCGGCATTGGAAAAGGGAATGGGAAACACAGTCCTGTCATCCTGCAGAGATCTCCTTCCTAACATCTGAGATCTTGTGACAACAGTTTTCGAGCTTTCCCACAGACTGCACAGAAACATCGGGAAAGGAGGAGGTCTTTAGACACATTGAGCTTTCTCCATTCTCGTTCATGGTGAAAATGTTCTCAATGCAGTTTTCCCCACACAGTGTTCATAACCCTTAGTATGTTTAAACATCGGGACATATACAATAAGAATTACTGTAGTCCCGTCGGTCCATCAATTTTGCTCCTCCATTTAATATACAGGCCGTTCTCCAATAATGTGGGTTTGTTAAAAACGATTTGGCTGCAATACAATTATGAATTGTGCACCTTTCTTTATAAAGCGAGCTCCTGTTCACTGTGACGTGATTCTATTCCCGGCCCCAGCTGAACAGCAAAACCCAGCCTCAGGATCCTCTGTCTGCCAAATACACCCTCGATATGTTCAGCTAATCCAGGAATGTAATCCGTTCTGCAAGCCTTGAAACTGAGACTGAAACTGGGAATTGTTATCGAGTTTTGAGAAGATATGTGGCACAGGTTGAGGTTCTCCATGTGTGAACCTTCCAGCGAGCAAACCTGCATCCAGACTGGGAATTGTAGTCAACATTGAGAAGAAACCTTATTTCAAACCAGGGGAAAAATCTTGGGGAGAAATCTTGGGACAGCAGAGTGGCTTCGTGATTATCACCAGGGACGCGGGTTCAATTTCCTCATTGGGTGACTGTCTGTGTGCAGTTTGCACGTTCTCCCTGTGTCTGTGTGGGTTTCCTCCGGGTGCTCCAGTTTCCTCCCACAAAGATGTGCTGCTCAGGTGAATTGGTCATGCTAAATTGGCCATAGCGTTAGTGACGAGTGAATATAGGGTCGAGAAATGGGTCTGTGCGGGTTACTCTTCGGAGGGTGATGTGGACTTGTTGGGCCGAAGGGCCTTTTACATACTATCGGGAAATACTCTCACTGTAAACCCGCAGCAGCATCACGTGGTCAGTCAGCTCGCGTGCTTTCTGGTGAAGACCTCTATGAAAGGTACAGTGCTGTAGTCAGTAACTGTAGTGTGAAAGTGGTACATTTACAGCACAATTACAT
Organism: Chiloscyllium plagiosum; assembly: GCF_037043375.1. NCBI lineage: Eukaryota > Metazoa > Chordata > Chondrichthyes > Orectolobiformes > Hemiscylliidae > Chiloscyllium > Chiloscyllium plagiosum. The sequence continues at coordinate 875,194 of NW_028270188.1, read as the reverse complement.
TACAATATATGGTTTAAAAATTTACATAGACTGTTGTTTGTGTTACGTTGACTATCATTTTTGTTTTGATTTTTCCTGACATTATTGGGCGTTCACTCCATACCCGCTTTTCCCCATAGCCCCCATTATTTATATTGCACTGCTTCCTATAATTCGGTGTTACACAGGAACACAGCTGCCGCGTTATCAGAGAACAAGCTGTAATGATTGCAAGCCCTCTATCGCCACACCATTCTCCTGCTCTCTTCCCATCCATTTCCTGTCTAAAAATCATTATTTATATTCAGTGCCTTGTCTTCCACAGCCTGATCTGGGAGAGAATTCCCCAGGTTCAGCAGTCTCTGAATGCAGACATTTATTCTCATCTCAATGCAGAGTGGCCTGCCTGTACCTAATACTGTGGGCCCTTGTTTTAGACGCCCCAGACTGGGAAATCATCATCCCTGCTTCGATACTGTCTCCCCCTGTCAGAGTTTTATATATTTCACTCGTTTTCCTAAAGCTCATGGAATACAGGCCCAGTCACCTCAAACTCTGCTCCCACAACAAGCCTGTCATACCAGAGATTGGTCTAGTTATCCTTCACTGCTCCCCCTCAATGTCAGTTTGTCCTTTATTAGGTAAGGACACTAAAACTGCAGACAATACAGCACAATGTTTGAGCTGGGGTCTCACCAAGGCTCTGTGCAGCTGCAGTAAGACGCCATTAGTCCTGTACTCAAGTCCCCCTGAAATGATAGTCAACGCACCACTTATCTTCTTAACTACTTTCACAGTCCATAATCAAACAATCACAGAAGCATATAATCTGTACTGTCAGAAAAGCAATACGATCGACATTAATCGCACTTTTACATTAGATCTGTAGCCATAAATGTTATGATACTTCAAGTACATTTTAACGGTTGTGAGGTTACTCATCACAACTATCCTCTCAGGAAGTTTACTACTGACCCAACACCCCTTCACTTTAAAAGTGTGCTCCCTTGTTCTTGTCCCTTTTTACAAAATGGAACAGTTGCTGTCTATCTACCCTGTCCATGCCTCTTGGAATCCCATCCTTCTGAATCACGTCCCGTCAGCCTTCTCTGCTCCAAGGTAAACAACCCAATCTTATCCAGCCTCTCTCCGTAGCTGATATGCACCATCCCAGGGAACATCCTGATGAATCTCCTCTGCAACCCCTCCACTGCAATCGCATACTTCCATAATGTGACTCCTAGAACTCCACACAGTATTGCATCTGTGGCTGAATCAAAATTTTGTAAAGTTCTTACAATCTATGTCTCGATGAATAATGGTTATGCCGACAGGCGCATGTGACTTCTGAACTAACCTATTACCCTACCTAGTGACATTTAGGGATGTGTCGAGAAGCACTCTCTGAGCTTCCTAGTGTGCTGTCATTCATTGAGTCCTCCCCTGTCTGGTTTCTTCTTCCAAGGTGCATCACCTCATATTTATCAGGGTTACATTCCATCTGCCATTGCTCTGCACATCTGATCATTCCGTCTGTATCTTGCTGTAACATAAAACCATTCTCCTCACTGACAACCACCCGGACAATCTTTGTGCTAAACGCAAACTTACTTAACACACTCTACCCAACCTCCCCTCCACATTTACATCTAAATCATTTCTGACTACCACAAATAATAAGGGACACAGCACTGAACCCTGTGGTACGCCAGGGGAGACTGGTCTCGAGTCGCACAAACAATTTTCTACTCTCTGTCTCCTGTCAGTTCGACAATTTGAATATAACTTACTAAATTAGACTTGACAGAATGACATTGTAAGTTGTTCTTTAGTTTCCCATGCGGGGCTTTGACAAAGGTCTTGCTGAAAAACCATATAAATGACCTCTTCAAAAGAAAATCAATAAAATTCGTTCGGTACGACTTCCCTCTGATATCTTCATGCTGGTGATCCTGATCAAACATTGCCTCTCGAAATGAAGGTCAATTTTCTCCTTCCCTATTTTACCCAGTAGTTTCCTTGACACTGATCTGATACTGATCTACAGTTCCCTGGTCTACCTCCACCCGCACTTCTGTAAAGGCTCCAGTCCTCTAGCACCTCCTATGTGACAGGATCCTACTTAAACATTTGAATCAGTGCCTCTCCTCCTTGCCTCCAACAGCAGCCTGTGAAACAACTCATCCAGACCTGAGGACTTGTCCAATTTTATACCAGCCAAAACCATCAATCCCTGCTCGCTTCTTATATCCATCTGTTTAAGAACTTCCCAGTCCATCTTCTTGAACTATGTATCTGCCCCCTCAGTCTCCCAAGTAAAACAGATGGGAAGCTCTCATGTCACAATCCATCAATGTTTTCCAGCTTCACACACAGATTGCCCCCTTGGTTTCTAATGGGCCCTGATTGTTCGCTGGTTATTCTGTTCTGCTTGATGTTCTTGTGGAATATCTGAAATCCTCGCTAATCTTGCTCACACTTTTCAATGCCCCTATGTTCGTCACTCCCCTCTGAGTGATATTTTGAAAGTTTCATTTCGATCACCTTTCATTCTCTGAAACTCTACAGCATACAGGCAGAGTTCCCTCATTGGACAATCTTGCCATCCGAGGGATTAATCTGGAAAATGTCCATTCAGTATATGAGATCAGTATGATTCACTTGGATCAGGAAATCAAAGCTGTACTCAATACTCCAGGTACAGACTCACCAACATTCTGTGTCACTGGTGCAGAACATTTTTACTCCGAGTCGGTGCAAATCACTTCAGAAGCTGGAATCTGTACTGAAACCAACACATGCTGGAGATCGCAGTGACTCAGACATCATGCGTGGAGAGAGAACACAGAGCCCTTCATCGCCTATATTCTGATTCCCTTCAAACAAAGGGAAACTTAACTTTTACCTTCCCCCATTTGCGTATGTTTCTCCCAATACAATTTTCTTTCTTGTTTTAGGGCTAACTTACTATATGAATTCTTTAAAAATTCTCCTGATAAACAAATAGACCACATCCACTGGTTCTCCATTGTTTATATCGACAAGAGCCATCTTCATGCAAAAAACTGGTAAATGCTGCCTTCCCTTTCAGAAATCTAGCATCATTCTCTAGACTATGCAATAACATTCCAAGTGTCCAATATCACATTCTTTATAATAAATTCCGACAGATTCCCCACTGTGAACAATAAGTTAACTGGTCTGTAGTTCACCATTCTCCCTCTTCTTCACTTTGTAAATCCTTAGAATGCATTTATAACTTTCCAAATTGAATACGGAAAAATAGAATGATTCCCAATGCAATTATTATCTCCATTTCTGCTTTCTCTGAAATTCTGGTATGAAGTACATTTGGTCTGTCAGGCTTATCAATGCAGTTATGTTTTCAAATGCTACCTCGTCACTGATTTTAGTCTTTAGTTACACAAGTCCAATGGTCACTTGGTATTTCTGGGAGATATTCTGGACCTTTCTCCGTGAAGGCAGATATAAAATTACTGTTTAGTTTCCCTATCATTTTTCTGTTCTCGCAAAAAATTATCCTGTCCACACATTCACTGTTCCACATTTGAACTTGTTTTTATTTTATTTTCAAATATTCATAGAGGTTTTTCGTCACTCCTTTTGTTTCTGGTTAGTTATATTGCTGTTCTCTTTATACTTTACTTATCAGTTTATCAGTCCTCTTTTGTTGCATCCAAAATTTCAATGAATGCACAATATATGACCCTTTCCTAAGGCACTTCCTTCGATCTAATGTAATTTTTAACTTCTTTTGTTCACCATTGTTGAGTCACCTTTGACTTTTGCGAATTATGCTTTGGAGGGATCTCGGTATATTACAGACCTTCCAATGCTTCTGTAAATAACAGATACTGCCTGTCTTTCATTAAGTCATTTTAATGTACTTTCCAAATTCATTAAAACCAACTTTACTCTTGTATCTTAATGGCTTGCACGACTCAGGTATATACCCGTAATATAAGAAAAAGAACTGCTTGCATTCAGACGTCATGTAAAATTCAATATATTAAGATCACTATTCCCCAAAAATCCTCAAGAGCAAAGTATTCAATTTGCTCTTCGGATCACACACTAATTCCAAAATTTTCTGATCAACAGCTCGGTGCTCAACATACTACAAAAGCAACCCGGCTCATACACTCTCAACATTAACATTCACTTGGGGAAACACTGGTTAGATGTAACTTGAAGCAGTCCATTATTACTGCAGTACCCACAAACATGTATGTCTAATTTCCTGTTTTATAACATAGCCAACATCTGTATTGCAGCTTTCAATTTGATACGTAACTCTCCTGAATGTTTGCTTCTCCTTGCTGTTCCTAAGAACTCCTCAACAGATTCTGTGGAATCTGAGTGACGTGGGCTCTGGCGAGGTTAATGGTCGATTCAGGCGAGATGTTTGGCGAGGCATATCTCAACATGAATATTATCTCACCACATCTTACCCGTTCTTCTCAAGCGGCATTGTGAGATTTTCTCCAGATCTCCCGTTATGCTGGTGGAGTAGAGAAGGACAATGATCTTTCAGCATTGCTCTGTGTTGCCCCAGAGAGATGAGACTGCTCTAACCTGGGTGGGAACCTTATAACAGGCTGGTAAAGTGCTGCTGCAACTGTACAGGATCTTCGTGAGATAAGATCCCACCCCGAATTCAGCAACATCAACAAATGGGAGTGATTTGGGAAATAGAGAGAAATGGGGAGACTCTGAGACAGTATCATGGAAGGATGTGTTTGAAGGTTGCAGAATGCTGAAATGAAGGCATTGTGATTGCATCCGGCATCATGCGCCAGTATTCCCAGGAATAATGGGTGAATGGGACTTGGGTGTGAGTTCAGATGATGGAAAGTTTTGGATCAGCATTTATTCTTCAGCTTCCTAACTGGGTGTGGGGTCGGCACGATCGTCGACTCATTGAGCTGAATCTAATAATAATATATCTCAGTGTCAGTATCATTGGGTGTGAAGGAGAGATAATCTGCACGACGTTGAGCTAGTTTCCTGGCGCTATCTTGTTCAACTTAACTCATTTTTACCTACCCCAACCTATGGGGTACCCCTCATTCAATGCCAGGTCGATTCTCCCACCTATCATGGCTGGAGGTACACACCATCGTCCAGATACCCCTGAATTTGACGTGATCCCTGGCAGTGGTGCCATCTTTAAAAGGCAAATGGGCAAACGGTTGAGCTTTCTCAGTTTGCAGCTGCCGTGCGGTTTACCCGATCATGGCAGATGGGAACAATGACACCACGATTTGTCGATAGGGGCACGGTGGTCCCGGTGGATGGGCTAGTACAGAGGAGGGTCATTCTCTTCACAGAAGGGGATACACCACCTTTTCCACCAAGCATTGTCTGAGTTAACTACGCAGCGTTGTGTGTTATTTGCGGTCTGAAGACATGTCTAGAAATACTGTACAAGCATCAATAACCTTCCCCGCTCTGCCAGGATAAGTGTCACCATATCCGCTATGCTCCCTGATACTCACTGTATATTCGGAATGGCAACTCCCCCTGAACAAGCTCATGCTCCACCACTTTCAGTCCTGCGTGCAGCAAATTCTCTCTCTCTCTCTCTCTCTCTCTCTCTCTCTCTCTCTCTTTCCCTCGCTCTCTCATTCACTCTCTTTCTCTCGCTTCCACTATACACCCAGAACATTGATACAACGTGGATACAACCCTGTGGACTGATTCCCTCCGGACACCTCACCATTTCCGCCCCACCTACACCGGCATTTAACAGCAATGCCACCCTCAATTTTTCCTGCCTCCCTTTTTCCCATTCCAGGAGAAACTGCTTGTAATAGGAGCGACAGTGCTGGAATGCCAAATGGCTGTTCGTCAGATGCCCTTCCCCCACCATGTGGAGAGGACCCTGACACGAGCCACCTGCCAGGAATGGAGTACAGAGGCTCCCTCCTACACCTCCTTCTGTAAAAAGCTCAGCTCCTGAAACTAAACTGTGATATTTACTGCTCTCCACACTTATCTTGACAGCTTTAATAACCTGCGATGATACACACCGAGGGCTCTCTGTTTCTGCACTCGTTTTATAACTGTCCAGCCTATTGATTTTATCTTCAACGTACGTCATCACACACAGGTCTTCATTGATCCTTATGTGCCATATTCCTGAACAATGCACCAACTTGTCACTGTACTGTTACCATTCCAAACTGTCCATCAAAAACGTTGCCATTCTTCAAGGATTGTTGTGTGCAAGCATAGAAATTGTACTAGAGTCGGACTTCACATCGAACAACTGATATGCTGACACACTCAAATGTATTAGCAAGGATAAAACTTCCACATAGCCAGTTAATAGTGACGCACTGATAACCAAATAACAGATTTCCTGACACAAATAAGTGAGTGAATGAAGCATTGACAAACTAATCACGGATCAAGTGTAATTCCGACAGACTCCCCATTTCTATATACGTGCCAGTGTCTTTATGTGTGAGAGTAAATTGAAGGTTTGGCAGTCACTGTTTAAGGAGATGCAATGTCTCTCTCTGCTGGCCCTCCGACCCTCCAGAACACGTGGTGTCAGATGTTGAAAACCATCAAGTGCTCAAACATAGAGGGATGGGGGAGGACAGCAGTGCACAGCTCAAATTAAACTGACAGCACCATCAGTTCACAAGCATACATCCAATTACACAACAGGCTTATTTAGTGAAGAATCTAATTCTACTGAAGACCCTCCGAGTGGAATATTCATATGTAGAGTAATGATTATGCATGACCTGCAACTTGAAAATGTTCTGTACTTGGACTGTATTCCCAACACAAATTTGCACATTAAAGTGCATTTCCACTGCGATTGCATCCAGCACACTCGGAGTGAAGCATTTCCGAAGTTGGAGATGAATTTTATTGCACTTTCTCTAACTTCCAACGTTTTGTGCTGCAATCTGTAGGACAATATTGTAAACGTGAGGTCATCCATTTAGTTCTGAATAATATGTTACGATGCGGGGTAAATCCCTCTGCTAATTGAAATCAGGCAGACAGAAAAGCTCACCTCGCACTGTAATCTGTTAAATTTGGAGAGGCAAAGAACTATCCTAAATTTCACCACTTGAAGACAACAAAACCAACAATTTCATTCTTTAAGTTCAAAAGAGAATATGAGACAACGACTATTTGCAAATCTTTCCCTTAAACCTATCATTTACTTTCCACTCCACAATACTGGTTTGTTAAAACACTGTAAGTGACTTACAATAAAAAAAGAACACATTTCATAGCTCGCCAGCTTTTTCGATTCTCGATGTCGACTTTCCTCTGTCGATTTTCCTCTCTCATTTTTCCTGCGTGTATTTTCCTCAGCCGATTTTCTTCGCCGATTTTCCTGCGTCATCTATTCTTCGGCCTTCAGCCGCACACATTTCTAATAGGCACATACCTTTCAAAGAGCTATTCTGTTAGCAGTCGGCTGATACTTCGCTGTTCTTTGTCGTTCACGCAACTGATTAAAGTGCCTGATATTATACCCCAAAACATCAAATCGTCTAATTGGTTTGATATCATCAAAATATTAAAATCCAAATTAGTTTAAATTTAGTATGTTGAGGCATAATATAAACTTATTGTTCAAATTGGAATTCGATGTGTACGATGGCAACGCAGCTCAAGTTATTATTTTCAAAACCAAATGTTGCATTTTTTAATTGTTCAGCACACTCTGTGATTTCAGTCTTTGCTTGCGAGGTTTCACGCTCTCTTAAGTGTACAGTACGCACGTACACCTTCATAACAAACAGCAGATTGGACTATTATTTAAATCGTAAAAACATTGCAGCATGCTGCAGTGCGGAGGTTCCTGAATGTCCTTGTGCATTAATCACAATAAGTTGGTTTGCAGGTGCAGCAGATAATTAAGGCGGCATATGGAACAGGTACACACACAATGACACAGAAGAACACAGATACAGACACACATACACAAAACCCTTATCACAGAGTCATACAGAAACAGTATTTTTTTAAATACGGAAATAAAGTAGTTTCTCATTTATAAGGGATCAAGCGTTATGGGGAGAAGGCAGGAGAACGGTGCTGAGAAACATCACAACCATTATCGGGCAGCAGAGCGGACGTAGTGGTACAAATGGCCGCATTCTGTTCCTTTTTATGTTCTTATGGTATAATGGGATCTTAAAAGGTGTCCTCAGAATCCAGAGTCAATTAAGGCCGTGGAATATTTCATTGGGGATGCAATGGTAATGTGGGATAGGTTTATGGGCTTGAATTGTGTATATCTGTTTCTAATTGTTGTTTGTGAGTGTCAAAATAGTTCGTCCGTTAGTGTAAGTTCAACACACTTTTACCATAATGTATCCCCGATTGACATAAGGATGTCCCTTTCTCTTCTGCACTGTGCTGTCTGTAGTGCGCTCATCCACAAGGAACAGTGAAAACTGGGTCTTTGTAGATATTCAAGGCTGATCTCAAATAACCTTTGGGCGTTGTAATCAATAATTACTGGGCAAATAATGTTCAGACATAATCATATCAAAAATGAACATTCTGAATGGGCAACAGACTCACGGAGCCAAATGGCCAACTCTATGCGTTTCTCTCTCACTCAAGCCCTCAACACTGTTGCGCAGTGAGAGGAAGATCTCATTCAACCAGTCAGGAGACAGGAGACGACAATTCTGTTCCACAGGAGTTACATAGGATAGAAGGAAGCCATTCAGCTCTTTACGTAATTACAAAGCAAGGGACGAAGCCAGTCAAACATTCTAAACTGTGGCGCAGTAATAGCTCCCCCCGCTTTCCTCAACATGTACCAATTTGGGGGTTGAGTAACATTATTGTATGTTTCAGCTCAAAGAGTGTGAAAATTGAACCTGCCTGAGAGGGAATGGTCTACTGCTCGCTCTGTCGTTCCTTGTTCCTCCTCACACCAAATTGGGGGAACTGAAAACTTTTCATGTTCCTTACCACAAGTAGAGGATTCCTATTGATGATTCAGTGGAAATTCCCCACTGTCTGAATCAAAGTAAATCCGGCCAATCCATAGGTTCCAGGAGGAAATCCCATTGCCAACAGAATGTTTGTGCAGAATAACTATCAAGTTCAGAATACGTTTTGGGCAAACAGGAAGAAGGGTTTATGGCCAAACCGTCGATTCTCCTGCTCCTTGGATGCTGCCTGACCTGCTGCGCCTTTCAAGCAACACATTTGCAGCTCTGATCTCCAGCATCTGCAGTCCTCACTTTCTCCTGGGAAGCATTGCAGTCAGGGGGACCGGAGGATTTCGTGAGCCATCTCTGGGTGAGAAGTGGGGTCTGTACTGACAGTGAATCTGGGTCTGCAACAATGCCATTTGATGAAGCAGAAGTTTCAGAGAGGGGAACCTCTGTAAATTGAAAGGAGGGGAATCTTTTGTACCGAGGCCTATTTTTCATGAGTATTGTCCAATCCATACCAAACTATACGTGATTGATTTGATGAGTGACTGATCTCCTCTGTTGCTCTGCACCAGATAGAAGGAGAGGGTAGGGGCTGGACATTGGAGAGATAGAGAGGGGTGTAGAGGCTGGAGTATGTTGAAAAGATCGGAAGAGGTGTGGGTCTAAAAGAGTTGAGATTGATCTGGAACATTGTCTGTTCTGGCTTTTAGATATATACGAATTGTTTTAAAGGCTGGAGGAGATCCGACATATCAGGAGAGGTGGAGGGACAGGTAGAGATTCTGGAGACAGGGAGACAGGGAAGGGTAAAGGTGTTGAAGGAAGTCAGAGAAATAGGAAGGGGTGCATGGGGCTGGAGGTTTTAGAGATAGGGAGGTGTGTGGGACTGGAGGAGATTACAAAAATAAGGCGGCACATTGATTTGGGTGAGACAATATAGGCAGCGTGTTGTGTCGTGTCTGGAAGACTGTACAGAGATAAGGAGGTTTGTGGAGGCTTAGGGATATTACAGAGATAGGGATGGATATGGAGGTTGGAAGTGACACAAAGCGAAGTAAATGCGAGAGGATTTTCCTGGGAGATGATTAGAACGGAGTAGGGATGAAGAAAGCATTGAGGAGCGATGTAGATGCTGGAGAGTTTTACAGAGACAAAGTGGAATGGGATCTTGAGGAGGTAATCGTTGATTTTGACTGGAGGATGTTTCAGAAACATCAAGGAATGCGCGTGTTGGAGCACGCCACTGAGATTGTTTTTATTCATTCACAGGATTGTGGTGAGGTGTAGCAGCTGGAAGTTACAGTGATTGGGAAGGATGTTACGGCTGGAGATATGTTACAGAGATAGGGAATGTCGCAGAGGCTGGAGGATGTCAGAGAGAGAGAGGGAGGTTTGGAGGGCCTGGAAGAGGTGACAGATAAAAGGAGGAATGGCACGGCTGGATGCGGTCATAGGGACAGGGAGGGGTGGAGAGGTTGAAGCAGGCGAGAGAGAGATAGGAAGAAGTGCAGGGCAACAAGGGATGGACAATGAATACTGACCCAATCACATTCTATGAATAAATTACAACGAACAATATTGTCTCTGCATGACGAAAATTGGGCACAGAGTTTTGGGTTTTGTGAGCACAGGCTGATTGGGTCCAGTCAGTGCCTTGCTTGTTGTGAACAGTTGAAGGGTTCGTTATTTGAAGCAATCTGTCAGTCTGTCAGAGGCATCACTTGCACACCTAGTTTCACACAGACACTCATATTCACATATCACATTACTGAGCTGTGAGACAGACAGAAGCAATTGAAAATGTACTCATATCTGACTGGAGAATGCTGAGACGCTCGGTAATATTGTTGCTATCTAAACGATTGTGTGAATATTAGCATGCTACATTAGTAAAAGCGAAAATAATTGCATATTTTCCAATCACTTGCATTTGACAATAATATGGTTTGGGCTGTGGTAATAAGAATAATCTTTTCAAAGAACTTTACATTATTTGTGCTCTGTTTTCATTATATTGTTGCATTATAATGAACTGAAAACATCAGTGGATTTTGAGCTTATTGGAAAATCAAAAAGTGTATATAAGCAAAGAATGCCTTTAATGTTAATGGTCTGAACAATGTTGAAAGCTTTTACACAGAAATTTGTATCCTGAGCCATGTAAAAATGACGCTGGGCTGGGAATGTGCTGGCCATTAATGGAGCTGCATAATTCTGTTTGGATAGTGATGTTGTGGAGTTCGCGTGCACCGGATATGGTGAATGATGGATTCAATGTCAGACGCCATGGACTGCAGGAGTCCATCTCCTTAATAACACTTTAATTCAGGATTTTGCTCAAGGTGTAGAATTGCAGTGTTTAGGTGGCACAAAAGAATAGACAAGCCTGCAGGATATACTTATTGTCAAGTGATTATTGAATGTTGAGCTGCTTTACGGCCAGCACAGAGTCCTGTGCCTGTCCATTGTACAGTCTGCCCCACACATTTCCATGTTCGTCAGGTATGTTTCTGAGTGGTTTGTTTTGAGAGATTGTGTGAATAACTATCCAGCTCCAGTTTGAAAGCTGCCTGGACAGATTTTGAAGGTCGAGGTGAGGCCCAGTAGCACTGTATCTGAATTCAGGGTTGTTTTTCAAAGTAATTTCAACAGCTTGCGTTCACCGATTTGAACGTGACTCAGTGCTTATTGCAGTCACTGAACTGCGCAACAGCTAGATTTGTACTCTGATAATTTAACTGTTGATCGCTACAATTGTTTCAACTGAAAAACAATTATGTTTTGTTTATTTTAAACTGTGTAAGAAATAAAGTGGTATTAAATCTTCGTTTTGCGAAAGGTATGTAATGTGAAGGAATCTAACATGTATTTTCTATTGACTCATCAATCATCAGTCAGCTACTGTCTCTAAAGCAGGATTCTGTGGAAAGGACTATTTCCCAGGCAACGCCACACATTCTCTAGTAGGTTCTGTCCCACTGACACGACACAGCCAGGCAGAGGGGTCAGCTCCATGATATGTAGTAGATATAGCAGTCGGCATTGATTATGCATCCTGTGGTTGCGAGAAAGCTCTGCAGCAGGACATGGACAGAGTTCAGTGATCACCCAGATAATGGTTCAGATCTATCGGTGTGGTCCTGCCACATTTAGTCATAAAAGTTAATGGGCAATGAAAGTCACCATTGGAAGAGCAGGCTGCTCTCCAGCAATGGAATCCCCAGTTATGGGGGACTGTGGCACATCAGGGAAAAAGAAAATAAAGCTGCTTCATTTGTAACAATCTTTAGCCAGAAGGGCTGTTCCGAGGATCCATTTCCGCCTCCCTCAGTAGGCCGCAGCGTCACAGACCTCAGTCTTCAGACAATTAGATTCACTCCACACGATGTCAATATCAGTCGCTGGAGGCACTGAAAATTGTGATTTAACTCCAGAGATTACCACATCTCAAGCCAAGCAGTTCCATTTCAGCAAGAACGCTCACGTCAACCAACAATGTGATATCATGCCCAAGTATGTCATTTAAACAATTAAGCAGGGCACTTGCATTGCAGCCAGTCAATGAACCATTGGTGTACAGTCTACCATGTAAATATGAAGGAGGATGTCAGCAATAATGTGACGAAACAGCAATAACCTGAGCAGTGTCATTCAGTTATTGTCCCATCAGGCTCACTCAGCATCTGACCCAATTGCAAGTTTTGTTCAACAAAATGGATCTCTGACGGAGCAGTGAGAGTAATTACTCTTAACACCAAAATACTATTCAACAGTGTGTAACAATAGGAAACGGGGTAACATTATACTTAATCAGAATCTGGGGGGTGGAATTTTCATGAGCAAAAGAAAATGATTGTTGTCAGTATCAGGAATAGGAACTCCATGACAACTCGGCAGCCATTCCTCAGGGAAGTGATTGTCTGAAGCTCAACCATTTTCAGCTGCTGCAATGACCCTCTCTCCATCATAAGATCAGACGTGGGAATGTTCATTGATTATACAATTTCTGAAACTGTCCATGTCAAATACAACAAGACATGGAAAATATTCAGATTTAGTCTTACAAATGGCAAGTAATGATCACTCCGTATAAATATCAGACAAACAAGATAATAAAGAAGCAAACCATTCCTTCTTTGATTTTCAATGGCATTAACATCACTGTTGTATTTATCAGCATCAGCATCAGAATTCTGGATGATATCATTGACCAGAAATTGTCCTGCACTTGGCATACAAATAACACTGTCCTCAAGAGCAGGTCAGAAGCCAGTAATTCTGCAGTGAGTAATTCACCTGCTGACTCGCCAAAGCCTTTGATGGTTTACATCCTAGGACTAATCCAGGACAAAATGAGCCCATTTAATTGCTATCAATTCCACGACATACCGTGCCCTCGACCACTGACGCTCAGTCGTATCAGTACGTATCATCTGCAATATTCACTGCACCACAACTTATGAGATAGCACCTTCTGAAAACACTGCCATCTTGAGGAACAAGGGCATCAGGCACTGTGGAACACCAGGTATCAGCAAGCTGGCTCCTTCGCATTGTCAGATGTGATGAGGTTTCCTCATGTGTTTGTAACTTTCAACTCCTCAGATCACAAATTCTGTCCAAATGCAGAAATACTCGAACAACCGCCAGGTTTGGGTTGACAAGTGACAATTAACATTTGTGCGACTCAAACGCCAACAATGACCATAATAAAGCATCTCATCATCGCTATTCAACATTCAAAGATAGTACCATTCCTAAATTCATTGGCACTAACATTCTCAGGTATATCCAAGACCATATCACTGCTATGGTGAAAACATGAGAACAGAAGTTGGGAATCCTGTTGCTCGCAAATTTTCTACTGTCTTGCCAAAGCCTGTCCAATATCACCAAGTTCGGAATACGTTAGAATAACTGAATGAATGCAACTCCAATAGTGCTCAAACAGTTTGACGGAATTAAAGATTAAGCACACAACTTAAATGGGCCCCGTCCATAATCACGCCCTCCGTCCACTAACGACACTAACCCGCAGGTGTGATGACCGTGGAACTTCTCACAGGGGACCAATCACACTCATTCCCACTGCCACCTGGAAGAAAACGGGCAGTAAGTGGGGAATAGTGGTCATCATTCATTTCATTGAAACATAAGTATGTCAAGGACATATTTAGATAAAAGCTGGAGTCTTTGTATGACCGAATTCCATTTTATTTAACTGAGAAAAGATTTCATTCAAGTGAACAGGAAACAAGAACGAGAAGATTAAACAGAATAAGAGACATGGCTGGTATTATGAAGGGAGATTAAAGTCGTTCCGAGAAAATGTGTTCTCACATATGAAATGGTAGGCTGTTAAATGCAGAGCTCCCCTGAAGTTTGGACACAAGCAAACAGAACAGGAGAACTTCTATCAGACTGTGGGAACTCAATACTGCAGAAAGTCGAGAGGAGTGTGGAATGTGGCGGGGTAACATTCAAAAAGAAATTAGGAAGCAAATAGTGTGTGTGAAATGATGTAGGCAAGGTACATGAAACAATCTTTAGCAGATTTATTTTCAATGCGGAAAACTAAAATAAGTAGAGGAAGGAACATAAAAGGCAAACAACAGAAGCTACCTGTAGATGCAGAAGGTTTGTATATGATTCTGAATTTGAATTGAACATTAAAGGGACTTCACCAATGTGGGCTGTCGTGATGAGTCTGGGAGAGTTGATTGAGATGCCCATCAGAACATCCGTGATATTACTGCGTTTCCGATATACATCTAGTCACTGAGACATAGTGGTAACGATGACAAGATTGAAAAACACCAGGACTTTAGAGAAACGATGAGCTCAGTCAAAAGAGAAAGGAAGCACATCTAAACGTTTAGAAGCAGAAGACAATTGAAGGCCTCAAAAACAGAAATAAAAATAGAAAATACGTAAACAAGGGGTTAGGAGGGCGAAAAGGCAACATAATATATCTTTGGCAAACAGGATTAAGGAAAATCCTAAACCGGTTTATCGGGCTTAAGAGGGTAGCCAAGGAATGTGCAAACCGTCTGATGGATAAATGAGGAAATGAATGCGTGGAGAAAGAAGGTGAAGTACTTTGCACCGGTTTTCAAAAAGGAAGAAGGACAGGTTGGATGGTAAGTCTAGAGAAGGATGTGCTGACATTCCAGAGCCTTTCGACATTTAAAAACGGATATGCTGTCCGTTTCGAAAAAAGCATTGAAGTAGTCAAGTCTCCAGAATGTGACGCAATAAATTGAAGGATACTGCGGTAAGCAAGCGAGTGAATTGCTGGGGCCTTGTGTGCACTGTTTATATGCTCTTCAGTGACAGGAAATGTTGCAAAGAACTGGAGAATAGCTAATCTTCTTTCCTTAGTTGAAGAAGGGCAAAAGGGTTAAGCGAATAAATTTCAGGTCATGAGACTTGCGTCAGTGTTAGGAACATTATTGAAGATTCATGGAGATAGGACTGACTCACATTGCGAAAAGCATTGACTGACTCGCGAAAGGCAACATGGCTTGTCTGGGGAAGATCGTGCCTCACAAAATACATTGTATATTTTGCGAAAGTGACAAAGGTAATTAATGAGGGCATAGAGCTGGATGTTCGCCATATGGACTTTTCAAGTCCATTGATACGATTCCTATGGCAGGCTCATACATAAAGCAAATTAAAATTGAATCAGCGGTCCGTTGGTAAAGTGGATCCAGAACTGTTAGATCAAAGAAGACGGTGGAGTGATGTAAGGGTGTTTTTTTCTAACTGTAAACGTTTAAATAGATTGCGGATTTGTGGATTGTGAAGATGATTGGCAGAGAATGTAATAGGATCTAAATAGGCTGGAGACTTGTTTCGGAAAATGCAAATAGAATTTAACCTGGACAACTGCGTCGTGATGCAGTTTAGAAGGTCTGCTGCAGGATAACCTAATACAGTAAATGAAAGAACCCTAAGTACCTTCAACATCCGAAGGGATCTGGGCATGCAGGTCCACATTTCCCTGAATGTGGCAACACAAATGAACAGTGTGGTTAAGAAGATCTATCACATGCTTGCATACATCAGTCATACCATAGAATATCAAAATTGGAATGTCATGTTGCAGCTGGATGGGAGTTTATTACGGCTAGTTTTGGGATATTATGTAGAATACTGGTAACAAGATCAGCAAAAGGATGTAGAGGTGTTGGAGAAGGTTTTTAAAAAAGCGTTTACTAAGATGTTCTGTAATTGGGAGGATATTCGTCCTGGGAGAAACTGAACAAAATTGGCTTGTTCTCAATTGGATATCAGTGGCTAAGGGCCACCTGCTGGAGGTTCACAAAACCCTGAGAGGTATGGATAGAATAGACAGTGGGAGACGTTGTTCAGATTAAATTTGACAATTACTCGGGGGCATAGTTTGTACGTAAAAGTGGGAAAGTTTGACGGATATATGAGAAGTAAGTTTTTTTTTCTGTTCCAGACAGAATGTGAAAGAGCCTGAAATGCACTGATAATGGAGGTTGTAGAAGAAGATACAATAGCAATGGCGAAGAGATGTCTTGACAACAACAGCAGTAAAAAGGAATAAAATGATAGGTCTTTTTATACGTTCCGGAAGGCATCATATGTCAGTTGACATCTTGGTGGGCCGCATGGCCAGTCCTTGTGCTGTACTGTTCTTTCTGACAGGATGTCAGCAAGATAGTGGTCAGCTGCTGACTGATTCATTACTGATTATCAACAGACGCATGAATGTAGATATCTCCTCATCAATTTGTAGCTTGAAATCATCCCTCCCACTGTGAGGAAACTCAATATTGAGAATTTAACTTGAAAGTCAGAGCTGGTAACTGGTGACTCCATCTCGCCCATCGCTCCTGCAGACTTCTATCTTGGACACCAATGTCTCGGGGGATACTGCACAGATAGAAGCGGCTTGTTCTCTACACTCACCAATGCTGGCATCTGTCATACGGTAGCCTCGCCATGCCATCGCAGCACAGCTCCGACCCATTGAGATTACGCTTCGGTACTTCAATGCTGCAGCTCAGGGTTCACTGACAACTCTTTTGTAATGCTGCTGAAAGAACACTGTGCTAAGGCATATACACCAGGCTCCTGGATTACACCTGTAATCTGCACACTCACTTGAATGCTCACGGAATTTTTGCCTTGTCTTACTCTGCTTTTAGCATTATTTCCAATTAGCCACAGCCACCATGCTCATCCAACTGCTGTATTGCCTTGTGATTTAGCACAGCCACAAAGCCAGGAAGCTTGATATAATTGCTCCGAGTCAGTCAGGTTTCCCTGCACAGTGAGTTAACGGGAGTCTCAGATAACAGTCCATCATTATCGTTTCTTTAATGGATACAGGGATGGTGCTGGAGGAACTGAGAATGGCAAACACCGGAGCTTTGTTTAATATGGAACAGCAAGTTACTGAATTGATTGAGGCTGCAATTCTGAGACACAGGAAAACAGTCAGTGAGGAGGTTTCGGGGATTCCAGTACAGTGTATCTTTATTTGTTCAACGAAGATCGTTTGTAATTAATCTGACTCAGATGGATTAAGGCAGTAACTTGTAACTTAATGTGACTTTCTTGGATTTAACAATAGATCACATGACATATATTTTAAAAGCAGAATCTACAGGGTACAGGTGAATGTAGCATGAAACGCAGAAAAATGCAAGGCAAGGCATTTGGTGACATCAACAGCCGAGAGAAATGCAAAATAAATGAAATTACGTTCAGTGTGCTCAGATGCCTGATGGTAGTCGGACACACCAATAATCTCGTTACATATATCTGCTAATGTCCGAATATAAGCGCAGGACGCTTATGCTGGAGCCATATAAATAACGAGTTCAGTCACAGCTTGTGTATTGTGTGCATATCTGGTCACCCCATCACGTGGAAGAATGAAATTGGACCGGAGAATGTACAGAGGAGATTCATTACCCTGCAAAATTGAAAGTGCAGTTACATGGAAAGATTTGATTGGAAGTTGCTGAGAGGTGTTTTAATTGGGGTGTACATGTTGTCAGGTGCCGGGGTAGAGAGGGAGTGAATACATTATTAATGTTGGAGGACTCAGTTACCAGCGGCAAACGTTTCATGTAATTGATTGAAATGTTGGAGATGTGGTGAGGCAAGTTGTTATTTCGCCCAGTGTATAGTAATGACATGGAAGTAACGCATGGATGCGAAGTAGAGGCAGAAACTCTCAAATCATATTAAAAAGGTGCCGAAATCTGCACAGAACTCCAGTAGTCTCGAGGGTGGCACAACCAGGGTTTGAAAACGGCAGTATGTTTTGTCCAATGCAGGCAGTGTTCAGGATGATTTCCTCTGTATTTGCTATATTCTGATTTTTCAAATGTTGCCAATATCCGTTTGCATCAATATGCAGGGCAGAGCGGAGAGTGCAGAGCGGAGCAGTGTGTAAATTGATTAACATCAAAACAATACTGATCCCATCCTTTTTATGCTATACTACTTCACTGTGTTGGACCATTTGTCCTTCCTGCATAAATGGTGAAAACCCTTGAGTATTCAGTGCTCAGTCTTGGTCACACTGCAGACACATCTCCAAAATTACAGCTACAGTTGACCTGGTTTCTCCTGTTAAAGCTATCAATTCGTTTACATTATTGAAAAATTAGGAAGGAATTGAATGATCGCAGCAAGTGCAAGAGATGGGGATGGCGGTAGGGTCCAGCGGAGCTGAGAGAGATATGAATGTGCGTTAAGGCTTGAGGATATTACAGGATAGGGCTTGTTGTCTGGGCTGAAGGGGATTACAGCGACAAGGATTTTACGTTTTGTTTGAAGTGAAAAAGGAGCTGGACCAGCCACATGAATATTCTGTGAATAAGAACATTTTAAACAGAAACGCTTAATTAACATGATACCGGGACAATATGCCGTGTGACTTTGTTCCCTGTATTTATCTACAGAAGATATAAAATGGGAGGCAGTGGGAGGGCAAACAGGTACATGAAGCGTGTAGATGTATCCCACAATCTGACTGGAAATGTGAACTGTCTATATTTACAGATTATGGTCATTGATGCACATTCAATTCTAATCAGCTGAAATAACTTAGCTTTTCAAATGTAACATTTCAGGGAGTGAAAAAAATATTCTGATCAGAAGCTCTGTTAAGCAAAACACTGGTCTGGAGTTCATATCTTGGAGTTGTTGCTGCATTCATTCCTGCCTGTGTAACAGTTTCATTTCAGAATGAAATGACTCGTAAATACATTCACAACTGAACAAGCACCAGTAAATTAGATATTTGCAGCTTCGCACATCCAGTCTGGAAAACACACCCACATGGAGATCTGTAAGATCCCAGGCTCTCTCTCTTGCCGGGGCATGATCAGCTGCTCTCATCTATCCTAGAACTGTGCTCCAAATCTGACCAGGAAGATCATAGACTCTCTCCTCAGCCTGTGGAGATACTGAGCCCCGTAGCCGAAACAACCAGATACCAGGCTCGATCATGGGCTAATGTGTTTGCATCTCAAATGCTTTTTTTATCCATCTTGAAACACAGAAACAATCAGGCAAATTCCAAATTCTTTCTCTGTTCATGGTTTGGGCAAATATTGTGGCACGGGAGCTAGTTGACATGTTTGTGGTTATGTTTGCTGAGCTGGGAAGTTTCATCCCAGTCTCGGTAACATCTGCTGTACTTAGGAGCCATCTGTGAAGCGCTCCTGTCCTGTGTGTTCTGGATTTTATTTGCTTACGTTACTGCTCCTTCCACTGTCTGGTTCCGATTGTTTACTGTAATGGCTGATATTGTGTCCAGGTCAATGTGTTCGTTGATAGAACTGTGGGTTAGTGCCAGGCATCTAGACCTTCTCTCGCTGTCCCTGTTTATCTTGTCCTATGATCGTTGTGTTTCCCTAGTCGAATTTGTGGTCCCTGTCATCTGTGCAAATGGCGACGAGGGACAGCTTGTCCTGGTGTTTAGTGGTGGACTCGGATGACGAGGTGTCTCCCTGTTTGTCCCATGTAGTATTATATGATATCTTTCCATGGAATCTTGTATGTTCTGAGTTTCTCACACATGATCGTTATAGGATTTTTTTTTACCTGTTGTGCTTTTGCCTGAGGGTGTCTGTCGGTTAATGGGCTTTCATGAGTTCCAGTGGTCAGAGAATTCTGTCTGTCCGTTCCGAGATTTTTTTCAAGGTAGCGAAACAAACAGGTAGACAATTACCAATCCGCATTCAACAATACCAGCTAGCAACTAAATGCTGATTAATTCAATGTATTTATCTCAGAGATAGATGGACTGTTGACGATTAGGAGATCAAAATTTAGACAGAGCGAGTGAGAAATGATATTGAGAAAAAAGTTTAACAATAATCGAATGGCGGAGTTGACTCGATGGTCCAAATGACCTACTCCAATATCTGACCATAGCATCACAGAATCAGGTCCTTACTGACTGTCCGTAGAGCATACCACACAGACCCATTCCCTCACGCTATTACTGTATATTTCACCGACGAATGTGTCCACGCACAGATATCCTGAACATTATGGGTAATTTAGCAAAGTTCCATCCCCTTCGCCAAATCATCTACCTGTGGCGAGAAAAGAGAACACTAAGAGGAGACCCACGCAGACATGGGGAGAATGTACTCAGACAATCGACCCCGCGTCCTTGACGTTGTGAGTAAGCAGTACTAACCCCCCCAGCCACCACACTGCTTTGTTGAAACAATTATGATCTTATGGTTTTTGCTTATTTCATTGGTTTATTAGTGTGCATTTTTGTTTCTGGCGTATCACGTATGACTCATTCCGACATGTTCTTGATTTTTACTGTCACCTCTTGGTTTCCGATCAACTGCCAAAGACACACCATAAAGTAACTTCAAAACCATGTGAATAAATCTCAGAAAGACGGTCATAAAGATGGTAACTGGAATGCTGACATTGATTACAAATGGAAAGGAGAATAAAATTGGGAACGTTTGTAATAATTGAGAGGGCTCCAGTCTGCCCAAACCGAAATACTGTCAACAGGATTGGTCATCTTACTAGCGGGAAAATATGATTGTTTTGAAGGCAGCAGAGAAAAAAAAACTCACCAGACTGATTCTCAATGCCTTGATATTGAATTGAAGACGTGGAAAAATTGAACTTGAAGTCATTAGAACTTAGAAGATGAGGCAAGTTTACTGATACACCGAAGATCCATGTCTTCTTACAGGATCGGTGATACGACAATTGTTCGTCAGAACAAGGATCTATAATCGGAGATAAAGGGACTGAAGCCATTAGAGAAAGTTACATAGAATAGATGGATTGTAGAGAGCGGGGGAAGATCGGGTTTTTTTGAGATGACTGTTGGTGGACGGAGATGACATAAGTTGCGAGGATGATATACGTCACGTAGAGGTACAGGGTTCGCAGTTCTCAAGGACGTACAAAGAAATAGAGTTTTAAAGTTACTGGACATTACACAGATGGGGTGGTATTTAGAGGTGAAGAGATAGCGAAATTTGTAAGGACTGAAGAGCTCACAGGCAGGGATGGTAAGCGGAATTTCAGGAATTAGAGACAGGGAGGATTGGACGGATTGGATAGTTCATAGAGAGTGATTGTCGTTAGAGTTGCAGAGATAGAGTGGGTTGTCGAGGCTGGAGATTACAAAGATGGGGTGGTTGGTGGAGTTGCAGGTATTTACTGTGGTAGTGAGTTTCCAAAAGACTGAATCAGTTCACACAGCCAGGAAGAGGTGTGCGGATTGGAGGAGCCTGAGAGTCTGAGGGTTGTTGGACTGCAGGAATTCAGACTGTTCGTGAGGGCTGTGAAGTCATGTCTGCTGCATTGCTATCAGTCTTGCCGGATGCGAAGTGCTGTTGGAGGGTGGAGTTATGGAAATCGAGACTTTTGCAGATGTTGCCAAATATTAATACACCGTGAGCTATAGTAGTTGTGGAGGTTGCAGAGACAGGGTGGGTTGGAGGGTTGGAGATCGCAACAGGTAGTAAAATGCTGAAAGGGATAAATAGCCTGACATCAGTCAGACAGATTGGAAGGTCTGGAGTGAGTACACGAGAATCGCAGTGACTGAAGAATATCACAAAGGTGGCGACTGACATGAGGGAGAAGAATTGTAACATGAAAGAAGCTGTTCCAATGGTGTTAGGGAGGATACAGGGATATCTGAAGGGATTGCAGCTGATCAAAACGGCAGTGAGGCCCTGTTGTTTCGGATGGGTGACCTTTACACAGACATGGAATAGTTTATGGATTGAAGAATTTCAGAGATGTGGAGGGCTGTATAGTATTGAGGGACTATCAGGAATATGGAATTTGCAGTTAATGATTGAATTTGCTGACATCGGATGTTTACATTCTGAAGGTTGCACAGAGCGGAAGGTGGGAGAGTCTGGCAGAGCTGATCGACACAGCAACAGCAATTGCGGCTGGAGAAAATTACACTGATATGGAGCATTGCAAAAACTGGAGGAGTTTCCTGCGGAATGAATCGTTAGGGGCTCATGAGGTTTACACAAATCGAGGTATAAAAGCTGGAGAAGGTTATAGAGGTGAGCAGATGGATGAGGATACTGTAGGTGCTGACATTAACAGGATTAGTGATAGCACACGGAGGATGTTAAGTAAATTGTGAGTTTGTCGGAACTGAAACGGGAGAGTCAAAGGCATTGGAGTGGGTGCTTCAGGTCTGGAGTGCTGCAGGCTACAGAAAGCTTTACACAGATGGGATCATTGTCGAGTCTTCACACTTTGAGAGAGTTTCAGAACTAGAAGAGGCAACATAAATAAGCAGGGATATTGGGGCTGTAGGAGTTTACGGAGATAGGGAAGTTTGAATGGTTTGCAACTGTTTATGGACAGAGGAATACCTTGAGGGGCAAAGGGAGAGATGCAAACGTTCACAAGGAGAGAACCTTTGAGGTTTTGGGTGAGCTACAGGGCATGGAGGATCAAACAGAAATGTGGAGTGTCGTTGTGGCTGGGAAAGGGATGAGATGAGTTTATACAGATAGAGAAGTCGGTAGGAATGGGAGATGGTTAGAGAGGTCGTGTAGTTATAGAGCCATATAGATGTACGTCATAGAAACAGACCCGTCTGTCCAACGCGTCCATGTCGACCAGATATCCCAAACCAATCTAGCCCCACCTGCCAGCACCCGGCCCATATTCCTCCAAACACTTTCTATTCACATACTCATTCAAATACCTTTTAAATGCTTCAATTTTACCAGCCTCCACCACTTCCTCGGGCAGCTCATTCCATACATGTGCCACCCTCTGCGTGAAAAGGTTGCGTCTTAGGTCTCTTTTATATAATTTCCCTCTCACCCGAACCCTAAGCCCTCTACGTTTTGGACTTCCAAAGCGCAAGAAAAAGACCTTGCCTATTTATCCTATCTATGTCCGGCATGATTTTGTAAATCTCTATAAGGTCACCCATCAGCCTCTGACACTTCAGGAAAAACAGACCCATATTTTTCAGCCTCCCCCTCTTGTGCAAATCCTCCAACCCTCGCAACGTACTTGGAAATCTTTTCTGAACCTTTTCAAGTTTCACAACATCTTTCCCATCAGAAATAGACCAGAATTGCACGCAATATTCCACCATTTGCCTGATCAATGCCCTCTACAGCCATAGCATGACCTCCCAACTCCTGTACTCAATACATTAACCAATAAAAGAAAGCATACCAAACGCCTTTATCATTATCCTATCTACCTGAGACTGCACGACCAAGGAGCTATGAACCTGCACTCCAAGTTCTCTTTGTTCAGCAAAGCTCACGAACACCTTACCATTAAATGTATAAATCCTGCTAAGATTTGTCTTTCCAAAATGCAGCGTCTCATATTTTTCTGAATTAAACTCCATCTGCCACTTGTCACCCTATTGGACCATCTGATCAAGATCCTGTTTTAATCTGAGGTAACCATCTTCGCTGTCCACTATACCTCCAAATGTGATGTAATCTGCAAACGTACTAACTATACATACATGCTCACTTCCAATTCCTTTATGTAAATGACAAAACGTCGAGGACCCAGCAACGATCCTTGTGGCATTCCACTGGTCACAGGCCACCAGACTGAAGGAAACCCTCCACCACCACCCTCTGTCTTCTACCTTTGAGCCAGCTCTGCATCCAAATCGTTAGATTTCCCTGTATTCCGTGAGATCAAACCTTGCTAACCAGTCTCCCATGAAGAACCTTGTTGAACGCCTTACTAGAGTCCATATCGATCACATCTATCGCTCTGTCCTCATCAATCTTCTTTGCTACTTCTTCAAAATGCTCAATCAAGTTTGTGAGGCATGACTTCCCACACACAAAGCCATGTTGACGATCCCTCATCAGTCCTTGCCTTTCCAATTACATGTACATCCTGTCCCTCAGGATTCGCTGCAACAACCTC
Source organism: Chiloscyllium plagiosum (assembly GCF_037043375.1). Classification (NCBI taxonomy): domain Eukaryota; kingdom Metazoa; phylum Chordata; class Chondrichthyes; order Orectolobiformes; family Hemiscylliidae; genus Chiloscyllium; species Chiloscyllium plagiosum. Next base: position 850,820 of record NW_028270188.1, on the reverse strand, counting down.
TCACCGCCGACGTCAGGGTTAATGGTCTATAAATCCGTGGCTTGTCCCGGCCACCCTTATTCAACAGTGGCACCACGTTAGCCAACCTCCAGTCCACTGGCACCTCACCTGTGACTATCGATGATAAAAATATCTCAGCAAGAGGCCTATCAATCACTTCACTAGCTTCACACAGAGTTGTAGTCTATACCTGATCTGGCCCTGGGGATTTATCAAACTTTATGCGTTTCAAGACATTCAGCACTTCCTCGTCTGTAATATGGGCATGTTGCAAGGTGTCATCATTTATTTCCCTACTTTCTATATCTTCCATCTCCTGTTCCACAGTAAATACTGATGCAAAATATGCGTTTCGTATCTCCCCCATTTTCTGTGGCTCCACACCAAGGCCGCTTGCCAGATGTTTGATATTCTCTCCCTAGTTATCATTTTGTCCTTAATGTATTTGTAAAAACGTATTGCATTCTCCTCAATTATATTGGCCGAAGTCATCTCATGTCCCCTTTTCCCCTCCTTATTTCCCTCTGAAGCAACCTCTTACTGCCTTTATAGTCTTCGAAGGATTCACACGATCTATCCAGATGATGCCTTACATATGTTTCCTTCTTTTTCTGAACCAAAACATCAATTTCTTAGTCATCCAGCATTTCCTTTAACTAATGGCTTGTCCTTTCTCTGGATTCTTATTATCTCATTTCTGAAGGCTCGATCTATTTCCTCACTAGCTCCCTGGGTCCCACCGCTCCTCTGCCCACCTTACTAGTTTAAAATCTCCCATTCAGCTCCAGCAAATATCCCTGCCAATATATTCGCTCCTTCCAATTTAGGGGCAATCCACCCTTCTTCTACAGATTACTTCTACCCCAAAAGAGATTCCAATGATCGAAACATGTGAATCTTCCTCCCGTGCAGCAGCTCCTCAGCAATACACTCATCTGCTGTATCCTCCTAATCTGCCCTCATTAGCTCGCAGCACCGGGAGTAATCCAGATATTACTAATCTCGAGGACCTCCTTTTTAAATTCCTGCCTAACTGTCTGTAATCACCCTTCAGAATCTCAACCTCTTTCCTTCATATGTCGTTAGTTCCAATATGGACAATTACCTCTTGCTGTACCCTCTTCCCCGTGAGATCATTCTGCACTCTCTCTGAAACATCCTTGCTCCTGGCACCAGGGAAGCTAACACCTTCCAGTTTTTCGCTGCTAACCAAAGAAACGTCTGTAAGTACCTAAGGCTAGAGAATCCCCCAACACAATTGATCTCCTGGAACACGACGTACTTTTCGTTGCATTAGAGCCATAGTCAATAACAGGAACTTGGCTGTTCCTGCTACGCTGGCATGAGAATCTATCACCTCGTATGTTTTACAAAAAGCAGCATGCTAGTTTGGAATGCATATAGCCACAGTAGGCTCCCACACGAGGTGCCTACCTCTCTTACCTTTTCTGGAGTTAACCCATTTATGTGACTGTATCTGGGACTTACCCCCACACACTTCGTATAATTGCCATGCATCACATACTGTTGCTGTTGCACATTCCTCATTGTTTCTAACTGTCTCTCTAACCGATCCATTAGATCTGATAAGATTCGCAACCAACAACATTTATTGGAGATATAATCCGCAGTAAACCTTAAACTCTCTTTACACTCCCACGTCTCACAAGAAGTACATATCACACAACTAAAGAACACTTTTGATCCTTCACAGTTTACTGACCCAAAAAATAACACCATCTTATTCATCTACAAATGCCCCAGGTTAAATTAATAGTTATGGCTTTTATTTTAAGTTTAATCAAGAAACATATATAAAAAAGATATAATTAAGAAAGAATCAACTCTACTCACTTCAGCAAGCTTTCTGTCGGCCAGTTAAAACAATTAACTTATCTGATTTTGTGCTGTAAACTTCGCCCAAACTGTTCCGACAAGATCAGTTGAAACTTTCACTGTTTCTTAATTTTCCCAGATGCACTGCGATGTCCAGCGATAAATGAATTCAAACAGCAAAGGCAGTATCTGTGCAGGTTCATTGTGGTGTCAGTTTCTTTCTATCTCCTTCTCACTCTCTCTCCTGCACTGACCTCTGCATATGCTTCCTTTGTCTGTTCTTCTCCTGTTTAAAACTGCTGGTGTTTTGACTTCTTTTCCCCAAATTTCCAAAATAATGCAACAGCATATAAAACAGTAATTGCAGCTCCTGGAATTCGAGGAAATCACAATTCTGTAGGACAGCAGACAGCTATAGCGCCTGGAGAACGTTTCAGTGATACCATGTTCTCGAGGGACTTCTGCAAGGGCACACGTGGGCAGGTTGGTGCGGGCTGGAGGATGTAGCAGAGAAACAGTGGCCTCGACATATTGGAAAAATGTAGAGAAATAGCGATTATAGTAGTGACTGAAGTATAAGGTTTTTGAGGTTGTGCATGTTTTTGAGACTGGAGTAATTTACAGAGCCAGGGAGTACAAATAGCATTGGAGTACGTTTCATATATACGGAGGGACTGTGGGGATAGGATGTTAAAGAGAGAGGGATTGTCCAGGGAGTTGGAGCAGATGAGGTGGAGCGAAAGGTCTTTTTCCTTGCTGTGTGACTCTGTGACATGAACACAGAGAGTCCTGAAGATGGAATAGAGAGCAGCAAGATCTAATGTTTTCTACCACATTCTAAATGGAAGCATTTATTTACCTCTCTTTCTTGATCCACACTAAGACAGCACATGCCTGGATTGATAACCGTGAGCTTCCTATGCTGTCTCAGGAAGGATCAGTATCACAAACTGTAGAACAATCCTTTTACAAGAGGGTAGCATTTCAGCCTGGGATGTTTACGCTCTGTGTTCACCCTTCAGCACGATATCTATGTCATGTCTTGAGGGCTGAATTAACCAGTCCTTTAAATGCTCTGTGTTCTGTTATCTGTGAGCGATCATATCACGCTGCAGGATTTATTGAAGACTCCACATCTCCCTGCCCTTTTCTCTGTGGCTGCTAAACTATCTTCAATGTGATGATGGACGTGACAGTAGTTAGGAATACTGCTGCTTCAGGAAATTCCTGAATGCCCACAGGAGACAAACTCAAAATAGGCTGGTGCAATGACTAGGACAGATGTAGAATGGCATTGTGTCCCACCGAGATCTGGACATTCCCAGTCTTTAAATGTGGCCTGTGCTGCCTCATAGCTCTGAAGTGTACAATTGTATTGGCTCTGGATCTGGAGTAACTACAAAAGATGCAGTCAGTGGCAGCATTTCGACATACACAGTGAAGACTATCCGAGTGATATCACCAGAGTGCGTGCAGGTATCAGGATCAAATAATTGTTCGGAGGAAAGGGTTTGAATCATGGTGCGCTGTCATCAGTACTTAGGGTTGAGTGAGCTATGAGTGGGGCAGGTGATGGCCTGATGTTGTTCTTACTAGATGATTAATCCAGACACTAATGCTACATTCTCAGATACACACCTGACTAACTAATATCCTTTAAGAAAGTAAATATGTTATAGGCAGCTCGTCTGCCCATATGTCTCCAGATTCGCAGGAATGTAGTTCCCTCTCAACTACCTTCTGAAATGGCCTAGAAATTCACTTAGTTCAGGTGCAGCTAGGGACGGCCAATGAATGCTGGTCAATTGGAAAACCCACATCCCAAGCATCAATTAAAAGCAACTGGAACCATGCTGGGATCAGTGTCCAGTCCAATCATATCCATAGGTTTGCAGCCGGGCTCCAAGGAGAGAAAAAAGATGTCGGAACCGAGTTCTAGTGAAATGAACTTTACAAATCCAAAGAGAATATGTGAAGACTCATATGAGCATGGGGATGTAGGTGAAGCAGAAAAGAACGGAACGGGATAGAGTTTCATAAAAAGTGGATATCAGCAAATCGGTTTGTGACAAGAGATTGTGAAAAGAGTAAATTATAACACTGTTTTTTGACATTGACTAAGTATCTGCATTCCGGCAAAAAGACATTTGGCTCTTAGACTTCGAACCGGGAGAATCAGGTCTAAGTTAAACCATGCGCCCACAATGGCCAACAAACATTCAAAGCTAAAGCATTTGTGCACCATGAAATTAACCTTGCGGAACTTCACGTTGCTGTTACTGGAAGATCAAGTGGCACAGTAATTAGACAACTGCAAAAACTGTTGCCTGGCATTTTCTTTCAGTAGTCACTGATAAGACTCAGAATTTGACTGAAGAATAATAAGGTACAGCCAACAAAATGCTGAAGCTGCTACAGAGTCTAGCCACAATAGTATACATAACATTGAATTCACATACTGACGCCCATCGAGGCTCAGACCACAGAGGCACTGATTCAAACAGAAATTTGGATACTTACAGAAATTGTCGCACAACGGAACGTTCTGAAACTGTTAGATATTCTGATTTTAACAAAAAAGCCGACGTTAATGCATATTCCGACTGTAATTAAGACCATAACGTTAACAGAGATTTTTACATAAGTAGCATTAATCTGAGTTTGGCTTCTTGTTTAAATTTTAAAGTAATTGGGGAAATTAAGTATGTTTCAACAGCTATTGCATTCTCGATTTCAAAGTCTCGATCACATAAGTTGCCTTTCAATCAGCAATCTCATTCTGCAATGACCATTTAGATATTTTTTTCTTTAGTTCGTTATTCCAACTTCAACAGGACACAATTAGTCTCCGTGCAAAAAATATAAACTCAACATTTATACAGACTGGATTCTCTCACTGAGGCGATATGTGGTGGATATTCTATCCTGTAAGGTTAAACCTGCAGGAAAATTGATTTGTCAGTCAGTATTTGGGATTAAAGTGTCAAAACTTCAGAGATGTGAAGAAAACAGCAGGTGACCTTTCGGCTTATTGAATCGAAGCTGATAAACATCAACCATCAAATTATTCTGGCCGAATGTCCAGCATTTGGCACATTGTCTTGCATGCATTTGCATTATAAGTACACATTTACTTTGTGTTCAGTGTTCCTAGGTAGCCTGTCTCGTCCAGAATTAGCGACAGAGAGTTCTGGATTCCGATCAGCATCTGCTTTTTTTTAAAAAAAAGTGTTCTGCGATTGCCTTGTAACCTTCTACTCGTTTTATAAATTTGGACGCTTTCGTCATTGATCTCTATGCCAAAGGAAATCTTTAATCGTGTCAAATCTGTCTATGTCCCTCATAATTTTAAAATTGTTAATCACAATTGTCCTATATGCCTGCTTCACCACTTTCCTACCTGCCCGTGGACACCTTGGATGGGTGGGCATACTTTCCACAGGTCTTCTATTCGTCATGCAATCCCTTTCCTTGTTTGTCTGCCCAGGTGCATCATGTCACGCTTGCTCGGCTTGAGTTTTATTTGCCATGGAACAGACATTCTGACCCGTTGTCTGCGTCCTCTTGTGATCTCAAATTAACCTTCTCATTGTTTAGCGACACAACAATCGTTTCATCATCCTTAGCCTTACTTCTCAACTTTTCTTCATTTGGGTAGAACTTGATTACAAATAACACACACGGTCGGAGCAAGGACATTGATCCTAACTGAACTACCATTGAGACAGATGTATGAAGGTGTCGGCAATTGATGGCAATTAGATAGCTCAGATACATTTCCGTTCACCTGATGACCTTAGACTTTTTAACTGTAGAGAATCCACGTTGAAGATTCACAGACACCTTCCTTCTGTCTGAATTTGTCTATTCTTTCAACTCTGTTGGGTCTGTCTCAAGAATGTAACATTGCTGGCATTTTACTTCAGTACCAAAAGCATCTGACTGAGCGTATGTTTCAGTGATATTCGTCCAAGTTTCTAGTCTGAGGGACAGTGTATTCAATTAAATTTCTCCCTCCTCATTTCTGGGTCGAATGTTTGGTTCTCGCAGTCAAGAGAAGAAAAACAAAACTCTGCAAATTCAGGAATCCAAAGTAGACAGGCAGGAATCTGGAAGAACACAGCAAGCCAGGCAGCCACAGAGGTGGAGACATCGATGTTTCGGGTGTGACCATTCATCAGGACTGGGTGTGGGTTTGGAAGAGCAGCAAATGAAGGAATAGGCAGGGTCAGAGTGGTGATTTGGGGAGAGGGCAAGAATGTTGGAGGTTGCGACCTGGTTGGTCAATGGGATGAATTAATACAATAGTTGGCAGGGACAATTGTCAGGAAGTGCGAGGGACAGGGCAGAGAGTGGACGATGGCGAGCGAAGTCATTTGAAATTGAAGAACTCAAAGTAGAGTCCTCCGGTCTATAGAGTGCTGAAGCTGAAGATAAAGCGTTTTTTTTTAACTCCAACAGTCGCTTTGGTTTGTTTTTGGCAATGGAGGAAGCCAAAGTCATGTCAGAAATGGAGTGGTTTTGGGGAATTGAAATGGGGGGTAACCATGAGGTCTGATACTCCCCTGTGAACTCTGCTGCGATGCTTGGTGAGCCATTCACTAATTTTGCTTCTGTCTCTCCAGTGTTGAGATCACGCTGGGAGCTCCAGATGCATTAATCTATATTGGGAGAGAGCCAGATGAACGTTTGTCTCCACCTGGAAAGTAGGTTTTGGGTCCTGGATGAACCTGCTGTTGGTTTTATACTTTTATTTTAAGCATTTTTCTGGTTGCAGGTGAAGGCACAGTGGCGGGGGTGCCGTTAACGGAGGCACGACAGAGGGAACAGGCCTTGCGGAAATATGACAGGGGTCGGGACATGTTCTTGTTGGTGAGGTTCATTTGGGGTTCGTGGAAGTGTTCGAGGATGATGCGTTGCATGCAAAGACTGGTGGAGTGATAGGACGACAAGGGGGACTCTCACCTTATTACGTAGGGAGTGCGTGCATTCAGAGTGGTCGAACGGGAATAGAATCGGTGCGGAGAACGGCTGGACGAATGATGGAGTGAGCAATAGCACGATGTTCAAAATAGGTTGACTGCTGGGATGATTCCGAGTGGAATTGCACCTCGTCCAAGCGGAAGCAGCGGAGGCGGTGCAATTAGGAGAATGGGATGCAGTTCTTGCAGGATACGGGGTGGAAGGAGGAAATGTTCAGGTAGTCTGCAGTAGATGTCCGTTTGAATTCTCTCGCCAGTGATGTGAATGGTGAAGTCAGGAAATTGGTAGGAGGTTTCCGAGAATTTGAGGGTGCTGAGGGAGATGTAGGTGAAATCGATGAAATGCTCCAGTTCAGACTGTGTGCAGGACGCTGCAACTTCAAGTCATCGATTTAACGTTGGAAACGTTGAGGTGCCGTGCTTGTCCAAGAGCTGAAGCGGGACTGTTCGATCTGGCCAACAAAGAGGCAGGCGTAGCTGGGGCCCATCCGGGTACACATGCCTGTGTAACCATCACAGTCAAGATCAGGTACAATGCTTCCATCACTATCCACGTTATTGAATTTTTGACAGGCAACACGACTGAAAGTCGGAATGAGTCGCACTCGTGCAAATTCGAAGCTGCAGAGAGATAGAGCTCGGAGAAACATGCAAATAAGTAGCCCCTCCGGGCCATTGTGTAACAAATGAGATGCTGTTATTTTTATTCAAATCTAAAGTTGCTCCGTTTGAGGGACAGGCGTTGTTTGGAAGTGGGAAGAGATAGCAGAGCACAGACTTCAAAAGAACGTATTCAAATAGTCAGAAGACATGTTACAATCGTCGCAGGCTCCGTATTTCTTCTTTGTTTTGAAGTGTAGAAATTAGCCGAAAAGATTTTAAGTAAAAAGGCAAAAAAGAAGAAAGTTGACCTTCCTTGATCTCGAAGCTCAGGATTTAACCATGTGATTGCTGTGTACAGTTTGGGTTTTGCCTTTTTATTTATCATGGCAGAATATTGAGAATTCGAGAACAATTTTCAATTGACATGGAATTCTGAACTGAGGGAGTTTACAAAACGTAATACGCACAAGTGTAAGTAAAAGAAGAGAAAGCGAAAGAGCTCGAAGATTACTTGTTCAGAACATGTGAAATTGTGGAACTCCTGAGCAAAATGCACAAACCAACACACTGATTGGTGTGCACTGAATAATACTGGGAATAAAATGTCTTGTGAAGCGGTCATTTTATTTATCAAAACTCACTGTGTCACCAACGAATAATTAATGGAATTTTAAATTTCAGTTCGGGTGTTGAGTGCATAGAGGACCGAGGCTAAATTAAAAGCGCAGTTCCTAACTTGTGGTGACCCTAGTACTGATACACACTCCGAAACTATAAATCTCCACAATTCTAACAGAGACGGCGAAACTATCCAGAACAGGAAACTCCTGCGGATAGTAAAGGTCTATCAGACAGTGAAATTGATGTCCGCATTGAAATTAATCTATTCCATGAAACTAATGCAGCTTTTTAATCTAATAGAGAATTTGGAACTTCTCTGCTTGATATTGTTACTGATTCTGAAACCTATGCAGTTGTTCAAAGTAATGCAACTCCTGAGTTCAATAGGTATTGCGCAACTTGCAGAGTCAGTGACACAGGTATTGAAACTAGGACAGGCCCTAAAAGAGAAAATAATACAAAACGTAAATGTAAGGAAAATCTTGGAAACTTGCATTTCATGAACGTGATGCAGACCCTAAAACTGAAACACTGAAAGCAATAAACACTCTGAAAGTAAAGATAGGTAAGAGGGGTAATCTTCTTTGATTGGGGAGCTCAGGATTTAAAGACACACTTGCTCAGTCAATATTGGAATTTAGTTTGGTCAGGGAATATTGATAGAATGAGAACAATTGTGAATTGATATGGTATTAATGAATAAAGGATTGCAGAAAACACATTCAGCAACAAACGCAAATAAAAGAGCAGAGAATGAAAGAGCTGCTCTTGTGTCTGATTTTTTCAGAACATGCAGGTTTGTGGTAATCGTGAACAGAACGCAAAGCCAAAAATACTGACTGCACTGCATTGAGTAACATTGAAAATATAAAGTCTCGAAAAACTGTGAGCATATTTAAATTAAAACTTGCTGTGTAACAAACGGAGAGGATATGAAGGATTACGTTACACTTTCGTGTGGAGTGGTTCGAGGAGTGGAGCTTAATTGGCAGCACGTTACCTAGCATGAAACTAATACAGATGAATCGAAATCAGCCAGTCGAATTGATACATACGATGAGGTGGATATATGCCTTGAACGTAATGCAGGTCCTTTCCCGATAAGGGAACCTGAAAGTCATACGGTTCCTGAAATTAAGGAACAGCCTGATCGAATCCAAAACTTGAAACTGATACAGATATAAATATATTACTGATCCTGACACAATTAAATTAGCTGAACTTGATACATTACTGAATCGAATAACAACTGAAACTTACAACGTAAGTGGCACAGGTCTTGAAACTAATGCACAACCTAAAACAGAAACTAATACAAAACTTGAAAGTGATGTAAACCCTGTAAACACTCTAAAAGCAAGTCAGGCCTTGTATAGAGAACAAATCGTGAAACTGACATGGTCCCTGATTCACATTTAGACGTTGTATCTGATACAGACTCTGAAACTAATGCACATATTAAATCCTATACGCTTCCAAATGTAGATTCTGATACTCCGACAGTCCTGAAAGGAATGCGTCCCTGAAACTGATGCAGGTACAGAAAATAATGTGGATCCTGTAAAAATCCTACAGACGCTGAAACTGATCCAGACTCAGAATTAATACGGGCTTTAAAATTGATACAAAGCCAAAAGATAATGCAAGCTTTTCAATTAAAGTACAACTTACACAAATGTTGACTGTGAAAATGACAACGACCCTAAACCAGAGACAGGTGCTGAAACGTAGAGAATATGTATCGAGTAGAAAGTGAGGACTGCAGATGCTGGAGATCAGAGCTGAAAATGTGTTGCTGGAAAAGTGCAGCAGGTTGGATGCTGCCTGACCGGCTGTGCTTTTCCAGCAACATATTTTCAGAATCTGTAACGACCCTGCTTCGAGGACAGAGCCTGAAATTTATACCATCCTTCAATTAATATATAACCGTGTAATAACATATTTCCTGAAAATTATAAAGTCCTTAAACGGGAAGCGCCCTCTAACACTATTTTGCAACTTGACACGAATAGTACTATTATGCTTATTCAGACGCTATCACCATTTGAGAACCTCATTGGACTTGACAACGTGACATTGATGAAGACCATCTCCGAGTCTAACAGTGAACATGGAACGAATGTGATGTTGGCCTTTACAACATCATGGGCCCGGGCTGCAGTGTTTATTGACTGATCACCAGTATACTGCCTGGTCGGCCTTGTCAGGCCCCTGGTCTCTCAAAGGCAGCAAGTATACAAGTCTGCTGCTGGAGCTATAAATCCGTTGTAAGTGCCAGAATAGGAGCCACTAAATCCAGGATGCGTTGACATTGCCATGTACGGCATGGTCATATACTCTGCCAATACTAATATTCCTGCACCATTTGTGGAAGGTTGTGGGGAGTGCGGGTGTTGCGAAGTGCAGGGACCATTTCAAAAAAATGCGATCAAACAGCCACAGCCATTAAACCAGTTCCAAACGCCACGAAAGGTGTTTCCTTTTTCTCTTTCTGTCTGCTATTTCATGGAAAATATTAAACTTGTACTGATTTTGCTACAATTTATAGTATTGATGAATGAAAATTATGCATCAAACCATCACTTTGTTCAGAGTTTCATGACGATGTTGTGCGAGCATGTGGTCAACTGGCGCAACGCATAGAGGAGTTTAGATGAGCCGAGAAAGGTAGCAGCTCAACTGGAATAGACGAGAGCGAGACCGACTTCAAAGCGACAGGTAAGCGTGGAGGAACTAGAGGAATTTGTCAAGAAGCGCAGAAATGTGTCACTTATGTTCGTTTGATTTGGTTATGGGTGAACTGTTTGCCCTATCCTGTTTGAGGTCTGAGCAATTGGACCTGTTCTCACGGATTACCAGATAATGATGCAAGAGAAGGAGCTGTTTGACTATTCAGAGCATAACATTCAAGTCAGTTGGGGTTCTTATAATTATGCGATGTTCGGAAAACAATTACCGTGAAAAAAACGACATTTGTACACATAAGATGGAAGATGTAAGGATGTGCATACGCAGACTTTATGCTGTCAGAGAGTTGGTGATAACTCCGTTGATGATAACAGTCATAAAAAAGTTCCATCACACGCAGTCTGTGGAAGTCCACGTCAGATATAGAGGAGCATCTTATTGTTTCTGCAGTTGTTCCAGTGCGGGAACACACTCAACATCATTAATGTCCAAGGATGGCTAATTCTTAATTTATCTTATATCATTTCCCTCTTCTATCGGCGCTTTCTAATAGTAATTCTCTCTCCCAGTTCCAGAATATCGCACAGTGGCATGTGGACTCCACTGCTGGATGTCAGTTTTATGAGTACATCCCTTGACATTCATTCAGTATTCATCCTATTTTAGCTATTTTAATCACTCAGAAACACCACCCGTGGTGCTTTTGTGACTTTATTCAAAAGGCTATTCTATTTGCAGTGTCTGCAAGATATATTCTAACAGAGAGAAAAATAAACAGGCGTAATATACGGAATGGGCACAACTCTATCAAATGATTTCCCTTGTGGATCACCGTTCACACAAAGACTTCGATTATTTCAGAAAGGCCACAATAGTGGCCTTTCTGAATGAAACAAATCAATTAAAAAAATGTTGTTCGCAGATTCATATGCATCCTGTGAACAGGTGCCAACAGAATCGTTTTCGAAGAGGAGGAGGCCAACAAACACACTTTGACTCTACTCTGCTCAGATTGTGTCGTTCGCCAGGTATCAATTTTCTGCAATCACTTCATAACCATTCACCTCCTTCCTGTTCCGATACGAATCCAATTCCACCTCGAATACCTGAATTGACTTTGCCAACATCAGACGACTGGGCCAACATTCCTGATACCAGCCAATAGCTGGGGAGAAGAATTCATCTGTATTTTGGAATGTCATTATTTTTCAATCGATGCAAATATTTGTTTTCTGGTTTTAAATATTTGTGTCAATCTGGTGACTATTCATCAATAATAATCCGCATTTGCAGCACAACCATTTGTCACTCTGATTATGCAAACGTGGAGCACTGTGCTCTACTCTGGTATTCGCGTTATTCTATTAATTAACACGAATAGGACAGTGTCCTATTTCAAAGTGATTCAGCCAAACGTGAATGAGACATTCGATGTGAGAGAGTTAATCATGAGGCAATGTATTAATCTCGACAGACTTCTCTATCAAATGAATTAATGAATATTGGCATCACAACCACATGGACGGATATTGACGTGAATCTCTCCAATGTGTTTAATTGGATAAAGCTCGATAAATATTTGAGAATAGAAGATGATAGATTAATACCGATGAGTGGACATTTTTAGTTCATGTTTGAAAGCTCCTGTGAGTATAAACAGTTGAAAAAAGTCAGTGGAAGGAATGACCACTTTCTATGCACTAAATGCTCCGTAGAATCCTGAAAATATTTGAAACTGGGACAAGAACGAGCAAGAGATACCCGGAATGTAGGGCATTATTTCACACTGCGTGGACATACACAAAAGGGGCACAGATTTTGGATCTCTCGGCAATTCTATTAATCAAGTAGCATATGTGATCATGTCAGGAGCTGACTCTGTGATGTTTATCTCAGTTTTGGTGGATGGATGATTCCAAAGAATGTTATCCTAATTGATCACTACTACAAATGGAGAACAAGCTTGTTAAATGGCTTAAGGACATATTAAACTATCATATGCAGTTCTCCATTGAGCACTTTCCATCATTTCCTTGCCTTGTTTTGCAAGCCATCACCCCTGTGTGACTGAAGAGTAGGTCAGCAGGAACTTTTGGTTTAATTGGAATCAGCATAACTGTTATAACAACCAATACAAAATTGTGGGATATAGGTAAACAGTATTACTTCTGCAAGTATAATTGAGTACTAACTTTAGTGTATAATTGTGGGAATAAGGTAAAGAATTACTAACTTTTGTGTATAATTGTGGATAACGGGGTAATGACTTTAGTGTATAATTATCCCAGGAAACAATTTCTTTCATCATGATAGTTTAAATAACTTACAGTCTCAGCAAAATAGCTGAGATAGCTGACACGCATAAACTAGGCAAGAAAAAAACACATTGTTAAAATGTATATTCAGGAATGAAATGTACCTATGAACAATGGAAGATGTTACAAGCAAACAGATAAAGTGAAAAGAACATCAAGATCCAAGTTCAGCAAACTCTCCCTTATGTCAGCGCTTTCAGAGGGGAGGGTCGCCATTGGAGAAGGGGGGAAGTCATAATGGCGGAGCGCAGCTGGGTAATGGCAGAACACAATAAGGGAGATTGATAGGTATGAAGATCTATGAGGTAAACGGGGAGTACCAAAAATTAAAACTGAAACAACTGTAAAGCAATTTGTGTGAATGTGTGTGCCCACTGGTCACCCCTTCTTGCAAGAAGGTTTCAATAAAATTTGCTGCTTCAGATTTTGACTCGGACTGAAAGTTATTATACAGTGAGCTCTGCTTCTCACAATTTGGGGGCTTCGTCCGATATGTCCTTCATCACCGGCAGAATAAAGCACCATTGACGGCTGGGAAGACGCGTCCCATTCCTTTTAGAATGGTCCCGTGTTCCTCGGCAGTGGGCTCCCCCTTCTGGTTGACTGATCGAGATCCGATGAGTGTCTATGTGAACCAGGCGAAAGGTTGTAAGTCGGCATAGTGAGCCAGACAACTCTGCAAGAAAATTGACTTTTAAGTACTGCCTTGGTGGCTGGGATTGAGTTCTAGTAGTTAATAAGGGACTAACGAAGGAACTCAATATGGGCTGTGCCGTGGGTAAGGAAAAAGCCTCCAAGAAAAAGAAAATGGATACGGTCGCTGACAACAAACCACCAGAAAGTCCGTTGGGCAGGATATTGTGGAATTGGAAAAAAATAGTACTTTTACAAGGGGAAAAGGTAGGAAAAAGATGATTAAATATTGTTGCTTTGTATACACTGAGCAATCCATTCTTGGTCCTTACGTCTTCTGGCCAAAGTACGGGTCAGATGAAGACTGGGTTTATAGATATATGAATTTGTGTGTCAATGGAAAACAACCCTGCAGTCTGGTGGAATAAGATTATGCTTCGTTTCAGAAGGGCTAGTAGCTGAAGGGCTACTGAGTGTATACTTCGCAATTAACTTCTGGCCAGACATTCAGAAAAATATTCAAAAGCTAGAGGAGTCGTTGTGGGAAACTCAAAGTGTCTGTGAGATACGGTGTCTGTATGTGTGTGTGTGTGCGTGAGAGAGAGAGCGAGAGAGAGAGAGAAAGAGCTGTACAGCTAAAAGAAAGTTTAACCCTTTGTGATTCGGTTTGAATGCACATTTGTTTGTTGGTGATTGAATGTTTGTGCTTTGTTCCCTGGAGCTTGAGATCCGGGACTATTTTGTATCTGATTTCTATTATGGAAATTTTAACACGATTTCTTTTAACGTTAAGGATTTTGCAGATTATGAAATAAAATTTTAGTTCCTGTTCTTTTAACAGGTCATGACTGCCTTAATATCAGTTTCTAACTAATCTATTTTATCCTCACATAAAAGCGATTTATGGAAGACAGTTGAAGTCTTAGTTCAACATTAGATTGTAATAAGTCAAAACAAAAATCCTATGGTTAATATCGGTGATCTTGGATTCGGCCATTATTTATGCATTATAAATTTCTTTAGCTTGAATAGAGAAATCCTTTTTAAGGCAGCTCTGGTTATTTCACGACTTATAGCATTGCAATTGATCAATGACCAGTCAGGTCGACTTAAGAATACAAGTTTTGGATTTAAATCAAGGGACTAAAACCGGGCAATTATGGTGGATTTCAAAGTTGGGAACTGTGTGCATTTTACATTTTAAATATTAAACATTGAATAAATAAATGCATAATATATAAATATATGTTTGCAAGTAAAATTCCAAAATGTATAGTTAGGAAGATGCGTTAAAGTTAGACAAGCATAAATTGAAAAATTGTATGTGAGATTACAAGGGGAAAGAGGCTCGTCGTATTTGAGGTTACAGGGAGCAAGAAATATTGCAATATTTCTTTTATAAAACATCAAAGGCTAAATAAAACATTGGGTGATAGGGAATGGCCATTAGGTGGTCCTAAAGCTGTTCAATTGGTCAAATAGGCTCAGCAATTGATCTAGCAACGTAACATGAGAAGCAGAAACAGAAGGCAAAAATAAATATAGCCATGGTTGATGAGGTAATAAAGGAAAGGATAAAACTAAAAGGAGAAGGAAACCGGAATGGTTGTGGGCAACATGTTGAAAATAAAGGGAGGAGAACAGATCGTGGAGGAGATGTTAAGGGGTCTGGTAGACAGAAATATGGATCAAAGTGGAAATCCCCACAGGCGGGATATTATTACTTTGGAAGGACAGGTAACTTTAAGAGAGAGTGCCCAGATCTGAAAAAGGAAGGAAAGGCAGTGCCGTTCATTAACCTTGGTTAGAATAGGTGTGTCAGAGGTTCCTGCCCCCGGGGGACTCACCAGGAACGCTTGATAAGTTTAAAGGTGGGACCTTACAAAGAGCATGTAATTTTCCTAATCGATACGGGGGCAGCAATGTAATCCTTAAATTTTTAGCCCAAGGGAGCGGGAACGAAAAAGTTAATTGGATTATGGTGACAGTTTTGTGATGAGCAGCACGAAGAATGAGTTTTGCGCTCATGGCAAGACACTGCCACCAAATTGGGAATTGAATTAACTGCAAATGGTGCTATGAAATCTGTTGAGTTACTTAAAAATGAATGTGCTTGAGCAAAACGATTACAGAAACAGAATGAGAAGTCGCAAGTGACTGGTAAACAAACAGAACTGCGCAATTACAGTTTTTAAAATGTTTTGCTCACTTGTTGCGTTTCCACCATGAATTATTTAATATATATAATTGCTAATTAATATGCATAATAAATCAATTGTATTACCCTGAATCAATATTAATTGGCAGGATTCTTTCACACATTCTCAGTGACCTGTCATATTGATTCATGGTTAATTTAAAACATTAACTGCTTTAATTCACTGTTAATTAAAGAATGGAAAGCTACATTCCAGGTCAGAATGTGTGCAGGCCGTGGCAGCAACAGTCTTATTGGTAGTGTTGAGTCGGCAACTTACTTTTGGGGTGCCTTAGTATTCAGCACCCCACATCAGGTACGGATCATATGAAATCAGAAAGCAGGAAGATGGCTCACAGTCTCTAGGATCTTGAAATATGATGCAATATTAATAGAACAGGATGACCTTGTGCTAGTCACAGCCAGTTGCTTGAATCCAACAGCATTTCTGTTTCGGGGAGAGGGGGTGGCCTTTGACAATCCAGAACACGACTGCCTTTGGTATTATTGAATATCAGACTAAAGTGTGAATGGACTTAAGAGACGTACCGTTGCATGCGTGAGCTTGGTTGTTTATCGACGGGTGCTCGTGGGTGATTGAGGGGAAAAGGCACAATGGACATGCTGGAGTAGATGGGATAGAGGAAAGCGTTATTGAGGCTGAATACTACCTGACGACTGGTCAGCCCAAAATTGTGAACGCTCTGGCCTAGAAAGCGCTCTCAGAACCTTAGGAAACAAAAATAGGAACGATATATACAGACTCCAATTATGCATCTGGAGTGGGACATATCGACAGAAAAAATTGGCAAGATAGAGGACTGATAAATAGCAGAGGAAAATAATTAGCACATGAGGAATTGATAAAACAAATGCTGGAACCTCTGTTACTCCCGACAGAAATAGCGGTAGTTCCTACCAACAGACACCAGAAAGGGAATGAACCGGAAGTAAGGGGAAATAGACTGGCCGGTGAGGTAGCTAAAGAAGCGGTCCTGAATTCACAGGGAGCAGTGATATACTCCCTCATTCCTGCAATTCCAGATCTTCAGGGTACCCTGATGTTTACTGCAAAGGACGAAAAGGAACTAAAAGATTTAGGAGCTGCAAAGATAGCGGATTGACGCTGGATGTAACCCGACGGGAGGGAAATGTTGAATATAATGATGATGCAAGAGATTATGGCTGTCCCACAACATAGGAGTCACTGGAGAGTGAAAGCAATGTGTGATTTAGTCTTAAGGAAATATGGATGCAACGGGATATATCCGATAACCAAACGGATATGTGAGGGATGTATAACGTTAAAAAACAACAACGAGGTGTTAAGGATACAAGTCCCAGGATGGAGAGAACCTGAGCTCAGACCATTTCAGAGCATTCGAGCAGATTATACCGAAATATCCCGAGTGGGAAGACTGAGGTATATGCTGGTGATGGTTGATCTCCTGTCTGGATGGGTGGAAGAATACCGGTTAGCCACTGCCACCGCAAGTTGGGAGTCCAAGATAATACTCGAACAATTAATCCCTAGATACGGTATAATGGAATGTATGGATTCAGATCAGGGAACTCATATTACTTCCAGGATACTCCAGGGGAAAATGATGGGATAAGGAATCTCCTGGAAGTTCCACACTCCTTGGCACTTCATCAGGAAAGGTTGACAGAATGAACCAGACACTCAAGAAACAGATAAAGAAATTACTAATAGAAACCAGACTCCCTTGGACTAAGTGTTTGCCTACAGCAATTTTGCAAGTATGAACGGCCCCAAGGAAAGATATGAGGCTGTTCCCTTATGAAAAATTATGTAGCCTGCCCTATCTGGGAAAAAAAGGGGAACTGCCGACTCTGGAGACTAAAGATCTGTTCTTGAAGAAGTATATACTGGGCTTGTCCTTCTCCTTATCTTTCCTCAGAAAACCGTGTTCGCTGGCACAGACTCCACCCCCTGGACTTGCCATCCATCTAATCCAACCTGGGGATTGAGTCCTAGTCAAATCATGGACTGAGACCAAATTGCAACCGGAATGGGAGAGGCCGCACCACGAACTCTTCACCATCGATAAGAACGACAGAGAAAGGCTGGACTCACTACACTCGGATCAAAGGGCCAGTGGAATCTTCAGTGGAGACAGAAGTCTGGACAACTGAATCGACAGAAGAGCCACTTAAACTTAATTTGAAAAGACTTTAAATAACTGATTATACAGTAGCGGTGCGAGCGCGGGATACTTTCTGTACTATTGTATGCTAAGTCTCTCGGTGCTTCAATACCACTGTAAAATGGGAAGAATGTTTACGGACACTATATTCGTTTTTCTAGTGGTTGGATTCGGTCAGGCCATAGTGTGGTCGTAATACTTAGTGATAACTTTTCCACAAAGTACAAATGCACGTCATAGAAACAGATTCCTGCAGCCTGGTGGATTGTGGAGATGTAGAAAAGAAATCAAAGGGACCACAGTAACTCAGAGATACATCTCAGGATCTATGAAAAAGGTCCCAAAAGGTGGGGGTTGGTGTGCCTGGGATATAATTAACAGGATGAAAGTGACCCGGAGAGAGAAGTGTAAGGGATATCTTTGGAATTAAGAATGTAAAGAATGGCAGAGGCAGGAAGATCTCAGAAATAATCCATTCGTTACAGTACACCGAGGACTCTTCCGACCAGCTCTTGACTGTTCCGATTAAAAGTATAATCCAATATATTTAACAATAAACAAAACCTCATGGAATGAAACAGTTTTATGGGAGAAACCCATTAGGTCCAATTAGACCAAATATTTGGGATAGAGATGAAAGCAGACGGGAAGAATTTCCTGGGATGTTGTTTGAAAATACAGGTGAAAGACAGAAACCGAGTAGAAGAAAGGAATAGTAAAGTCCCTCACTCTGACCTAAAGGTGATAAAAATTGTAGAGGTATAGGACTTAAAGCAGACCATTGAAGTAGAAACATGATATGGGGATACAAATGTCTGGATTCAATGGGTAAAGTACACTGTGAAAAGTTTGAATAAAATCAATTGTTTTGCATGTGCCTCTGGGAGACCAATGGCCCAAGTGGTCCCCTTTCCGCTCGGGTTGAAGCGAGAAAGGAGGGGCATGACATGCATGATCGCCCTTATCAGGATGAAACTACATGGAGTAATAAAGATTGCATACCCCTTTTATTAATGTTCCTTCCTCTAAAGAAGCAAGTCTTGAAGAGGCCTCACCCCATGCTTTCCGCCATGGTCGGAAATCACACATCGTGTGTAAACAGGCGAGGAACCGACCGATCCAGATATTTGGCGGAGTTAAAATCAGGTACCAAGAATGAGTACGTGACGGAAAAGGCAGGGAACTACTCAGCATTAAGGATTCCCTGAGCGGATCTGTGTTGGGACTGCGGAGGGATAATATTGAGACCTAATGCAGGGCTTTTGCCCGAAACGTCGATTTTACTGCTCCTTGGATGCTGCCTGAACTGATGTGCTCTTCCAGTACCACTAATCCAGAATCTGGTTTCCAGCATCCGCAGTCATTGTTTTCACCTAATATTGAGACCCACCCTACTTCCAGATTGGAGGGGCATGTGTGCAATTGTACAATTGGCAATTCCATTCACCCTGTCATTTGAAAAGGAAGAGATAGCAAAGGGAGGGGGACGAAGTAAGAGCTCACTATTGGGTACTTTGTTTGATGATCAGGTATATCCAGACACTATAGGATTCCAAGAGGTTTACCTGATGAGTTCAAGGCTCATAACCAGATCACAGCAGGCTTTGAATCAGTTTTCTTTTGGTGGGTAACGGTTAACAAAAATGTGGATTGGATAAATTATATTTTCTATAATCAGCAAAGGTTTATCAATCACACGAGAGATGCAATTGAATGAATAGCTGAACAACTTGATGCAACCAGACGAATGGCATGGGAGAATAGAATGGCCCTTGATATCTTCCTAGCAGAAAAAGTGTAATGTTAGGAGGGAGCTGTTGTACTTATATTACAAATAACGCAGCCCCAGATGGATCGATTACTCGAGCCCTGCAATGTCCGACAACACTAGCCGAAGAACTAGCTGAAAATTCAGGAGTGAGCACATCATTCACTGGGTGGCTGGAATCGTTGTTTGGAAAATGGAAGGGTGTGGTGGTTTCAGTCCTTACCTCTTTGCCTCTTTGATCGTAGTGGTGGGAGTAGTAATCGCACTAGTGTGCTGTATCGTACCCTGCGCACGGGGGTTAATTCTAAGGTTGATTGAAACAATTTTAGCCACACGAATGCCTTTAAAGAACAATCGGGTGGAAGGGCTCTACCTGTTGAACAATGAAGGAATAAGTGACCCTGGGAAGAATTCCAGAATAAATGAAATTTCGGGAAAATTTGTGGGTCAGTTTGGAAACAACATATTAAAACAACGATGCAGAAGATAACAAAAGATAATAAAAAAGCAAGGGGGAAATTGTGGGATATAGGTAAATATTTACTAACTTTCGTGTAAAACTGTGGATAATTGGGTACTAACTTTAGTGCATAATTATTCTCGCAAATAATGTCTTTCACCATAATAGTTTAAATAATTTACAGTCTCAGCAAATTAGCTGAGAAAACTGAAACGCATAAACGAGGCAAGAAAAGACACATTGTTAAAATGTATATTCACGGATGCAATGTATCTATGAACAATGGAAGATGTTATAAGCAAACAGACAAAGTGAAAAGAACATCAAGATCCAAGTTGAGCAAACTCTCCCTTATGTCAGCACTTACAGAGGGGAGGGTCGCTAACTTGGAGAAGGGGAAGTAATAAGTGCGGTGCGCAGCTGTGTCGTGGCAAAACACAATAAGGGAGATTGATAGCTATGAAGACCTATGAGGTAAAGAGGGAGTACCAAAAACTAAAACTGAGTAAATTGTAAAGCAATCCCTGAATGTGTGTACCCACTGGTCACCCCTTCTTGCAAGAAGGTTTTAATAAAATTCGCTGCTTCAGATTTTGACTGAAGTTTATTATACTATGAGCTCTGTCTCTCACATCATCATTAAGAACTGTTCCACTTCCTTTGTGTGTGAGTTGAAGCCGACAACTTTCTGTAATGTTCGATATTTTGCAAGCACATCGTATCAAATTATTCGCCCACACTATGATTCTGAGATATCACGTGTTGCCATTGCAATATAACATACACACTTCATCCTGCATATGAGCACACAAAAATGAGATTAGTCACGATATGAACCTAGTCCTACTTTCCGGAGGAAATAATTTGTTCTCCACGTCACTCACACTTCATCTCCGAGGCACCCGACAGATTACAGCAGAGAAAAAGTATAAGGTTGTAACTTGCTCGCTGAAAGGGTGGCTTTGTCCACAGACGTTTCGTCACAATGTTAGGTAACATCATCAGTGACCCTCAGGTGAAACGCTCGTGTTAACCTGCGCTATTTATTTCTGTCGCTTGGACTGCTAATGTGAGTGAGACGAGTTCCGCTTCGTTTTCTTTTATTCAGAGGTTGGTAAATGGGGATCCAAATCGATGTGTTTATTGATGGTGTTGCTGTTTGAATGCCATGCCCATTAGGCACTCCCGTGCATGTCTCTATTTAGCCTGTCCCCGAATGGGATGTGATGTCAAATCGTAGTGATGTCCTACTTCATCTCTGTTTCGGGAAAGTAGTGATAGCTGATCATGCGTTTTGATTGCGACTTCGTGTTCATGTATCCTGGTGGCTAGTTTCCCGCCTGTCCGATAGCGTGCTGGTAGCGACAAATCTACTAATTTAATGAAACTGCTCCTGATGAACCTAAAGCACCCTTGAGCAACAACGAGCAAAACGAATACCATTTACAAAAAGCACTGTAGGGACTGCATGAACCATGACTTTGGAGAAACAGTCAGACATCAAAACTCAAGGATACATTAACACCAACTAGCCACGAGAAGATATGACTAGCTATCACTAGTATCCATATACGCAGACGAAGAAAGACATTCCTTCAACTGCGACATCACATCCATCCTCGGACGGGCTAAACAGTGACACGCATGGGAATTCTCTGAGCTCTTGCATTCAAACCGGAACTCCATCATTTAATACATCTGAATGGATCCAATTTTACAAGTTCTGAGAAAAAGAACCGGAAAAGATATCACCCAACATAACAGACGAAGATAAATAAATAGAAGATAGGATAGAACACCAGCGCTTCAACTGAGCTCAGTGATGATGTTCCCTCAAATGGTGACGAAACTTCTGAGAACAAACCTACCAGCTCAGCGAGCAAACTTAACTGAGTGGGCAATGGTGGAAAGTCACATCTGAGAGAAATGCGATGTAGTGTCCCAATGGAGTGGAACTTAATGACTGAGGTGATCGGGATGCAGTGAAAAAGGTGAATTGAATGTAATGACTCAAGAGAGAGAACACAGAGTTTTCGATTCCAGTCGTAATGCAGAGGCCATTCGACCAACGGTATACTACCACTTTCGTAAATCTCACTTTCTCCAAATAAACCCATAGTCTTGGATATTATGATACTTCAAGTGTTGCTTCACTACATTTTACTGTTTGAAATGTTTCCCACCTGAACTGTCCTCCCAGCCAATGCAGCACAAACACCAATACCGCTTCTGCAAATATGCTTTACTCGAAAAGCCTCATGAGACTCCTATCTTTCCCTTCAAAATTGCGTTTTTTGTTATATTACTTTCGATCAACAGAAACAGGTTTTTTTAAATCTTTCAGCATGTCCATGCTCTTTCTAATTTCTATTCCACTGCCAGGCCGACAAGCAATATCTTCCTCTCCAGACAAGACGACTCGAACAATTCCCACCCTCCTTCAAAGCTCCATTTCAGGCAAATTCGTGGTAAATATTCTCCCGCCAGTGTTGTCAAATCTTTCTGTTGCGCATTGACCAGGCTGTTCTGAGAACTCCAGCAATGTCCTAAGCAAAGTTATTTGCAGAAGAAACTTGATCTCCCTGCGTTTTTGAGTGAAAAGGACACATGGAAAATGGAACCATTCGAAGTGCTTCATCAATTGCCTTCTGAACCTGCCTTGACACATTCACGAATCTGTGTCTACACACAGCAAGACATTTCAGTTCCTCTCTGATTTCGAATTTCCAGGCATTCATTCTTCGTTCTTCGAAATTGTATCATTACACACATATCTGTGTAACATTTCGTCTGGTACACAACCGTCCCTCTGAGAAATCATTTGTATCCACTTGTCACCAAATAGCTTGCCCGTCACTGTAGTTACTTGGCCAAACGTTGGACCTCCGCAATCTTATCATAAATCTGATCAATAACTGGGAAGTCCATTTAACAACATTCTCTGCTTGCATCGTACTTATCCAGAATAAAGGAGGAGACAGTGTGGTCTGGCGATGCTGGAGATTACAGTTAAGAGTCCGTTGCTGGAAAAGCACAACCGGTCAGGCAGCATCCAAGTATCAAAAAAATCGACTTTTCGGGCTGATATTCCTGATGAAGGGCTCCGGCCCGTAAGGTCGATGTTCCTGGTCCTCGAATGCTGCCTGACCTGCTGTGCTTCTCCAGCGACACACTCTGAACCCTGATCTCTCGCATCTGCAGACCCCATCGTCTCCGAGTCGATTTCAACCTGACTGCCAAGCCTCTTCCAAGGATGCCTACCTTGAAGAAGTTCTCCTTCTCTCTCTATAAAGAAAACCTGATGAATGGCTCTGGCCCGAATTATCGATTTTCCTTCTCCACGGATGCTGCCTGACCTGCTGTTCTTCTTGGAAATAAAGTCATCTACGAAGTAATGTTTTCACATTTTATAAATGTGCTTCAGTTGAAGCAGCAATTGCGCTCTTAGAACTCAGCAGGACCAAATCCTACCTGAATGATCCTATTGATATAATCGTAAAATACGTGAATATTCTCCTTAATGCTACCCGTCAGCGTTATTCTATCCATTTGCCTCACCCTGTAAGTTCTTTACTTACTTATCTATCGAGCGTTTAATTGATTCGGCGTTCATTTGCTTCCGGGAACTTCTTGTCAACTTGTGCTCTTGTGCTGACTCATCAGATTCTATCACACCGCCCACAGACAGTGCATTAATGAGACACACGATGCATTATTTGAGAAATTAATGCAGTACATAATCGTTTTGTGTTCCTCTAAAATCGTACACTGTACCCTTTTTTAAAGCTGATATGCCACATTCATTTATTTCCATTGCAGAGACAATGACAACTTAGGGGGTCGGGTATGTTTTGGCTCTGCCCTTTTGGCGCCGATCATTTTGCCCCGCCGTTTTGGCTGTAAACTCTTTTGGGCGCTCATTACTTTGGCGCCAATTCAGAATTAAAAAACGTCTTGTTTGATTAAAGAAGAGACCCGATGCGATTTTCTCAAATTGCAAGAGATGATCGTCAAAGCTGTAATGGCCCGTAGTAGATTCAAGTCTCATTTTTTAATCATTTTCTCGTTTAATAATTGTTAGTAGTCATCTACTGCCTTGACGATTCTTAAGCTCATCTGTATTAACATTGAAAACATTCTAAGCAAGAGAGACAAACCAATATTTTTACATGATCGTTATCCAAATGTATTGGCGCCAAAACAGCTCTGCGCCAAAGTAAAGAGCGCGAAAACAGTTCAGAGGCAAAACGGCGGGACCAAATGATCGGCGCCAAACTGGCGACGCCAAATATTCCCATTCCGAACTCAGGATCCGAGGACATATTGACAACATTTTTGATTGACATTGCCTCGACTGTCTGTACAGCATCTGAGACTTTGACTTTGAAATCGTTTACTCCTCAACCTAACATAGTCGAAGCATATACTCTTCAGATTGATTCTGAGCAAGTTGAGGAAATTTTGGATTATGTAAAAATTCAGGGAATGTACCTGAACACCAAAGCTGTGAGGCGCGAAGACCTGTGGAAAAGATGCAGAGAGCTTTCGTACCATATGCACAAGTTGAATGATTGGACAAAAGAATACAGAATGAAATCCATTGTGGTAACAAATCGGGGGAAGACAGTTTTAAATCAAAATGGCGATAAATTGAGAAAGTGTGATGTCCAAAGAGACTTACTTGTCCTTGTTGCAAAAGCAAAGCATGCAGGTAGGACAAGAAGAAGGAAAATGAAACGTTGGCTTTCAGAGCAAACAGTACCGAATGCAGTGTCAGCGACATCTTGCGCCAAATGCATAGGGCTTAAAAGAGATCACGAATGAATACTGCATGCAGTTTTGGTCTACGTAACTGATAAAGGATGGACTTGCTGTAAAGGCAGTGCCAGTGACTTTACCAGAGTGATTCCTTGACTGGCTGAACTGACTTGAAAAGTTGTGAGTAAGGTGATTGGATAGTGACTGAGGGAAGGAGGATGTAGTGACTAAGTGCAGTTCGATTTAATGACTGAGCAGTTTGGAACGTATTATTTGAAGCGTGTAGAAAGTAATGATTCAGAGTAGTGGAGACGGGAATGAAAGATTATTTGACACTTCAAATCGGTACTGACAATAGTAATAATACCAACTTCACAAGTGCAAAGTTCCAACACGAGGCGCATAGTATTGAATCACTTGACACTTTCAGGGATCCTCTAAGTACTTTCGAATGATTGTTACGTTTCCCACTAGTACTATCTTCGCTGACAGTGCAATCAAAACGGCAATGACACTCTGTTGAAAACTATATTCCGTCTTAATCCTCGAACATGGAAAACAGAACAGAGAACAGAGAACAATACAACGCAGAACCCGCCCTTTAACCGGCGAGGTTGCGCCGACCTTTGAACGAAACTTAGTCCATCTCCCTACCCTGCCCCATCGTCATTCATATGCTTATCCAAGGACTGTTTAAACACCCCTAATGTTTCTGAGTTATCTGAACTGACAGATATGCCGTTCCACGTTCTTACCACTATGTAAGTAAAGAACCTGCCTCTGACATCTGTCGCAAATCTTTCATCCCTTAGTTTGTACCTATTTCGCCTTGTACAAACCGACGTCATCATCCGACGTATTTCATATTCCGCCCTAACGAATCCTTCGATAATCTTGTATGTCTCTATTAAATCCCCTCTTAGCCTTCTTCTCTCCAGACATTACTCAGAAGACCTTCTCTCCAGACTAGGCAAATCACCTCTACTCTTTTTCCGATGCTTGCGCATCCTTCCTGTAATGGGCCTCCCAGAACTGGATGTAATATTCGAGGGCAAGCCGCATTAGCATTTTGTACAGTCGCAGCATGACCTCAATCTCTCTCCTAACAAAACCTAACTCATCGTATGCCTTTTAAGAGCACTGTCAATCTGGTTGGCAACTTTCAGAGATCTCTGTACATAGACAATAAAATCCGTCTGCATATCTAGACTCCCAATAATCTTTCCATTGACCCAGTATCTCTCTTCCTGTTGTCCTTCTAAGAGTGAATCACCTCACATTTATCTGCATTTGAACTTGCCACATTCTTCCACACTGTCCATTACTCCATGGACTTTCGTGTCATCTGCAACATTTACTAATCCATCCACGTAGGCCAGCGGCCATGTCATTTACAAACAAATGACAGACAGCATTGGGCCCAAAACAGATCCTTGTGGCACACTGCTCGTAACCGGAATCCAGAATGAATATTTTCAATCAACTACCACTTGCTGCCTTCTTGCGGAAAGCCAGTTTCTAATCCAAACTGCTAAATAACACTCGATTGCATGGTTTCGCATTTTCTCCAGAAGCCTATCATGTGGAACCATATAAAAGACTTTATTGAAGTCCATGTTCAGCACATGAACTACCCTACCCTCATCCATATACTCGGTCACCTCCTGAGAAATCTCAATGAGGTTTGTGAGACACGACCCGCCCGTGACGAAACCATGTTGACTATATCCAATCAAATTGATGCTTGTTCGATGATTACGAATCCTATCTTTTATAATTCTTCCCAACATTTTTACGACAACAGAAGTAATGCTCACTGTTCTATAATAGCCTGGGCCATCTCTCCATCCTTCTTGTGCAAGGTCACAACATTTGCAGTTATTCAGTCCTCTAAACCTGCAGAAGATGACGACACAAATATCAAGGTTAAAGGCTCCGTCATCTCCTCCCCAGCTTCTCAGAGAATCCTCGGAAAAATCCCTTACAGCCCAGTGAACTTACGCACTTTTACATCTTCTAGCATCGGTAACACGTCCTCCTTACTAACCTCAATCATTTGTAGTCCAATAGCACGTATCACAATCTTGTCTTCTACCATATGCTCCTTTTCCTGGATGAAATCTGATGAGAAATATATGCTTAGCAGCTCTGTGATCTCCACAGTGACAACACACAACTCCCTAATTCTGTCTTTGGCTGGCCATATTCCTACATGAGTCATTCTTTAATTCCTGGCATACCAATAGATATATTTAGGTTTCGATCAACCTTCTGCCTCACACTTTAAAATTTATTTAGCTTCATGTTGATATTTCGACGAAGAGAAACAGCGTCCTTGACTTCACCTTGTTCATGCCTGTGCTACGCTCATCCACCTCCCCGTGGTCCCCATTTAACCACCGACGCTCAAAGAAAAACATGTCATTATCCATATGTAGTTTCATCAAAGGCAACATATTCCTGAAACATATTCTTTTCACCCCCTCTCGTATAACCACAGCTTCCAAATCTGCACACAAACTTCAGCAATGACCTAAGCAAACGTTTCTGCAGCTCCAAATTGACCAACGTGTTGTTCTAACAGTGGCACGCCTCAAAATGGCAAGAATATAATACTCCTTCTCAATTACCCTCTTCAACTCTCCTGTCATATTCTTCGATCTGTGTTCAAGAGCACCAAGATGAATTTTCGCCTCTCTGAAACCAGTTGTCTTGCCATTCAATACGTTATGCCTATTCTGTTCATTCGTCATTGTGTATCAGGTTTAAATTCAAACAGGCAAAATCGATTCATCTAATAATTTTTTAAGTATATTAATTGTCACCTACTTGGCTAATCTTTGTATACTCTGCAAGCTTAATTTGCATGGCATTGTAATCCAACTCCGAAGTTCTCATCTCCACATGTCAGTTATTTGTGAATATCACGAAGATTAAGTGACACAAAAATGACCACTGTGGTATCCATTAATGCCAGTTTCATAAACTGCCCTTTATCAAACCATCGCGTCTGATTCTGAGTTTTTTTAAATCTATATTCCCAAAGACCTCTGGATCCTCTGCGACTTTTGCTTCTTGCCTTTCTTACATTTGGGATTGTATCAGATTTATTGCTGAAATGCCGATTAATCGATTACCTGCCAAACACTTGGTTTCCTACTGAAAATAATTAACCAGGTTTCTTAGCCATGACTTCCAGCTCGCAAGGTTATGCGGACTTGCATATTCAAAAATTGTGTCTCATTTAACACCCTTCCGGTATGTGCCGCGTTGTCGCAAATGTTGACAATTTGTTCCAAATTCGGAACTGATCATTCCCTGGTTATTCGCTTCATCGTGATATCTTTGAATTAACCTGTAAGTGGATCACCAGTGTTTTTTTCATGCCGATGATTTGCTCCTTTAATTGGTTTCTTGAACATTCACCAATGTACCAGGGTGGAGTGACTGAGGTTGCATTCTGACAATCATTAATTCACTTGTATCATCTGTATCTTTGCAATGACTGCTGGAACATCAATGCAATGCATCCAGTTCCTTTACGAGCGTATAGAATCAAAGATATTGACTGGGGCACATACTGCAGTGTGGAACGGTTATTGTAGAACGTTAAAAACAGTGCACGAAGCTTTGTCTTTAATTTCAAAAGCCACGTTCTGTCCTTTTTTTAGAAATCCTCCGTATTTTGTCTTCCCATCTTTATATTTCTCTCTCCAACTGTGTCTCCATTGCCCCATGTGTATTTTATTGATCACTCCAAACACGAGACGAGGGGAAAAACTGAAGTCAGGAATTGTACAGATGGAAATAAAATGCTTGTGAAATTTAAGCAATGAAAAGTAGCCTATTAGAAGCATAGAGTGAAGAATAGTAATTGAGAGATTAGAGAGGAGGAGATAAGAATATTGAACGGAAGCCAAAGTAACAATATACAGATATACAGAGAGAAGAAACAATTCCCGAGCAGGATAAAAGAGAATCCAATCAGATGAGGAACTTTCGTTTAAATCAGCGCTATTCCCTGACCTGACCTGAGGTGTGTGTGTGTGTGTGTGTGTGTGTGTGTGTGTGTGTGTGTGTGTGTGTGTGTGTGTGTGTGTGTGTGTGTGTGTGTGTGTGTGTGTGTGTGTGTGTGTGTGTGTGTGTGTGTGTGTGTGTGTGTGTGTGTGTGTGTGTGTGTGTGTGTGTGTGTGTGATTAGTTTGACGTTGTAAATATTGCATTTAGGTACTCCACATCAGTGGTTTAATGTGGTGATCACCTCGGAGGCAGAGATTGACATTAAAGTACTGAAGAAATTCGCGATGATGAATGCAAGAGATTCCACAAACAAAGAGTGCAGCACAGATTTAACTCACCCAGTGCCACCCCACAAGGTGGCACTCCCACACTCCCACCAACCACAGTACACAATCACTGTTTGGTGGCAGGGACTCAGCAATTATAAACATCTCGTACGTTTGCGTCACACGGATCCAAACATTGATTGAGCAAAAGAGGCACTGTCCTTCGAGGGTTCGAAGGTCCTCCTTAAGGCTGAAGACGTTGATATGGCTGCATGCACCAGCACTTTTCGTATGCAGCAGAATCGAGAGGAGAGCTGAATGTCATTCATTTTTTTCTTTTGTTTTGATATTTTAAATCCCCCGTCAACTCTTGTGTTCTATTTCTCTTATATTTATGGTCACGCTCACCACTTCTGTATGTTTCTCAAGCAGGTTTCTTGGCTAATCACTGATTTTACGAAATCCTGCCGTTGCCTCTCTTTCTTCTGCACTCCTTGCCTCAGTCTGTCATACAAGATCACACTTTCAGCTTCACAACCTCCGTTCTTCCCCTCCCGACCCCCGTCTCCTTTTGACCGTATCTCGGACTCTGCTTCATCTCCGTTGTTTTTCACTGTACACTGCAGCTTAAGTAGTTTACCAATGAGCGATCCGCTCGCGATATGGAATTGGTCCATGATGAAACATATTGCTTGGCTGTGTTCGCTTCAGAACCTGAAGTAAACTGAGCGTATTCATGAGTCCCTGAAACCCGGGAATCACCTTGCCACGATAATCACAGAGTTGTCATCATTGGATTTGCCTTGACACTTCCGACCGAATCAGAGAAAACAATTAGTATTGTGTTCTGCTTTTGAATACTAAAGTTCTTAATTATTCTACTGTTGTGTATGTTTTCCACATCATGTGCCGCATTTGAAAGTGGATGGCCATTTTAACAAACTCGCGAACAAACCAGGATGTCAATTGAGCCTGTTGAACAATTCAATGTTTTCCCCGGATCTGATTTTAACCTCAGGTCAAAATTCCTCTGGTAGTCTTTCATCCATTCAGTATTCAATAAGCATACAACAAAATATTGAAATTACCTACATCCAATCACCTTTGAGAAAGAAAAAACATGAAGACTCACAGGCCTATGATATAACAACCAGGACATGCCTTTTTTTCTATCTTAAATGGTCGCACCATTTAAAACAAGTGCTCATGGAACCTTTTGTCCTTAGAATAGGAAACATTTTGTCCAGTTCTACAATTCAATCAGGTCTTATATGTATGAATATCTCACGTATTGGTTAAACAGCCATAATCATATTGAGTCGTGGAACAGGTTCCTGGGAACAGAGCGTTCTTTGCTTGCATCTTAAATATTCAATTAAGACAGATGTCTGAGAGCAAGAAATTAACAACACAAAGAATGACACTTTCAACTTTGGTAAACTGGCCAGACAGAAGGGAAATAAGACAATGAACATCTAATTTCAGGGTGGTTGATCAGGCAGATTTTGCGGGGGAAGGGGGATATGTGGCGGCGTCTTTGCGCGTTATAAATACAAAACCAAGTTAATTCGGGCTTCTGTTGAAGATTTTCGTCCATCTACGTCACATTCGTGAGCTTATGGATGTGCTTTCAATTTCAGACACATGGGGACTAAAGTTTCAGGATAGCTGGTGAGAAATGTCGGCCTTCAGATCGGCTTTGTGATCCCGTATGGAAATATTTCAGTTTATCCGTTAATATCAGGAGTGTCGTCAAATGCTGAGGTGTTTAAGGCTCCTCAATAGCCAGGTTTAATTTTTCAAGTTGCAGTTGCAAAATGCGTTCACCAGGGAGAGTCATTAGCAGATTGAATGGAAGTTCCACTTTACTCCCACAGTCCAAAGAGTTTAAAGTTAGTTGAATTAGCCATGCAAAGTTGGTAATAGTGTTCATGGCTGTGTAGATTAGGTACTAAAGCCAGTGGAAATGCAGCTTTACTGTGATGAAGTGTGTGGATGATAATAGGTGTGATGCTGTCCGGATGGTGGGTGTGGATTTTGGGGCTGAATGGCCGATTTGCATGCTCTGGGGATTCTATAATTCCGTCTATGTTTCTGAATGGGCGGTACAACTGTATATTGTGTAAAGAACTTACGACTGCTTGCATTTGTTGTATATGTGCTTTGAGAAACTCCCCACATGCATTTAAATAATCCACTTCCCTTTCAGACACGAGCTGCTAGATGTCAACTCTTTTGTTTCGCACTGTCCAAGTCCACTTCGGCTGGATTCCCTCCAGTGTGGAAGCAGACCCTTCTGCACAATCTGTCCACACCGAACCTCCGAACGGTATCCAATCCAGACCCATTTCCCTATGAGTGATGCACGTAGCACTACGGGCAACTTAGCATGGCCAATTCACCTGACCTGCACATCTTTGGACTGTGGGAGGAAAGCAGAGGAAACTCCCGCAGTTAGGGGGAGCATGTGCAAACTTCACACAGAGAGTCACCCGAGTCTGGAATCGAACGTGATGCTATGAGGCAGCAGTGCTCACCACTGAACCGCCATTAGGTTAAAAGCTGTGAGAATATGTCGTTAAGTATCTGATGAGGTGACGTCAACTTGATCAGACAATTTATGTCAGCAAAGCAAAGGGATGAATCTTTGAAATTTCCTCAACTGAAATCATATACATAAATGTTTGAAAAAAAAGGAAACAGCAATCACATTGCATGGAATGTATTACAAACATCCACAACAGCCCGGGGGAAATGGAAGAATAGATCTGTTGTCAAATTTGAGGCAAATGTTAAAGCTAAATGGTTTGTGAAAGTAAGGGATTTGTACTTTCCAACATTTAATTGTGTAGCCATGGTGAGAACGGTATACAGGGACATTTTTTTTTAAATTAATGTATTTTCCCATCTGTTCATCCCCTTTCGAAAAGAAAAGTCCATTTTGACAGGCTTTCACTCGATATTTCCATTTTTTCTCATCCCTTCTCACATAAGTGCATAAGTTCAGAAGATAGAGTAGAAGAATTAGGCCATTCGGCCCATCCAGTCTGCTCCGCCATTGGATCATGGCTGATATCGTCACCACTCTTATTTTTCTGCATTCTCTCCATATTAATTCAATCCATTACCATGTCACAACACGTCTAAATCGTCCTTTAATTGACTCACTGTTCCAGCATCCATCGCACTTTGATGCAGCGAATTCCACAGATCTCTGATACTTTGGGAGAAGGAGTTCCTCTGTGATAAATCTACAATTGCTCAGATGCTTTATATTGCTTTAGAAACTTCCAGTCTGATTCACCATCCAACATTCGTCCCGCATGTACTTTGCTAATGCGTGTCCCTCCTCTCGCCTGACTGTTTTAGAGCTATCACATTTTACCAGGAAAGTGTCTCTGAACCATTGCTGTCCACTACCATAGACAGTAAGGCATGGTTAGACAGCACACTACACCCATTTGCTTCATCCAGAGACGATACTGCCATTCCAATTTAGACAAAGGTTCACCTGCATCTCTTCTCGTCTAATTTACTGCATCAGGCGCTCCCGATGTAGTCTTCTCTCTGTTGGTGGACAAAATGTAAACTATCGGAAAGTTTCACCAAAGATCTCAGCCAGGCCTGCAAGGCCGACATGATCTCCAAGTCAGGCCCAGTATAGTTTATCTTCCCACATGACCATCCTTGGCCTGGTCCATTGCCACAACGAATCAAACCGCAACGTGGGAGAACAACACCTCAGCTTCCACCTAGGCATCATGCAGTCAGGATTACACACAGCTGAGTTTTCCAATTTCAAATATTGTCCTTCGCCATAAACCAACACCCATCGGGGCTTCTTCCTCCTCACTTTCATTCGTCTCATCGGTTCTCCCTTCCATGTACCAACCTGATTCTTTCTCTAAGCGGCCAAAGATGTCATGCCCTCTACCCGTGTTCACCCATCCCCACTTCATCATCCTGCCCACCCCAAACCCGTTATGTGCAGCGCCCGTTTCACCCACAGCCTGTCCAGAAGAAAGTTTACTCTCGGAAAGTTGAATTATCCACCTGCTGATGCTGTCTCGCTTGTGTTCTTCCATCATCCCCATTATCTCTCATGGCACAGACACTGGCAGATATGGAGACACAGATTCATTCACAAACTTACACACTCCCACATTCAGACAGACCAGATGCATACACAGAGAGAGCACGATGAAGATCCATGTAATTGCACACACATTAACACACACTCGAAATCAGCGTCAAAGATTCACAGACAGAAAACGGGCAATGCTCAGCAACAGGAACACACATTCACAAAAATATACATCCACTCACAGGAAAAGAGAGCCATGTTGAAACAGAAATGGAAACAAACATACTTTTGGAGAACTCATTGGCCTTTTTAAAATCAATTTTGGTTTGCAGCTGATAACTCTACAGAGTAAGCTAAAGATCGGTTTGGACTATGTACAACAGCAACTCTTAAAAGGAACAGAGACCAAACATGCTTTTGCCTATTTGGGTGTTCATGCTTTACGTCCAACGCGGATTGTCTCCTGTACAAAAGACCTAAGCAAGAATTGCGTCCAGACAAGACCTTATTTCAAGGAAATGACAGATGATGAAAGATGGAAGAAAACTCGTGCAGAAGATGGTCAGTCTCTCAGTAAGTCGGCAATCTTCTAAACGATTTTTGGACTTGTTCCTCTAATAAGAGCAATTCCTTGCTATCGATGCAGCATAAAACCTTGAAAGATTCTTGTTTAACATCCCCCGAACGTCTCTTGGAGTTTCAGAGAAAAGAAAATTTCACGGGTTGGTCAAATGGGTAGATCTGTAGGCGATCGACATTTGCCATGAAAACTGTGAGATAATATACTTTGCAAGATGTAACACGAGAAGCAGTTGCTCAATAAATGGCAGGACGTTAGAAAGCTTTGAGTAACAAAGGTAACTCGGGGTCCTTGTCCATTGATAATTGAAATTGGCACCAAACGTTGAAACATGTGGTGCTGGAAAAACAAAGCTGTCCAGGCAGCATCCGAGGAGCAGGAGAATCGACGTTTCGGACATAAGCTCTTCTTCAGGAATGAGGCTGGTGTGCCAAGTGGGCTGAGATAAAAGATAGGTGGGGAGGGAATTTGGGGGATGGGCGCTGAGAATACGATAGGTGGAAGGAGGTGAGGGTGAGGGTGATAGGCCGGAGCGGGGGTGAGGGCGGAGAGGTCGGGAAGAAGACTGAAGGTCAAGAGGGCGGTGCTGAATCCGAGGGTTGGGACTGAGATAAGGTGGGGTTGGGGAATGTGGAAGCTGGAGAAATCTATTTTCATCCCTTATATTTGGAGGGTTCCTAGGCGGAAGATGAGGTACTCTTCCTCCAGGCGTCGTGTGGCCAGAGTCTGGCGATGGAAGAGGCCAAGGACCTGCATGTCATTGGAGGAGTGGAAGGGGGAGTTAAAGTTTTCAGCTACGGGCGGTTGGGTTGGTTGGTGCGGGTCCCAGAGGTGTTCCCTGAAGTGTTCCTCAAGTAGGCGGCCTGTCTCCATAATGTAGAGGAGACCACATTGTGTGCAGCGGTTACAGTAATTGATGTGCGTGGAAGTGCAGGTGTATTTGCGATGGATATAGGAGGATCCGTTGGGGCCTTGGAGGGAGGTGAGGGGGAGGAGTGGGCGCAGGTTTTGCACGACTTGCGGTTGCAGGGGAAGGAGCCCCGGAGTGGAGGTTGGGTTGGTGGGGGGGGGGTGTGGACCTGACGAGCGACCCACTCCGCCAATGACATGCAGGTCCTTGGCCTCCTCCATCGCCAGAACAATAAGAGTTAATGGGCATGACAATGAATATTTAATACGAAGTGGAAAATTCACAAAAGTAGAACAGCTGGAAGAAATAAAACATTCTGTTTTCAATAAGGTGTGGTTGGGGAAGCAAGTGCAACTGTATAATTTTGATAATCCATCGAAGTTTTTCTTTTCTGTACTTTTCACAGAACCAACTGGAGTTAGTCGCACCTTGATTTCTGCAACATAGAATATTCAAAATGGTCTGTAAGTGCAAAGAAACAGTAATACTGCACATATCTTGGTCTCAATAGAGTGGCTGTCAAAGGAGTGCAATGAATGTTTGCCAGTTTGTTTCCAGGGAGGCTGGCACTGATGTGTGAGGAGAGATTGTTTGGTTAGGATTGTTTCACAAAGGTTCAAACGAATGAGGGGGGGGGGGGGAATCTCTTACCGAGTTGTAAAATTCTACCAGAACTAGACAGGATCTACACAGGGAGGATGCTACCGGCGTTGTGTGTGTGTGTGTCAAAAACACAGAGATCACAATCTGAGGGTCCATGGTAAACTGTAACCCATCAGAGTAGAACGGGTTATATTCTGTCTGTGTGAAGTTATTGTTTGTCTGTATCCAAATCTTGAGTCAGACTGGTTCTGCTTCTAAAGTGGAACTTACAGAATCTTTCAAGGATTGACGAGGACATAGAACCTCACAAGTTTGCACGTTTCTCCTTGCATGCATTTTGTGAACACCTTAAGGAAACCATTAAATACTTTCAGTCTGCCTGCCAGTACATAACGTAAACATGGAATAGTCATTTCCTCATGTGAAAAAAATGAAGGAGGATGGCAGCCTGAAAACTAAGGTGAGGATGAATTGCCGTTCCAAAATGGTTGTAAAATTGCGGAATTCACCGGAGCATATTGAGGTGGCTTGTGCAGTATTGAGAAATTAGAAGGAGGAGTTTGACAGAATTGCAATTAGCAGTTGGTTGGGGTGTTGCTAAGGGTAGTAAGGAAGGTGGACTTAGGTCTTGGGAGGAAGTGAGGACGGCAGATGCTGGAGATCACAATCGAGAAGGTAGTTCAGGCAAAGCATGGCAGCTCGGCCAACATCGGCCAACAGGAGAATGGATGTTTCGGCAATAAGCACTTCATCAGGAAGGAGGCTTTTGGTTCAGGACTGAGAGATAACTGGGAGGGTGTGGTGTTACGGGAAGGTAGATGCAAAAGCGATTGGTTGGTGAAGGTGAGGTCAGATGGGGAGTGATGGACTGGTCGGGAGAGTGGTGCCGATTTCGATACTTGAGACTGGGATAATGTCGGGAGTCGGGAAGTGAGGAAGCTGTTGAAATCCACATTTATTCGTGTGGTTGTAGGGTCCCAAGGCCAAATTTGAGGCGTTCTTCTTCCAGGCCTCGGATGGTAATGGTTTGGCGGTGGAGGAAGCCGTCACCTGCATGTCATTGACGGAGTGGAAGGGGGAGTTCAAGTGCTCCATCTCGGGGCAGTCGGGTTGCTAGTTGCGGGAGTGCCATTGAGGTTCTCTGAATCCGCATGAAGGCATCCTGGCTCCCCGATTTAGAGGATACCACACAAGGTTACGTTTCGGTATCACGCCCTTTTGCAGAACTTGGCTGCCTCAGATACTCAAGAACTGATTTGTGCATTCAGCAGACACAGGAATAGTCGAGCAAAGAGCAACTACATGTCATGCATGGCAGCTCTTGAGGTTTTGAACCCGGTACTGAGACTTACCGTGGACGCCAAAAACAGCGAGAGTGTAATGATGAAAAAAAAGGATGATCAGACGAGCAAACTCAATGCCATCTTCTCGCGCCAACCAACCTCCACAAACATAATCGGACAAACAGGATACACTCCAGTATATTTCCTTGGAACTCGAATTAAAGTGTCGAACTCTGACCCCTCGTGTAAACGTCTCAGTTTATGGCTCTCAGGTCTCAATACCACCAAATCCCAGGAGCTGATAACTGACACGACACAATGTGAGATATTATTGCAAGAATTGTCCACAAATGTAAGAGTAATACATTACGTGACTTAAGTGGAATGCTACAAGGTTAATTGCAACATGTTTTCTTGAGGCCAGTAAATTAGTTTATAACTCGTGCATCCACTAAATTTCACTTCTGTTGTAAAATGCAACATGTGCCACCTACGTGTGAAATCTAATTAGATGATTTTCTCAATGAATACTGCCAATTATGGAAGTAATACTCAACAATTTCCAATTCTGATTAATAGGTGGAGAACTTGCGAGTGCATACAAAATGCAGAAGGGAGTAACCCTGTACATGGTGGTCGCAAAGTTCAAATTGAAAATGCACCCAAAGTAAGTTAAAAGGGAATATCTAATGAGAAATGTTCATTTAAAATGTATTACAATATACTATTAAAACGAATATTGCACTCATTTTATAAGGGATGTCATAAAAGATCAGGATGAGAAATCAGAAAGTGTAAAGAGGCTGTCATGAAATAGTGTTCCCAATGGAATCGCTGGAAATGAGTTGGATGTTATTATCAAGTAAACCGCAGCAAAACTCTATGTTCTGAAACAAGTGATACAAAGTCCGTCTAATTATGTGAACATAGTTTAACAGGCTTATAAGAGTATCTGTTGTTTTTATGGGGATATAGCTTACCATACTTGCAAAGGTGTCCTGTGATCTTAGTTTGTATCATAATTATAAATCGCATTCAAAAAGTCACATCGACTAGTTGCTGGGTCATTCACACATCTCGGTTTTGATTTTGCTGTAAATGTCAATGATGTCTATGACGTACTTGCAGAATATGAATTAAATGAACATTCCACAACCCTTACAAATTGTACGCTTATGGTAATATATGTTTACAATCAACGATGGACTATAACATGAGCAGAAAGGACAGAGTACTTCACTTTTCAGATGCAAGGAAATAAAATTAGTCTTTCCAATTTGATTCATGCACTATGAGATATTGGTCCAGAATAGATGTGTCACGGTTGAGCCAGCGAGGCGTTAGAAGACCGTGGCACAGTGGTTAGCACTGTTGCCTCTGAGCACCAGAGACCTGGCTTCAATTCTTGCCTCAGGCGACTGACTGTGTGGAGTTTGCACATTCTCCCCGTGTCTGTGTGGGTTTCCTCCCACAGTCCAAAGATGTGCAGGTCAGGTGAATTGGCCATGCTAAATTGCGGTAGTGTTAGGCGCAGGGGTAAATGTTGGGGAATGGGTCTGGGTGGGTTGCGCTTCGACGTCCGACTGCTATGATAGGGGGATGTATATTTTGTGCATGGCTTTCTTGCTTCTGAATTCTGTATCCTGCTTTGTGTGTGGTCTTACTCATTTTCCAAACTCTTAAAAACACGAGGCTTGTTAAATTTTGTTCCTTTTCTAGTGCTAACTTTAAATCTGGAAAATGTATCGCTTCTCCACAATCTTTGTCCCAAATGTAACCTCCATGAAATTTCCGATGCCATTTCCACGTTTTTTTGATCGCACGCAAACAGGTTTCTGTGTCCAAATACAATATTATTATTAAGTTGCTTTGATGAAATTTCACACTTTGATTCATCAGCTGTTCTACTGTCTAATTCAGATGCTAATCTAATTTACAAATGTCATTGTTAATTCTCTGTCGTTTTTCCTTTTTCAGTTAGCGTGCATAGTTTTCATTTCTATAATCAATGCAAAAATAAATATCAGACATGGGACACCGGAAACAATGTTTTAAATTACATCTCTGTACTGCCTGGTTCGGTTTATCAGCAGCTATGTTCAATGCTTTATTCTATACTCCCAGCAGCATGACCACCAAAACAGACAACAAAGAACTGATGCAGTCATAGCTGGAGATAACAGATCCTGACGATGGAGGAGCTCAAAAACTGCATGAATTTATGTAAAACTCTGTTATCTCACTTTTTAGATTAGAATTAATCTAAACATCAGGTAATCGACAGAGAACACAGGGGGCTAACACCTTCAACATATTGTCTAGCAATCACCATTGTTAACAGCTAACCCGAGAATGCAACTTTTAAAAAAAGGGTTTTGTGATTTACACATGAAAGAAGTGAAAATATCACTGTATTCTAACAGATGAAAGGCTTAACAGACAATCATGTTTTCAATGTATAATTTCATTTACATCGCACTGCAAATTTTTGCTATAAATTCTGTGTTACGATCGAGCCCTCCACAATCACCTGATGAAGGAGCGTCGCTCCGAAAGCTAGTGTGCGTCCAATAAACCTGTTGGACTTTTACCTGGTGTTGTGTGAGTTTTAACTTTGTACACCCCAGTCCAACACCGGCATGTCCAAATCATGTCAATCATATTCGTCAGGTACACCTTGTGACTGCTGTCAATGTCATTAATATATTTCCATGCTGTATATCTCTGTCACTGTATGACTCTAATAGACAATGCAGTACTTTGACAGCCACTATGCGTGTATTGAATTAGAAAATGTATAACAGTTGTGCTCATGAGTGCCATCTTACTTGGTCGCATGTCTAGCTTGCTGTCAGCTATAACTTGCATGTACATTCAGAATAGTACAGTCCCAGATTCATACAACTTGGAAACAGATTTTTCAGACAAGATTTTCCAGGCTATCTCAACTGAAATATTTGTACTTTGATTAGGTTAGATTAGATTACATACAGAGTAGGATCAGGCCCTTCGCCCCAAGAACTCCACACCGAGCCTTGTCTGCATTTGGCCAATATTCTTCTAAGCTTTTCCTATCCAAGTAAGTGTATAGCTGTTTTCCATAGATGGTGTTATTCTACTCGCATTTATCACTTCCTTTGTCAGTTCGCTCCGCATACAGACCACCGTCTTGGTCCCTAAGGTATCTTAATTTTCTCCTCTCTCCCCTTAAATCTGCGACATCTAGGATAAGAATGCCATAATTAATTTAAAAATCTTGGCCATTTAAAAATCTAATCATTTCTCCGAATCTGTAAAACCCTCCCTTCGTCTCTACTCCCCAAGGGAAAGCTATCCTCACCTATCCTGCATCTTCTTATAACTCAATTCCTCCAATCTTATACAGTTGATACCTTTTCTGCATACTCAGATGTGACATAGACTTTCAGCAGAGAGATTATATTTGAGTTGCATCTGACTTTGAATAGACAACAACTGGAGTATTTCATGCATTTCTGATAACAACATGACGGGAAGGATGTAATTGCACTGGAGTTAGTGTACACCAAATTCATCCATGTGTTGCACAGGTCATTCATCGTCAGAGATGGCACGAGATAACCTTCTATGGAACAGCGAAGTTGAGAGTGTGAAGACCTGATACAACAATATAATATTATGAGGTGCAACGGCAGAGTGCATGAGACGCAGCTGTTCATCTTATTTGAAGAGAGCTTAGCAAGGGGACACCATTTAATATGGCAGGAGATTTGAAGGGGCTTTGAAGAAAAGTACCTTTCACACAGAGTATCATAGGTGTTTGGAATGCATTGCCAACCGGATCGCAGATGTGCAAACCTGACATTGATTGAAAATATTAGTATGATTTCTTTACATGCGATAACATTGGAGCTGATGGGACGAGTGAAGAATTCATGTCACTTCAATAGTACCCATCTGGTGTGCTGCCGAGCCTCTTACATGAATTCTCACTCCATGGTTTACTTTTTCTTGTTACTTATTGCTCGGACATGTGTGTCGCTGCCTATTCCAGAAGTGATTGCCAGAGTCTTTTTGCCAATAGATGTGTTTAGAATTAAGTAAAGTGTTAATGATCTTGTATAACCTGCAGGCAAGAGCAGCTAATGCCTTCCTAAAGGACAACAGTCAATGGGATTTAATTGGTTTCTTTTTATCCTGAAA
Source organism: Chiloscyllium plagiosum (assembly GCF_037043375.1). Lineage (NCBI taxonomy): Eukaryota > Metazoa > Chordata > Chondrichthyes > Orectolobiformes > Hemiscylliidae > Chiloscyllium > Chiloscyllium plagiosum. Next base: position 809,864 of record NW_028270188.1, on the reverse strand, counting down.
ATCGGCAATGGTCTCAAGGTCATCATCTGGATGAAGTATTTCCTTGTGTTGAAATGCCTGATAAGTATTCCCCCTCTTGATAGATATGCCTATCTTGGGAAACAGTCCCAAGATCTATCTATTGCATCTATGATTTTCAACGTCTTATACACCTCTATCCAATCATCTCTCATCCCCCCCTCGCTCCGATGAGAATAGTCCTCTTTCGCTCAACCTTTCTTCATAAGACATGTCATCCAGTCCAGGCAGCATAACATTATATCTCCTCTGCACCTGCCGAAAGCTTCGACATCTTTCCTGGAATGAGATGACCACAACTGAACACAGTATTCTAAGTGTGGTCAAACTAAACTCTACAGATCTGCATCATAATCCCCCTTGCGAATCAATGCCAGCACCCTATATGTCGTCCTATCAATCCAATTAACATGAGTAACAACTTTTAGGGATGTATGAATATGGACCTAAGATCCCTCTGTTAACTCCACACTGTCAAGAATGTTGCATTCAACCATGTATTCTGAATTCAAATTCGACCTTCCAGTGTGAAAAACTTCAGACTTTTCTACGTTGCACTCCACCTGCCACTGATCAGCACAGTTCTGCAGTCTGTTCATGTTCTCGTACTACCTACTGCAGCCCTTCACACTACCCACAATTCCACGAATCTTCGTGTTATGGGCAAATGAACTAATCATTCCTTCCAGTTCCTCATCCAAGTCATGAATAAAATCAGAAACAATAGAGGATCCTGAACCGAAGCCTGTGGAACACCACTGGTTAACGAGCTCCAGCCAGTATACTTTACGTATAAATCTGCCTTTTGTCTTTTATTGGCCATCCAATTCGGCATCCAGGCAGACAGCTTTCCCTGTTTCCAATGCCTCGTAATTTCTGAATGAGCCTGCCATGGTAAACATTAGTAAACGCCTTGCTAAGTTTCATGCACATCATCTCTAAGTAATATGGCTTCAATACAAAGTTAGTTGCTGAACTGAACATGAGACTTCATTAATCTATTCATCAAAATAAACAAACCACGCAAACAACCAAAAATCCATAAATCTATATGAAATTTGCATTTTTAGTTCATTATCTTTCGATTAGTGTTCATGTCACTTTGAGAGAAATGTTAAAGATGTTCATCAAAATTACCAATTCCACATTACATTTTCCAAAGTATGGAAGGATTTTGTCAATTTGTTGAATTTTTTTTTTAGTAAAGATAATGTTAAGGATACAGTTAAAAGTATTGACACAGCGTATGAACAATTAGGATTGCCTTTCAGAATGAATTGTCAAATTCCTTTGCCCTTGTGGTATTTCAGCAACTATAAAAATGCATTTTTTTTCTGATTAGCGATGTTTTCATTTCCAGAGTCTAGCTTGTAACAAATGAAATGTTGAATTGAATTTTCGAGCAATTTGCACGTGGCTGCTCTGTGCAACGTTTTTTATGATAACATTTAATATCTGTGTGCCGAATACTTTATGTCATTTTCTGTGGTACAGAAGATATTTTGTTTATTTGCTTATTCAAACTCTTGGTTTTGTATTGTATTACCTCTTCAAAATCTTTTAATTTACAACAACAATTTCCTCAAATATGTTCCAACCTGTGTTGATATCATGTGAGTCCTTGCTCATGCACAATCCCATGTCTCCCAAACTCTTCTATGGAATTTTGCAATAACAAAGTGCAGAAGAGTCACTTTGGACCATCGATTCTACTGTACCTTAACTGTGACATACCTACAGATATCCAACTTACGGACGTGGTCAACAGGCATGGACGTCATGGCACTGTAAGTATTCACGTAAGTATTCCTAAAAGTTTAAATGATACCATTCTGAAATAAACTCCAAGGCAATCATTTCCAGAATACCAGAACTTCTGGGTTTAAATGATTAGCCATCAATTTCCCGGTAAACATTCTGTTTTCCAAGATAACTGTGCCCCCTTTGTGTTGTCCTTCGATCGAAAGGAGTCAGCGACTTCCTTATCACCATGACAATGCCTCTCATAGACAGTTATTTCTCCACCAAGTTGCTCCATGGCAAGAAACACGAGCTTATTCAGACTTCATCCTGAGCCCCCTTTTCCAGTTATGCACTAATATGCTATAATCTTCATGATGCAGGCCCTTGTTCCAATTGTATTCCCTCCAACATACTGGCAACATTCTAATACAGATATATCAAATTTATTCCCTCTGCAGTCTACCAACCTCACAGTCTCAGTGAGCTCCTATAGGATAAAATCCTCTCTGAATTCTCTGTTGAGTTTCATGCCTTCAAAACAGTTATAAAAATACATTTTATTCCTGTTTTAGTTGAAAGACGAGGCAAGAGAATCTTCCTCTGGAGAACGACATTAAATATATTCCCTATCATTTCTTCAAAATAACCTGCCACTCGACCCATATTATAATATGTTTCCAAAATAATTTGACAAAGACGAATTCGTCCATTCCTCGGCCTTATCCATTGACAGAATGAATCAAGAATTCGGCGTTTTTTTTTATTTATGAAGGCAGCACCTTGTGATTTCCTTGTTCTCTGTCGAAAATTTGCTTTGATCTTCTTTGAGATCCCGAGTTTTGCCCTATTCACATCTCCCTCCTTCTGCTGCAAAAGTGTGTTATGCAAAGTACTCAAACGAACAGGACAGACCCTTGTCCCTACGCCATGACACATGCCCCTTCACCAATATAATAACCCATAACTTATGCAATATTAAAAGCGATATTTCACCCTCCACATAACATGAAAACCCTTTCACCAACACAGAAAATAAGTTCAACCAAACAATTTCCACGCGCCTACACCACCAGTAACGTACCTCAACAACACACTTTTCATTGATCCAATTCTGATAGCCTACCAAACACTCAATATTATTCAGTTTATTGGCCAATACCGTTCTGCTTCCTGTTTTTTGTGGAGTTTTCGCAACAGTTTCTTGCAAGGGAGATGATCCTTCAGCATCTCCTCTCACTGCGGAGAGAAGTGATTGATCGATGAGGAGTCAGGTATGAAAGTAAGGAATTGCAGTTTCATCACAAATGACAGAAAGAAATCAGGAAACATTACTCAGTCTCTTTCAACATTGATAGCGTTTTCGTCAAAAGAAGGAGTATTCATGTCCAATCAATACTTGGGATACCCCTTTCTTTAGAAGTTAGGATATGGGGAACCAATTCCCAATCCATCATCGAAAGTTCCATCAATGAATGAGGAACTGAACTGTCATCTCCCCGAAATCATCATGCGATTGGTTAACAATGTAGCACTGGATGTGTTAAAATTTACAACTGGAGATGATCCGTTAATGCTGACTAGAATTACAGCAGATTAGACCCCTTACCTTATTTTCAGGAGGGTCTAGGTTGGTCCTGCCAACGTACATCGCGTGAAATTGGGCACCGATTAGTTCACAATCTTCGTTTGACAAGTCTACCACGCCTATTATGTTGAGAGGATGAGTACTCAGTTTCAGCCAGTCAAAGCCCCCGCGTATGATTAGTAGCTCAGCTGCAGAGTGGGCAGAAGGGATTAACTGGGATGTTACTGGAAATGAAGGGTTTAACTGTTCGGTATTCACGGGATATGCAGGGATATTTTCAATCAAGTTTGTGCCGTTGAGAGATGACATTAGAGAGGTTTATAAAAACATGAGGTGCATAGATGAGGAGAATTTCAGGTGTGTTTTCCATCATGTGGGGAAGTTTAAGACAACGTCGCATATTTTTAAGGTGAGAGGAGTAAAATGTGAAATTACATGCTGGTGTTTCTTTACACAAAGAGTGGTTCGTTTGTGGAATGAACTTCGACATGTAGAGTTGGACGTCTAGTGACGACTTTTGAACGTCATTTATGTCAGTATGATAATAACAATTGTTTGAAGGTAGATGGGCCAAGCATAGTCAAGTTGTACTAGTTTAGTTTTGGTTACGGTTGGCATGAATTGGCTGGATGAACGATTGTGCGTTTGTGCGATATGACTGATACTATGCATTATTTATGTGATCATGTTGTCATGGTCTGAGAGCAACCGTTCATTGATATTTTTATCTGCATTTAAAGATAAAGGGAAATAATGCTAAATGCCTTTCCTCCACCTGAAGACCCTGCATTAGCATATTTGATATTCCCATAACAATTTCAGAAGTAAAAGAAGAAAGTACAATATACTTTGAGGCAGGCTAAAAACGTGAGAAATTACATTTGTCTTAGACAGTGATTGGAAATTCACATAATTGACTAAAATATCAAGTGTAAGGGTTTGCATCAGATACCCTTTCTTTATGTTTGAGAACAAAAAAAGGAGGGTCCATCAGATTCCACAACCCTACTGCGAGCTGGAGCCTTGTGACACAGTCTCAGAAGATGACGTAGAATATTCACGACTGGGATTAGGTTACTTGCAGTGTGGAAACAGGCCCTTTGGCCCAACAAGTCCACACCGAAGCACTACCCACCCAGACCCATACATTTACCCCTTCACCTGATACTATGGGCAATTTAGCATGTCCAATTATTCTAACCTGCACATTTTTTGGATTGTGGGAGGAAGCTGGAGCAAACTCGCGCAGACACGGGGAAATGTGCAAACTGCACACAGAGTCACCTTTAGCGGGACATGAACACTGTGAGGCAGCAGTAATAACCACTCTGCCACCGTGCCACCCTGGATGTAGAGCGAAGTTTCAAACTGAGACTGTGGAGTTCTCTGTCCCAGAGACCGGCTGTGGTCATTTCATTAAATATATTAAAGAAATAGCAATGCGTATTTCTGAGAGCTTCAGGGATGCTTATGAATGCACAGACTAAAGTAGACTTGAGAGGGATGATCTCCCTTAATTTCGATATCTCCATGATTCGACGTTAGTGTACTCATCACTGAGTGTTATCGGCACCATTCCTGTGTACAAAGTGAACTGATTGACAAAGGCTATCTGCTCCGTCTGTTGAATGAGTTCATACTCCGTTCTGTATCACACAAGAGCCACGACCACATGAACGAACATTTCCTTTATGTCTTTTTATCTGTTTGATGTGGTCGCCGATGGCCTTACAATGTGTGATTTTTTCAGAATATCAATTCTCTTTCTTGCAAAATTTAAACAAAAATAGCCAGTTTCAAATTTGAAGCAACAATATCTTTGATTATTTCGACTGACATCAGTAAACATGAGTACGATTTTAAAATGACGTATTTGATTACTGTGCCCATTTTATTTTCATGTAATTATGTGTAAATTATCACTGCTCAAGAGATGTTTTAGAACATTGACTCTTGAGTCCACTTTTCAATGGATATGCAATCTGTATATTTCAAACAAAAATCCGACAAAACAGAAATTAGCACACATCAAATGTCTGATTGAAAATCTAAGAAATAACAATGAAAAACATTTTGAACTGCCCGGGGAAGTAAGGGTGTCCCATTGCGGAATACAGGGTGAAATCCATCCTCAGCTACAAAGGGATTCCATTAAAATATGTTTCTCCTGTCGGAAGTTTTTATAAATAATCTGAGAGCTGGTTCCAAAGTATTCTTCAGTTCAGCTCTCATTTTTTTCTGGGTTGTGGCATAAATACAGCGATTCAGGAAACAACTCAATAACTTGAGGATATTTCCTGTTTCTGTTGTGATATATTCAGAGTCGTTAAAGTCACCTCTGTAATAATTTGGATTTGACAGTCTGGTAATGACCAAAGTGGCAGAATATATCAACCAAAGCAACATGAAACTGACAGATACTGAGAATAATAAAACGCTGAACTTCCTCCGGTACTCCGTCTCTGCATTGCTTTCATTGTTCTTTCTGTGACCACGGAGTCTAACACGAGTTCTATTCGCCATCACAATACGACGGATGGTGAGAGGATTAAACGAGAAAATTAAAAGAAATGGAAGCCAACCAATCCAGACGCTATAAAACCAGATAAACGCTATCCATGCAGTTGAATTTACATTTGATCGGCAGCCCCAATGGATTTTATTAATGATTTGTTGTGGCTCATATGCAAACAAGAGTGGAATATTCTTTGACAAGATCAAGACCGAAATGATTATTAATACAGTAGTTGCACTTTTTTCGTTACAATATAATGTTTTAAACCTCTGGCAGCAGATCATCACAAACCTGTCAAATGTGAAGGACACAGTGAACCAAACAGTTAAATCGAGACTGATGGCAGTCATGTATAGAATGAGAGTGCAAACAGGCGTCTGGGAAAAGAAGGAAAATGGAAAGTGATAACTGAAAACGCGATATAATACGACATTATTGATAACGACGAATAGATCCGATGTCGCCATGGCCACTATATAAGCAGAGATGCATTTGGACAGACCACAGTTTCCTCATAAAAGAATTAAAACAGTCATCATGTTAGCTGCAATAGAGAAATATATAAGAGACAGTGTCGGCAATATTGTAATGCATGATTGAAATAGAGGTGAAGATATTTATGAAGAAGTGAAAACATTCTGAGTGATTTACAAAACGTGAAATTGACGCAAATGTCTAATATGTTGCTGTAGTCATCATTTTGTTTGGTATTATCAGACTGTCTGAAGAACAACAGGACTCTTTGCAGGAGGCACTTCGGGGACAATTGTTGTTACACTAGTTATGCTTCCATATAAAATGAAGAAGCCGAAGGTGTTCAGACACTAGTTTGATAATCTTCTGTGAACACTGACCGTGGAAAATTAGAGTATTCGACACTTACAAAATCAACCAGAAAGAAACAAGATCAAGGGCTTACCTGGAAAACTAACAGCTGCAAGAAGTGGAGAGCAAATCTCTTTCAACAGCAAAACCGGTGGTTTCCTCATTTCTGAAAATGAATGACCGCTGTACGTGTTGAAGTTCGATGACTGTTGTATGACCAACATATGAAAAGGGTAACCTGTATTTATGCACTCATCAGACGTCCAGTGAGTAAATTACGTCAATCATCACTTACATTAGTTCCGCTCATTGAGAATGTTTTTGTTTTGCATAACAAAACGAAACAAAGTAATATCTGGCCCTGACATTCCTGACTTCACTTTCGTTGTATTCTCTATGCATTGGACGCCATATGTCATGTATATCAAATTATTGCAGAATATAGACAGATGTATTTTGTGAAAAATAACACTGCCTCCTGAGTCTTTTGTTATTAGCACTTTTATCAATTGTACTCTGCTCTTCCAAGCTGCCAATCGCTGAATCTTTACGTGCTGAGCTACAGTTACAGAATATGTGTGGGGGTTCAGGGTGAGGGTTCAGCCCGAAACTGTAAATTGTAGCTCATCAAATTCGAACATTTCTCCAGTTTTTGAAATTGCATACTTAGTGACGAATAGAGGAAAAATGAACACGAAGAGATTGACTTACCATATTGGAGATTTGTTTCATGCATCAAATGTGATGAATGCCATGCTCGTCGCCAGTAGCACATTCCACACCAGCTGAAAATTTACTATGGCACATCTGAAGGCCTGGGAGTGGACACAGAGCACTGAAAGAATATCAACATTCCTTTCTGAAAACGTACATGGGTTCTACAATCTTCAAGCAACCTATCTATGATAAAGTATATGGGGTTGGAATTAAATATCAATACCATTGGGAGAGAAGCAGAATCAGAAAAAAAACGTATTGTGCTGGTGACAATGCAGTCACTTTATAAATGATATTCTGTCTTTTTTTCTAAAGTGGTCAGAAAGGCAGAGATGTCGCAGTGTCAGGTTTGAGAATGATTTGGAGGGGTTGCTGTTGGACTACAACACCAGGTTATAGTCCAATAGATTTATTTGGATGCATTAGCATTCAGTTTAACACTGGAAAAGGAGTGGCCGGTTCTCTCAGTTCATGCCTTTTTTTTCCAACTTTGTTTCAGCTGCAGCAGACACAGGATGGTGGTTTGCAGGGAAGTTGTAAACTTCATGAAAGGATTTTTCAGACTTTGTATTGAAGATTTTGGGCATGTTTATGGGCTGCTAAAGTATTAGAACAGTTAATTACTCATACCTGTTGGAGCGGATTGGTGAAGTTTTTCAACAGTTAAGTTATTCGAAATTAAGTTTCCCTTTGTTTGGGCTTCAACTGTTATGTTTAAATGACTTCTTTTTTCTTAATATCGAGTGCTTTGAAGACTTGAATCAGATTGAAACAACCACTTCACATCAACCTATATAAAAAATGAGTCAGGACCATCTTCTAAAAGATCTTCGAGGGGGTCAAGCATGGTGCATTGCACTTGGGTGGTTTTGTTGCGATGTTTTGTTAATTGCAATTTGGTTTTCGAGTAGTTGGCCTCAAAGGCGAGTGGTAGATGACGGTTTGTTTTGATCTGCGTTTTCAATGCGCGGAGTTTAAATAGTGCTTTGCACTGGAATGGCTCTTTCTGTCAGTGAGAATTTTCTGCGGGGAGAATGAAGTGATTTGGTGATTTTACAGAAGGTGAAGATAAAATTAAAGGTATCGAAACTGGCTGACTGCAATGGACAGACAAGGTGGAATGTTTTTACATTCGTCTGTGAGAAAAGGAGAGGTAATTACAGCAATAGCCAAAAATATAAATTTGCTGGAAACTTTGGAATTGACGAGAATTCACTTGCATATGAAGAAGCTTGAACATGTACCTGAACTGAAATAGTTAGCATTAAGTTCAAGGCAGGAGAAAAAGTAAAAGGACCGAATCACTCACACAGAAAAAGAAAAGAAGAGAAGAGTGCCCTCACAGAAGAAAGAGAACAGAGAGAGAAAGAATGGGGAGAAAGGGATTGAGTTTGCTCTTCACAATTTGGCACTTTGGAGGGAAAGTTCACGTAAATAGGTGAAGGTGAAGTTGAAAACTAGACTTAGTTAAGAAGTTAGTGATGTTGAGCAAATTCATCGTAGCGAAAGTCCTGGTGGAAGTCGGTTCAAATGTATCCAGACAGTATATACATTTGATGAGAGGAGTGCCAGAGCCTTTTTCATTTTATTCCAGAAACAGGTTAAACAAATTAAGTGGCCACTCACGATACGGGTTTTACTAAAGCAAAGACATTTGGTAAGCAGAGCTACGAGTGTATCAACATCACTACCAAAAGAGGCAGTTGGGGAGGTGACGAGGTGAAGGAAGCGATGCTTAAGTGCATATGATATTCTACCCGAAGATCACCGACAATCTAAGAATGGACGCCATACGAACCTATATTGAATTTAAAAGGATAAAACTTAGCTACCGACATTAATTTCAATTCATGCGAGATTGAAATAATGTTCAAGAGAAATCCTCAGCTGGTAAGGGAACACTAGATGTTATTGAAGTTAATAAAGATAGTTTACCACAGGGTAAAAAGGAAACCCATGTAGGGGGTAGAGAACTTAAAAGGCTGACGTCCTTTCACTGCAAGAAAATAGGTCGCATGATTTCACAGTGTTTGTGGTTCAGTAAAAGCACGAGGAATTAGATATCGGAAAACAGCATAAACCAGGGAATTTTGTTAAAATTGCAAAATTAATCATGATGGATGCGAAAATGTTGCACCAGAATGTACTTCCCAGATGGATTTTAATTGAGAAGCAAGTGGTACTTCTTCATCAACTATTTACTCGCGAAAATTTGATTCCTTCGCATAGACTGGGATAAATACCTAAAGATTTAGTATTCAGAGATACGGGAACAGATCAATCTGAAATGTTGACGGAATAAAGAGACATGCAACGCGGAAATAATATTAGTGGAAAACGTGCTAGCACGTGGAATTCGAGTGATCCGAGAAATGCTCCATATATGTAGTGAGCTTGGAGTATGAAAGGAAAAGTGGAGAAGTATTGATAGGAATACTGGAGAAACTCTCGGCACCTGAAGTACAATTGATGCTTCATAACAATATACCTGGGCCACAGGCAGGTTTGCTGCCTACTGTGGTCAAGCAGTGGAGAAGCAGAATTCTGTAATAATGCGTTATTACAGAAGGTCAACCATATGATTTTTCCGAACAATGTGATAACAAGGTCAAAATATCACCGTTGAAAAAAAAGATGAGAAATCAAACAATGAAGATAAAAATGTCAAAGTAGATTTGTGTGTAATCGTGTTTGGTGGGATGTTTGAGCGATCTCATGAACAGGTGGAGGACAAAGATAATACTTTTCATTCAGAAAAATCAACGAAGTTACAACATAAGATGGAGAACTGAAATAATTGTATCTAAATGCGTACACAGAAGAAGAAACTGTATGTATTTCGGCATGCGACCATCTTAAAAAAATCTTGATGAGAAAATAGAGGCCATCTTAAATAGATGAGAGATGGGCTGAAGTTCAAAAAGGCGTATTGCAAATGGTTCACTGAAAGGAGGTGTTGTAGGTAATATATCAATTACCAGTAGGAGAAAAACTCATGCTAATGTAAAAAGAAAGACTGTTTTGAGTGCATGAAGATGTGTTTAAATTTTGCCAGAAATGTCATACGTGTCAGGCAATTGGAAAAATTGAGGCAACAATAAAACCAGTATTTATAATTCACTTTTCTGCATTTAAGAAAGCGTTTGCAAGGATTTTAATTGATTCAGTTGGACTAATACCTGAAAGATAATTTGAGAATATATAAGCACATGCATAAAATTTCGTGCTGAATTTAGAACACATCTGATCTAAATGCTTGGCACGTTTCAAGAAGCATCCAAGGTAACACATTGATTTATTGTTTAGAAACTGAAATGACATAGCAGGCACGTCCATTAGTACACTTTAGCACATCGCACTCAAATGGAAGGAGTTTCCAAAAGCTATTGCATATGTTAAAAAGGAGAACACCAGTCTGCTCGAACAGTTTGTCCAGAAAAGGTATTTCTGTGTCCGTTATGCCTGTTACATGGGATTATTCGGTCTCAGTTCAGTCGACCTGCACTGGCTGCATTGTTGAAATAGGCAATGATACGATACGAAATTAATGGTTGGTCGGCTCAGAGAAGCTTTAGTCAGTATTTGTCACATATTTTACAAAAACGAATCAGTAATGTGTAGTTTTATTGCTCATTCAGCGTTTTCTTTAGTTATCCATAATTGTCCTGGTGAAAATAAAAATGAACTGCTGCTGTCCTTGTGCTGTTGGGAAACTCACCCTGTATTCCAGAATTCTTCCCAGCGAAGGAACTTTGACAAATGATCAATCAGGTGCTGAGTGGTGCACAGAGGATATTTCAGAGGGAGGTGTTCTTCTTTCTGCCCTGTTCCATGCGTGGTAATGGTCGTGAAAACAGAAGGTGGTACTTCTTCAGAAAAGTAGGTGATTCCTCGTAAATACTGTGATTTTTCTAAAGTGTATTTCGTAGATCGTGTCAAGTGCTTTAATTAGCCCTCAATGTTGCAGGGAGCAAATGCACTGCCAATCAAGCGAGGTGCTTTATTTCGCATGAGGTCCAGTCCAAGACAGATTTAACGCAATTTTAATAACTATAGAGATATGGCCATCATTAAACATTTGGTGGGAATAAAGCGCAGTACCATAGGAGATTACCCGACTCTTTGCATTACTCATTTTGTCATCGACATCACAATTGCGAATTGAAATTGGAGAGCATTTGGCTTTAATCTTTATGGCTCATTTTCGACAGGAACAGCGACAGAAGACAGGAGGAGAGAAAATGTTTTTCATATTGTTCAAGATGGAGAGTAGAGGCACCACTGGAACATATAGACCAGTGAACCATGCTTCAGTTGTGGGTAGAGTGTTGGAAAAGGTTATAAGTGATTGATTTATAATCATCGAGAAAGGCAGAAGTTGATTGGAGACGTGGAACACGGTTTTGTGTTGTGTGTATCGTATCTCAAAAACCTTATTGAGTTCTTTCAGAAGGCGAACAACCAGTGTATAAGCGTGAAGTTTTTGATTCCAAGCAGTTGTTCTAAACAATTCTTCAACGGAGGCTATTTAACAAAAATTAAGAGGCATGGGATTGAGGGTGATTTGGGGTGTGCATCAGAAATCGGCTAGCTGAAAGAAGACAGAGGTTTGTGGTTAATGGAAGGCGAACATCCTGGAGTTCAGTTACTAGCAGTGTAATGAATGGATCTGTTTTCGGCCACTCCATTGTGTCATCTTTATACAGGACCTGGATGACAGCGTAGAAGAATTGGATAGGAAAATTGCCAATGACACTAAAGTTGGTGGAGTGGTGGATAGCCAAAAAACGATGTTGCAGGTTACAATGTGACATAGACACGCTACAGAGGAGGTGAGAAATCGAGTTTACAGTGGAAACGTGTGAGGCGATTCACTCTGGAAAGAGCAACAAGAATACTGAGTGGTGGGCTAGATGAAAGATTCTTGATAGTTCAAATAAAAAGAGAAATGTTGGTGTCCATGGGCATAGATCTCTGAAAATTGCCACTCAGGTTGATAGGGCTGTTAAGAAAGCATATGCAGTACTGGCTTTTCTTGGTAGAGGAGTTTATGTTCACAGCCATGACGTTATGTTTCAGCGAAATAAAATTCTTGTGCGGTCATACTTGGCGTATTGTGTGCAGTTCTGGTAACTGCATTACAGTAAGGACGCGGGAACTGTGCAACATTAGTAGACCCGCTAAATTTAAGGGCATTAAAATAATCATTTAGTAAACAGATGGATGAAAATTGAATAGTGTCGGCTGAATAGGCTTCAGCTCAGTTTCACAGGTCGTGGAAACATCGAGGGCTGAAAGGCCTGTCATGTGCTGTAATGTTCTATGTTATTTGTTCTATGATTGCATTTATACCCAAATTAAAGGAAGGAAAATCAACAATCTAATGAAACTGAAGTACAAAGAGTTAAGTGTCCATGTTTCAGGCTTCTTATCATTTATGGGAGGTTTCGTTAGAGTACAGATGGCTAATATGCTTGAATGAAACATACAATATAGGCATTTCCTGAAGCTAAGTGTTTGAAAAATGGAATGATTTGCCTCAGAGTGCAGGGAAAATTTGATGCACACCTGGAGAGGAGATAAACAAGCACTGCAGAAGGACGATCACAGAAATTCAAATAGTTGTCTGAAACTTGTTGCAAGGCTTTATGGAAGCCATGTCCTTTCATTATAGAACAATCGCTTTACTCTTTGACACCAGACAGCTTATTACGACATCCATATTTATTTAGGTCATTAATTGATCATTGTCGATTTCGCACAAAAAAAGGAAAACACACATCTTCCCATAAAACAACATGGGTAAAGCAGCGCTCTGAAGAAAAGGAGTAGAAGTAATGATTGAATTGACTTCAATTGAGTTAGATCAATTGTCACAGGTACTCACATGCATGTTGTTAAAACTTTACTCTTCCCTCGATGTCGGGTCATCTTAGATACAAAAGTTCATAACTTCGGGATCTTGGAACATCGAACTTGGACCTGGACAGAACAGAAACGTCCATTTCGACTGAAGATGTTGCCCTGAACATGATTCCAAATTGAACTAATTCATTCTGCCTGCCTTTTCTCCATATTCCTACATGACTTACATTCACATGTGCATACCTAAATGTTTCCTAAGCGCCACTTCTGACATCCCGACAGTACGTTCCAGACTCCAGACACTCACTGCATTAAATTAACGTGTCCTTCACATCTCCCTTAAACTTAGCCACGCTCAGCTGAAATGCATGCACTTTAATGTTAGATACTTCACTGTGGGGAACCGACTCAGGCCAATAACACGATCCATTAATTCCACACTTTTATAGCCTTTTGTAAAGTCTCACCTCATCCTCCACCTCTCCTGTGAAAACAACCCGAGATTTTTTTATTGCATTTCCTTATCGCTCAAATCCTCAAATGCTGGTAGCATCCTGGAAAACTCTGCTGCACCTTCTCCAAAGCCCCCTCATCCTTACCGTCGTATGTCAAACAGAACTGATCTCTAATTCTGGCCGAACTAATGTATTATCAAGCTGCAGCATGATATTCTGACTGTTACTCACAATTCGCCGAACAATAAAGATAAGCATGTCAGACACCTGTTCTACCGCCCTATCGATTTGCGTGGCCACTTCCAGGGAGCATTGGGCTGGAAACCAAGATCCCTTTTCAAATAAAGGTTATTCAGGTTCCTACATATGTATACATCTTCTTAACACTTGATCTGCCCAATGCTGCACTGGATTAAACACCATCTGCAAAGTCTCCATGCATTCCTGGAACTGATTTACATCCTTCTCTATATTTTGACAACTTTTTTTACTATCCCAGACTCCACTGAAACTTATCTTATTTGTGAACTTACAAACTCACCCATCTGAATTTTCATCCATGTCCATAATGCAAACCAGAAAAAGCAGAGTTGGCAGTAAGGATTACTATGGACCACTACTTGCCATGGACTTCCATTCAGAAAAAATGAAGCCGCCATTCCACCACGTTCCTCTGCCTAGTATCGGCAAAACCAATTCAGAATTCATACGACACAATCACCTTGAAACCCAATGCATTTAAATCTCTGAATGACTCTATCATGAGGGCCCTTGTTGAAAACCTCAGTAAAATCCATGTCGATATTATCCACATCTCTACCGTTAACGAACTGTATCATCACCTCCTCGAAACATTCAATCATGTTAGTAAGACATAACCTTGCCTGTACAAAGGCATGCTAACTGTGTCGAATGAGACCAGGCGGTTTGAAACGTCAAAAGTCTGGTCCATAAGAATTCTCTCCAACAGCTTTCCAAATGCCAATACAAAGCTGACTGTTGTTTAGTCTTCTTAAATATCGTTATTTACTCTCTTGAACAGAAGATCAACAATAAACGAATAAAGGCGTTATGTCCCACGTCAAGGCGGTTATGATCAAGGGAGTCCCTCGAGGTTTACAGTGGAAAAAGGAGTTTATTGATGAAGGCAATCAGGAGAGGGAAAAGAGGTACTAGGTACCTTTGGCTCAGAGAAATAGGATGAGATCTCCGAAATTCCTTCCGTACATGAAAGGAAAAGAATAATTACAGAAAGAATGTGGCCTCGCGAGAGTAAGAGTGTTAGTATATATTTTTGTGGAACTGAAGGAAATGGAAGTGGTTCTCAATGAATATTTCTTCCCTGTGTTTGAAGTATTTGTTATGACACAGGTTAATTCTAAAACTGACACAAAGAGAACCTCACCACATGCTGCAAAGTGTACAATTTCGAGAGGCAAACAATCATGCAAAAAGTCTACATTTCAAGTAAAAATTTTAGAAAACCTTATTTACGTCTGAAGGAGAATACTAAAACCAAAAACTATTTATTACTTTCGCTTAAAACTATTTTTAAACTATCACTCAGCAATAATGGTCCGATAAATTCACTCAGCAATTTACGGGAAAATCAATTTGAAATGCATTATCATCTCCAGATGTCGACAACACTGGCAATTTGTTGACCCGCATTCAATACCCTTGAATGTTTGCAGTCTACAAGGTAGTATAGAGCAAAACACATTGCTGTGGATCTGAGGACACTCTTATTCCAGCCAAGTAAACAATGTTAGATTTACTTAACAAATGACAACTTCCAATCAGGTAGGCTTTTATACAAAATGATGTTGGTGTTTAGTTTGCTGTCTTTGAAATTCGCTTTTGCTCCTATTTTTGTCATTTTGATTTTAATTTCTGCAAAACTTGAACTAAGATTTGAAACTGTGTCTTTGGAGTAATAACTTGTACTCTGAAAAATGGGTCCAACAATATTGGTATAAGTCCATAATACATGGTTTTATAGTAAGGTTGTTTGACGGGTAATTAAGAGGACAGGTTATTTGTCTAAAGACAATTTCAAATCTTAGTACAGCTGATGCGGGACTTACATTCAAATGATAAGAATTGAAGGAAAAACGAATTTCGAAGATAACAAACATAACACTAACAACATTTTGTCTAAAAGCCTATCAGTGTCAAGGATGTCCTTTTGTCAAGAAATCTCACATTATTTATTGGTCTTTATTAAGAGTGACTTCAGACTCAAAACGACGTGTTTAGCTCTATACTGCCTGGTGTAATGGTGAAAGTCAAAGGCAATTCGTGATTGTCCTTAAAATGTTGCCCTTGCCAGTGTTACCAACATCCCATGAAATAATAAAATTAAAGGCTAAATCAAATAACAATGCCTGAGATCTGTAAAAAAAACAGAATCCAGGAACACTGACAAGGTTTAGCAGCTTTGTGCCATTAGAAAAACTGACGACTCTCACACAGTATCGTTATCGTGAAGCAACTTTGGAGAGAAGAACACATTTGTAATGAAAATATTTGTAACTCAACGAGTGTACAGGAGAGCGCTGGAATAACGCCTGAGATTGACCAAGGTGTAGATATGGTTTATTCAGCAACAGCACTCACATAGGGTTGGAGACAGGGGATATTATGGAGCTGACAGTGAACAGGTTTGTTGATGGAAAGAATCCAGAGATATAAATCGGATCAGTGCTAAAAGGTCACTCAACATTGTGAACAGTCTTGTTCTCAGACGTTTATGAGGGTGTGGTCCGAAATTCGAGAATAATAAATGAAGTTTACTATTGAAAGAGAAGACATTAGTTTCTATATTTGCGAAGTAAAGAAAATAGAAATAGCAATGACGTTCAACATCATGTGTGAAATTTATAAATGGATAGAGGTAGAGAGACTTACCAGGAATACCAACAGTAGCGAGGATAGGATAGTAACCTGCCTGAATAATCATTAGTACAGCTTCTATTCGTTGTGGGAACGTTAACCAAGGCGAAGAAAGATAATAAAGACCGGAGGATAAACTCCTGGCCATTGGCGTAACATTCCAGTCAATTGTTCTCATATTCTGATTCATTGTAATAGCTTTCCAGTCCATTGTTCTCAGACTCTGATACACGGTTGCAACATTCCAGTCTACTGTTGTCAGATTTGGATCTCTTTATCTGACTCTGCAGCTGCTGATCCGTGTTAGTGTAGGTTGTGATGCATTTTCTGACAAAAAAAACAGGTTAGTGTTGAAAGAATCACCTTCCTAATAAGAGAAACAAAGTGACACAATTCGAATCCATGGAGACTGACATCAATCACAGTCACTGAACAAACATTTCCAGGTAACTATTTTCAATACAGCACCTTCAATTCATAAATAAAACTGGTTAGGATTAGATGTTGACCTCGCTGGCTATTGTTCTTATTTCCCGTTGCCAATTTCTCCTGCTGAGTCAGTTGTGAGGGAAAGTAATGGATGCTTCCTTTCGGAGGCCAGATGATTCTGCTGTGCTGTCCAATTACAATGCTGTAACCACCGTCACCACATGTCAAACACAATCAAGATGCTGTTTTTTTGTTAGTCTCTTCTCCACTGTAAAACCTGCCGAGCAAAAGGTTGTCACTGGGCCTAGCTGCCTTGACCACACAAGGGAATTGTGAATTTGTCCAGACGTTCCTCTCATTGTCCTAAGATGACAAATTGTAAATTCAGTGACGAATGTACTTCAGGAACGTTTTTATTTATAAAATGACAAACATCGATTTGATTTGCTTTAAAACAGTATTGTTTACTTTTTCTAAAAAAAACAGTCCATTTTCATTGTGGTGTGTACAAAGATATTATTTACTTAAACTAATGAATTACTTCGTCAGGGTTAGAATAAATATGGTATTGGATCGGAGACAGAAAGGAAGGCAGACACAGGCAGTGGAAACTGGTGGGCAATACAAAGATATTCTGCAGTTACTAGTACTCTGTCATCACTGTTTCTGACAGGCAGGATAAAATGAAATGCAGATCAAGGAAACTGATTACAGATGAGAGATGGAATGCCAAACGACAATGTGAACAGAACAGAAAACTTTTCAATTAGACCTACGGAATCACATTTTATATGTACATTTTATATCACAGTTTATCAATGGTGATAAGATTGTTCGTATCTTCATAGGATATTGAAAATTAAAAACAGACACAGATAACAAAATATGTTGTGGTACCTGGGGATTACATTACAATAAACGAGCTGATGCAGACATCATGGGCTGAGTAACAACCATCTTTGCTCTAATTTTTCAGATATGTATTAAAGGTTTTCAGATCCTGAAGGGACAACCTTGTTCATTGAAGGGCACAGAGTGCATCATCATTCACAATCGATTCCTGTTGTATCATGAAGGGTAGCTGCCTATAAAGTTTGGACATAAAATCATTTTCCTCAGATTCGCGCATTCACGAAGACATTAGCAAAGAAATGTTTTGTTTGTAGCTTTAAGAAGAAACAGACTATGGTGTAATACGAGGTTTAGCGGCACAACAGCTCAAGTAATGGGAAGACGAATGAACTGTATTGTCCAAATATAACCAGGTTCATATGTCGACGCGTCAAGAAAAGCAAGATGCTGGAGATTATGGAAATCTGAAATACAAACAGAAAATAGTGGAGAAATGCAGCAAATGAGTCATTATCAGGAGAGAGAAAGTGTGTTACCACATCTAGAACGATGTGAAGCTGTTCTGATAAAGTCAAGTTCAACTCAAAAAGTTAATCTTGCTTCTGTCTTTCAGATGCTGCCAGACCTGATTAGCTTTTAAAGCACTTTTTCTTTTTACTTTTGGACAATGGCAATTTATCTGATCTGAACAGAACAGTGAAGTTGCTAATTCTATTGACTTGTAAGTATTTGGTACTGATGTTTAATGAGAAATTACATCTGAGTTTCACAGGTAGCTAAATACTGATAAAGTATTGCATTGCGGCAACTCGCCATGACAATGTTGAACTCAATGGCACTGACAATGTGCTATCAGGTATATGAAAGTAACTGATTGAAAACGATGCAGATCGTTAACTCAGTATGATGTCGTGCTCCTGATGTCGCTGGTTTCACACTGGTCTGGCAACGTATTACCTTACTGAGACTTTAGAATAATATGTAAAAAGAAAAGTATGTCTTGGTATTTTTAACAGTCCATATATATCCATGGAGTTTGGAAGGCGCAATGGAGGGAGAGTTTATGTATCATCTGCAATAACTCTGGAGAAGATGGCAGGGAGCTCCCTTCTTGAACTTCTTCTATTCAAGATGAGCAAAGCTGTTTGTGAGCAGATTCCAAGGTTTTTAACAAACTATGATGAAGGAAGAGCAAATTAGTCCCGATTTTTTGTGATTTGGATGACGGTAAGGTGTGGCAGTGAAAAAATGTACAGCAAGTCAGGTAGCATCCGAGGAGCAAGAGAGTCAACGTTTCGGGCATAACCTTTATCGTAAGGAAGCCAGTCTGATCTCAGCCCAAATGACATTGGGACATTAGCCGAAATAATAAAGATAAATTGTTCGATTCGAAAGATTTGATTGAACATTGTGTTAACTGTCATTACAATATTCAAAAGAAAATTAAAACATGGGCTTTGACTCTGTTCGGAGATGCTGAACCTGTTGTTATGAGGCTGATTGGTTAAGTAGAATGTCAG
The DNA here is from genome assembly GCF_037043375.1 of Chiloscyllium plagiosum. Taxonomy (NCBI): domain Eukaryota; kingdom Metazoa; phylum Chordata; class Chondrichthyes; order Orectolobiformes; family Hemiscylliidae; genus Chiloscyllium; species Chiloscyllium plagiosum. The sequence continues at coordinate 790,445 of NW_028270188.1, read as the reverse complement.
AGGACAAGAAAGAAGCTCCACCCAGTATCACTGGACATTACCATCCTGGTTGCAGGTGCATTAGACAATGGTAAATATGCATTACTGAACATTGGACATTGACCGTTCAGACCTCGTCATTCATTGATTACCAAGAGTAACATAGAAATTAGCAGTTTCATCATTCTCATTGCAGGGTAAAAAGGTAAAGGAGGGTCGGGGGAGTGGGAGTAATAGGTGTCATACAGTTGGTGTGACAGAAGAGAAGGGTGAAGGCAAATGGTCAGTGCAAGAATATGTAGCAGCAAAAGCGGGGGGCTAGGGAAGTAGGCGTGAAAGGAAAGAGGAAGAAGAAGGCAGAGGAGTAGCAGATGAAGTATTAGTAGCAGAGAAAAGCCTGTATTTGGAGAAGACAGATTGATTGGCTATCAAACACCACTGTTTGGGAAAATCAGGATTGGGTGTCGATTGAAATTTGAGAACAGATTCCTTTTACCTTTTCCACCTAACACTTGATTCTTGTTCAGGTTGTGCATTCACTCTTCATTTTTGGATCTTCATCAAGTGTAGACGACTTTTCTTTCTCCATAAATGCTTTGTTCCAACCTTTTTAAACTTTTTTACAATGGGAAGAGCAGTGAATTTTTGCTCTATTAATTTGCTTCCGGTTCAACGTGGTCATGAAAATATCATTTGATCTCTTACAGTGTGTCTATAATGTAGAAGTTCATGGCATCTTTATCCTCATCACTCCAGCTCTTTGAAACAAAATTAATGAATGAATCTTTGCCCAACCTACCGATAAAATAAAGTCCTTCAGCTTTGAATATCATGGGGAATGTTGCCAAAAAAAGCATACAACAATCCACGTGACTTCCAAATGTTGCAGGGCAAGTTGTTGAAACCTAGTAAGACATGAATGAAAGGCAGAGTTTAATTGGAGAATTCAGCTCTAAGCCCACTATTTGTGGCTACCTCATGAAAAGAATTAAATTGCATCACTGTGTAAATACATTGAAATAAGAAAATCAAGAGACTGGAATTCTCAATGCTTCTTCTACGAATAACATCTGGGGAAAGTGAAAGAAATCAAGGTGTGTTTCTGATATTTATAAATAATGAGAATGTGGGAATGAGGTGCCGGGGAACAATAAATAATTTTGCATATTTTTAAACATCACCCATTTAGTGCACAGTGCGGAGCAAATTGTTAAGTTACAAGACTATATAACTGGATTGCTCTGATGACCAGATCAATTGCTGATTAAGACAAGACAATATTCAAACTATGAATAAAGGTTCGATATCCTTGGCTTTTTATTGGAGCACAGAATGTTGAGTGGATACCTGATTTATGCATAAGCGAGAATGAGATATATGTAGAGGGTGAACTGACAGCAGCTGTTCACTTTAGTCAAGGTTTCAACAACAAGGCAATGCAAGTTTAAAGTGAAGGACAAGACGGTGAGAGAGGATTTGTGGAATCTGTTTTGAACTTAAAGGGTGGTCAGTGTCCTGAGTGCACGCCATAGGAGGGTGCAAACTTTGTAAAATACTTGAATAAGCAGAATTGATTAGTGTCTTCTGCAATGTTTATGCAATGGCACCCAACAACGATCTGACATGTTGTGTAGCAACAGCCGATGTCACTTGCTAGTTTGGTACGTTGATTATGCTAAGAAAGTGGTTATATTACGGATCCATATCGTCTCGTGAAGCATTAGCACTTAGTCAACTTAGGACAGCACAGCCATTCGTGTAAACATTTAAGATAATTCACACGCTCAAAGCAAAAAAAAAATCTCATAACCTGTCGAAATCCTTCTGCAGTCTCATCGCCTCCTCAATACTATCTGCCCTTCTATCTACCTTGTATCTATTGGTAGAATGTCCTCTGTTCCTCACTCTAGTTCATTGATGTATAAAGTGAGAAGTCTTGGTCCTCACAATGGCCATAGCAGCGCATCACTTGTCATCAGCTGCAATCATGAGGAAACTATGTTATTTCCATTCTCTGCTTTCTGCCAAACAACCAAATTTAAATCCATGCTAGCCACTTACCTCTAATATCATGGGCCTTATGTTACTCAGCAGTCTCCTGTGCGGCACCTTGTCAAAGGCCTTCTTGAAGTCCAGGTAGATAACAACTATTGGCTCTCCTTGGTCTAATCTGCTTGTTACATCGTCAAAGTAATCCAGTAGATTTGTCAGACAAGACCTTCTCTTGACGAAACTGTGCCCTGTTTTACCGCATAATTCCAAGTTTTCAGAAATCTCATCCATCACAACGGACTCCAAAATCTTAGCCACGACTGAAGTTAGGCTTTTTCGCCTGTAATTTTCCATCTTCTGCTGAAGTGCGTTTCTAAATACTGGTGTTATGTTAACGATATTACCGACCTCGGGGACCGTCTCTGACTCTAGTGATTTCCGAAAGATCAACGCTAATGCCTCCACGTTCTCTTCAGCTGTCTCCTTTCGAACTCTGGGGTATAGTTCATCTGGGGTATAGTTCATATACTTTCCTGAAGAAGGGCTTATGCCCGAAACGTCGATTCTCCTGTTCCCGGGATGCTGGCTGACCTGCTGCGCTTTTCCAGCAACACATTTTCAGTATAGTTCATCTGGGCCAAGTGATTTATCCTCTTGCAGGCCTTTCAGTTTTTCTAGCACATTCTCTTTGGTTGTGGCACCATACTCAGCTCTGCTCTCTTACACTCTTGAATTATTCCTATTTTACTCGTGTATTCCACTGTGAAGACTGACACGAAGTGAATGCTCGGCTTGTCAGCCATTTCCTTGATCCCATCTACTGTCTTTCCAGTGTCATTTTGTAGCGATCCAATGTCCACGTTTGTTTCTCTTTTGCCATTTTTATGTCAAAAGGAACTGTTTCCGTCCTCCGTTACATTATAAGATAGCTTACCCTCTGCTGGTTTTTATAAGCTTCCCATTCCTTTGGTTTGTGACTGACCTTCTCCGCATTATATTTTCTCTCCTTTGCTTTAATGCTATTCCTGCCTTCCTTAATCAGCCATGGTTGCATCACCCTCCTTTTGGTTCTGCCTCATTAATGATTACCAGAATTATTATGAGTGGAAGTCAGAACAAGAAAGAAGCAGTCGCTTTATTGGGTGTTTTCTACAGACCCACAACCGCAACAGAGACACGGAGGAGCAGATTGGGATGCAGGAAAGCTGCAGAGTTAACAGGTTCCTTGCCATGAATGACTTTAAATTCCCTAATACTGATTGCAACCTCCTTAGTTCAATTATTTTAAATGGAGCAGTTTCTGTCAGGTGTGCCCAGTAACGGTTCCTGAAGCAATATGCAGATAGCGGACCAGAGGATTGGCCATATTGGATTTGGTCCTTGGCCACGAAACAGGCTAGGTGTCAGACCTCTTGTGAGAGAGCATTTCAGTGATAGTGATCACAACTTCCTGATCATTACTTTAATCAGGTATAGGGAAAGGCGTAGAGAGTAGGGGTAAGCATATAATTGGTGAAGGATGTAAGTACAATGGTATTAAGCAAGAATTGGGGCGAGTAAATTGGGAACAGATGTTCTCCGGGAAATGCAGGACAGAAATGTGGAAGCAAATGCTAAATGTGCAGGTCAGGCTTGTCCCTTTGAGGCAAGGAAGGGATGGAATGTTGAAAGACCCTTGGGTGAAAAGTGATGTGGAGCATCTCGTCAAGAGGAAGAAGGAAGCTTAATTAAGGTCGAGGAGGCAAGGATCAGAGAGGTCTCTAAAGGTTTGCAAGGTCGACAGGAAATAACTGAAGAATGGGCTTAGGAGAGCGAGCATGGATGATGAAAAAGATTTAGTAGGCAGGATTAAGGAAAACCCAAAGGCATTCTGTACTTATGTAAGGAAGAAGAGAAGAGCCAGAGTGAGCGTGGGTCCTATCAGGGATAGTGAAGGGAACTTGTGACTGGAGTCGGAGGAGGTAGGGACGACTTTGTTTTAGCATTCACTACTGAGAGGGATCTTGACGTTTGTAAGGACAGCAAGAAACATACTGATATGTTCGAACAGGTTGATGTTAAGAATGAGAATCTACTGCCAAAAAATGTTAAAACTATGAGGATAGATACGTAAGCTTGGCCAGACAGGAGAAAACCAAGACTTCTTGAGAAAGCGAAGGGAGAGATTGCTGCACCTTTGGCGTTGACATTGTGTTCTTACTGTCCACTGGCGGTGTGACGGCTGATTGGAAATTGGCAAATCTTATTCCCTTGTTCAAAAAGTGGAATAAGGATAATCCCGGCAATTACAGATCAGTCAGTCGTACGCCTGAGGTGGGAAAATTACAGCAGAGGACTATAAGTCGTAGGATATTTTATTGTTTGGAAAGCCATAGCATGATTAGAGATCGTCAGCATGGCTTTGTAAGGGGCAGGCAATGCCTTATAAGCCTTATTGAATTCTTGGATTCACATTGTTGGAGGTAGAGCAGTGGATGTGGTGCACAGGGATGTTAGAAAGGCGTTTGATAAGGTTCCCCATGGTCTGCATATTCAGGAAGTAAGGGTGCATGGGAAGCGTGGAAATTTGACTATTTGGGTAAGGAATGGGCTGGCCCATGGAGGACAGACAATGGTAGCACTTGGAAAATATTCAACATGGAGGAAGGTCACCAATGGTGCTCCACAGGAATCTGTTCTTGGACCTCTATGTGATGTATATGGATGGCTTGAATGGGGAGCAGAAGGCTGGGAAATACGTTTGCCGATGATACAAAGGTTTGTGGAGTGGTACGGTCGCCAAAGATGCAGCAATCTCTCCCTTCGCTTCATCTGGAAGTCTTGGTTAAATCTCGTCTGGAGTAGAGTGGTGCTGGAAAAGCACAGCAGCAGCAACGGTTCTCCTTCAAGATCCTCCGCTCTACAACTGCAGTGCTTTTCCAGCATCACTCTACTCCAGAATCTGGTTTCTAGCATCTGCAGTCATTGTTCTTACCTAGTATATTTAAATCCCGTCTGGCCAAGGGAACTTATCTATCCTCATATTTTTCCATTTTTACAGCCGATCCTCATTCTTAACATGATCCTGTTCGAACGTATCAATTTATTTCTCCCTGTCCTCACAAACGTCAAATTCCCTCTCAGTAGTGAATTCTGAAAGAAGTCTTCATTAAGGAGTGGTAGGTAGTGGGGATTTATTCACTTTTATTTCAGAGGGAAAAAAACATATATTCTGAACACAGGACACTGTAAATTGCAGTGCAGTACATGATCTTCAGGCCTCGATGCTGCGATGACCTGTGAAACCAATTAAAAGCCCATCTCAAATGCACGATTCATTATCACCCATACGTTTCTCCAATGATTAATTAATTATCCTTAATTTGGCGAGTCCATTACTGTTGCAGGCAGGGCATTCCACGCCGTTACTACTCTCCCCATGTTGTTATGTTGTTTGGATGAAAGACGAACGTCTGCTGAAATAAAGAATTATTCTACTCTGAGTTTAAAGAAAGCAAACGTAAAAGAGGCAGACAACAGAAGATATTCAAAGACCTTTCAATAGCCAACGTGAAGAAAGTTAAATATCACACAAAACCCGATTACAATCCAACAGGTTTAATCGGAAGCACTAACGTTTGGAACGCTGCTCCTTCATCAGTGGGCACAGCCACCTGATGAAGGAGCAGCGCGCCAAAACATCGTGCTTCCAATTAAACCTGTTTAATTGTAATCCAATGGACTTTAGCCTGGTGTTCTGTGATTTTTAACTTTGTACATCCCAATCCAACACCGGCATGTCCAAACCGTCAAGAAATGCAGTTTCGAAATCAACAATTGGGAAAGAAATGTCAAGGACAGGAAACTCTGGCAAACCATCATTCGAGAAGGAACAACAACTTTCGAAAACAACAGATGTGCAGAATCAGAAGAAAGAGAAGAAAACTGAAAGTGAGGCAAGAACAACAAAACCCCGATCTGCGAGGTGGAACTACGTGTCCTGAATGCGAAGGACATTTTCAGTCAAGAGTGGACTCATAAGCCACTTCAGAGCCCATAAATAAATGAAAGGAACAAATACCATCATCCTCAAACTCGACGGACCGCCACGTCACAGACTCTCCTCCTTATTGTTCTTAACGTGTTCGAGAAAATCACAAATCAAACTGAAATACCCGCCTGAAGTATCGTTCTCCTTTGTGGATATAAATGAGAAGTGATTAGTTAAGACATCAGCTATTCATCTAGCTCCTGGCACAGATTTTCCGTTGGTTTCTAACACGCTCCACTCTATCCCTGTTATTTCTCTTACGCTAAACAGGCTAATAAAATACCTATTGACTTTAATAGTATCTGACAAATTTCGTGGCCATTGTTTGTCCTTCAATTTGAAACAGTCCCTTACAGTCTCTATACTTCTGAAGGTCTTTGTCTGTTTTTATTGCACTGTATTTTCGATATCGCACTCAAGAATATTACTTGATCAATATTCACTGAACTTGCTGTCTTTGCCATTCCCTCTTCGTGGGACACATTTGCACCGTATTCGCACTGTATCACTTTGAATTACTCTCATTCTCTGAATATGCATTCAACAATAAGTAGTTCCTCCAGTCTGTGTTTGCCACATCTTGTCTAATGATATTGATAAGGTCGAGTGATGGAGGTAATCTAATGATAATTGGCCTTCCCCAAACATAGGCACTTAACTTCTGCACTGTCCTTATCTCTTCCCATAATTACTTTGATATTTCGAGTTTTGGTCAATATCCCCGAAAATCTTTAAAAATCCTTATCTTGGAGATTTTGTCCAGTGCTTACAATTCAGCCCTTACTAATATCCGATTCTGTGCTCATTCCTCCAGCCTGTATAGCACAAGAAAAATTGTAACATTTTTAGACCCTACAACACTTCCTCATACAGTCTACAGTACTTCATTCCCTATAACCTTCGATCATCCACGCATACATCACTATCTGTATAAAATCATCCAGTCCCGACATCTTTTCCTGCTAACTTTCCTTCTGTGTAATATTGTGAAGCCTTTTGAACATTCTCTACGTCTGAAACCTCGCCATTCTCTCCAGTCTTGTATATCTTTGTGACTTCTTCCCATCATTACAACATTCCACAACTCTGACCTCCTCCACTCACTACCAGCTTTCGTCGCTCCCGAACTTTCTACAGCCACGAAAACCATCCATGCATGTGGAACATTCATTTGTTTGCTGAAACCGCTTATAGTCCCGACGGCTATCTGTGTCTTCAACCTCTCACTTCCGACGAATTCTTGCTAATTCTTTAACCTCTCAGAACTATGAACTTCTTTCTTCCTAAACATTATCCCAAATTTGTATTTGGTTGGAGCCTCCAGAGACGTCGCGAGTATTGTAACCTCCTCCATTCCCTCAAATCAACATCATCTACCTAACCTTCTCCTTTTCCTATACCGTAAGCTGACTGTATCCTCCGATTACACTCAAGAATATTGTGTCCTCGTCCAACCTCTACAGTGCTAGGTATCGTCAGATCGTCGTGCAGTGCTGTCAACTGTCCCCCTCTCTTGACCCATCCCTGGTCTCCATGCAGCTCCCGAATGCTATAAACACCTACGACCTCCAAACCACTAATTTCCTATGTAAGGTGCATTTGGACATTATTTAAATGGGCAAGGACACAATGAAACTACCCAGAGCTCAAGAAGGCATAGCAGGAGCATCTTTATAAAGGATGTAAACGAAATGCGTACGCTAAGAGCACTATCCTCTGGTACTGATGGGTCAAATCCAAAGAGATAATACGACTCGACCAGACACGATAGCAACCATACCATTCATCAAAGACATATAAAAGATAATGATCCAACTTCTCAGACCTCTGGGATTCTAGTGGCCCACAAACCAGTAAACACCTTCCACCAGCTCCTCACAAAAGCTACAGACGGGACAATCATATGCCACAGGACGAACGTCAGCTACAAGATACCATGCTATGACTGTGAAAGCCACTACATAGGACAAATAGGAAAAGAACTGACCATACGAGTGCGCAAACATCAGCTCTCCACTGCTTGACAACTCCAGCTCCCTCTCATTTCGAACCATATAGTTAATAAAGGGCACAAGTCCAACTGGAGCGATGTAGTCATCCGAGCACAGGCAAGACAAAGACATGCCAGAGAATTCCTTGAAGACTGTCTCTCCAATCGGAACTCAATCAATAGACACATTGAACGGGACACCATATGCAAACTACTCAGATACATGAAAGATAAACCAATGATATCGGCGAGCGTGGTGACGAAATGTTTGCAGAATAATACATCAGCTTGGTGAACAAATCCACGTCTTCATGCATAACCCGAGCTACAAATCTTCTCAAGAACTCTATAAACCTCGCCAATCCTGAAAAATGTCCCCATGACTGTCACCGTTTTCTGCCCTAGAATACTCACCATGACTGTAGCCTTTGTCGTTGCATACAGCATTCCCCATTATTGTTCTTTGCTACAAATCTAGAACCACTCATATCTCTGTCAACTCAGCTCGAATGTATAAACCTCCTTCTTTATAACCTCCCCAGCACCCCCGCTATACCAGTGCAGTAATTAAATCTTGAAACTCGTCCTGATTGCTATGACCTCCTCCAATCCCTCCAACATATCGACATAACCTCTCCCCATCGTACCGACCTCCCTATGACTGTAATCTCCTCCTTGCTCTATAATCTTCCTCTGTTTGTAACCTCCTCCATTCCACAGCCCATTTCCTAAATCCGTCAGCTTCTACAATTCCTAACACTGTCTGCATCACATCAAAAGCCTCCAGTAAAGGCAACCTTACATAGTTATGCAAAGACCTACAGCTGTCACTATCTTGGAAACAATTTGTGTCAATACAACCTTCTATTCAACTTAAATCCCTACATTCCTCCCTGTCTACATAAAATTCTTCATGAATTCTGCTCCAGACTATTGAGCCGTCCCTACCTGTGCAATCTTTTCCAGCCCTGAAAAATCTGCCGATCTTTAACGTTCACAAGTCACACAACTGTTTTTACCTATAACCGTCAACTGTTCTAAAAAATCTCTCCCTTTGCAAATTGCTTTTATTGCTCAAAATACCATATCACTATAAACTTCCTTCAGCTCCTGTAGCCCGCCTTATCTGTGTGACCTCCTCCATTCCCAACAATATGCCAATCTTTGGAAACCTCACCATCCAACCCAGTCGCATTGTCCTGTCAGGTCCCCATAACATTCCCGACCAATCCAACACACTCCAATGTTTGTGACTGCCCCGGTCCAGAACCTGCAATAGTCACTATATGTGCAAGATCTTCCTTTCGTTCCTATACACCCCGTCAATGTAAGCTCCTTCGGACTGTCCATCACGCTACGCATCTCTGTAGTCTTCGACTGGGACAACACTACTATCATAGGGCAAGCCAGACAGAGAATCGACTGGGACAACACTATTATCATAGGGCAAGCCAGACAGAGAACAGCTAGGGAATTCCTAGAGGCATGGCTGTCATCCACAAACTCCATCAACAAACACATCGACCTGGACCCAATATACCAACCACTACAACGGACAGCTGAAACTGACAACCGGAAGCGGCAGAGACAGACCACTATAAACATCGGAGGAAACATCAAAGAAGCGCTTCGCAGGAGGCTCCCAAGCACTGATGATGTCGCCTAGCCAGGGGACGAAACGTTTGCAACAAAAACTTCCAGCTCGGTGAACAGAACCACAACAACGAGAACCCGAGCTACAAATCTTCGCACAAACTTTGAAGTCTTCTCCAGCTCTTACAGGACTAAGTTTGCAAGCTTCGTAAAAACAATTAATGCAGATGCTGGAAAACAGATTCTGGATTAAAGTTGTGCTGGAAAAGCATAGAAGTTCAGACAACATACGAGGAGCAGGGAAATCGACGTTTTGGGCAAAAAGCCCTTCATCAGTAAAGAGGCAGAGTGGCTAAAGTGTGGAGAGATAAATGAGAGGAGGGTGGGGGCGGGAGAAAGTAGCACAGAGTACAATAGATGAGTGGGGGTAGGGATGAAGTTGATAGGTCAGGGAGGAGGTTGGAGTGATAGGTGGAAAGGAAGATAGGCAGGTAGTACAGTTCATGGCGACAGTGTTGAGCTGGAAGGTTGGAACTGGGGTGAGGTGGGGGAAGGGGAGATGAGGAAATTGGTGAAGTCCACATTTAAACCCTGGGGTTGAAGTATTCTGATGCGGACGATTAGGTGTTCCTCCTCCAGGCGTCGGGTGGTGAGGGAGCGGCGGTGAAGGAGGCCTCGGAACTCCATGTCCGCGGCTGAGTTGGAGGGGGAGTTGAAATGTTGGGCCACAGGGCGGCGTGGTTGATTGGTGCGGGTGTCCCAGAGATGTTCCCTGAAGCGCTCTGCTTGGAGGCGTTCAGTCTCCCAATGTAGAGGAGACCGCGATTAATTCCACTTGGCTATTACAGGATTATTGGATTTAGTACTATTGGCTACACTATTCCAAGAAGTGAGGTCTGGATCTGTCAGTGTGCAAGGTAAGATCCTTATGCCATTTTCGACTTGAAGGTTCTGCTGGAGGGTTTGCTCTGCTGTTCGATCCTTCGACAAATTCCTTCTTTCAGCCGACAAGGTGGTACATTGATGATTTATTTAGGTTCCTTTCAAGCAAATTCATGCACGTCTGCAGCTAATCTTGTTATCAGAAGTAGCTTCTCTGTTCCTTGTTCTATTTGTCCTTAAATTTATGAGGGGTTGATAGATGGAATCTAGAAAAATGCCTTTGTTTATGGCGTTTATGGCGAACAGGAAATGACATCACCACAAATCCCAGGAACCCCATCCAGGAGAAAGATATAAATAGAATGCAGGAGAAAACAGCTTCGCTTCACTTGGAGGTCGCCACTGATGATGTTACCGAGCCAGGTAATGAAACGTCTGGATATCAAATCTACAGCTCTGCGAGCAAGCCTACACCCTAAATCTGGGATATGGGTGTTTGGATTCACTGCTGAATGCCTTAGTTCAAGTTGTCAGGATGTTCAAATATAGAGACTAAATGCCAGATCATTTGTTCGTACATAATGAGGAGGCCGTCCAATCTTAGAGATTGTGGAATGACTCACTATCTTGCACTGTATTAAATCTCATATGGATATCCAATTCTTGAAGCAATCTCAACTGTGGAAGCCCCAAAACCGAATGCAGAAATTTTGCAAAATATGTCTGTGTTCGGTGTCTCCCTTTCTTTCTTTCATTAATTTTCGTTGTCTATGTGAGGATATTATGGTCTTATAGACAACTCCAGGCAAACAGAGTAAACATTGAAGCAGAAACAATTGAACATGATCGGCCCATTAAAACATTGATTACGCAACAGTTCTTTTTTCTGGATGTAACCCACTATTTCCTTCTCTATTTCAAACGTGCAAATGTTTTATTTCAAGAGATATGACTCATTAATCGTCACGTGAAATGGAGTAATCTTTATCTTTGCACTAATATCCATTATTCACAATCTAGGCTCGGACACAATAATGTTTGATCAGTACCTTCAAGTCTCTTTTTTTTTCTCTCTCTCTCATACAGTTAGTCTAGTGGTGATTGTATTCTCGGCTCAGGGCAAGAGTGGTCTTTCCAAATGCAGCACTCACTGTCGAGTGGCCACGGCAGCATCTCATTTACTGTTCATTGTTTTGGAAACTATTATTATCCACTATGTTTTCTGGACATCACTCCTGTTTGTCGCATTATCTCTGTCATGCTCTGCTGGGCCATTGATTGTTCTGTCTAGTTCACCAATGCTTATTCTTGTGATCGGTTTACTGCCATTTCTTTTCATCAGATGCAAACGAAGTATTGCACACAGAAAACTGCAATGAAGGTTCTGGTAACAGTCTGCATTTTCTTTTCCTTAAAGAAAATCCCTTACTACTTTCGATTTCAACCTGGAAAAATCGTCAACAATGTTCAAAGGTACTGTTATACGATGTCCAGTTATCTTACCGACCTTTGGTGGAGAGGTTCTAAATATTTTGCACATTTTTTTTAACACCACTGTTGCCTTTCACTTTTATTCTCCTTATCAACGTCCGAACTGTCAGACATATTTCTGAGGCAATTCAGATGCATAAGGAAAAACAGAGAATGACCCAGGGACAGACAGCAGAAAGAAATCTGTTATTTTACTCTTTACCATAGCTGGCAGCTTCAAACTTCTCTGGTTGGGCTATGTTTTGTATTGCATTAATGATTGTTATTGCATAAATTGGTCTACTTTCTATCTCTTTGAACAAGTTGTCTATATGATGAGGGACTTAAGTTCCTGTACAATGCATGTACTTATATAGTGACACAGAAAAACTTCAGACAGCAGTTAAAATATATAGTGAAATATCCAGTTATAAAAATAAATCAAATGATTAATGAATGTAAGTAATTGAGAATGTACTTGAGCTGCAACAGATAATGGAACGAGGCATGGACTGAAGGTTAAAGAATAGCAGCAACATCATAAAACTCCTTTTCTAATGGGCAAGGAATCACTCCTCCTGTTTCTCTGCATCCAGTGTCTCCGAACCACAGAGCGCCTGCAGTTTTTTGAATTTTAATTTAAGCAGAGCAGACTGCAGCTAGTAAACAATCTTAATAAAAATGAATTTGCAAGGGGCAATGTGAGACCACATCTGGAGGATCTGAGTCTCCCTATTTAGGTAGAATAAAATTGCAGTGCAGATTTCTCAGAAAAACAGCCACAAACATTCCCTGTCTCCACCACCGACACTGATTAACAGCAGTGTGAATCACAGAAAGATGTACTGCAGAAATTCACCAAGGTTCCTTCGTGACCAGCATCCTGACCCACCGCACTATCACCAAGAACACCAAGAATGGAGATACACGGGAACATCACCAGTTCACGATTCCACATTAAAAAATTCGCCACCCTAGTTTGGAACAACATTTTTTTTTCTCAGGCGTCCTTGGTTGAAAATGCTGAAACTCCTCCCCTGAAATCATTGTGGCTTTATTTGCACAGTTCTGGAACACAGCTCACTGCCACTTCATCCACATCAATTGTAGATGGGCAACAAATGCCGGCCCAACCAAAAATGCCATAATTCCATCAATGATTATATAGGTAACATAATGAATATCCTGTATAAATAGGTCTGATACATTATATGGTTTTACGTGTAAATGCAATAAGTATGAAATAAAAAAAACGTTTAAAGAATTGCAGAATATTATCATAATTTAAGACAATAATCCTAGTCCTCGATCCAGAAGCAGCAAGAAGTCTTTCTCTCAATTTTTTCGAACAGTAAGAAATGCAGTAAGATGTTGACTGATACTTTTTAAAAGTTAGACTGGTGAGGGACATTACAAACTAAATGGTACAATGTTAAACAAGGTGCAGGAACAGAGAAGTCTTCAGATTTAATCTGGAATTTAGTCAGCTCAGGAGAGGGGCAAATGTGTCAAAAGATATTCCATTCATATTTTGTTGCATTACGGAAGTGTCAAGTTTGCTTTGCAGAAATAGGATATTCATAACTCTGTCACAATGGACACGCAAGTTTCAATCGATTACCATGCACATTTCAGAATCTCTTTACAGCTTCTTCACAAACACCATTTTCTCTTTCCAGCAGTGTCCGTCTAACGTTCTGAACTTCAATCAGGCAGAGAGATAGTAACATACAAATGGTGAAATATCAGTCAGACACTGAATTCAAATTGGACGATATTGATCAAAGTCTCTCTCAGAGTTTTGTCCTGGATTCATTTGGAAAATAAGATGATAGAAAATTCCACGATGTCCTTCGGTGGCGCCAAGTTGTGTGGCTTTCTATTATTTTTTTAAAAAGGACTTTGGAAATAAAACAAACCTCATGAAGTAATTGTTTCACCATTCAGATTTGTGTATCTGTGTGTGAGAGAGTAAGTGTGTGTGTGATTGTAGCATTGTGTCTGTGTGTCTGACGAAGCACAGGGACAGATTCTTCTCTATTGTGGAGTCACAGAAAAAAAAGCTGCGTTTGATTGTGCAATTGTTTGAATATAAGGATATTAGTGTGAGATGTGTGTGTGTATACATATGTGAGTGCATGATTGAGTGAGATTGTGTATACGGGCGTGATTCTATGTCAGTAGTCACGTGATATTTAATGGTTGTGTGTGAGTGACTGAGGTTTTTGGGTAAGAGTTTATGCGCGTGTGTGTTTATATGAAAGAGGGTGGGTATGTCTTTGTAAGAGAGTGCGACTATGTGTTATGCTGGCTTCAATATTGTTCTGAGCTGTACTGTACCTTTAAGTGAGTTAAAAACAATTAGAACTATCTGACTGCAACAAATGTTCTGAAAAAGGTAACAGTGTAACACTTGGTCGAAAGCTAGATTAGATTGGTTGCCCGAAACAACAAAACAGATTCGAATTAGGCTAATGAGTTTAAGTCAGATTCTGAAAAAATACCAAACTCCAATCGAGTTTCAGTTTCGTATATTAACAATTTTAAACGTCAAATACGCTCAGCCCAATGCCGTGGGGGTGTAAGACCTGGGAAGGTTGAACATTTGGGTGGAGAACTGCCAAGCCAGTGACATACGCAGACTGCCCAGAAAATAGTTCTCCACAAGTCCTTTATCGATCCATAAACTGTGAAGCAATTCCCGAAGAAGCAGAAAAGAAGATTCAAAGTCTGGCTGGTTTTTGAAAACTGGAATTTTGTTATATCTTAATCGAACAGTTAATCGGACTAGTGTTGCAGAAGGGCAAGGTAAAATATAGGGTAGAGGAAGGAGATGTAAATAATCCTGAAGAAGGGCTTATGCCCGAAACGTCGATTCCCCTGTTCCCTGGATGCTGCCTGACCTGCTGCGCTTTTCCAGCAACACATTTTCAGCAGTTGTAAATAATTGTTCATCAATTATTGTCTCTTATACTTTTTGAAATAAAGTTGTTACTTTTAATTAAACGAGTTCTTGGCCTGTCGAATATTTACAGATTAATCACAGGATAAATGTTTTCTGCAATAAATTTTAATTAGTCATCAGTGTTTACTCTGTATCGGAGCAGTTCGAGGGTTTGTTTCCATGATTTGAACCGGTTGACAGATTTGAATCGATATGCAGATACAAAAAAAAACACACTTGCAGATTAGTGTCCTAGATCTTCAAATAAAACGTCTCTGAGACAATTTGTTTAATTTCGGTCACCGTTGGTTGATTAAATTAAAATTGAAAGAAAAACATTTTATAATTGGTGAAGAAGTCCGGGAATTTAAAGATGATCTTTAATTTGCCAAGAAAGTTGAAAAAGAAAGAAAGAGGCCATACGTTTATCATTAGCAAATAAATTAGATTTTTGTTTCAGCAAGGCCAGACGTAAAGCGGAAATAGTAAGAAAATTACACAAAAACTGAGATGTGTCAGAGAAACAGACAAGTGCAATAGAGGCAGAAAAAAGTTACACTGCAATTGAGGAAATTGGACTTAGAAGATAAACAAAGGTATAGAGAAAGAGAAATAGAGAGAGAAGGGAGTGAGAGAAAAAAGAGGGAGCAGGTTATTCACAGAGCCATGAGAGAGAGAAGAAAGCGAGAGACAAAGAGAGAGAGGAAAAAAAAGAGAAGGAAATTTTTACTTCAGTAGAAAGAGAGGGAATTTGAACCTGAGACGTTGTGGCTTTTCAACAAAGTCAATTTAACAGAATGGAGATGAAAAGAGAAAAGAGTGAGATATATGTGTGTGTGTGGTCAGAGCTTTTATGTGTAATTGTAGTTCAGAATAAATTGGTAAGCAGAGTTGGTGAGACATTTGCTGAACTGTCAGATGAGGGGTAAATGGATTATGAAAAGGTTAAGCAGGCGAATTTAAGTGCTTTTCAATGGGTGCAGGTATCATGGAGATATCAGTTCAGAAACACAAAGAAGGAAGCAGGTCTGATGTATGTTGAGTTCAAAAGAATTGAATATAGTCATTTTGATCGATGGGGGCGTGCTTTGAACGTACATATGTTCTTTGAGATTCTAAGAGCGATTATCCTGCTGGAGGAGTTTAAAATCTCATTTCCAGCGATGGCAAGAATTCACGTGGAGGAGCTGAAAGTTCGGCAAGTGAGAAGGCCAGACGAATACATGTTGGTGCGTCAGAAACACTTACAACCAGAATTTCGTCCTGTGAGGGATAGAATTTGGGAGAAGGGATATCTGACAATACTAAACCAAAAGTATAGCGGACGGGTTAGATTTTACCTCAGGACAAAAAAAGGATGCCCAACAGCTTGCAAAGGAGGTGAAAGGCCTCAGGTATTTTCACTGAATTGACGAGAGATACAGAAAATTACAGTAAGACACTGTTTCCGAAAGACACTGGGAAAAGGAGATTTGACTGCAAGAATTTGGGACTCGCAAAGTCGCAGTGCTGGTCGTTAAAGAAAGGCACTGTGGAAAAACGTGTGGTAAAAGAAGCAAAGCAAGTAGCATTCGAGAAGGTAGTAGAGGAGACCCCAAGAAGAGCCGCGGAGTTGCAGGAGAGTGCAGAGCCTAGACATGGGTTGGTTTGGAACTAGTATCTAATCAATAGACAGACTTTGCATCTGGGAATAAAGTTTATTCAGAATGAACAGGGTGAGAAGGGCAAGGAGTTATAACTTTGATAGATTCAGGACCGAACCAGTCTCTGATAGGGATGAGCGAATATGCACTCTTTCAGATCTGTTTCACAAGAATGTGGTAACTTATGGGATAGTTTTAACAAATTGCTCAGGGATTTATCATTCCCTCTGTAAGATCGAGTTGGAGTACCAAAATTCAGTGGGAGTGATTGACGGAGTATTAGTTCCAGGAATTCGTTTGTTTTGGGAATGTGTGACACCCTTTTTTGTGGAGAAGCCCAAAGATGGTGAAGAAAGTGAGAAGTTAAACAGAAATATCCTAGTATTTTCCTAGCCTGTGTGGTAACCAGTTAACACTTTCATAATGCACAGCACAAAGCGAAAAGTAAAGAGAAAGATGAAGGAGTTGAGGTTCACAAAGCGGAAATTCAGGAGAAACCTTAACAGGCAGAGGGTCAGAAAGAAATCTTACGTCCTGAAAGTCTGAGGGACTTGCAACATCAAGAAGAGATTAAAAGCATATACATGAAAGGAGGTATAGAATATTTTGGAGGGTTATAATCTGAAAGATCAAATATTAAAGCAGAAATGGAGACAATGGCAGGTTAGTGCAGATGAGAAATGAACCAACGTGAACCAGATTGTCTCGCCATAGGCAGGAAAGTAACACACGAACTATCTGAAGGAGGTCACCTCGCGGTACGAAGGAATCAGACAAAGGAACAAAAAACATTTTTATTGCCCTGTAATGCAAAAGCACGTGGTTACTTTCTGCCGCATGTGTCATACGTTCCAAATGCTAGGTAATCCACAGGCGGTAACAAAACCTATGTTGCCAATTCTTGCATTCAAAAAACATTTCACGTCGGTTATAATTGATTGTGTAGGTGCGTTCCTGAAAACTAAAAGTGGGAATCAGTCCTACTTAACCATATTGGATGTGTCTACTAGGTTTTCAGAGGCACTTCCATTTAGGGGTAAAATTTTACTACAATGTTGTTTAAGGAGGTTATGGATAGCTTAGGTCGACTATACTTTAATCCAGTGCGTATCATCCTCAATTCCAGGAAGCTTTTGAACGGTGGCATCAGACCATTAAAACCATGTTGAAAGCATACGGTCAGCCCGACCTGAATGATTGGGATAAAGGTACCCCATTCGTATTGTTTGCCATCAGAGATGCTCCAGATGAATCTACTCAGTTCACTCCCTTCCAATTAATTTTCAGGTATAAAGTGAGAGGCCCTTTGAAATTAAATAAAGAAGCTTTGAATAGAACCAAAGCCAGAGTTCTCACATTAAGATGATGTATTGGAGGTAAAGGAGACACGGAAACCTCGGATGGGTCAGATGCACAGCACCAAAAGAGGGCACAGTGCAGAATGAACACGGTGGCAGATTAAAGCTTTGAGATTCGGACGTTGTCCCGGGGGATGATTTGTTAATACTGTAGTCAGGTATTAGGAGATCCATTCAAAGCCAGTTTTAGTTTTTCCTGTAATTTTGAGGAAAGAAATTGAGTCAGTTGAACGATCTGGTGAAGATGCCAGATAGAAAAGAAAATGTATTGCATATGTGATGTGAACATCTTGAAACCCAATTATACAAGAGTGAACGAATTGGAGAAACAGGTGTGAGTTATTGCTCTGCAGTGTGAGAAATCAAACCCAGATGTTATGGATTTCAATGTGCTTCAAAAAAGATTTTAAAATGACAAGGTTATTGAGTAGCGAAATAGAATAATAAAAAGACATCTGTCTCAAGAGCACAGACTACATTAAAAATTGTTACTACAGTATATGGACATATGCAAGAATCAGAGAGGGAGGACTCATACTATTTCACATGAAGTAGACATAAGGAATACTGCTCTGATAAAACAACCACCCCCACCAGCTTAATCCTTTCAAAGCCAGACAGATCCAAATGGCGGTGGAGGCTATGCTCGATGAAATATTGTTGAACCAAGCCAGAGCAATTGGACTTAAACGATCGTCTTGATTCCCAAACTAGATGGGACTCAATGATACTGAGTCGCCGACAGGAAGGTCAACGCTAGTAAAAAAAATCGGACTTATATCCAATTCCTCGATTGGGCGAATGAATTGAGAAAGTCGTAAAAGCCAGTTACATCAACAAGTTGGACTTACTGCGTGATAACTGGCAGTTGCCTTTATCAGAGGCGATGATAAAAATGTCCGTGTTTTAACCCCAAATGGGCTGTATTAATTAAAAGTGATGAACTTCGAAATGAAGAACGCACCTGCCACATTCCAAAGACTCATGAACACAGTTGTGGCTGGCTTAACTAGCTGTGTAGTCTGTTTGGACGATGCAGTGATACTTAGTAAGTCCTAGAAAGATCACATGGTACTCTTGTCAGAACTCTTTGAACAACTATAAGAAGCAAAATTGGAGATAAACGTAAATGAAACAGAATTTGTGAAAGCAGAGGTGACCTTCTTGGAACAGAAAATCGGTAGTGGTATGTTGACTCACGGAGCACAAAGACAAAGATTATTGAGGAATTTCCACGACCAAACTCGGAGAAAGCGGTGCTTCGTTTCTTTGGACTCCACGGATTGTATTGGAAGTATGTTCCAAACTTCAGCACTGTAGTGGCACAGTTAACCAATTTGCTGAAGAAAAACACAAAGTTTATGTAGGCAGAAGAATGCAATGAAGCATTAAAACATTTGAAATCAATATTAACCATCAAACCAGTTTCAGCGACACCAAACTTTCGAAACCTTTTAATGGTCGCCATCAATGCAATAGGTTTGGCGCTGAACTACAGGAAAATGAGACTGGGATTAAACTGCCAGTTTGTTATTTTTCGAAGATCAAGATCTATCAGAGGGAATATTTCACGATCGAAAAATAACTATTGAGTATAGTACTGGCCTTACATCATTTTGAAGTGTATGTAACGAACCATGTGTCAGAGATCGTTGTACACACGGTTCACAATCCACTTACATATATAGAACGCTTTAAAGACAAGAGTATGAGACTATTTCGTTGGAGCCTGAAGTTACAGAATTTTAATTTAGTAATCGTGCATGTTGTGTACCATAAGAAAGCAATTGCAAATGCATTTTCGCAGATTAACTGATAAGGCTTAGATGAGATTTGTATTGATTTGATGCACATACAGATATATGGGAAGAAGTTAAAGAGAACGTAGATTAATGTTATCGGTATGTTAGGGTAATTTGTTGAAAGAATAGGAAAAAATGAAGCCATCTTTTCATTGTGATCGTTCATACTTTTCATAAGGGGGAGGTGTTATGAAGGTGCAGATGGGTACTGTACCTTTACAAAAGTTAAAAGCGAGCAGAATTACCTGACAGTGCCAAGTGTTCTGAAGAAGATACAATGTAATCTTTTGCTCTAGTAGCTCCAGTTACTGGTTGCCTGGAGACAAAAACAAATTCGAATTGGTCAAATGAATTTAAATTACACTCTCTTTAAAAAATCTCCAATCCGGTTGGAATTTAATATATTGACAATGTTAAAAACCAATGACACAATCGGATGTTTTGAGGGTATAACAATGAGAAAACTTGAACAGTTAAGGGAGATCTGCCAGCAGACCAACAGGATGGCATAATGGCTCAGTTGTTAGCACTGCTGTCTCGCAGTGCCAGCGTCCCCGGTTTGAATCCCAACTCAAGTGACTGTTTGTCTGGAGATCGCACATGCTCCCCGTTTGTGTGTGCATTTCCGCCAGGTGCTCCCGTTTCCTCCCACAATCCAAAGATGTGCCAGTCATGGGATTTGGCAATGCTAAATTGCCCATATTGCTCGGTGCATTAGTCAAGGATAAATATAGCGTATGGGAATGGGTCTTGGTGGCTTACACTTCAGAGTGTCATGTGGATTTATTTCCGAAGGGCCTATTTCTATACTATTGGGAATCAAATCTAATCTGAAAGATGGAGGCTTCCAGGAAGAACTCTTGGAGAGGTACCTGTCTGGAGTAGAGGTTTGCACAAAGGGAACAAAAACCATTGACACTGAACTGAAGAGTAAATCTACAGAGGGAAGATTCGACAGCTGCCTGGTTTTGAAATTTGAATTGTTTAGTAAATCTTAATCGGGATTTTTATTGGACTAGTATCATAATAGGGAAAGTAAAAGATCGGTTAGCGGAAGCAGTTGTGAATATTTGTGAGTTAATTATTACATGTTATACATTACGAAATAAAATTGATAACTTTTACTATAAAAGGGCGGCACGGTGGCTCCGTGGTTAGCATTGCTGACTCACAACGCCAGAGACTGGGTTCGATTTCTGCCACAGGCAACTGTCTGTGTGGGATTTGCACATTCCCCCGTGGCTAGGTGTGTTTCCTCCGGGTACTCTGGCTTCTTCCCACAATCCAAAGATGTGCAGGTCAGATAAATTGGCCATGCCAAATTTCCCATAGTGAGATGGGTCTAGGTGGTTTAATCTTCGGAGGGTCGGTATGGACTTGTTGGGCTGAAGGGCCTGTTTCCATACTGTAGAGAACCTAATCTAAGAAAAGGAATTCTTGGCCACTCTAGTTTTCACAGATTACAGTACGAGATAAATCTTTTGTGTTGCTGTTTGAAATTAAGCAGGATGGTTTACCCCATGACGTAGCACAAGTCATATTTTACCTCTTGGAATTGATATATCCATAATAGTCTCCGTGGTGTGAAGCACATTCGCTGTTTGCCAGAAACCCTGTGTGAAAACACATGCAAAGATGTCACACATCACGATGCAAACAGCATCGTGCTCTATCAGGATGGAAGGAGATTCATGTTCTTTAGACCTTGCAATGATGATGGACAATTAATCAACTTGTGACCCTGATGCCGAATTAAGCTCAGCGAGTCCCTCAATGCTTAACTTTCGGTCAAGTGGAGTCACAACAGCAGGACTGACTTTCGTCTGTATGGCCGGATGTTCTTGAACGTGATTGGAACTTCCGGGCTGCACAATATCAAATGTGATAAATTGTGCATCATCCACCTCGAACCTTTATCTTGCATCTGTGGAAAATCCCATTATGACATCTAATCTCCATCATTCTGAACATCCGGACCTGGTACAGTTACTGAGATTTTAATAAGTTGACTAAGTCCTGCAGTTCATGGATATATCGGGGATATTCGTCTCCACAGTGCACACTGTGAACGACCAGACAGAGACCATGCTAATTCATACTCCATCAATGTGCTCTCAGTACAAACCCATTCTGCACAGTGCAGTGAAACAGATAATGATGTACATTACTGAGGAGCCTGGTAACTGACAAAAGTTCGCTTTGAACACAACAAGTGATGCATCAGGATTCGCCTTACTAAATAGAATTAAAATAATTAACAGTGAAAGAGTAATTATGATTTAAGGCAGAAATTTGCAAAACTAAAGATGTTAGACACTCACAAGGAAAGCAAAGCTGGCAGCGATGGATTGGTACACTTTCTCGGACATTGGCCTTAGAAAGTAAGTTTTGTTGTTGGTGAAACAAGCTCTCCCTTCCTGCTGCTGGTCACCTCTCGGAATTGGAGAATTCTCTCGAATTGAAAATGGCAAAGTTCCAGACACGTTATTTTATGTTACGTGTTATCTCCACTGGAAAACTGTGATTACAGTTTCAATCTTTTTTAATCATTCTGAACAGATTAAGACACGGGTTTATTTTTGTGATATGATGTTTCAACGTAGGTCGGTATTTGCATACCTCAAAGATTAGATTACTCAGATCCTGTTTGGTGTCAAATATCAATTGTAATTTGTCCACTGAATCAAGGCTTGCATTACTTCACACATAACAGTCCGCTCAATATCTAAATATCTTTTGATATGCTTTCCATTGATGGCATACCTGTTGCTGAGGCTGTTCGGTCATTCAATACGCCATCGTGTCGAGCTCCTTGAGATCTTTTCTCCTGCACACTGTTCCTCCACTGTCTTTCTTATTGCGGAAATTCTCCCTGTGAATCGGTAGTGTAATACAGTACATGAAGCTGATACTGAACACAATAAAAGATGGAAAATAATATTTTCTCAAAACAAAAAGAAAAAGGAGCAGAGAACCTTCACTTCATCATCAAGAATGCTGTCAACATGCTGGACAGAGGTGGCCAATCTATCCATGTAGATTTACCTCCAATATGAAAAAGATCTACGTAAGTCTTGCTTATCAGCACTTTATCCATACTCCTGAATGTCATGACATTTCGAGTGCTTATCCAAATACCTTTTTTTTAAGTTGTCAGGTTTCCTCTATCAACTACCCTCCTGGCCAGGGCTTTTCAGGCTGCTTGCATCCTCCAGCGAGAAGATCTTTCCTCATGCATCCTCTGAGCCTCCTGTCTCTCAGCTTAAAATCATGCCATATTGTTATTGGTCCTTTGACTCATGAGAACAACTGCTTTCTATTCTCTCAGTCTATGCCCCTCATAGTCTTATAAACCCCGATCTCTGCTAGAAAGAAAGCAACCAGAGCTTCTCCAGCCTCCTCTTCATAGGTAAATTGCTACAGATCAAGTATCATTCTGATGAATATTATTTGCACTCTCTCCAGGAATTAGATCTTTCCTACAATGCAGAACCTCACACTCTGCTCCAACTGTGGCGTACTCATGTACAGCACCGACAGGACTTCGCTTCTTTTATGCTCTTTTCCTCAACGGGTAAAGGCACATGTCCTGCTTGCCTTCATAACTACCCTGATAATGTATGCCTCATTCGAGGATCAGTTACCAATTATCTCAAGACCTTTCAGTTCGTTTGTGGTTCTTAGTGTTCTGTCATTCACTGAGTATTCCCTTGTCTTATAACTTTTAACAAATTGCATAATCTCGCAATTATCAGGATGAAATTTCATTAGCACTGACCTGCCCGTATGAATAATCTATCTATTTCAAGCTTTAAGCACGGAATACTTTCCTCACTGCCAACCACTTGTTTAATACTCATGTCATCTCCAAACCTATTTATCAATCCTCATACCACGATTCAACAGATGGCACCTCTATTCCCTCACACAAAGTGATGCATACTATTCTATAACGTTTATGAATTTCACAAGCAACAAGGGGCATATCATGTTCCACCCATCACTAATTTGTTCTTAAATTGAGCTGCTGTTTGATAAATTCAGGGCATAGTTAAGGGGTAATCACTTTACTGTATGTCCCGCGTAAACACAAGCCAGACCAGGTAATGGAATCGGATTTACTCATTCCTAAAGTATATTAGTGGAGCAGATGTGTTTTTCTGACTCTTGACAGTTAGATACCTATTCCAGGTTGTATTGACATTGATTTTCACCATGTGCCGAAGTTGGATTTGAACCCATTTTACCAGACTATTGCTCAGGAATTCTGGATCACTTGTACCAGTGGCATTACCACCACGCAACTATCCTCCTCTGGTAAAAGGCGAAACAACTGTATCTTGAGGAGAAGATTTGTAAAATGTATTGACAGGAGAGTACACGTGGAAAGAGCTGAGGATTTCAAAATGATTCTCCACTGTCGCAGAATATGTGACGCACCTGTTTCGGGAGTTATTCTTCGTCTAAGCGTCTAACAGCATTGAAGAAGCCTTTTCGATTCAGTCAGTCAATGCCGACCATGTACCCAATTGAACTGGTCTCACCTACCTGATCGTGGCCCGGGTCCCTTCAAACCTTTTCAATTCATGAACTTATCCAAATGAATTTTAAATATTGTAACTGCACCTTCATCCATCACTTGCGCTGGCAGTTCAGTCCACGCATGAAGCATTCTGTGTAAAAAAAACCTTCATTTCATTTTTAAATCATTTCATTCTCTCTTTAAAAATATGCCCCCTTGTTTTGAACACCCCCGCTCGATGGAAAAAAGTTCTTGCCATTCACATTTTCTATGTCTCGCTTTATTGTCTAAAAATCAAAATGCCTTCCCTCAACCTCCAATACTTCATTGAGTAACGTGTCAGTTTATCCTTTATCTTGATCCTAAGGAGGTGTTTTAGCAAATATTTGTTGGTCCTTTGTTCAAAAATAAATGTATTGAGACCTCCCACGCTCGCACTCAAACATTCGTAAAATTCTACTACCTCCACATTTTGTTTAGGACAAGGAATTGCATTAGAAATTTCTCTATTCATGTATTCCTCGACATTCGTGCGTGTAGAAGTTAATGCCTGTGTGTTCGTGTATGCATGTGAGTCTCAATGTAGCGTCACATGTGTGTCCGTCTCTGTGCATACATATGGATGTTTGCGTGTGTGTACATGCATGAGTTTGTGAAGGTCTGAATGCATGTGTGTTTGTGTGCCTCTGTGTGGTGTCTGTATACGTGAGTCTCTGTGTCTGTGTGTTTCTTGTCTCTATCTGTCTCTGCACATCTGTCTATATATGTGTTTCTGTCTGTGAATCTGGGACAGTGGCTATATGTGCTTTCAGGTATATGCGTGTGTGTTAGTGAATGTTTCTGTGTTGTGGGCATTGCAGTGCATCTCTTCTTTTTATCTCTTTGTATGTCTCTTTGTCTTTCCCTGTGTTCGTGTCTGGTGTGTGTTTATGGATGCATCTTTGTGTGTGTCTCTGGGTGTTTATATGTATTGTGTCTTAATGCAACAGTGTGCATGCATGATTGTCTGCATGTCTGTGTCTTTATCTCTGTGCATTCGGTTGCTTGTTATTTTAACGATGAAGTCTTTGAAACAGGGTAAACTCTTGTCTCTCTCTGCCTGTCTCTCTTGTGTTTGAAGTGATACTGTCGATGCTAATGTTTATGCCTGTCTCTTTCCATGCTTGTGTCTCTGTGAGTGCATACATCTCTGTTTGCAGAGTGGAATCAAATTGTGCTGTTGGAAGATGATTGAAAGAATTGAAATGTGGTGAATTCAACGCTCAGATTGCCTCTCTCTCTCTCTCTCTCTCTCTCTCTCTCTCTCTCTCTCTCTCTCTCTCTCTCTCTCTCTCTCTCTCTCTCTCTCTCTCTCTCTCTCTCTCTCTCTCTCTCTCTCTCTCTCTCTTTCTCTCTCTCTCTCTCTCTCTTTCTCTCTCTCTCTCTCTGTCTCTGTGCTTTCTCTCCCTCCAGTGCAACAAGACCATCGTGTGCTGGACGCTGCAGATTAAATTTTTGGAGGAAACAACTAAGTCTGCAATCGTCTCATATTGCATGTTTCGTTCTTCAAATAATGCATTTCGAGAAATAAGAGATTTACCCAATTCCTTGAGATATTCTTTGCTGAGATATGAAGGGAAGGAGATGAACACGACCAGTGCTGGTCTCACACCCTCCACGTTTGAATTATTTCTCACTTAGTATTTCTGATTGTCCATCAGAAAAAAAACCGTAAGCTGTAAAAAGTGTAATCAAATTGACCCTATCTTCCAATGAAACGGTTCACTCGCTGGTACATGTTAGCAATTACAGTGGGAACACTCTATTTAATGTGTATAATGACAGGAATACTGCAAGAAGACAAATTAATCTCACATTGCAGTGGGAGCACAACAAATCTGCACAAGAACATATTGTTCACTGAGGGACATCAGTCCAATTGCAAGCCTCTCTATGCCACGCTTAAGTGTGTCCCTGTCTGTGTGTATCTGTTTGCCTGAGTGTGTTGATGGTGCTGCCCTCTCTGTCTCCCTGACTCATTGCATCCTTGATGGTTTTCACCCTCGACCAGCCCGACGTGCAATGGGACAGGGAGTCCAGCAGCTTTGTATCGCTTCCAACACAAGGGAGGTTGAATGCACTAATTTGCCTCCACCCTAAAACACGATATTCCCGATTAGACGACATTGAATGATCAGCGCATTTGAATTGGACAGTTTGGTGTTGAAAAACAGGAAAGCGTGTCATTTGATTCGTGGGTAGGTTTTGATAATGTCATGTGTTCACTTGTCAACATTTCTCACATTATAACAGCATATCATTGACTGTTTGTGCCACTGAAATGGGGTTTGTTGTATGATTACTGACGAGTGAGACTGTGCATATAATAGTCAACCGTTTTCAGATGACTTATTCTATTTCATCTGAACACTCTGAAGGATTGGATTTTGATGAAGACTTAAGGAGGATTCCAAGCTGGTCGAACAATCCAGGAGGAAATTCTGTTTACATGGGCAATTCATTTTGCACTACGATGGGGACTCCGTCGGTTCCCAGCTCAACACTGCTTGCATTGGGATAAGGAATCTCTGTCAATAGTGTGATGGAATATTTCCGACTTGTTTGGATAGGTGCAGCTCCAACAACATTCTGGAAGTTTGACACCGTCCAGGAGAAATAAGACTGTTTCACTGACAGATATTCATAATCATTTACAGCACCATATGGCCCACTGCAGAAATTGTCCAAAGGGCCTTAGACAGCACCTTCCAAACCCATGACCACATGCATTTGGAAGGGCAAGGGCAGCAAAGATACCAGCCTTGTCAAGCCCTATAAGGCTCCAAACAAAACTGGGGTGGCATGGTGTCTCGTTGGTTAGCATTACTGCCTCCCAGGAATCCACGTTCGATTCCAGCCTCGCCTAATTGGCTGTGTTGAGTTTTTAAATTCTCCCCGTCTCTGCATTGGTTTCCCGCCGGTGCTACGCTTTCCTCCCACAGTCCAATAATGTGCAGGTTAGCTGAATTAGTCATGCTAAGTCACCTATAATGTTCAGGGCTTTATAGGTTACGTGCATTCGTCAGGTTAAATGTGGAGTGATTGGATAGGGGAATGGGTCAGAGTGAATTATTCTTCGGAGGGCCAGTGTGGGCCTGTTGGGCCGAAGAACCTGTTTCTATACTATAGGATTACTAATTCTAGTCCACGTGTCTTACACAAGTGCAGCACAGCAGAGCATGTAGGGCTCCTATAGTGGAAATCTTTGAGTGCTGGGATTGCGGTGATAATTGCACTGTGAATCTACAGAGCTGCGCATGACAAATGTCATGACGTGTAAGTATCAGGAGGGCAACTTGTCAAGATTTGAATCTCCTGACCAGAGACGGTGGATGAGAATTTCCAGAAGAGATGGTTGTTTCATCAAGCATCAAAAATCCAAATGGATGCATGTTCTTCATTCCTCTGCTTAATAACAATAAAAAAAGAACTACCATATATAAATTAGCCAACATGTCCAGCCTCTTCTGCCGTTTTTGGAAGAGAGTTCCAAACCTCTCCAACATATTGTGTGCAGAAGTGCTTCCCAACATCTCTCTTCAATGGTCTGGGCTTCATTTACAGACATTGTTCCCTCATTGCAGAATCCCATCCAATTGAAAGAGTTTATCTCTTCCTTTTACTATCTTTCATTAATTCGCTCAGATTACGCCTTAATCTTCAAAGTTCGAGAAAATAAAGGCTTCATTTGTATATCAAAAATCGAAGTTGTTCATCAGGTCTTACAGCAGCTGCGGCCGAAAGAAACAGAGTTATTTTTTCGTGTTCATTGACCCTTCTTTAGAACTAACTAGCTTTATTTTTTCCGATACCTATAAACCATATGAAATGGAAACAGATGGCAGAAAAATGAGATCAGAAAGCGCTGCATTTGCAATGATGTTCGGAGAATCTGTCAGCTGAGAATTGTAAGGAGAATATTGCTCAGTGAACTGCTATCACTGTTTCTGTGTCTGAATAAGGTGACAAGTCAGTGAGTTGGGGAGATTATTGTTCAAAAGCTAGATTCAGAGAGGAGATCAGCAGACGATCAAAACACGTGCAATTATCATTCTGCCATGCCAGGATTGCTAATAAAGACCAGAATGGTGATGATCATCTTCTGCACATGTTGAATTGTTCAATGCATTTCTCGGTGCAAATCGATCTCTCTCTTCAGACAACTGACAAGCTCCATGCTTGAAACTCTGAGCTGATGCAAACACACAGACGTTGCCTTATATTATACATAAGCACTTTGTGGAGATCGAGACTGAAGCATTGCTCAGATTTGTTGCTGTTTATTAAAATCTCCGAGAAATGAAGAAACTAATTGTAATAACAAGTTTAATCCCAATTTTAGGGAAACATTGCTCGTCAGTTCATGTTAATTGGCTCATGTTGAGGTATTCCAGAAGTGTTATCATAGACCTGATTCAAACCCTGCAATGATAGATGCTGTGACTTCTAAGTTGAAATTGTATGTCTTGTGCCCGTTGACCCAGAGTCACTTGTTACAGAAAAACCCATCCAATTCAATAAAATCCCTTACGGATAAAAAAGCTACATGTGACTCCAGCTGCACGAAAATTGTTTTGATAGTTGCAGGTCAGTTATCTTAACTCCAGGATGCCCCTGCAGGAATTATTCAACGTTCTAGTTGATATTAAATGCCCAATGTTCACCAGCATTCTTAACTTGCCAAATCCTGAAGCATTCCATTTCACAATGGAGCAAGATTCTGGCAATGTGCAGGCCTGGGCAGACGAGTGAAATTAATTTAACAGCTGCTAAACAAAATAATCAAATCAACACATCTGGAAATTAAACGGCGTTTCTACTACTGGTATCCAACATTCAACATCCTGGGAGTTACCGTTAATCCAAAAATGAATTGCCCTCACAACATAAATATTGTGGTTACAAGAGCAGGGCACGTGGCAAGTACACAGCTGTGAGTATTGAACTTCTTGACTTCAAGAGCTTCTCCAGTACTTGCAACGCGCACGTCAAAAGTGTGATGGAATACTCCGCACTTGACTGGTCAAATGTTTCGCCAACCCTCACGATGTTGCACAACACCATGATTAAATTTTCATGCAAAATGACAATGCTGCGGACATTTGATATCTGAAATGAGAGCAGAAAGCGCTGGAGAAGTTTAGCAAGTCCATCAGCATACTTGGAGAGAAATACAGATTTAACGTTTTGAGTCCAAAATAGCTCTTCTTTCGAACAGTATGAACAGAAGAAATGTAGGACAAGAAATATTAATTCTCTATCACTTCTCGCAGTTTTTCCCAGGCCAGCTTAGTTTCTTCAGAACTGTTCATTCCATGGCAAAGAAGCCAGTTCGATTGGCATCTTATCTGCAAATTGTAATCCATTCACCCCTGATATTCAGTAGCAGTTTTTTTTTGTGTCATCAACAATTTCCCTTACACAGCACCCTCCAACTGAACAACCACTGCCATCATAAAGGCAAATAAAATAGATGAATGAGAATACCAGTATCTGCATATACCCTGCGAAACTAGTAAACATCCTCACTAGGACAGACACTCCTTCAGTCAGTTCTTCACCGTCCAAATGCATCGGAGCACTGTTCTCCTTCCCTCACTTCAAAACATCCACATAGTTTAATAATGTGTTCATTTAAACTTTATCAAGCTCTTTTGTTAGGAGGTCAACACTTACTGGGAGGTGAGAAAAACTTGACAAAAGTATAACGCTTCAGCTGTAGAGTCAAAAGTACCAGGTTACAAATATGCATCCCTTTGTTCTTTCAGCAGATCCATTTAATCAGATATTTGCCATAAGCTGACTCAATCACTCGCCATGAATAAAAATGCTGAATTTTCACGGGGCCTATTTTCCAGCTACAATTCCGTTTCAATGAAATTCGCATTGCCATCCAGTTCCAATTGAGATGGACAGTTGTCAGTTAATTCTGTCATAAATAATCAGCGAAAATGCGACATTTTCCATTATACATGTAGGCTGCTGAGTTCTACCATGCCCTATGTTTTTAAAATGTGGGCCTTAGTAAATAGAATCCCTACAGTGTGAAAATAGGCCTATTGGGCCAAACAAGTCCACACACACCCTCCAAAAATATTCCAAACTGACCTAATCCCCTACCTATTACTTTACAATGCTCCTGCCACTGGGGGCAATTTCGCATGACCAATTCATCTAACCTGCATATCTTTCGACTGTGGGATAAAAACCAAGCTGACAGAGGGAGAATGTGCAAACTCGAAACAGTCATCAGAGGATAGAGTCAAATCCAGGTTCTTGGTGCAATAAGACAGCAGTACTTACCACTGAGCCACTGTTCTAACATCAGACTTTCTCCTGAATGAGCCTGAAGAAAATAAATACGTCACGATAGCTATTTTGCAACAAACTTATAAATATAATGTTTTCTTCACAGAGACAGAAGTATATTATACATCATCCAGCACATGGACTGAATGTGATCAGTTAAATGGTAGATATTTTGGCACCATTTACCAGGACCTGACTAAAATGAGCGACTGAAAGGCTTGGAAGGAAGTCCTCAATCAAACCTATTGTTCATGATACTCCTCCTGCTTTGACTCAGGTATTTTTCTTCATTTACTCTCTGTCATCTATTCTCAGTAACACAATATTTCTGTTAAAAGCCAACCCCAGAGGCGTTTCCCCTAGATTTTCTTTAATGTGATTCAATGGCGTTGCCTCTTTGAAGTATGTAAATTCAGCTCGAGACTGCTGAAACCTCCTCAAGATACTTCCCCTTTCACAATCAGCTCTTGTCTTCAACCTTCCCCTCATTTTCAGTCCTACTTCATAGAAATAAATTGGAGTCACCCGTTCGTGTATGACATCACCGAACATGCCATCACGTTGCATCACCCTCTCCCAGGGAACAGCGCACGTCTGTGCTGGTTATCGGTGCCTTTCACATCCATCTAGGATGATGGGAAGAGTGGTTGGCATTTATCTATCCACAATCAAAATGAACCTGAATCTGAGAAATTACCAATCCAATCATTTTGCAAGTCTACATATTACAAGTCGATAAATGAGACTCATTCGACTGTCTGTAAAATACATTGAGAAACACAAGATTTGATCATAATGGTAATAAGCTGTGATGTATGACCGAAGTGTGAGCACTGAATGCTCCGCTTTAATTTGAACAAGTGCAGATTTCCAGTTGCAGTTCCTGTGGGGGAATGGGAATATCGCTTGCAGACATTCAAAATGACATCTGGAAATATCATTTGTCTTTCACACTGACTGGCAAATCTCACGATTACAATAATTTTCGTAAATTCCCTATCGTGCGGAAGTTGGCTGCGTGGTCTATCAAGTCAACACCAACCCGTTGTAGATTGCCCAACAAGAGTCACCTACTACTCTATCCTCTTACATTTCGCCATAGCTAAATAACCGAACCAACACATCCCAGGACAGTTTGGGTATTTTTCCATTGACCAGTCAAACGAAACTACACACTATTTGACTGTGGGAGAAAACTCACGCACACACAGGGAAAATGCAAACACGACAGAGACATTCGCCAAAGGCTGAAATCGAGCTGGAGCCCTGGCACAGAGAGGCAGGATTAATAAGCACTTTCATTCTTCCATAAGATCACTGGGTTCAAAATAAATGAAATGTAAATGCCTCAGGAAAAGCTTTGAAACATGAATTGTATCTTGAGGATTGTGTTTCTTTGAAAGTGAACCAAATTCAAAAGTACGTACACTGCAACAGTGCAGGTTGAACGTTAAGTTTTCATCGTGAACAACCACAATTTCAGAATTATATGCGACAACAGGAGTAAATTAGCTTGAATGCAATGTGGAGGGAAATC
Organism: Chiloscyllium plagiosum; assembly: GCF_037043375.1. Classification (NCBI taxonomy): domain Eukaryota; kingdom Metazoa; phylum Chordata; class Chondrichthyes; order Orectolobiformes; family Hemiscylliidae; genus Chiloscyllium; species Chiloscyllium plagiosum. The sequence goes on along the minus strand of NW_028270188.1, from coordinate 758,355 downwards.
TGCGAATGGTGGTGTTCACATCTATTGTTCTTTGTTCATGATGTGAAAACGTTTCCCAACTGAGTCACAGGGGACCTTTTACGTGTGAGGCTAATGTGATAACCACTGCACTACAGAAGCCATGCCAGAAAGAATGTGTTACCAGATATGCATGTGCCTCACTTTCGTATCTCTCGCTCTTTCGTCTTTCCTGATCCTTTGTGACATAAAGGAAACAAAATGGATACATATCATTTGGCTGGCTGGCATTTCCACAGCATAGGTTCCAACATGGCTCAGATTTCAGAGCGTATCGTAATATTACCTACTCTATGAGAGTGCGAGTCAAGAGGTTCATCTGAGATGTAAATGCTTTCATTCCTCTTGGTGACTGAATGGACTGGAAACGCGCCCGGTGCTTCGAAACGCAAACATGTGAACCGCTGCCAAAACGTTTGAGGATTTCTGGTTTTGATTCACACACGTTGGGAAATGTCACACATCATCCAAATGAGACCTTTCGGAATCTAACGTAGGACTCATTTCAAGGGGAGCATATAACAGGAATCTGGCATTCACCGTGACACCAGCAACTGATTGGACTCTTTGGCTTTGAAACGGGCTGCTTCTGTATTGAAAGGAAATTTGGGACTACTGTTACAGAAAGGATCAGTTATCGGTAACTACACCCTTAAGCAGGATGGACATTCGTGCTGTACACATTGGCGCTTTCTCAGCACCAAGGAGGAGAGAAACTTCACAAATTTCATACGGCAATTATTTGGAATTTTATTCGTTTTCCCCACGACAGCAGACATGTGCGAGCAAATTCAAGGCAAGGTTTGCTGATGAGAACAAGGAAGAAACGTCTGTTCAGATCAATCCATAAGACTATCGCTGGTAATAAGACCGCTTCCACATTGTTTTGAACCGTGGACTGCACACCTTGATATTGAATGTGCTATCCATTACAGACACAGCTCACCAGAGTTGAATCGGTCTTGCTTTCGTATCTCTCCCTGTTTCGAATTTTTTTGTTCCTATTTGAATGCTGTAAAACAAATGAGGTACGACTGGCACTGAAAAAAAAAAGAATCAGGGTACGGTAACTGCACTCTGCAACAGGATGGCCATCGAAGGTATACACATCGGCACATATCCAGGACCAAGGAGGACAGAAACAAAACAAAGTTTCATACATCAACTATTCGGAATTGTCTTCGTTTTCAGCACGACTAAAGACATGGATGAACTAATGCAAACCAAATTTTGCTTATAAGAACAAAACAAGCAGGAGAACTCCATTCACATCCATTCAAAAGACTGCCACCGCTTTCATAGCTGCAATTGCCCAGATATCAGCTGGTGAGATTTTGTGTATAAAGCAAATGTGATTAGCACTATATTCCAGAACCACATGAATGGCACAAGCATGCTCACCAAACTTTGTACAACACTAAAACTTGCTGTTGCTTATCGCATTATATTTCTGTTTCAAGTCGATCGTTGTCATCCAGCGTTATTGGCAGTATTGTACATTGAAAAATAAAACTTGAAAGTGCTCATGAAATAATTACAATGATGTTGCTAGGTTGGCAGCGTTTAGAATGATCGCCCTTCAACTATTGAGCTACTCCCAAAGTAGGCAGTATTTAACGCAGAACACAAGCATAAACGACAAGGAAAGACCATTTGAAGTCTCACCGAATCAAGAATGCTATTTGTGAGACAGTTCGAACTATTTGGATCAGGGAATGCCTTTCGAGTGGAGAATTTCACCATAGATCCAGGTGAGCACAGCGCAGACACTGACCGAAAGGAAGTTGTGTGCTGGCATGCATCACAGAGTGGGTTGGAATAAATTATTACGTTTTATTGCTCACCACAGCGGATCCCTGGCAAACCTCGCCATAATAATCGCTCAGCAAAAGTGTAATACGAAGCTGAAACTCTTTAGAGACCAAACTCTAGAACAAGCAGTTTAGACCACTCTTCCACGCTGACTAAGCAAGCCTAATTGGGCGAAGTACCAGACGACATCTTGCAGCAACTTAAATTGACAGCGACTTTTCTGCAAAATAAGCGTCTCAAAAGAAGTCCTTCAGCTGAAATTTTCACTCAGCAGTGGAATCCGAGAGTGACAGATCACATTTCGAGGCTGTTGAACACTTTGTGCCGGTAGGAGTTGCTAGTTTCCTTGACTTTCTCCTTAACGGAATTTTCCTGCAGAGCTCCCCATACCTGGACATGCGCAATTGTAACATGGAAGCCATTTCAGTTGGAAACCTGTAGAGGAACCGACGAGAAGCCACTCACTACATGGTACTAAAGCCCGCGCTGCATTAAAAGAGTAGCTGTGCAAACAGTAGTTTCCAAGCATATTGACAGAAGATAAAAGACGATCCGAGATGTCAAAACTGCTAACTGTATGTTATTGTTCTCTGTTCGAAGTGTGAATAGCTTTCCCGTCGAGTCACCATACATTTCTCTTGATGCAGACTGAATCGGAATGGTGTTTCACCAGAGCTCTATGTGCCTCACTTCCTTATCCCACCCCCCCTGTTTAGACTTGCCTGCCCCTCTGTGATACAAAGGAAACACAGTTGAATCATGTCATTCAGCAGCCTGTCTGTCCTTTCCAATTTCAGTTCCAACATGGCTGAGATTTTGGAGCACAGGTTGATATTAAGGAGTGAATGAGACTGCAAGTAAAGAGGTTCATCTGAGTCTGTAAATCAATTCGTTCAAATTGTTGACTGAATGAGCCACAACACTCACGCCGCTGAAACACTCGAATATGTGAAGTGCTCCAAAATGTGATTGCGGATTACTCATTCGTTTTGCCGCATGTTCAGAGACTGCAGACAGCGTTTCATTGAGGCCGTTCAGAGGCTATGTTGGGATACTTCTAACAGAGAACAGACAGCAGGAAGTCAATGTTCACTATGACACCACAAAATGAGGATTCTCCTTAAAACTGAACCGGCAGGTCTTCACACAGAAACCTACTGTAGTACTACTTTTACTGAAAGTATCAGTGCATGGTAACGCCATATTAAACAAGATGTGCACATCGGAGCTTCTTCAGGATCAGGGAGGCGAGAAACTTAACAAAGTTTCACACTGCAATTATCGAAATTGTATTCCGTTCCACCACTACTGACAGAGGCGAAAATTTCAAAGCAAGCTTTGCTAATGAGAAAAACAAGACAGCTCTGTTCACGTCAATCCAAAATACTACCCCCGTCTCGAAGCTGTTTCTGATCGATTTGAACGGGGGAATTTTCGCGTGTGACCACGAGATTACACAAACACACCGAAACAGGACAGTCATGCCCGTTGGCCCTCGTACATCACTGAAATTGACAGTTGTTCAATACATTAACTTTCTGTTTCAGAGGGATCGATGTCGTCCAGCATTATCGGCATGTCAAAAAATAAAGAAAATCGCGTGAATTTGCTTAGGAAACATCTATAACGATGTTGCTAGGTGTAAATGATTTGAACTGTAAGGCGAGGCTGAATAGGCTGGGACAAATTTTCCTGGAGCATCGGGGCTAAGACATGCCTGTAACTGCACTCCAGAAAAGGATGGCCAGAGAGCAGAGAAATGTTATAAAGAATTATAAGCACAAATTAATTGGAATTGCATTTGTTTTGCACCAATACCGCACTGATGAAATGTCAAATTCAAAACACGGTTGGCTGGTGAGAAATGCAAGAAAGCCCTTTGAAAGACAATCCAGAAGCCTGTAACTGGTCACAGGGAGCACCGATATTTCTGTTTTCACACAGAAGACAAATTGACACTTGTACTCTGAAGAAAAGATCGGGCCCGCCGACTGCACTTTTTAAAATAGTGACTGCCAGTGCTGGAAACATTTGCACGCATTAAGGTTGAGCAAGAAGGAAAATAGGACAAAATCGCTCATCAATAAATTGATTTCGTATTCCCTTTGATCATAACAGCAAACACTGGACAGGATATTTAAAGTAAGGTTCACTGACAAGCGCAGCAACCAAAAAGTCTGCCCATGTTAAGACACAAGCCTATCGTTCTTTCTGCCCTGATTTTTGCAGTACATATCCTTCCTGTCGGAGGTGAACGTGATAACCACTCCGCCACAGAAACACAGCAGGGCCACAGTACCAATCGAACAGCCCTCCAGCGGGGATTGCTTTGCTCAGAACAGATCGGGTTTGCCGTGCAGGACTGGAAATCGTTCTCGATCACCGACGCAGACGGTTTACAAAGTTGGCAGCATATGTAGAGGGCGCCGGATTCAGAGCCATGCTGGGAAAGAAACTGGATATTAAATCCCACAGATTACTTGTTACAGCAGAATGCTGGAGAATAGGATTGAGAACTGTACCACCCATGATCGAATGGAAGAGCAGGGTAGATGGGCCAAAAGGCCTAAGCTCGCTCCTACAACTCCGGTCTGTGGCCATCGTGTATCTAAATAGATAGAAATGGAATTAATTGTTCAACTCAAAGACATCCCAGTCAGAACTGGGCGAAGTGAGAAATGGGACAGATCTGAAACATTGCCAGACAATGGGAAAGGTGTAGGAGAAGAAATAATAAAACAGAATAGGAAACTATGATGCGATTAGACATGAGTTAGGAAGCATGGACTGGGAGCAATTTTTTCATGGTAAATGCACGATAGACATTTGGAGACTGTTTATGGTACAGTTGTTGCGAGTGATGAATAAATTTGTCCCTCTGAGACAGGCAAAAAGGGGTAAGCTAAAGGAACCTTGGATGACGAGATCGGTTGAACTTCTCGTCAAAAGGAAGAAGGTAGCTTTCATAAGGTGGAGGAAGCTAGGGTCAAGCTCAGCTCTACAGGATTACAGGCAGGCGAGGAAGGAGCTCAAACATGGTCCGAGGAGCGCCAGGAGGGGGCATGAGAAAGGCTTGGCAAAATGGATTAGGGAGAACACAAAGTCATTTTACACTTATGTGAGGAATAAGAGAATGGTCAAAGAAAGTGTAGGGCCGATCAGGGATAGCATAGGGAACTTGTGTGTGGAGTCTGAGGAGGTAGTGAAAGCTTCTGTCTTTACGAAAGAAACGAACTTTGTAGTGAATGAAACCTTTGAAGAGCAGGTGTGCATGATGGAATGGATAGAGATAGAGGAAGCTCATGTGCTGAAATGTTTGTCAAAGTCGCCAGGCCCGGACCAGCTTTGTCCTCGGCTGCTTTGGGAAACGAGAAATGCAATTGCTTTGCCACTTGCGAAGGTCTTTGCATCCTCGCTCTCCACTGGAGTCGTACCTGAGGACTGAAGAGAGGCAAATGTAATTCCTCTCTTCAAGAAAGGAAATAGGGAAATCCCCGGCAATTACAGGCCAGTAAGTCTCACGTCTGTTGTCTGCAAGGTGTTAGAAAGGATTCTGAGGGATAGGATTTTTGACCATCTGGAAGAGCATGGCTTGATTAAATGCAGTCAACACGGCTTTGTGAGGGGCAGGTCATGCTTCACAAACCTTCTCGAGTTCTTTGAGGATGTGACTAGATAAGTTGATGAGGGTCGAGCTGTGGACGTGGTGTATATGGACTTCAGCAAAGCATTTGATAAGGTTCCCCATGGCAGGTTCATTCAGAACGTCAGGAGGAATGGGATATAGGGGACCTTAGCTGTCTGGATATAGAATTGGCTGGCCAACAGAAGACAGCGAGTGGTAGTAGAAGGAAAATATTCTGCCTGGAAGTCAGTGGTGAGTGGTGTTCCACGGGGCTCTGTCCTTGGGCCTCTACTGTTTGTAATTTTTATTAATGACTTGGATGAGGGGATTGAAGGATGGTTCAGCAAGTTTTCAGACTACACGAAGGTTGGAAGTGTCGTTGACAGTATAGATGGCAGTGTAGGCTGCAGCGGGACATTGACAAGAAGCAGAGATGGGCTGAGAGGTGGCAGATGGAGTTCAACCTGGAGAAATACGAGGTGATGCATTTTGAAAGGTCGAATTTGAAAGCTGAGTACAGGATTAAGGATACGATTCTTGGCAGTGTGGAGGAACAGAGGGATCGAGGTGTGCAGGTACATAGATCCATTAAAATGGCCACCCAAGTGGATAGGGTTGTTAAGAAAGCATATGGTGTTTTTGGCTTTCATTAACAGGGGAATTGAGTTTAAGATTTGTGAAATCTTGTTGTAGCTCTATAAAACTTTTGCTTAGACCGCACTTGGAATACTGCATCCAGTTCTGGTCGCCCTATTATGGGAAATGTGTGGATGCTTTGGAAAGTGTTCAGAGGATGTTTACCAGGATGCTGCTTGGACTGGATGGCTTATCTTAGTCGTTGACTGAGCTCGGACTTTTTTCATAAGAGAAAAGGAAGTGGAGAGGGGACCTACTTGAGGTATACAAAATAATGAGAGGCATAGATAGAGTCGATAGCCAGAGACTATTTCCCAGGGCAGAAATGGCTAACACTAGGGGACATAGTTTTAAGCTGGTTGGAGGAAAGTATAGAGGGGAGGTCAGAGGCGGGTTCTTTTCACAGAGAGTTTTGAGAGCATGGAATGCGTTGCCAGCAGCAGTTGTGGAGGCAAGGTCATTGGAGACATTTAAGGGACTACTGGACTTGCTTATGGTCACAGATATTTGAGTGTGCATACATGAGGATCAGTGGTCAGCACAACATCGTGAGCTGAGGTGCATGTTCTGTGCTGTACTGTTCGATGTTCTTTGTTCTTGAAGCTCGGTATCAAGGTGGATGGCAGGACAGATTAAGTAAAAAGGGAGGATGTGGAAATGCAGAAGGAGATGGACATGGAAAAATGAGTGTCACTGAACTCAAAATGTTAATTCTGTTTTGCTTTCCCAGATGCTGCCAGGCTGCTGAGATTTTTGGTTACAGATAGAAAAAATGGGAGAGTGATCATAGACCAATAAACTCTGCCTGCTCTGCGTATGCTTGACTTCCCCGTTTCTCCAGATCTCTTTTGTCCCACAGTGAAACCTCACAATCGGCCCCACCCCCACCCGATAACTGAGAATAAACTATGTTGCATAAACTGACATGAGCACACAGGAAGATAATTTTCCATGCAACATCATAAATGTTCAGGGAGACTTACACTTCGCTTATCATCAGAACTTGCAGCGTCAGTTAATTCTGTTTCAGGACACTTTAAATGCTGCCGTCACGCTCAGTCCCCCAGCAAGTGGCCATTCCCATTCCGTGACTCTGAACAGTTTGGTTGGTGCACGTTTGGATTGGAACTTCTTCCCTTGATAGAGACATAATTCGTCGTACAATTGGCTGTACCTATAAACTTGTCCCTCTGACATCCAGTGAAGTAGAGACAGTTTTCACTCAGAAACCGACGTCTGAATAAATGCAACACGAAACACCGAGCACGCTCTGTGTTGGGTGGTGATGCTGAACGTGGAATGGACTGTGAATCCTGTTAGCAAGTGACACAGCCCCTCGTGGGGCTCGAGCCGACGACCGTAAAAGTTTTAGTTTTTCGTTATGCCAACTGAGCTAACGAGGCTTGCGTGGGCAGTCAATTATTTTCCCACATTCCCATATTGACCATAATCCAATTGACACCTCGATTTCATTCCTCCCAATCACAAATAAAATCCTTTACATCTTCCACTTCTCAGCTGTTATACTTTCAGAACATTGCCATCCACTTTAGCACTTGTTCTATGATTTAATACTCAATATGAATATTTTAATATTTTTGCCCACATCTTTACGCCATCGATGTGATTCCCAATCACTCAAGCAGGCTTTGAATCAATCGGGAAATTACTTCAGTAAATCCAGTCACTACTATTCCAGATCGGAGGGAATCTCATTGCCTGGTGAGACACAACCACACTGTTAACACTTGCTTTTTTTTACCTGTCTACAACATTTAGCACTTTTCACCTTGGATACAGGAGTTGGGTTAAAATAAGTCCCAAGACCGAGAGCAATCTTCTGCAGTCGTTACGAAATTAAAGGGGAGTTTTTACCCCTTCTCCATGAGAAGCACCATCCATGAGCAAGGACTTTTAATAAGTTGTGTTCCAAGGCTGGGCAGGAGCCGCTGATTGACGCTCCAGTGACCACTTTCTGCTGGCAGCGGAAGATTGGAGGCCCATCCTGCTGTGTGACCCCGTCTCACTCCATGCGGATTTCGGGTGAATCGTGGAAGAGTTCTCGTATGTGCAATGTCGGAATGCGTTAGGTGTCAATGCTCGATCTGAAACACTTCAAGCTCTGTGTCTGAGTGACATTAAACCACAAACGTAAGGGCCAAATGTGCTGATGAATTGAGACAGAGAAACTGGCACCAAAAGCACATAAATTCCCCTAACGCAGGGATTCCGAGTAGTTGCTGTGAGCAGCTGCTCCTCTCATTGTTTGAAGATTCTGTCACTAATTTTGCCGCTTTGATCATCGAGAGAAGCAAAGGCCTGAAGAACCGCAAACACCCAAGCCACAACTCCACAGGTCTTTTGGAAGGAACTGCCAGACGTGTTTCACGCGTGATTCTCGTAGCTGCAGGATGCAAACTTATGATTTGATAGAGACTGGAACTTAAGTCCAGCAGCTAAAGTCGCTCGGCCACACTATCACACTGAGCCTAAGCTCCAATTTCTTCGTGTCTACTGTTTTAGCATCCCTTCACATCATGACTAACTTGATGTAATTCAGAAAACATTTATCAGGATGTTGCATGTTTTACAGGGATTCAGCTGTTGCATGAACCTAAATGGGCAGGGATAATTTTGCCTTGCCCGTAAAAGCTGAGGGATGACCTTCCAGGAATCAATACAATCATGAGAGAAACAGATAAAATGAATAGTCAATGATTTTTTTTGTCACAAGGCAGGCTAGTTCAAAACTAGAAAACATAGGTTCAAAGTGAGAGCGGTAGAATTTAAGGTTGATGAGAGAGACATTTGTTATTTACACGGGAAGTTTTGCCTGTGTGGAATGAATTGCCAGAGGAAATGGCGGAGTCTGGTGCACTCGCAACATTTCAAAGGCAGCTGGTTTGTCACATAGACAGGAAGGGATTAGTTTGATAAGTGACAAATGTTGGCAACTAGGGCTAGATTCATTTTGGATGTCTGGTCAGTCAGGATGAGTTAGATTGGATGGTCTGTTTCCGTGCTTCGTATCTTGAAGACGCTCCAGTGACTGCCAGCAATTTGAGGAGGTCATTTTCAGAAATGCAGGCTGCACATTGCTTGGTCAGCGCGTTGGGCTCGCTTCCGGAAAGGTGTTTGGTTCGAAACCACCAAGAGGTGAAGGCTTCCCAGATTTTTATTGACAATGACCAGTCTTCTTGACACATTACCAAGTTCTCTGTAAAAGAGTTTGGCAGCAGAAAAATACCTCACAAATAATGTTTCCATCACAGCTCTGCAACAAATCCAAACAATGACAACTCTTAGCGTGTTATCGAAGCATAACTGACAAGGTGAACCTGTTTTCAGAAACACCAAAACATGAATGTTGTCTGTAGGGCAGTGGGGATCGTCTGGGTCACAAACTGCTCATACACATGGCAGCGAGGCAATTCCAAATGGTGCTTTCAATAGACTTAGACTTAGTGAATCGCCACTTGTCAGAAAGTGTTCAATAAACATGAAACAGAACAGACTGACAATGAACCATGAAAAGTGAAGATCACCAATCACAGTCTTGAATAGATTAGATTGACAATGGGCTGGTGCTTTTTTCCAGATCGATTGGGCCGATTAACAGCGTCCCTCATCAGGACTGTAATGAAGGAAATGAAAAAAATGTAACCACGTTTCACATCGGGATTGCCCTCCTTTTCACCACAACAAAAATAAAACGGCGAGTGGATCCAATGCTGGATTTGGTTTCACAACAGCGGTGAAATAACGATCTCCCTTCACTTTCGAAGAAAATGGTGAACAGCGCAAATTGTATGGAATATCAAAACTTGCTTGCGTCCCTCTTATGCTGGGGGCCTTTCGATCTGGAGGCAAATGAGATATCCACAGCAGCAGGGAACACAGCGTGGACACTAATATGTAGGAGTCTCTGCTGTGGCACATCACAGCGTGGTTTAGAAGACGCAGCTACGTTTAATTCTTTTCAACTTCAAAGCAACTCATCGCCAAACGTTGCCAGCTCAATCTGACAGCGCAAGTATTCAAACCCAAGCCGTCTTAAGAAATGGAACGTGAAACCAGCGTCTCAGATTACTCAGCCATGTGAGCAGACAGGCAAAAACCGAAAAGCGAAGGTCGTGTACCTGACGATACCCTGCAGCATGCTCACAATGACTGCTGAAAATGTGTTGCTGGAAAAGCGCAGCAGGTCAGGCAGCATCCAAGGAGCAGGAGAATCGACGTTTCGGGCATGAGCCCTTCTTCTGGAATCATTCCTGAAGAAGTGCTCATGCCTGAAACGTCGATTCTTCTGCTCCTTGGATGCTGCCTGACCTGCTGCGCTTTTCCAGCAAAACATTTTCAGCTCTGATCTCCAGCATCTGCAGTCTTCACTTTCCCCTCACAACGACTGCGCCTAATCTGCAGAATAAACATCGGAAAGGAAATACTCATCCTGAATAGCTGAATTAATACTGGAATCCGCGAATGGCAGACCACATAGCGAGCTTACTGGAAACACGGTGCTATTTTCCTTGTTATTATCCTTAACGGTGCATTGTCCAGTCGCGCCATGAGCAACTGCCACCTGACTGCCAGCTGCGCTGGAAACTTGTGTGGGAAACACGGAGGTGTGTCGCAGTGTTCGTAAAATGAAACGGTTCTTACTTAGAGATGTACAAAAATCAGTTTCTACATATATTGAGAGAAGGAAGAATGCAATCTGAGTTGTCAAAGAGGTGCTAAATGTAAATTATTGTTCATTGATCGAAGTGTGAAAAGCTCTCTCCCCTTTGTCATTCGTTGCAAACTGAATCAGAGAGAAGGTGTTTCACCACAGCTTCATGCACCTTGAATTCCTCACCCTCCCTGTTCATTCTTTCCTGCAGCACTGTGATATCAAGAAAGTAAAATGGATACAATGTTATTCGGCAGCATAGCTGTAATTACCTCAACTTCAGTTACAACCTGACTTAGATGTTAGAGCACACAATATTATTAGTGACCGTATGAGAAACGAGAGTCATCAGTTGCTCTGAGTCTATATTTTTTTCATTCCTGTTGTTGACTGAATGAACCATAAATGTGTCTGGTGCTTGGAAACGCGAATATACGAACTGTTCCAAAACATGATTGAGGATTTCTGGTTTTGGTTTACACAGTTTGAAAAAATCCAGATACGTTCCAAATGAAGCTTTTCAGATTCATTTGACAGGAACTGTGCATCAAAAATCCAGATTTCGATGTGATACCAGCAAATAAGTGTCCTCCTTGACACTGAACCAGACAGCCTTCCCATGGAAAATAAATGCAGAACTACTGTTCCAGAAAGGATATGTGCCTGGTAACTGTGCCCTCAAACAGAACCGCCATCGAAGGTGTACAAATCGACGCATATTGTCGACCAACGAGGAGACAAATTTAGTTGGAATTGTGATGCTGAAAATGCACAGCATATCAGGCATCATCCGAGCAGCAGGAGAACCGCCATTTCTGGCAATAGCCCTTCATCATCCCCAGCCCTCACTCTCTTCTGGGAGAGAAACTTAATAGCAATAAATCAGAATTGTATTCCTTTTCACCGTGGCAGCAGATATCGGCAAATAAATTGAAAGCCAGCTTTGCTGATGAGAACAATAAGCACGAACGCTTTGTTCTTGTCAATTCAAAAGTCTGTCGGTTGTAACAAGCGAACAATATTCTTCCTAGCTTGTTTTGAACCGGGGATATTGCAGTTTGGATGTGATTCGGATAACGACATCACAATCGTGCAACCTAACCTGCGGATCTTCGTACAGCACTGAAAGTAATAGCCACTCAATGCTTTCCCTTTCGAGTAGATCGAAGTTGCCCAGGGGTATTAGCATCACTGAAAAAAAATAAAGAATATCACTTGAAAATTATCAGAAAATATTAACAAAGATGTTGCCAGGTTTGCAGGGTTTGGACTGTAGGGCAAGACTGTATAGGCAGGGACAATGTTCGCTGTCACTCCGAGGCAGAGGTAAGTTCCTAACTGTAGTCTTAAATAGGATGGCCTGCAGTGGAGTAGACAGAGGCACGTAATCAGGAATACTGCAGAGAGAAAATTGAAAAGAAATTCACACACTAATTATTTGGAAGTATATACCTTTTCACCAATGGAGTAGTGAATAGTGAGTAAATTCAAAGCAAGGTTTGCTAATGAAACGGCAATAAAACTCCATTCATCACAATCTGGAAGACTGTCACCCGTAAAGAGGGAACAACAGCTCTGCTCAGCTCTGAACCGAGCCACTTTCACACAAACTGATATTTCTACTCTGCAGAAAGACCAGGGTCCGCTGACAGCACTCTGAAAAATAGCGACCGTCTATGTTGGAAACATCCACGGATATTCAGAACAAGGAAGAATGCATATTGAATAAAATTGGACGCAGCAAATAAATTGAACCTGTATTCCTTTTCACCACAACAGCATGAATGAGCGGGGAGATGCAGAGTAACATTTACGGACCAGAGCAGCAATCAATAAGCTCCACCATGTTCACACACAAGTCTATCATACTTTCTGTCAGGTTTTTGTTAAACAGGGATCCTTCCCGAAGATGGTGAAGGTCATAACTGCCCCCCACCCCCACCCGCAGAAACACAGTGAGGCCAGAGACCCGATGGAGCTGTCCTAGAACGCGGAATGCTTTGCTCCGAAAATATCTGGTTTGCCGTGCGCGACCGAAACGGAGCTCGATCACACACAGGCCAGGTGTAACAGCTGCCAGCACATGTGGTGTGGTTTGCGGCCGGTTCAGACCTAATTTTGGAAAGAGACTGGATCTTAGTTTCAGGGGAAATAAGTGTTACAGGGAGAACGCTGGACAATTGGGTTGAGAACGATATCAGCCATGATCGAATGGTGGAGCAGATAAGATGGGCTACAAGGTCTCACCGTCCTCTTAGGTCTTCCGGTCTCTCGTCATCCTGTACCTAAGGATATAGAGATGGAGTTAATTGTTCGTTCCGACGTCCCTCGGTCATAACTGGGCAAAATGAGAGATGGATCAGGTCTGATACAAATTCAGACACTGGGAAAATGTTTGGAAAGGAAGTAATAAAAGAGGACCTGAGTATAATGTTGAAAGTAAGGAAATATTCAATACAAAAAGTGGATGCAGAACGGCCGAGGAAGATGGGCATGGAAAAAGAAGCGCCACCGGTTCTGAAGTCTCAACTCTGTTTTCCTTTTCAAGATGCTACCGGACCTGCTGAAACTTTCCTGCAGTTTCTCCTTTTGGTAGTGAGACAGAATATGGGAGAGTGAACCTGGCCCACACAGCTGTCTCTGCTCTGATGTTTGACTTCCCCATTCGACCAGATCCCTTCTGCCCAACACTGAGACCTCAGCATCCTGGCCCACCACCGTTACTGACAATAAACTGTCCATTGCATAAATTAACATGGCCACAAAAGAAGATAATTTTTGGTGTGTATTGGCAAACGTTCAGGGAGAGTTTCCTGAGGTTTCCATTCCAAACTTCTGAATCAGTTAATTTTGGTTCAGGATGATTTGGCAGGGAACCGCCACAGTCAGTCCTCCCAACAAATGGCCATTCGCATTCTGTGCATCTGAGCATTTTGGTTGGTGTAGAATCTCCCGCTTTAAAAGGGTCATCATTCATCGTCTATTTGGCTGCATCGATGAACCCGCGTCTCACACTTCAAAGGCAGTTTTACTCGGAAACTGACGTGTGATCAAATGAAGTAGGAACGAGAGTATGCAGCCATCTGTTCTGTGGTGATACTGCAAATGAAATGGAGAGCTGGGATCTTGTGAGGAAGTAAAAGCAATCAACATAGGACTCGAAGCCACAGCACTGAGATTAAGGGTCTTATGATCTACCGACTGACCGAGCCAGTGCGCTCGCTTCTTGTTCGTTTGTCATTTCATACTAAGCATAATGCAAATGGCACATCAATTTGCAAGTTCCAGTTCACTCCGCCCAATCACAAATAACATCATTCACTCCTTCCATTTGTCAACTGTTATTCCTTCAGAAAATTTCAATCTGTTTACACTTGTCTCGGCCTTTTAGAGATAAATAATAATAATTTAATATTTCTACCCTCATCTTTAGGCTGCTGGTGTTCATTCCCTGTCACTCTGGCAGACGGCGAATCAATCGGTAAATTATTTCAGTAAACCTAGTCGTTTTTGTTACAGAGTGAAGGGAATCCCATCTGCCTGCAGAGACTCAATACTCACAATCAAAACTCTCTTTGTTTTTCTTCCGCCTACAATTTTTACAACTTCTTGTTTTCGAGACAAAAGTGTCGTTTAAAAATAAGTTCCAAGAACAGGAACGTTTTCCAATCTTCTGAAGCCGTTACCAATTTAAACTGGATTTTTGCCCCTTTCAAATGGTAGCATCCGTTTCTGAGGAAAGATTTTCTATGAGCTGTGTCCCAGGGCTGGGCAGTGAACCGCTGATTGAAGCTTCCTGGCCGCTTTCGGCTGGCAGCAGGGGATTGGGGAGAGTGAGGTTGCATTCTGCTCTGTGGTCATGTCTCACTCCTTGCGAATTAGGGGTGAATGATAAAGGAAATCTCATGATTGCAGTATTAATGCGTGATCGGTTTCAATGCTTTATCTGAACTATTTGAGGCTCTGTGTCTGGGTGGGCTCGAAGCGCCAATCTTAAAACCAAACGCACTGAGCAATTGAGACACAGGAACTGGAACCAAAAGTGGGCATAAACACATCCGAAGGGGAGTGTTCAAGGGGATTTGAGGAGGCTTTTGACAGCAGGAACTCTCAGTGTTTTCAGAGTCTGTCGCTAATTTCCCTATTATATCGCCGAGAAGATCAAAGGCTTGAGAAGTCGCAAACACACAAATGACATTACTGCTCGTGAGATACTGTTTTAAAGGGCAGGATGACGTTGGTAGTGGTGGGATGCGAACCCACGTCTCAACAAAGACTGGAACGTTAATCCAGCACATTAGATCAATCGGCCACATTACTGTACAAACTCGGCAGTTATTTAGTAGGATTTGCAAGCTTTGCATGTTTGGGACCTTAGCACAAAGCTTAATAGACTGTGACAAATTTCGCTGGAGCTTTAAAGCTGAGGGATGGCCGTAGTGAAATTTATAAAATCATGGGGCGGGGGAGTGCGACCAACAGAGTAAGTAGTGAAGTAGTCCTTTTTCACAAGGCACGCGAGTGCAAAGCTGGATAGCATATGTTTAACGTGAGAGCGGTAAAATTTAAAATGGATCTGAGGGACACATGATTTTCATACTTTATTTTTGCGTGTGGAATGAATTGCCACATTTAGTTGCAGAGTCCGGTACACTAACGACATTTCATAGGCATCTGAATTGGGTTATAGGCAGGAAGTGATCGGAGAGATAAGGGACAAAAAATGGAAACTACGTTTAGATTAATTTCGGATATATGGTCAGCAAGGAAAAGTTGGATTGGAGGGTCTGTTTCCGTGATCGGCGTCTCTGAGACGCTCCAGCAGCTGGCATGATTTTGCATAGAGCGTTTACAAGAACGCATGTCACATTACTCTCACTCCACGCATTTGGCTATTTGAGTGGAGGGTGGATTGTTCAAACCGGACGAGAGATGCAGGTTTTCTGGACTTCCGCTGCCAATTACCATTCTTATTGACACATTCCCAAGTTCTCCATCAAAGATTTTGGCTGAAGAAAAGTACCTCACAACTCGTGTTACCCACTCAGCTCTCCAGCGAATCCAAAAACTGACAACTCTTAACGTGGAACAGAAGCACATCCGCCAAGCACGAGACCATATTGACACACCTCAGCATGAATGCTGTCTGTAAGGCAGTACGATCCATCTGTGTCATGAGCTGCTCACACAAACGGCAGCCAGGCATTTTCAAACGGTGCTTCCGAATAAACTGGAGCTTTAGTGCATTGCCACGTTCTGGAAAGTGCACAAGTAACATATAAAAAAAGTAACAAAATGAACATGAAAGGTGAAGGTTATCTTTTACATTCTTGAGTAGATTACGTCAAAAATACTCTTGTGCCTCCAGCTGATCGGAAAGGCCAATCACCAGCATCCCTCACCAGGGCTGCAATGAAGGGGTCGTGAGAAATACAAAAATGTTTCACGTCAATATTGCCCTCCTCGTCGTCACCACAACAGATTCAATGCAGGATTTGGTTTCGCAACAGCGGTGAAAAAATGATCTCCATTCACTTTCAGGGAAAATGGTGAACAACGTAAATTGTCTGGAGTACGAATAGCCAGTGCAGGCTGCTTATGTCCGTATTATACTGTTGTACATATTTTCGTATGAAAAGGTACATTTCAAAGAGAGTGCTTGTGGCTGTCTATATGACAATGGCACTCGTTGCCCTTGCTGTGACTACCGTCCTCGGTAGTGTGGGGGTTGGTGTCTTCACCTTGCACGTGGGAGTTCAGGATGCAATTCTCTGCTGCAGAAAGCTGTAGTGTTTTGGAGCAGAACGATGTGAAGCTCGGGTGCTTCATGGAGTTGGGAAGCTGGGAAGATGGTTTGCTGTCTTTTCCTCCTCTTTCTGGGAGACATCCTCAGGGCTGCAGAACACCTTGTGAAGCATTGATGTGCACTGGTGGTTGGAATTTATAAGCTTTCATTCACTCTGCTTCCGCTTGATGGGATTGTGGTTGTTGGTACATTGGTTCCAGATCAATGTGATTATTGAAGCAATCCGTTGATGAGTGCCGTTCTTCCAGAAATTCTCTGGCTGCCTTTTGTTTGGCCTGTCCTATTATTGCTGTGCTGTTCTCAAGCAATTATTTTGTTCTCGTCATCTGTACATATTGACATTAGGGACAGTTGGTCATGGCAATTAGTGGCTGCTGTACACATTCCTTCCAATAATGGATATCCCTGCAACTGGTGCCTGGAACAGGAACGTCACGATGACGAAATGCCACGAGGCAACATACAAACCATGCTTCCCTATGTGAAAAAGAAATTCTGAGAACTGACGGCGAGACTCGTCTGAACACAGCACATAAACAGCGAGACAGCACATAAACAGACAGTCATGCTCAGCCATCAACTCACCAGAACACACGACCCAACACTCATCATGTGCAAGACAAAAGTTTACAAGATTTCACAGCGGGACTGCACGAAGCACTATATAGGAGAAAGAGGCAGACAACTTGGAATCTGCATTCATAAAGTTCAACCAGCCTGTAAACACCACAGGCATCTGTATCTTGTAACTACTGGCGGGACACTGCTTGACTCTGATTACAGGGCTTGTAACTGGGAGTATATAACTGGCTGCAGCACTGGTTGCAAACTTGCGTGAGGTACCGCCTGATGGAACAAATGTAAATCTTGATTCCTCATTGAGAAATACATCCAAAATCGTAGACCAAACAAGTTCTTCTGTTGTGTTTCTGGTGCAGTTCCTGACATGCCCTTTGGCACTATACTCATTCTAAGCTTCTCGTTTGTTCGGTGCGTGCTTCCATGATCGTATCGTGGGCAATAATCTGCGGTTTATGTGAAATAACGTGCGTTCGAAACACAGGTCCAGGAGTTTCTATTTTGTTTTTCTCTTATGCGCAATTGCAACAAAGTAACTGATCAATTAATATTGGAAGGTGACACATTGAGGCGTGTGAAATGCCAAGGTTATAGTGATTACTTTGATTCAGGAAATATGGATGTAAAATCTGTTTGAGTCGAGATGAGGAACATTGAAGAAAGATTTCACCAGCAGGTGTAGCTTACAAGCCCACTCGCAGTTACCACAATGCAATGTAAAACGTACAAGAAAACAACTACTGAGTGTGAGCAATAGAAGATGGCAACAATCATGGATGATCTTAATGTCCTCTCTCCCATTCTCGGTTCCATTGTAAAGAAAGTTTGGAGAACAATAATGAATAAATCATATATGTCCCATAGAACAACACAAGCTATATCTTAGTCATTGATTACATTACAAACGACTTAGATTGCGTATTTTCTTGATAACCATCTCTTTCATCGTGAGCATCAGGAGAAGCCATAATTTCGCCATCAATAAATAAATATGTCACCACCTTTTGTTGGTTTCAAAAACACTCAGACTCCGCTGCACTGCACGTTTTAGAGTTTCTTACAATTTTCATAGTAGTTTGTCTTTTGGTTCTTCCCAACAAAGTGTATGACCTCACACTTCTGACAAGAATCCGCATCTGACAAAGTTTCTTCACTCACTCATACGATCTAAATCTGTTTGTAGATTTCCAAGTACTCACCACAATATGACCGCCCACCTATTGTCTATTGGCAACAAAACTGGACACGTCACTCTGCCACTTCCTCCAAATCATTAAGACAGAGCCAAGTCCTTGATGCTCGATGACTGACCATTCTAGCTTTCACTAATTATATCTTTCCAACTTGAAAACGGCTCATTAATCCCAATGCGATGACCTCTGTTCAATAAACAGTGGACAGTCAATGCTGATTTATTACCCAACAGCATGAAAACCTTTATTATGCAATGATCTTTTATATGGACCCTTATGAATGTTTGCTGAACGTTCAAATGAACATTACCTAACATCTCCCTTGATAAACCCTGCTGGCAATGTTAGCAAAGAAATCTGACAAATTACCAAGTGTGATTTTCCTTTCAACAAATAATGTTGACTCAGTTTGACTGCAATAATCTCTTTCAAACCTTGTGCTTTATTTCTTTTACACCAGTGTCTAACATTTTCCAAATGACAGCAAAGACATCAGAGCAGCTGGAAGCAATTTCGCCCATCAAGTCAGTGACAGCCCCCAGTGAGATCACGGCTGATTTGTTAAATCCTTGACTCTCCCTTTACGACTTATCTCCCTGTTCCTTGATTCTCGAATTGAATAAATATCTATCTATCTCATTCTTGAATATACCCAGCCTTGTCAGCCGTCTGTTGCAAAGAATTCCACAGACTTGTTATTCCCTGAAAGAGAGAATATCCTCCTCAACTGAGTGTTAAAAGCTTGACCCCTTCTGCTGTAATAGGCCCTCTAGTCCCACATTATCCAGGTGCAAATCAGAGCAGAATAAGCAGCTGAAGTAAGATCTTCACTATCCAGTGCCAGCTGTGAGTATTTGAAGCATTTTTTTAATATCTGTTAAAGCAAATAGACCTGATTTGCACATGAGATGTGCCACAGATGAATCTTCTTCTAAAGCACTTCTTTGGTTGTAATCCAGTTGGCAGTGAAGGGACGTTACACAAACACATGGACATTTTTCTGGCTCGATCCATTGCCGTGTTTATTAATCTCTCTGCACATGAAATGGATCCTTCGCAACCACTTAATCTTTCATGTATGTGTGTGTGTGTAATTCAACTTGATCTCCCATCATCCTCCTCCGTTTTGAACCAATATAGGGCTACAGCGAATATTCGGACCATGTTGCAGACAGTACAAAACAAATGCTGGTGTTTCAGCTTGGAACACTACATTCCATAAAGGCATAATAAGCAAAAGCCGTACCCACGTAGTCATGGTCGACTGGTTAAGGTGATGGATTTGAAATCCATTGGGACTTCCCCGTGCTCGTTCAAATTCTACTGCCTAGATTTTCAATGACATCCCACAAGACGAATTTTCGTTCAAAAACATTGTGGCAAAGGCACAGACAGCACGAGCTGAATACTGTCATTCTCTGCTATCAAATTCATTCATTACACACCAAGAGTTTAGAGATTATTGTAATTCAAAAATGTCGTAATATTCTTTTTTCTTGTGGATTATGAATTCTGTTTAGAATTCGATAACTTTATCACGTATTGTGGGAACAAATGTTACCTTCCCTCAGGCCAATGTGGCAGACGCATTATCCGGCGTATGTGAACCCAGATCTGCACATTCCAGCCAGGGGGAGTAGAAAACCTCTCAGCAGCTACACTATCATACTGTCTCTGAATGTCAGACTTGCCGTAGAGCAGAAATTGTAAATGAAAGATATAGAGGACAGAGATGAGGCCAATATGAAAGAGGGTGAAGTGGATTCATAGAGACAAAGAGAGACAAATAAGGAAGATTGAGGTAGATATTGAAAGAACCAATTCTCCATTGAACACGGTTTCCAATTGCAGAAAGGAAAAGAGAAAAGCTAATCACTTAAGCACAGCCTTTTACAAGCCCACAGCAACCGAAACAGCAAAGGAGCTAAAAATGTACATTTACATTTGGAAACGTGACTGTTGACATCTAATGAGACATTTTGATAAATTTGCTGATACCGTAGATATAACTAATCATTTCCCCGACATTATAATAGAGGAATACTGAACTACAGTGGATCTGGATATAGGTTTGCGTGTTTAGCTGAAAGGTTCAGTTTCGGACGTTTCATCACCATACTATGTAACATCGTCAGTGAGCATCCACAAGAAACACTCCTGGTGATTCCTGCTTTCCATTTAAATTTGGTGGTTTCTTTCGGTTGGTGATTTTATTTGCTGCAGTGGCCATTTCCTGTAGCGATGTCAATTCTTGTCATGATGTCAATTCGTGTGGTTATGTCATGTACTGTTCTTTCTCTCCAGCAGTTTAAAATGCGGTCCAAGTCTATGTGTTTGTTCATAGAGTACCGGATGGAATGCCATTCTTCTCGGAATTCTCGTGCATGTCTCTGTCTGCTTTATCTTAGGATGGATGTGTTGTCCCAGTCGAAATGATGTCCTTCCTTTTCTGTAACAAAGGATGCAACTGAGAAAGGGTCATGCCGGTTTTTTGGCCTGTTGATTTTCATGTCTCCTGGTGGCTAGTGCTCTGTCTGATGGTCCAATGTAATGTTTGTTGCAGTTCTTGCATGATATTTTGTAAATGACTTTAATTTTGCTTGTTGTCTCTTTTGGGACTTTCAAGCTAATTAATTAATTAATTAATGATGAGCTGTATCCTAGAACTCTGTGGGAAACTAGAGAAGTGATTGCTGGGCCTCTCACTGAGACTATTGTATCATCGATAGTCACAGGTAAAGTGCCGGAGACTGGATGTTGGCTAACGTGGTGCCACTATTTCAGAAGGGTGGTAAGGTTAAGCCAGGGAACTACAGACCAGCTCGCCTGTACGTCCGTGGTGGGAAAGTTGTTGGAGGAAGTCCTGACGGACAGGATGTGAGTGTATTTGGAAAGACATGGACTGATTTGGGTTGTCAACATGGCTTTGTGTGCGTGAAATCATGTTTCACAAATTTGGTTGAGTATTTTGCATAAGTAACAAAGAGGATTGATGAGAGCTCAGATGTAGATGTGATCCATAAGGACTTCAATAAGGCGTTCGACAAAGTTCCCCATGGCAGACTTATTAGCAAGGTTATATCTCACAAAATCCAGAGAGAACTTGTCATTTGGATGAAGAACTGGCTCAAATGTAGAAGAAAGAGGGGGGTGGTGCAGGGTTGTTTCCAGACTGGAGGCCTGAGACCAGTGGAAAGCCACAAGGATCTGTGATGAGCTCTCTACTTTTTGTCATTTATATAAATGTTTTGGATGCGAGCATCAGAGATTTAATTACGACTTTTGCAGATGACACCAAAAATGGAGTTGTAGTGGACAGCGAAGAAGGTGACCTCGGATTATAACAGGATCTTGATCAGATGGGCCAATGGGATGAGCAGTGGCAGGTGAAGTATAATTCGATTAAATGCGAGGTGCTGCACTTTGTGAAAGTAACTCTTGGCAGGACTTACACTCTCAATGGTAAGGTCCTAGGAAATGTTGCTGAACAAAGAGATCTTGGAGTGCAGGTTCATAGCTCCTTGAAAGTGGACTCGCTGGTAGATAGGATCGAGAAGATGGCGTTTGCTATGCTTTCCCTTATTGGTCTGAGTATTGAGTACAGGAGTTTGGAGTTCATGCTGCGGCTGCACAGGACATTGGTTAGGCCACTGTTGGAATGTTGCATGCAATTTGCGTCCCCTTGCTATCTGAAAGATGGTTTGGATCTTGAAAGGATTCAGAAAAGATTTACAAGGATGTTGCCAGGGCGGGAGGATTTGAGATATAGGGAGAGGCTGAACGTGCTGAGCTGTTTTCCCTGAAGCTTCGGAGGCCGAGGGGTGACATTAAAGAAGTTTAGAGAATTATTAGGGGAATGGATAGGCAAAAATGACAAAGACTTTTTTCTTGTGTTGGGCAGTCCAGAACGAAAGAGCATAGGTGTACAGTGAGACAGGAAAGATATAAAAAAGACCTAAGGGATAATATTTTCACACAGAGGATGGTACATGTATGGAATGAGCTGCCAAAGGAAGTGGTGGAGCTGGAACAATTGCAACATTTAAAAGGCATCTGGATGTGTACCGAAGGCTATAATTCCATGCTCTGCATCTATATAACTCTATGAGTCTATCAGCTGCTGTTTTAGTATGTTGGTGGGTTTGTGGGCATCCAAGATGCCAAGTGATTGAGTCGTCTGGTAGTCAGTTCCGAGATGTCTTTTATTTCGGGGAGAGTGGCGAGAGATTTTGGACGCATTCGGTCTGCTGTTTTGGTTTCTTCCTGAAAAATCGGCGGACTGTGCTCATGGGTGCCCATTCTTTTTCAATATTTTTGTAGCATATTTTCGTCAGCTCTGCGCAGTACCTCTGTGCTTCATTATGTGGTGGCTTCTTGAAATACTTCCCTGATGCAGCTTCGTTTGTGGATGTTGCGATGATTGCTTCTGTTGTTCAACCTATGCTCCATATGTGTTGTTTTCCCGTGGACGTTGAAGTTCCCCATTGGTTGTTCGCCCTACTGTGTCATGCTGGGAATGTCAGTCTGTTGTTGTTTTCCTCCTCTTCAATGATCATTATGCCAGTACGTGTATTATTGATGGTCTTGAAGGTTTTCTCTAATTTGTTTAGGTTTAATGATGACAAAGGTGTCATCCACGTAGCTGACCAAAAGTTGGTTTGGATGGTTGGCAGAGCTCTTTGTTCATGTCTATGCATTACTGCTCATCAACCTGATATTGGCGAACCCACGGGTATTTCGTTGGTTTGTCTGTAGGTTTGTTTGCTGATGTTGAAGTGGGTGGCAAGGCATAGGTCCACTAGCTTGACGATTCTGTCCTTGCTGATGAAGTTGATGGTGTTTAGTGTAAATGTTTCTGGGTCTACTTACAGTATAGTCAGTATTTCCTTGGCAAGGTTGATATTAATTGATGTGAACTGGACTGTTACATCAAACGAGAGCATTATTTCGTCCTCTTCTATGTTTGTATATTTGATGGTCTTCAAGAATTCTCAGGTGGAGTGGATTGAGTGGCGTGAGACTTCTGCTAAGTGTTTTAGTCTTTAGTGTTGCTCCTTGGCCAATTCGTAGGCCCACAAACCCACAAATACACTAATACAGCAGGTAATGAGGTTGAAAGAGCGTATACAGTCAACAAGCAAAACTAATGTCATTTACGAAATAGCATGCAAGAACTGTAACAAACATTGCATTGGACAAGTAGGCAGTAAACTAGCCACGAAGATACATTTACATCAACAGGCCACAAAACGACATGATCCCCTCTCAATGCTATCCTTAGGTACAGATAAAGAAATATACCACTTCGACTGGGACAACACATCCTTCCTAAGGCAAGCCAAAAGAGACACGCACGAGAATACCTGAAGCATGGTATTCCAAACGGAACTTTATCAACAAAAATATCGAGTTGGACACCACTTATCACGTCCTGAGAAAAAAGAACAGGAAATAACATCACCACAGCAAATGCAAACCCGCAGGAAATGGCATCACCAACCCAAAGAAACCCAAACATTTAAATAGAAAGCAGGAATTATCAGCAGTGCCTCGTCCTGAGGCTCAGTGAAGCTCTCACCTAATATGGTGATGAACCCTCTTGAAAATAGATCTTCTGGTTCAACAATCAAACCTACGCCCAGAACCAGTGTAGTAACGTATTTCGATATTATAATGCCAGGATAATGAATAGTTTTATCTGTGGAGTCAGTATATTTTTTTAAAAAATATCATTAGCTGACAGCAGTCCCATTTGCAAATGAAAACGTACTTTGTTGGCTCTATTGCTCCTTGCGTTGCTGTTTATGAAAAGCTGTGCTTCAATTGTTACTTTTTTTGTTTTCCTTTCTGTCAATTGACAACCATGTTCAATGGAGAATTTGTTCATTCAATGCCTAATTCAATGTGTCTCTGTTTGTGTCTCTTTGTTTCTGTGAATCCACCTCACTCTCGTTCATATTCTCCGATTCTCTGTCTCTCCAAATCATTCATTTCCTGTTTCTGCTCTACGACAAGTATGACCTTCGGAGACAGTGTGAGAACGGAGCTGCTGAGAGGATTTCTACGCCCCTGGCTGGAGTGTGTAGATCTGGGCTCACATTCATTGGATAATGTGTCTGTCACGTTTACCTGAAGGAAGGAAACATTTATTCCCTCAAAACATTATGTAATTTTCGAATTCTACATTGAATACATAATCCACCAGGGAAAAAAAATCACCAAATTTGTACGATTACGATAATATATTTACTGTTAGTGTGTACTGAAAGAACATTGACAGCAGAAAGTGAGGGTGATCAGCTTTTGTTGTCTTTATCATTGCCACAATATTCCCTGGCCAGTTTGCAGTGCCAGCAGACTCATCTTTGTATTCAGACCAAACTTGGAATGAAGTAGTGGGAATAAGAGAGGAAGAGAAGCAAACGTTCCGGTGGAACACAGGAATCAAATTCTAATTTGAATCTGCTGATAACAGCATTCACTGTTGGGGACAAAACAGTTGGAGGAAGTAACGCAAACGGCAACACGTTGAGTTGTCACGTTCGGGATGTTGAATCAGTAACACAGCATGAGCGAGAAGTTTGAACAAGGAGACGTCGACCCAGACAGGCACTAGCGGGAGCAGAACGTGGGATGTCCTTGTTTATTAGGCAGGGCTTTAACCAACAAAGACATGGCAGCCACCCCGGCAGACTTTCCCATCCATATGAACAATCGCTTAACCACTCGATCTCAGGAACTCGGAGATTTGTTTATATAATGCTGTTTAATGAGAATTGCATTCAATCCCTGCTTTAGCAGAAACAGACAGCTCACAGCAGAACATTTTCCACTAAAGTGCACAGAAAGAGATCAACTGCTCTTGCATCGGTTTTTCTGTTTCAACTAACGGGACAATCAGGACGCGTTGATCTGTCGGGGCCCATTAACTGCGTGAACACAGAGAGAGAGAATCTCACGCCAACAGGAGCAGGGTCATTGTGATGAAATTACCCAGGCGTGGTGTGTGCCAGTATAAATGTGGGCAATAAAGACTGACCCATCAGCACCGACAGTGACCCTTGTACCATAGCTCCACACTCACTTCCTGCCTCATGACTCCCAGTTATCATTGGCCTTCACATTTACTTCACTTCTGCACTTCCCTTCCCAACTTTTTACACATTGGTTCCAGGCTCCCGGTTCGAAACTGCAACATTGTGAAACGGATTACGGGGAAATGGATGCCACTCAGTGGAATAGGATTCAATGCCAATCTCTCGCCAGAGCTGGTGGAGAGGATGGGTTAATTTGGTGAACCCTTGAAGTCATTTGCACGGAGGTACTGTCATGAAGCCGCGAGGTAGGGGGTTTCAGAATTTTGATCTGGCAACACTGAAGGAACAGCGACAAATTTCCAACACAGAATGGTGTGGTGATTGGAGGGGCAGTTGATGTCTTAGTGTTTCCGTGTATAAGGTGCCATTGCCATTCCAGATGAACGCAATCAGTCACTGGGCTGATTCTGGCGGGGTGAGAATGGGTGTTATTTATATAACCAGGAATTTGCTTCCGTACAGATAATTCACAGGAAGAGAAATGAATCTTCGTCCTCTGACTGGGAATTGTACACAGGTCTGGGAAAATGCAAACTCTTACTGCAAAACAGGGTACCCCAGTAATGCTGACAGGAACCCTTGCGACCTGATATGCACACATTCTTTAACCTGTTATTCACTTCCGGACCACCTCCAGCAGCAATGTTTCTCTCTCCAACCTTCCAATCAGGTGGTTCTATACCGCTGCTTTTCAAGGTGAAGAAAGCGGAGCTGTGATAATCTGACGTTTGTTATTCAGCAGACGGACGGCAGGGGAGAACATAACTGGCTGATGTTAATCGGATCTCGTTTTGAGGCGCTGAGCTGCGGTGAAGTGACGATATCTATAAAGGCATCTTTCAACTTACCCGACTAAATATCCAGGGCTAGAGACGAGCAGAGGTTTCTCGCTGACTCCAAGGGTCCATTATTTAATCCCTTGAAATAGCGCAGTGACGGAGAGAAAAAACGGAGAAAAGTTCCAACAGTGAAGAGGATGACTCTGAAGCCGGCACGTGAGGCCAAATATCTTTCCTTTGTCACTGAAAGGCATTGCATCACAAAGTGGAGATTTTTGTAATGAAACAGTGACTGCGATTATCTTTCATGATTTTTCACATTGTGAGAATTCCCATTGCTGCACATGTCCGTGTTAACATCAGAACACTGTAGCATGAGGGTGTTTGTAGCACAGGGCCAGAGGCAAAACAGGTTTGTCTCTTGGTTGGTTTGAGTACACTTCCTAGCTTCTTTATCCTTCCAAACTCATCTTCCTTATTATACTGAAGCCGAAATGAGGTATGAATTGCTGATCCACAGAAAGGAGAATCATTTCACTACCTCACATCAGCAAATGTCCCCAGTAATACCAGAGTCAATCTCACAACGCTGTCAGAGGGGTGGAAGATGAAATAGTAACAACTGCTGCTCATGGACACCTTTAATTTCACAAACCCACCGACCCAATCATTGCAGCTCCTGGGAATGAAAAAGAAACAAACACAAAAACGCAATCTCAGCTTTGCGAATATTTAAGAACTCTTAGGGACGCGTAATCAAGAGTATGATGCATGAACTGTCCGACAGAACAGGGATAGTCTGTAAATTTGCCCTTTCTTTCCGGGGGAGAAACGATGTTCACGGCGAGATTAACTGTTCCGAGATATTGATTCCCGTCAGAACTGCTCAGTTTTGCAGTTGTGCCTGTCAGGAACAATCATTCCGAATTTTCTACCTGGAATTCGTACCCGGGCAGGGTTGGGAGATGCGCCGAATCCTATATATTGTACTACCAGGGATGGAGGCAAGAAAGCTTCCATTGCTAGTTAAGGAAACATGTTTAGGCTTTTCTAATATTCAGTGGAGGTAAGTTTCTCCTATGAAGTGATGTTGTCATCGAGTTTTAACAACACTGATAGAGGGTCAACATCCTGTTTTCTAGAACTTGCCCTGTAGACTTGAATGCTCTGCAGTTTCAAGTGGTGATTTTAATAATATTTTCCCTGGAACATTTTAACCTCAAATGACACAACAAATCGCACTGAAGCTTGTGATGGGAAACAAACACAAAAGTAGCTGAAAAAGTTCGCCAGTTCTGGCAGCATCTGTGAGGAGAAATCAGAGCTAACGTTATACATTAAGTGACCCTTCCTCAGACCCAGGTCTTTCAGCAACATCTGCTTCTGCCTGAGATTGAAAAAAAAAATGGGTTCATGCACCCTCGGGGAACTGAGCCTCATTTTTACCGACAGAGAGAATCATGCAGGCACATTCCCCCGAGAGTGGCAGAGGTCTCAGGGGTGACCAAATCCAGGAGGTATGATTTCACCCGCTTGGCTTATTTGTCCTATTTCAGACTTCAACAGCAGCATGTGTTTGCAGCTAAGTGCTCCTATGGATGTTGGATGTGGCAGTTGTACAAACATTCACACTTGCCTCAGGGAGGCGCAAACCAAAATCCCTGTTTGAATATAACCTGGTGTTGTGCGATTTTTAACTTTTTAAGTGACGTATTTCTACCAGACTGCAAAAGTTCCTCTGAAAGCTCATTCTGTGCACGCATCTCCCTATGTGTGAAATAGTTGCACCTTGGATCACTTTTCAATTTTTCCCATTTTCCCATAAATCTGTGGCCTCTAATTCAGGACTAGTTACACGGATAAGAATTTATATATTTACTCTATCGACACACCTCATGATATTATAAACACCTGTACGTTCATCCCTCAGCCTCTGATGCTCCAGTAAAAACAGCCTCTCCCTGTAGCTCCTATACTGTAATCCTGTCAACATCCTTCGAAATCTTTTCTGAACTCTTTCAAGGTTTTCAACATCCTTTCCATAGGAGAGAGACCAGAATTCCCCACAATATGCCAAAAGGTGACAGAACCTATTTCCTCCCAAATCTGATAATCAAATCTCTGGCTATTAAAAGAAAGCAGCAGAATGACTTCCCTGCATGTTACAGTCCCACATCAGCGGTGTCAGCTGCAGTTTCTGGATGGGTAATCGGCTTGAGACAAGAAAAGGGAGGACATCACGAAACTTAAAAACATTGGTAGCTTGTGAGAGGTGGTGGTGAGCCGAGTGGAGCCAGACTCAGTATGAGTGCTGAAGACTGGCTCTCCTGTTTATATTGGTACAAACATCACTCCGAATGTATCAACTACAGTGACTGTGTTTTCTGTGCTGTCCTTTGAAAACATCAGGGTAAAGTGAGGACCACAGATCCGGGAGGTCATTCACTTCTTCAACTTTTCACACAATTTTCTATGAAACTGAATTCAGTTTAAGGTCGGATCGACAGATCCGTTTTATCAGACTTTCCAAGGACTTTGCTACCAGCATCATTCAGGTGGAGATTGTCGCATCGGACAGTTGAATCCTTCGCCACTTCTGAACACACAATCCAATGAAATAGCACGCATTTCTCCCTCACCAGTCTTTCAACGACACATATACCTGGAAAGCACAGCAGTTCAGACTATATCCGAGGAGCAGAAGAACCGACGTGTCAGGCATATGTACTTCATCAGGAATGCAGCTGGTTGGCCATGGAGCTGAGAGACAAATGGGAGGCGGTTGGGGCTGGTGCACTGTGGCTGAGAATGCAATAGCTAGACGAGGGCGTGGAAAACGTTATAGGTTGGAGAGGACGGTGGAGAGGATAGATGGGAAAGATGCTGGACAGACCAAGAGTGCGGTGAGGAGTTGGAGACTTGGCACCAGCATAAGGTGGGGGAAGGGAATGGTGACAAAACGTGAAATGCACGTTAATCCCGTTGGTGTGCAGGATGCCAAGGCGGAAAATTAGGCTTCAATCCTCCAGGCTTCAAGAGGAAAGGGTTTGATGATGGAGGAGGCCCAGAACCTGCATGTCCTAGTGGAGTGGCAGGGGGATTTGAAGTGTTCAGCTACACGGTGGTGGGTTTGGTGTAGGCAGCCTAGAGATATTCACATAAATGATCCACAAGTTGGCGTCCTGTCTGCTGATGTGGAGGAGACCACATCGGATGCAAGGGACACCATCGATGACATTTTTGGAAGTGCAACGAATGAACAAATGTCATCAACTGTGTCCGTTGGATTGATTGTCGTCTCCCAACCCGTTCCAGCCAACTCTCTGTGATACCCATAATAACGTACCCGCCAATTTCAAGGTCGTTGACTTGTTTCTTACACTGTGTCTATTTAAGTGTAACACTCTCACTCCTGGCGGGGGACTGCTCCTCTTCTCAGAGATATCCCCTTTCCTGCTATGCCGGAAGTAGATTTCTAATACTTTCCATATGTTGTGTCCAATTATTTGATGTGCAATCTTTAAACTCTGCAGAGTCCCCACTTCTTTATCTTTGTCCACAATTTTCTTTGCAACTGAAACCAACTCGCATGATTTAGTTTAAAGTCCTATCGACAGACCCCATTTATCAGATTTTCCAAGGACGTTGGCACCAGCATCATTCAGGTGGAGACTGTCGTATTGCACATTAAAATCCTTCGCCAGTTCTGACCCCAAAATCCAATGAAATAGTACGCAATTCTCCAACACTAGTCTTTCAACCGCACAGTTACATCGTTAATCTTGCTGACCTTGTACCAATTCGTTTAAGGACCAGGCAGTAATCCAGAGATAATTCCTTTTGTGAATGTTTTCTAATTTAGCACCAACCTAAATTCAATCAGCAGATTTTTTTTATCTCTTTCCACCTAAAACAACACCCGGATTATTCCTCTCCCACTCAATGTTCATCTGCAGCCCAGATGAGTATCCTGAAAACGCGCACCAAACAGGCACTACAGCTTTCGGGCCCCTTGATTCTGGCAATAGGGAACAGTCTCTCTTTCCTGGCAGCTACCATCCCAGATTATAACATTACTCTTTTCTCCCACTTTTTGAACGGCCACCACGACCATATTTCCATGCTCTGTTTGCTCATCCTCCCTGCAGCCAGCATTCTCATCCACACAGGGAGCAAGTATCTCAAACTTGTTGGAGTGGCTGCAGGGCAGAGACACCTTTATTACTTCCCTGTGGTGTCCTCTACCTGCCTCACTCATAATCATACCCTTCTGTAACTGATCACTGACCGATTTGAGGTTGTTAATCTAAGGAATGTGACTATCTCCTCTGCAATAACAAAATGTCTGTCTCAGGTTTAAAGTTAACAAATCATCCCGTATCCGCTGCTGCTTGTGCAAGTGAGTTCCCAAACATCCGAGAAGTACAGTGTGTAGACATGCTTCGGAAGATGCACCTTGAATGTTTACCTATTGGGCCATGGTAACTAAATAACATTTTGGTGACCATCCGAACGTCCTGACTAAATGCACCATAGACTCTGAGGTGTAAAGAAAAGCTGTAAGATTCCGAAACCTGGGTGATAGCGAGTTCAATCTTCAGACTGCAGTTATTGAAACAACAACTTTCCTCTATCATTTTTAGTTTAGTAAAATACAGGCTGAGACTTTTCAATGAAAACTGATCCATGTCACCAGGAAACGACTTTGAGGGAGGAAACATAGAACATAAATCTGCTGCCTGGAAAATAACAGGAAAATGGGAATGGAACACCGCCCGTTGTTTTTAATCGCACGCAGATTCATTTTCTCTCGTTGTCTCTGTCCTGAATACACCCTGTGACGTACTGACTCCAATCAGTCACGCCAGAGACAGGTTTAGAGCTGAATCCATGAAGCAGGACGGCAAAGCCCAAGTTGAAGGGAGCTGATGCAATGAATTGAAGAAGTGAGGAATGACGGAGTCAGAGAGAATAAAATAGAAAGACAGAGGAGGACGAGAGATAGAGTAACACCGAACGAGACAGAACAGACATTAATAATTGACCTCTGTTGTTAGACATAAAGTAAATTTATCGCAGATCGATAACTTACATTAATCGAGCATAACATCAAGTGGATGGCTGTTGGCTTTTGGCGCATTTGACTACTGATCACAAAGTTGTGTTCAAATGACGTCAAGCTCGAGGTGTGTTGTGAAGGTTACCTCCCTGAATTTAACATGACAACAGAGTTTGCGGTCTACGATATTCACTGGAAAGATCTTACCAGCCCCCTTCGATCACACGAGATGGTTTTCTGTCAGTTTTACTTTTGAACAATGTTTGTGGATGTGGAGTGCCCATTGTTTGAGTAAATGCTCAGTTCTGCCAGTGTAATAAGTAAAATACAAACTGTTCATCATGGGGCACAAACATACATCCACATCCTTCTGGGCAGCGCTTCGTTCATTTGGTGACTGCGTGGTGTTAATACAAGGTACGGATGCTTTATTCCTTCATATATCCAATTTTATGCTTCAATCTATCAGGAGATTGCACCTCCTCCCGTTATAGCAGAATGAAAGGAGTTTCAGAAAGAAATGATTCTTTGTAATAGCAATTCTTTCCTGTGACAGGACACAGTTAAAGTGAATTTCATATTGGGTCGGTAAAATCCAATTGTATACATTTATTTGATTTAGTCTGCTATTTGTTAAATATAATTGGGCGAAGAACGCGGCTGTGTGAAAGCATGTGGGGAATTACTGCCTGGAGTCCTGTGCATGAAACATATCAGAACTGAGCTTATTCCCATCTCACAGAAAAGAGTCTATATGAAATAGATCGTAGCAGACCGACTGAGAACAGCATAAAGGGCATTCAGACTTTTACAAGCATATCACGACCTCTGTGTGAACTTCACCAATGTTATACACAATATATTTTTGCATCTACTTACTGGAAGTACAGCAAATTGCAGTGCTCGTGGAACTTCCAGGCAGGAAGAGACGGGGCTACACACCTTTCATTCCGAATGCTCCACTCAACTCACCTGTGGTCAATATGTGGAAGGAAGTTTCTCAGTGATTCAAAGAAATACTCAGTTTTCCATCTAGCATGTTGCATGTCACATTGAGAATGCTGTCATAACTCTTTCATTGCTGTTGTGTAATATGCTGTCGGGCAAATATAAACGTTGGCAAACGTCCCATATTCTGTTCTTCCAAATCAGATTTCACTCAAAATCACAAAGTGTGTCATAGCGCAGATGGAGTCTATACAGCCCATTTTCGCACTGCAGGCTCTCCAGTGCCATTCCATTCTTCTCTCCATGTAATTGTGAATATTGTTCCTTTCCAATTTAACATCGAATTACCTTTTGTGTTTTTCGAAACTAAATCTTTGTCAATGTCAGACAGCGATTTAAGGACATGTGCCGCTCCCTGTGTGAAGGCATCCTTTCACATGTCATCTCTACTTCTTTACCTGATGACATTTAATTTCTGCCTCGTCTTTACTTTCAGACTTTGGAGCATTTTGCCTTCCTTCTTTCCTCTAACTAGTCCTTTCATGACTACCATGACTTCAGATTCAAAAACTTTGGATCTGATAAAGCACACCTGGTCAGTCAGCATCAGGAGCAGGAAACCCGACGTTCCAGACATAAGAGCTTCGGCAGGAATGAAGGGAGGTGTAAGGGTGTTGGAAAATAAATAGGAGGGTGGGTGGGGCTGGAGTGGGAGCGGTGCTGGGAAGTCAATCAGTAGATGCAGACTGCGAAGTGATCGTGATAGGTCCGAGCGGAGTGTGGAGCTGAATGGTGAGAAGGAAGATGGACAGATAGGACAGTCAAGAGGGCGGTGCCGTGTTGGAGAGTTTGATCTGCGATGGGGGGATAGGGAGGAGAGATGAGGAATCTGGTGAAGTTAATGTTGATGCCAATTGGTTGTATATTCCCATTGAGGAAGATGAGGTGTTCTTTATCCACTCATCGAGTAGCATGTATTTGATGGAGTACAAAGCTTAGGACTTGCATGCCCTTGGAGTAGGAGGGGGAGATGAAGTAGTCAGCTACAGCACGGTGGGAGATTTGGCGAGAAATGTTCACTGCAAAGCTCTGCACATTAGCGCCCTGTCACCCCAGAGTCAAGGAGACCACATTGAGAACAACGGGCACTGTAGATGAGGCGGTTGCATGTGCTGGAAAATCTCTTCCAGATGGAGAAGAATCCTTTGAGGCGGTGGAAATTGGTGAGGCGGGTGTTGAGGGTCCAGGTTTTTTACCTCTTGTGGTGGCAAGCGAAGACATGATTTCAGCCTTCTGTTCTCCATGGAGAACTGACCGAACTTTCCAATTTACTTTCACAGCTGACATTGCACATACACTGCACCATTCACATCACCCTGATCAGTACTGTTTCAAATCCCTTAGTTTCCCCACTTCCTGAAGTTTCACGAGCAGAATTGAGAAATAGTGCAGCTGAAGGGTTAATTGAGAGTCGGATTGACTGTGTGAGCAATCTGAAACACATGTGTTCACTTTGAAGAAGTGATTCCCTTTGTCGTGTTTGCTGCAATAGAAGCTCTTCCTCATCCCGACCTCAGTATCTCCGATCTCATTTACAGAATTTTATTTTTCAGAAAATCGAACGAACATTTTCGTGTACTTGCAGATATAACACATGTGCCTGTCTGGGATTTGAAACACATATCTAAACCACTGAAAGCCTGGAAGAAAATCACACTCCAGAAAATGACACTCGGGGTGTAAGGAGCCATAGCATGGTGGCATTGCTAACTGCGCCAGCAGCTGACCTTTTCCAAGAGTCAAATCGATTTCACATCACTCTGGAATTCCAAACATTAAATTGAATCCAGAATATCTGCTTCACATTCTGTCCCCCTGCTCACTGACGCTGTTCTTTTCCCGTATCAAGGAACCAGGCTGTCAACACTGGCGAAAGTGAGGACTGCAGATGGTGGAGAACAGATTTCAAAAGTGTGCTGCTGGAAAAGCTCAGCAGACCAAGCAGCATCCGAGGAGCAGGAGAATAGACGTAACGGGCATAAGCCCTTCTTCAGCAATGAGGCTGATGTGCCAACCGGGCTGAGATAAAAGTTAGGGGGGTGAACTGGGGGAGGGGCGCTGGGAATACGATAGGCGGAAGGAGATGAGGGTGACGGAGATAAGCCGGAGAGGGGGTGGGGTCGGAGAGTTCGGAAAGAAGATTGCAGGTCAAGAGGGCGGTGCTGAATCCGGGGGTTGGAACTGAGATAAGGTGGGAGTTGGGGAAATGAGGAAACTGGAGATATCTACATTCATCCCGATTGTTTAAAACGTTCCTAGACGGAAGATGAGGTGCTCTTCCTCCAGGCGTCGTGTGCCAGGGTCTGGCGATGGAGGAGGCTAAGGACCTGCATGTCCTTGGCGGAGTGGGAGGGGGAGTTACATCATTTACTGTATCCGCTGCACATGATGTGGTCTCCTCTACACTGGGGAGACAGGCCGCCTACTTGTGGAACGTTTTAGGGAACACCTCTGGGAAACCCGCAGCAACCAACCCAACCGCCTCACAATTTAACTGCCCCTCCCACTCCGCCAAGGACATGCAGGTTCTTGGCCTCCTCCATCGCCAGAACCCGGCCACACGACGCCTGGGGGAAGAGCACCTCATCGTCCGCCTAGGAACCCTCCAACCACACGAGATGAATGCAGATTTCTCCAGCTTCCTCATTTCCCACTCCCCCCACCTTATCTCAGTCCCAACCCCGGATTCAGCACCGCCCTCTTGACCTGCAATCTTCTTCCCGACCTCTCCGCCTCCAATCCCCTCTCCGGTCTATCACCCTCACCCTCACCTCCTTCCACCTATCGCATGCCCAGCGCCCCTCCCCAAATTAGCTCCCTCAACCACCTTTTATTTCAGCACGCTTGGCACACCAGCCACATTCCTCAAGAAGGTCTTATGCCTAGAACGTCGATTCTCCTGCACCTCGTATGCTGCCTGGTTTATTGCGCTTTTGTCTCCACTGGGGGACAACTTAACCGTTTTGTTTTTACTTGCAAGCTGTGCTGGGAGATGGCAGAGCCCGTTCGCATTTCTGCCTTAGTGTCAATTACTTACCTTCGGTAGTATCAGTTACACGGCAGGAAATGAGCAAATCTGATTGTGGGTTTTCTCCAAACGTCTTTTATGGTCGAATGGAAAGATGATGAGCTGGCAGGAGAGAAAGAAATGGACCATGGAGATTCTTCCCCCACGTAAATTAGTGTGAGCTCTCTTGTGTGCAGTCTGTGTGTTGTTCCGAGGTCGTCTTCATCCATAAATCTGCAGAAAGTCTAATGCAACACGGGTGTATACTTCTTTCATGCAACCGGGCAGTAGTTAACATCTGCACCCCAAATTTCCCAGATGAATAGAAATCAAGGGAAACACTCGCTCACTGACAATCAGAACCACGGTCCTGAGCTGCGCCGCTTCATACAGACCAACACGGAAGAGAGGGTTAAAAGTGAGCCATTGTTTCTCCCTTTGTCCCAGAGACAGTGAGATAGACGGCATGCGTCATTCCCGGGCAGGCAGGAGCCATTCAACCTATCCAGTCCACGACGACTCTCTATTAGTGTATCTCTTCTGAGGTTTTTCACAATTGTTGATACATGCCGAAATATTGAGGAGATGTGTCTCTGTGGCGATGCTGTCTCCCATCTGCTGATTCAATTGCCATTCATGTCTGAAAATGTAATGAATTACGGACCTGAGTAAGTGTCCAGAAAGCGTAGGTTCGAATCTTACCTGGCTCGAGGGCAACGCAGGTATTTATTGCATTTAGAAACCAATAGTACTCTTTGTTCTGAAGCTGAATTGTCTTTGGCTTCATGATCTGCAGAAATCTTCAGTCAATTTCCCCGAGAACATCAGAGACAATGTTCTTATGTAATTACAGGAGGGGAACTCAAATTGACCTACATGCTCTGCATGGGCATCTTGCCATTTCAATAGCTCACTGACCCAATCACAGCGATTCATGGGAATGGCAAGCAAACAATGTGAACAGCAAGTCGCAGCTTTGAGAATCTTTCGAAACCGGTATCCAAGGACAGAGAAGGGTGAACGTTTCGACTGAGCAATTCAAAGAAGGCAGTGCTGCAACAGTGGGAAATTGGAACACTGAATGAGACAGTGCTGGTCCAGGCAATGTCGCCCAGCGCCATCTACCCTCTCCCTCTCCCCTCAGGCACAACAACAGACCACCACGCAACCGAGGCAGCTTCAACAGACAGCCTACACTGTGGCTGATCCCTTCCCCCATGCTCCAGAAACTAACTAGTGCTATCGAGAGAGGGATTTTTCGCAGGCGATCTCAAAATGTCTCTCTGCGCAGTATAACCTCGATGTCTCTAAAATATTAGAGGAGACATTTGCAGCAGGTCAGGCAGCATCCGAGTATCAGACGAATCGATTTTTCGTTTATAAGCCCTTCATCAGGAATGAAGCTTGCGGGCAGGGGAGCTGAGAGATAAGTGGGAGTCGAGTGGGGCTGGAGGAAAGATAGCTAAGAATGCAGAAAGTAGATGAAGGTGCGGGACAAGGTGATGGGTGGAGAGGAGGGTGGAGCGGGTAGAGGTGAAAGTTGATGAACAGTTGAAAACGGCGGTGTCGAGTTCGAGGCTTGGGATAAGTTGCGGGGAGTGGAATTGAGAAAACAGGTGAAATCCACATTTAGCCAATGGGGTTGCAGGGTGGAGCAGCGGAAGATGAGGCTTCTTTCCTCCAAGTGTCAGATAGTTAGTGTTTGGCGATGGAGTAGGCCCAGAATGTGCATGTCCTTGATGGAGTGGAAAGAGGATTTGAATTGTCCAGTAGCGGGGTGGTGTGGTTGGTGCAGGTGTTTCGGAGTTTTCCCTGTAACGATCCACAATGTGGTGTTCTGTTCGCCGATGTAGGGGAGGCCATATCGTGAGCAACAAATGTTATCTACTCTATCCGTTGCACTGGTTGTGGTCTCCGAGGCCTGATCCCTTGCAGGCACGTCTCTGTGATACCCACAAAAATAACATACCTGCCAATTTCAAACTGTGTTTCAAACTCGTTTATCTTTTTTCGTATACTGTGTCTGTTTAGGTACAACACCGTTAAAAATCACACAGCACCAGGTTATAGTCCAACAGGTTTAATTGGAAGCACACTAGCTTTCGGAGCGATGCTCCTTCATCAGGTGACTGTCTCTGAATCATAGGTACAACACCCTCACACATGCCGTGACGGCTCCTCTTCTCAGCGTTGTCCTCATAATTGCTGTTGTGGAAATAGATTCCGGACCCTTTCCATAGTTACTGCCCTATTACTTGTTGTGGAAACTTTAACCAGTGCAAAGCCCTCCACTTATTGAAGTTTTTCACGTAATTTTCGATGCAATTGAAACCAACCCCCATAGTTTACATTACAGTGCTATAAACCGACCCCAGACTTTGGCCACAACATCTTGCAGGTGGAATCTGTCCCATCAGAACATTTCCACCTGTAGTCAGTTCTGACCCCAATATCCAAAGAAATATCATGTATTTCTCCCACACAAGTCTTTCAATCGCACACTTACCTCGTTAATCTTACTGATCTAATGCCGATTTATTTCTGGATCCAGAGGTTATATCTATTTGTATCTGTTTTCTGATTTAGCGCAAACTACATTCCATCAGCAGAAACTCATTACTCTTTCTACCAATGTCAACAACAGGATCGTTCCTCTCCCAAACCAAGTTCCTCTGCAGCCCAGAAGAATATCCTGAAACCGGGCACCAGGCAGGCAACACAGCCATGGGGACATTTGATTTGGGGAATAGGGAAGAGTCTCTGTTTCCTGGCATCTGCTATCCTCGATTATACCGATATTGTTCTTCTCTGCATCGTCTTGAATCGCTCACTCTACCACATTTCTGTCCGCAGTTTGTTCATCCTCTCTACAGCCAACGTTCTCACAGCCACGAAGAAAGCTGGTTAACAGTCAGTGCATGGATCTCCTGTGGTCTTTCCGCTGAAAACAAGAAGAACAATACCGTTTTGGTTAATGTTCGGGGACGAGCTATTGGGGCAAGCAGTAAGTCGCAGGGCTCTGACGCAGAGTCTGCCCCTGTTGCATAGAAACGATGGTGGGACAGGAGGAGAGTTTTAGTCACTGGGGACACAATAGTGAGCGGGCCAGTTAGAAGGATTATTTGGAAGGAACGAGACTTATGCTTTGTGTGTTGCGTCTGGTGCAATGGTCCGTGTTGTCTCAGATCGTGTCTTTGCGGTCCTCAAGGGTGAGAGTGACGAGCTCCAAATCGGTTCCATGTAAGTACGAAAGACATAGGTTGAAAGAGGGATATGAATGTAAGGCAGAATTTCAGGGAGATCGGGTGGAAGCTCAGAGCTAGAACAAACAGTGTTGTTATCTTTGGATTTTTTTCCCATGCCACGTGATAGTGAGGCAAGGAATAGGGAGATATATAAATTGAAAACGTTGCTAAACGGATGTTGCAGAAGGGAATGTTTCAGGAACCCGGTAAGTGGGATTCATTCTGTGGAAGGTCCACAAGCAGGGCGGACATCACTTGAACCAGAGGGTTTATGAATGTCCTGGGTGGGAAATTTGCTGGTGGTATTCGGATAACTAGCTCAGCAGAGGAATGGGTTCCTGAGGTATCACTCGAGTGCACACGAGAATGAGAGTAGGGAGGGCATGGAGAGGAATTCACGGTGACAATAATGTGCTGACTGACAGCAAGCTGGTTAAAAGTGTGTCTACTTCAAAGCCAGAACAATCCGAAATCAATGTGTAAACTTGCAGCATGGATAGGTAACTGGGACTTCGATGTTGTGGTCATTTATGGGACATGCATAGACAGGATCAAGAACAACAGTTACAGTTTCCAGGATTTAGAATCTTCATTGAGAACAGGGGAGGTGGTTAAATATGGGAAGGTGTGGCTTGGTTAGTCAAGGATAGCATAACGGTGGTTGAAAGTTATCTTGGCAAGGATACGTCGACTGTGGTGGTATGGCATCAGGTAAGGAACAGGATAGGCGAGGCCACACCGCTGGAAGTTTTCTTTAGACCTACGCAGTCTTCCAGGGATGCGGAGAAGTGGTTCGGCTAAACGATTCGGGGGAGGAGTGAAAGGAACAGTTGGTCATTCTGGGGAGCCCTACCGTCCTCAGATTGAATGGAAACGAAATACCTCTGGTACGTCGGCTGGATCAGTTTTCATCCAATGTGTGGAGGAGGGTTTCCTGACACAGTATGTCGAAGCACTGACAAGAGGGGTGGCTACATTGAATCTGGCGCTTAAAATTGTACCATACCAGGTGTTTGAGTTAGTTTTAGGCGAGCACTTTGGAGAAGGTGACCATAATTCAGTCACCTTCAGTCATAATTCAGCGTTTAGTTTAGCAATGGAAAGAGATAAGTACACACCACAGAGCAAGAGCAATAGATGAGGGAAGGGCAATTATAGTGCGATTAGGCAGGACTTCGGATGCAGAGAATGGGGTAGCAAAATTAAGGGGATGGAACAATCGGAACTTGTCGCTGGTTCAAGAAATATATATTGCGTGCCCTTGATAGTTACAAGGCAGGGAGAAAATGATAAGATATAGGAACCGTGGCTTACTAAATGAATTACATTTCTTGTTCAGCGGAAGAAGGAGGCTTATGTGACGATGAGGCGAGATTTGTTCAGATGAGGCAATGGAGAGTTACAGATTGACTTATAAGTATTTAAAGACTGACATAAGAGGAACAATGAGGTCAGGTGAGCAGTCTTTGTCAGGTAGAATAACGTAGAACCCAAAAGCTTTGTATAGGTATTTGAGTGCTAAAACGATGACTAGTGTAGGGGTGGGGCTAGTCAAAAACAGAAGTGGGAAGTTTTGTGTGTACACTTTGGAGACTGGAGACGTGCTAAACGAATATTCCCTAACTGTTTTCTCTCAAGACAAAGGAGAATATTGTCGCGGAGAAAAGTGTGATGTAGGAAATTAGACTAGAAAGGATCGAATTGAGTAAGGTGGAGGTGTTATCAATCCTAGAAGTAGTGGAAGTGGACAAGTCCCCTGGGCCAGATGGGGTTGATCCGTGGATTCTCAGCTGGGAGAGACGTTGTAGACTTTGGCGTTGCACTTTGAGCAGTCCTTGTTTATATTCTTAGTACCAGATTAGTGGAGAATTGCCAACATTGTGCCCTTGTTTAAAAAGGGCAGTAGGGATGACCCAGATAATTATAGACCAGTGAGCCTTACGTCTATTGTAGGAACAAAATTTGGGAAGGTTTGTAAGAGGTGGATTTATAATAATCTTGCAAGCAATTAAACGATTGCAGTTCATCAACATGGTATCGTCAAGGGCAAGTCATTTCTCACAAAACTCATTGAGTATTTGGAGAATGTGACTAAGCATGAGGATAAGGGTACGGCAGTTGAAGCTTTCGTTTTTCATTCATACAAATGAATTACATGAAAATATGGAAAGCATGGTCAGTAAGTTTGCAGATGACATCAAGATTGATTTTTTAATGGACGTACAAAACGTTCTGTCAGATTGTAAATAGGTTTTCTCATAAGATCAGTTTCTCTCTATCCTAAACATTTAAAAGCATGGGAGAAAAGCATCATTCGTCCACCGTGCAGCGCAGGTCATCAGACGTCCATGTATTCTAGTCCCAGTTCGCAGCATTTGGCCCATAAGCTGACGTGTTTTGATGTTTCCTGGGCAAATGTCAATGATAACCTCTCTGTGATTTTAAATGACACATCAATGGGACTAAAAGATAACATGGTCATACTATGTTGTAACCCCGTTGAGGAAAATAATTCTGATGTTCACTCACAAAGGCAGACACACCAGCACATCACCGACAGTGACTGGGGCCTCAGCGTTATGTGCTTTACATCTGCAATTTTCTCTGAAAAAAGGAAGCTTCACGCGGAACACTAGCCAATTCTCCAGAAAATGTGAACCGTTGGGGGGAGCTGTGGTATGAAATCGAAACGGAGTTGAAATAGTCCAACATGCCCTCGTGTGTACCCTTAAATTTCCAACTTCCACCCAAACTGTCCCTGCGACTCCTGAGATCTGACAGGATAGCGGTCAGCAGACATTCACCACTAAAAGTAACCGACACAAGCAAACGCAAAGCACTTTCAAGTCTCATTTCTTTCTGTTTCCGTCCCTGTCACGCTTCCAGCTTCCTCTGAACATCCAACTCCGTGCTCAATGAGCTGCTTGATACTAACAGAGACAGATAATGCACGCAATCTTTATCTCGAAAGCAGAGTCAGGAAATGTTACACACAAGGGCTTACACAAGGCTGAGTAATGTGACAGCACGATATTATCGTCCTGATTGTCCTGTGGACTGATTCCAGGAATGTGCACCATACCAGTTATTACCAATTGAAATTTCCCAATGTATGCCTTGATTGATAGACAGGTCAGGAGAGAGTAATTCAAACCCTTCATCGCTCTGGGACATTTTGCAAACAATTTCCTGTTACTTCACAAACTGAGCTCCCCACAGCTGGTCATGGAGATCACTAGCACAGAAAAGGCGCCTTGGCCCACAAAGTCTGCACCTGTTTCAGGTAAT
Source organism: Chiloscyllium plagiosum (assembly GCF_037043375.1). Taxonomy (NCBI): domain Eukaryota; kingdom Metazoa; phylum Chordata; class Chondrichthyes; order Orectolobiformes; family Hemiscylliidae; genus Chiloscyllium; species Chiloscyllium plagiosum. The sequence continues at coordinate 716,531 of NW_028270188.1, read as the reverse complement.
CCCCTAACTGTTCTTATCTCATTTTGCAGCACTTGGCTCAGAGGTGCAAATGAAATCAGTAATGGATGTGTAAATTGAATGGGTCTCACCTCTTCTGGAGGTTCCTGCTTGTTCAACCCTGACTTACGATGGGTTCCTGATTCCCAATATTCCTATTCTGGCTTACGAGCGTTTTTCCCTATTCAGTGATATGAATCTCTAACAAGAAAGCAGAGAACAATCTCTTTTCCAGTTTACACTTGGCTCGCAATTACAGTCAGCAAGGTATGAAACTGCACGAGAAAACCGTAGTGGATTTAAAGCCCATCACCTCACCCACTTGGCACAACTGCAGAAGCACACTACTGAACTGGTTTGCCAGTCCTCTCTCCCTGTGGAGCTGAGGGACAGAGCATCATTCTTAGGTTTGTGTCAATTCAATCACTACAGCTTCGGCAGTATTAAACGTCCGGGAATGTATGGTCTGTGTGATCAATCCCGATAGTTGGAATGGATATTCAGTTAAAATCAAAAGCAGATGTATCAGGAGAAACTAAACACGTCTGGCAGCATCTGTGGAAACAGAAAGAGAGACAACGATTCAGAGATTCTTTAGAAGTTTGTTAGAACTCTGTTTCCCCCACAGATACTACAAAATGTGCTGAGTTCCTGCAGCAGTTTCTGTTTTTATTTCTGATTCACGGCATCCACAGCCCTTATTAGTCACAAAAGCAATATAGAAACGCTGTTATGGTTCCTCACTAGGTAAGTTTTCCGTTTGGGGAAAATATCCCTGACCTGATTAAAAACCCAAAACTGCGCAGCAAAGGAAACAGATGGAGTAAGTACAGCGACTACTCCATCCATGAGTGGGTGCGACCCACCACGCTCTCGATTAACAGCCGACCGCGCTGAACCAAAGCACCACAGAGAGTGGGAACAATCTTCTTATAGCATCTCATAAAGCAGGCGGTTCATGGATCCAAGCTATTGCATGGCCTTCACAGAATAACAGTTGTCGTTTATCAGCTTTACTTTTCCTTTCTAACGTCTGGAACATTCATTGTGGAAACTAGAGAACAGTCTGATCCCACCCTCTGCACGCACCTCCATGTCACTGGGAACCAGCTCTCCTACAACTGGGAACGACTCCCTTAGCAAATTTCAGTGCCTTTTCTGTTCCCATGTTTTCTCATTGTGCCGGAGCTGAGATGAGGTTTGAATTCCTGACGTGGAAGAACGGGAGTCATTTCAATGTTTCACATTATTTCTTTTCGCAAGAATATCAGAATCGATGTATCAGCCTCTTAAAGCATGAGAAGGTGTCGGGCCTGTCTCTGCTTAGTCGGACAGTTCACCCTTCATTCTCTTTTGAATCCACTTACCAAGGAATGTCTAAAGAATCACAAAGCTGGAGACTGGAATTTCTGTTTTGCTTCTTAATCACATTTCCACCTTCCACCGAGCAACATTTTCCCAGCATTTTTTTCATAATTCTTTGCTTTGAACGTGGTCCAGAGATGAAGAGATCATCTTTTGTGGAGAAATTCCCGACTCTGGGAACGTTCACATAAAAGCAAATAAGGTTAACGGCAGACTTCCTGGGGAAGTTTAAAATGATGTTGGAGGGAGCAATGGGGATGGGAGGGTTGATGATAAGAAGGACATTTTGCCTCTGACCAGTGCAACTCACCAGAGGACTGGGATTGAGGACATTTATTGAAAAACAACATTTGTGTCGAATACATTTTGCGAATTCTAAATAAACCCCACAGGTCTGATATTGTCTGTTGTTGGAGTAATAGAGCGAACGTTTTGAGTCAGGTCCGTTTCTTGTTCAGAACCCAGGTTTCCTGCATGTCAACAAATGAGCAGACCTGACAAAATGTGGGGTTATTGAAACGGACTTTCTGTAGTTTCAGGGATAACTCATCCACCAGAAAGTCATTTAAAATCAACAGTGAAGGAAACGTAGTCGTTTGATTAAAACCTGCGTGGGGAACCACTAATGGATATCTAATACATCGCCTTAATCACTCAGCCACAACTGTAACCCTGAGATACTGCTTCATATTTCTCGTGAAATTGGGGCTTCCAACAGAAAACGTGAGGACACTATCCGGATTTTTCAGTCTGCGCAATGATTCCAAAATCTGGGTCCCCCTGTAATTGATTAGAATGGAGGAGGCTGATAAGAAATTGGATTGAGCGACACATATTGATGAAAGACAGAGTGCTTGGGAAGGATGCATTTCATGAGCAGAGAGATTAGTAATAATGTAATGGATCGAGAAATGAAGATGTCATAGTATTTTTAAAGCGCCTTTCAGCACTATCACAGGCACTGAAGGAAATTTGAAGCAGATGTGGCGATGTCAAATCAAATGTGCAAATCAGGGCAGTTTGTTCAACCAGAAGTAAAAACAAAATGCTACAAATACTCAGAACTGACGCTGGAGACGCCAGTGAGTTTATGCCTTACATTTTGCGTTTGTTCAGCTCTGATTGTTATCCGGGATAGTACAGGACTGGTGGGCCTAGTATCAGGAGAAGGGTTTACCCAATTAAGGCACAGATGAGGAGACTGTTCTCACATCCTGAGGGTAGAAAATACGTGTTCTTATTTACAACAGAGAGATCTGCCAAGTCTGGGTATATTCAAGGTTTCAATTATTTATCTTTCTGTTAATAGCATGGTGCAAGTGGCATTGTGTAATATGTCGAAGTTTGCTGACGATAGATAATAATGGGAGAGCATGTTGTGATGAGGACGTGAGAATCTGCGAAGGTGTATCGATAGTTTGACAGAGTGGGAGAAGAACTTTGCAGATAAAGTTTCATGTCGTGAGTGTCAGGTTGGAAGAGTCAAAAGGCAGAGCACTATGAAAATAAAGGGAAAGTAGAAAAAACTTGTAGGACAGAGGAATCTGGGTGTTCCTGTGCCTAACACATAGTTTTCTGTCGTTTTTGTTCTGACCATCCATATGGTCTCCTTTCCGAATGCTTGCAATGAAAGAGATGATTTCCCGAGAAAAAATATAAATCGAAACTATAAAACGAAGACCAAGAAAAGACTTGTGCCGTTCTATTGGACAACCTTGATGGGTATTGTTCTGTAAAATTTGTTTACAATGTACCCGGGAGTTGGAATTGTGAGCTCGGGAGTGGAAGTCAGCAGATCCATGATTACTGCCAACATTTATCTGTCTTCCTCACGTTTTATTTTGCACTGTGGTTCCTGTGAGTAAACTCAGGTAGTGTATTTCCCTCACTGTTCCTCGTCACTCCCCGAAAGAATTCAACGTTCTTATCTCCTGCTTCTAGGTAACCTCTAAACATTGTACAAATGTCACTAAAACCTCCACATTTCCTATGTCTGCCTGCTTTCTTGCAATATCAATTGATCCAACACTGTCTTATTAATGCACACACGAAGAGAAACGCAAAACAACTGCTATCGACACTGGGTTACGAACGCAGATGACTGCAGCCACATCTCAGAATAGTGACAACCTTACGATCACAAACAGACACATCGAACCGCCAGGAAATTCCATATGAATACACTGCCAGAGGCCGTGCGAGTCATAGCACCTGAAAAACAACAGAAATACTCTTTTGGGAAACGGACCTGGTTGTATTTCTCAATCAGCAATCGAATTGTACACTGGTGACATCAGCAGTTCCCTCAAACAAAGAACTAACCACTGCTGCAGACGGAGGAGAAAGTGAGGACTCCATGTGCTGGAGATCAGAGACGTGAGTGTGGTACTGGAAAGAATAGCTGGTCAGGCAACATCCGAGGAGCAGGAGAATCGAGGTTTTGGGTATAAGCCTGATGAAGTATTCATGCCCGAAACGTCGATTCTCCTGCTTCTTGCATCCTGCCTTACATGTTGTCCTTTTCCAGCGACAAACTCTCCACTACCACAGACTGTCATATAATCAGAGTGCCCAGGCACGGAATCAGAGACACTCAATGCCCTGAGTACACCTACTGGGGACACATCGCGTTGGCGTTTGGGGCAAGTTGTTCTTCATGAATGAGGCTCTAGAATTGCCTGCCTCTGGGTCCTTTACAATGTTTGCTGCACTCTTTGCGTGGAGCATTGTTTGTCCACATGTGCACTGCACATGCAGGGTAGTGGGCATTTGTTCTGGGGACTTGTTGGCTGAACCTGGCTTTGGATTTATGCTCGCTCAAACATTTGAATGGTCAGAGGAGTGTGGCTGTCAGTTCTGAGATTTTGTTCATATATAAGGTGGGCCGCTTAGTGTGTCGGGACATGGCATGTCCTCCGAGCGTTGTTTGTCTGCAACGATTCTGCTGAATATCTTATGTTGGCAAAGCATTTCTGGAGGAGCCAGTGAACACCACAGATAGTTTCCCCTCGTCGCAATACACACAGTCGAAGAGAAAAACAAGTTCAACTGGGGCAACACAAAAATAATAGGACAAGTTAAATAAAGGGCGGCTAGAAAATTTCTAGAAGGGAAACACTCATTCATGGACTCCATCAACAAGCTCGTTGAGCTAAACCCAACATACCGGGACCTGAAACTAAGTACCAATACTGGCAAACGGAAGCAGTGGGAATGAACTCAAATCAAATCCAAATGCCACAGGGCAGCCACGCTTCACAGGAGTCTCAGAAGTCCTGAAGATGTCGCCGAGAAAGCGGAGCAAACGTCTGTAAACCAACTTCCCAAAACCGCCGAAAATACCCACAACTGCACCCTGCACTAGAATTAAAATCTTTACACAAACCTTGAAACCCCAAAACAGGCCAGGCTGCGCCAGCAAGGAAATGAACTCTGGAATCCCCTGTGACATGTGAAGATACTAAATACCACACGACGGAGGAGGTCAGAGCAAGCCAAGCTCTCAGATCTTTGTGCGTGTCCTTGTTAAAAATAACATCCCATTTTCCATCCTTTGGCCTTGTATGCCGTAAGCATTACAAATTCTCATGTGAATACTTCAGAAGGTTAATTAGGGTCTCTGCTGCTCTGAAACTGAGAGACAGTGAGTTCCAGATTCCAAACACTCGCTGTCTGATGAAGTTTTTATTTGCATCTACTCAAACATTCTTGCCTCTTAACTTAAATCTGCGGTTCCCTGGTGATGGACGCCTCCATCAAAGGGAAATGTTTCTTTCAATCTGCTCAATCCAAACGCCTCATTATTTTCCACATTGCAATCATGTCTCTTCTCAATCTCCCCTGCTCTCAAGAACACAACTCCAGTCTGTCGAAACTCTTTAATAGCTGCACTTCTTCAATCCAGACAATATCTTGACAAATCACTTCTGCACCGTTTTGATAGCTGTCATATCGCTTCTAATAATTAGAATTGCAGAATTGTAGACAATACCCTCGCGAGAGCCGAATGAAGATATGAAACAAATGTGTAGAAACCACCGAAATTGGTCTTTTCCAATAAGGTCTCTTCCCTTCGATACTGTTCAGTGCCTTTTTCATGAACCTAATGCTCCAATAATCTCTGGTCCATGCAAATGCAACACTATACAGGAGGTTTGATCATGCAACCACCTTATCTGATTGCATTGAGTGGTTCGAAGAACCTGATGGTGATACTGGGGCACGTTCACCGAGCAACAGTGACAGCTGCAGCACAGACTTAATGGTGTCAACGTGAAAGTGAGTGTTAGACAGTGCAAAACATCAGTGACATGGGAAGAGTGACGGAAAGGGGGGATAGTGATTGTGAAAGGGAGATAAATCTCCGTTATTGGGTGAATTTGAATCCTGATATATGACTCGCAATCATGTCAGAGAGCAGACTGGAGAGTATTTTCCCGTAAATAATGGGTTGATCCTTTTCAGTGTTTGTTTCACACAGGTGATGTGGCATAAAATGGAACAAATGTGCATTGCCATTACTCGGAAAGGAGCGGAATTTGCTGCGACCACAAAGCAGAGTACGAGCCACGATAATCAGGTGAAAAAAAAACACGATATAAAAAGCAATAAATGCAATGGCCGAGATACGTGAGGAAAAGTAACACATGCTCAACAGAGATTGGGTTGATTCTTCTTCTTCGATGTCCCCAGAGACTGTGGAGATTCCATCATTGAGAATGTTGAAGACTGAATCCGATAAGTTCCTGCAAACGATGAAATGTACAGACGATAGTGCATGGTATTGTCGAAATGCAGTGTTCAGTAACACCGAAGTTTCACATCGTTACATCACCAATTACAGGAGACAAGGAAGTAAGTATTGTTGCACTCACATCACACCGGTTCCCAGGCCTGGAATCAGAGAAATTGAGTGGCGCAGAGGCAAAGATTTAATCGGAAATGGGGAGTGGAATGAATGCTTGTATCTCCTCTGTTGTCCGGTGATGAAATCCATGAGAATGCAGTCCTTTTATGAAAACATTGACACTTCATGGAATGCGGAGGCGGGAAGCTCCAACCTCAGCTGGAGCAACTACTGTTCACATGGAGAAGGGAGCATTGGGACATCGGGTTGGCAGGTCTAACCTCACCTGGAGATGCTTCATTTGAAATGGCGAAGGATGCACTGGTCTGGGGAAAAGATGCTGAGCTATTTTAATCAGAATTCAAGTAGTTCCTGGCAGCACATATGATTGTGGATTGAGGGAGGATCTGCCCCAGGGAATTGTCTCATTTGTAAATAAATATTTTGCAAAGATTAAGCTTGTGTAGGAGTATCTGTATAGTGAGAGAACGATTTAAGTGTATCGCTCTCTGACATTCCTCGTATGTCTGACTCATCTTTTGGTTAACATTCTGGAAAGGTTTTTAATTTTTTTTTCACACTATTCAATTTCCTGCAAGCTTGTACGGTCCATTAAGTTAACCGAAACATCCAAACATTAAAGGAGATATATGATGCTGGGATTCGGCTTGAGTTTCACTAGAACTTATGGAGGAACAACAGGAGAGAGGAGGTGAAAATTATATAGGCAGACATAGGGTGAAAGGAAGCTTCATGAGGACAAATGTGCTTTATTTGCCAATTAAACTGAGCACGTCACAATGTGGTGATGGCATCTGTGACAAGATTCCTTTAAATGCCTCGATCAATTAATCACCCCGCGAATATCAGTGTCAATGTGTCGGATTCTGACAGAAGGGGAAGATGCCTGGATAGTCCCTGCTCTGTCGGTCATTTCAGCCTTTATTCTCCTCGAATTCCGCTTCACAAGGAGATTCTGAGGATTTTGAAAATTGAGATTGTGTATTTGTTTCGTTTCCTTGCCAGTCCCTGCAGCCGCAGCAGTTGAGCAGCTGGGTTTGGTAAATAGAAAGTCGTAAGAACAAACTATTTCACCTTCCAGTTCTGTGGTGACCATGATATACTCAAGGCATTTATGGAAGGGATCCTTGCACTTGCATATCAGGAATTAAATCCACATCTTAGCCTCACAGCAAATCGTCATCAGTTTGTTAAAGCCGACAGGCCTTCCTGTCGAGCCAAAGAGGATTCCAACCTACAATCTCCTGATCCGTAGACAGCTGCGTTACCCATTGCGCCTTTGGCCAGGATCTTACAGCATGCATTCATATTGCAAAGTTGTGCTGTTAACATGAATATGAACACCAACATTCATGTTTACAAGTTGAATAACCAGCAAAGATAATCACCGTCACTGCTTCACGCCAATGGCCCCCACAGTTTGAAGCAACAGACGCAAAGAAAACACGTCTGTCCCCATGAAGCTGATATTCACCCTATATCTGGGCTACCATTCAATGTGGTTACTGCTAAACTGATAAATTGCAATTCCAGTTCCCTAATTTTCGTCCATATTCGAGGTAAACTCGAGTGTCATCACAACAAGGTACGTTCCCGTTAATATTCGGATCTTTAGATGACTTTAACGATCTGTGCGAGTTCGCAGGAAAATCAATAATATGAAACAAGCTAAAACTCGCTTCTGTAAATTTAACTCAGTGCAGAGTCTGCCAATGAGAAAAGTCACAGAGTGTACAAATTGCCTTTGTTTCTCTCTGCACAGATTAGGCTCCCTACAAACGTGAAACAGACCATTTGTCCAAACAACTGCACACTGACCGTTCAAAGAGTTACCCACAAGATCTATTATCCTATGAGTAATGCACCTAACAGTATTGGCAATTTCGCATGGTCAATGCAACTGACCATTTTTTTATTGTGAGAGGAAACCAGAGAACCCGGAAAAAACCTGCACATATTCATGGAGAATGTTTAAACTCCACAGAGACAGTCGTCCAATGCTGGAATCGAACCGGATCAATGGTGCTTTGAGGGTGCAGAGAAAACCACTGAACTCCTCTACGAGTTGAACCTTTGCAGGATTTCTCTTTATAACTGAGACATTTACTTTGGGAAACATATTCCCTCAATCCTCAAATATGTGTCCTGCTAAAAACTATTTAAGTTCAGATCAAAATTGCTGAGAATCCTTTTCCTCAGATGTCCCAATGCTCCCTGCTACATGTTAACATAAGCTGCTTAAGGTGTGTTTCAATCTCCAAGCATGATGTTCAAATGCTTCCTGCTCAATGTCAATAAGAACTGCACCTGGTGAGGTTGGACCTTACGGCCTGAAGTCCAAGTGCTTCTTTCTCAATGTCTGTAAAAACGGCAGGAAGTGAGGTTGGAGCTCCCAGGCTGAAATTCAAATAAGTCCTGCTGCTCCATGTCAAAAAAATGTTGGTCCACGTGAGGCTCAATCACCCAGCCTAGTGTCACAATGCTCCCTTCACCATAACAATAGTAGGTTCTCCGGGTGAGTTTGGAAATCCCGTTCTTGGCATTTCACGCACCTCTGTACCGTCAGAGAAGGGCATCATTGGTGGTTTTCTACATCCCCATTTCCAGCTTGATTTCGGGGTTGCACCACTCACTCTCGTCACACCCATCCCCCTGTTTATCTGGATGTCGGTTTGCTCGCTGAGCTGGAATGTTCATTCCCATTCGTTTCGTCAATCTACGAGTAACATCGTCAGTGGGCCTTCGGGCGAAGCGCTGCTGCTGATTCCTGCTTTGTATTTAAAATTTTCTTTGTTCGAGCTGACAAAACGTGATTTTTTTGGTTCTTTGCTCTCTCTCTCTCTCTCTCTCTCTCTCTCCTGAGTCGTTTTAACGCCTCTTGTTAATGACTGAAACAAAGAGGTGTTTGACCGGAACTGCATGTGCCTCCGTTTCCTAATCCTCCCTGTTTAGACGTTGCTGATGTGAAGGAAACAAAATTGATACGAAGTCATTCGTAAGAAAGTCTCGCATTTCCTCAGTTTCAGTTCCAACATGGCTTAGATTTCAGCGCGACCATATGAGAGCTGTAGTCATGCAATTCATCTGAGGAAGTAAATCTTTTCATTCCTGTTGCTGACCGAATAAATGGTAAATGTGCCCTGTGCTTAAAAACGCGAAAATGTGAATTGCTGCCAATCATAATTAAGGATTTCTGGTTTTGTTTCACAAAGGTTGAGAAACGGCAGACAACGTCCCTATCAGGCATTTCCCACTCTAGATTTGGATGCAGTTGACAGAGAACATACATCAGAATCTAGTGTTCGCTGTGACCCCAAAAATTACAGTTCACCTTGAAACTGAACCAGGCCACCTTCACATGTAAAGCAAATGCAGTACGACTGGTACAGAAGTGATTAATGCCCGGTAACTGATATTAAACAGCACGGCCATCCAAGGTGTACAAATCGACTTATATTTCGGAACAGCGAGGACAGAAACTTAGAAGAGAAAGTGGTGCTGTGAAAGCACAGCACTTCGGAGCAGCAGGAGAATCGACGTTTCTGGCTTAAGCCCTTCATCATCTCCAATCCTCTTTCCACGAGGAGAATAAAACTTAATAAAGTTTCAAACAGGAAGTAATCCGGATTATTTATATTCCTTTTCGCCATGGCAGCAGATATGGGCGAGCAAATACCAAGACAGTTGTGCTGATGAGAATATCAAACACGGGTGCTCTGTTCACGTCAACCCAAAAGGCTACAGTCTGTGAAAATGGAACAAGGATGTTTCAGCTTCGTTTTGAGCAGGGGATGGCCCGTGTCTGATGTGAATTTCGGCTGGGAAAATTTTCTCTGGGGCACTGAGACGAAAGGAAGCTCATAACATCCCTCTTAAACAGTTTAGCCACGAGTACTGCAGACATCAGTTCATATTCAGGATCGCTGCAGAGACAAATTTGAAAAAAAAGGAATTCATGCAGCAATTATTTGGAATTGTATTCCTTTTCGCCTGTCACCCATAAGGAAGTAACAATAATGTTTCTGCCCTGATCTGAACATGGCCACTTTCGCTGAAGCTGATACTTCTTCTCTAGAGAAAGAACCAGGGCTCGCCGACTGCTCTTTTAAGAATAGTTCCCGTCCGTGGTGGAAACATCCGTGCATATTCAGAACAAGGAAGAATGGATGACGAAGACAATCTTACAAAACAATTAATTGGACTTGTATTCCCTTTCACCACAGCGGTATTAATGGGCTGGGACGATAAAAGGAAAGTTTACTTGCAAGAACAGCAAGCAATAAGATCGACCCATGTTCAGAAACAAGCCTATCGTTTTTTGTGCAGGACAATTTGAAGCAGGAATACTTCATGTTGAAGTGAAGATGATAGCCAGAAACACAGTGGGGCCAGTGAGTTGATCGAACTGAACCCCTCCCCCAACTCAAACGGTGATTGCTTTGCTCATAGGCGTTCGCGTTTGCCGCACTGGCATCATACCAAATTCGGTCACACACAGAGACATTGCAACAAGCTGCCAATATATGCGGAGGAGCCCGGGTTCAGACCCACGTTGGAAAACACACTGGATCCTAAAATCAGATCGTTAAGCATTGCAGGGAGAAGGCTGGATAATGGTGTTGAGATCCACATCTGCCATGATCACATGGCGAAGCAGACCAGATGGACTGAAAGGCCTAACCTTCTGGTCTCTGGCCATCAGTTACGTAACGAGACAGAAACAGAGTTATTTATGCAGATCGTGGAACCCCCGTCAGAGTTGCTAAAATGTTGAGATGGGATAAGTCTGAAACAAGTCTTATAACTATCAAAATGGCTGGAGAGGAAATAATAAAAGAGAAGCTCAGGATAAAGGTGGAAGTCAGGAGATTGTCAATAAAAAGGGAGTGCACGGAAAGGCAGAAGGAGATGGACATGAAAAAAGAAGTCCTGAAATGTTAACTCTGCTTTCCATTTTCAAGATTCTGCCAGACGTGCTGACATTTACAGGCAAATTTTATCGTTGTTACAGAAATACAACATGGGAGAGTTATACTCGGCCAATCAGCTCTATCTGCTCTTGGAATGTTTGACTGCCTCGTTCCCACAGATCATTTTCGTCCAGCACTGAAAACTCACAACCCTGCCCAACCCCACCCCCATGCCAGTTGCCGAGAATAAGCTGTTTTTTGCGTCAACCCGCATGGACCCACAAGACGATCATTATCCATGTGAATTGTTAGACATTCAGGGAGTTTTCCGTTCGGTTTCCGTCAGATCTTTCTGAATCAGTTAATTTCGGTTCAGCACCATTTGAAATGGAACCATCACTTACAGTCTCTCTCAGCAAGCGGCCAATTTTATGTACGGTTGGAGTGGAACCTGCACCTCTGAAATGGGCATCATGCATCGTATATTCGCCGACACTGATCGGCTTGTCTCGGCCACTTGCAGAGAAGTGAAGAGACTTTTCCCTCGGAAACAGACGTGTCAACGAAAGAGTGAGGCTGCCCACAGTAGAACATAGAACATAGAACAATACAGCACAGAACAGGCCCTTCGGCCCACGATGTTGTGCCGAACATTTGTCCTAGCTTAAGCACCCATCCATGTAACTATCCAATTGCCACTTAAAGTTCGCCAATGATTCTGACTCTGCCACTCCCACAGGCAGCGCAATCCATGCCCCCACCACTCTCTAGGTAAAGAGCCTACCCCTGACATCCCTCCTATACCTTCCACCCTTCACCTTAAATTTATGTCCCCTTGTAACACTCTGTTGTACCCGGGGAAAACGGTTCTGACTGTCTACTCTATCTATTCCTCTGATCATCTTATACACCTCCCTCAAGTCACCCGTCATACTTCTCCGTTCCAATGCGAAAAGGCCTAGCACGCTCAACCTCTCTTCGTACGACCTATTCTCCATTCCAGGCAACATCTCTGCACCCTCTCCAAAGCTTCCACATCTTTCCTAAAGTGAGGCGACCAGAACTGCACACAGTACTCCAAATGTGGCCTAACCAAAGTCCTGTACAGCTGTATCATCACTTCACGACTCTTGAATTCAATCCCTCTGCTCATGGACGCTTATTCACCATAGGTCTTCTTACAAGCTCTATCCACCTGAGTGGCAACTTTCAAAGATCTATGAACATAGACCCCAAGATCCCTCTGCTCCTCCACCTTACTAAGAACTCTACCGTTAACCCTGTATTCTGCATTCTTATTTGTCCTTCCAAAATGGACAACCTCACACTTGGCAGGGTTGAACTCCATCTTCCACTCCTCAGCCCAACTCTGCATCATACCTAAGTCCCTTTGCAGCCGACAACAGCCCTCCTCACTATCCACAACTCCACCAATCTTCGTATCATCTGCAAATTTACTGACCTACCCTTCGACTCCCTCTTCCAAGTCATTAATAAGAATTACAAACTGCAGAGGACCCAGAACTGATCCCTGCGGAACTCCACTTGCAACTGGGCTCCAGGCTGAATATTTACTATCTACCACCACTCTCTGACTTCGACCGGTTAGCCAGTTTTCTATCCAACTGGCCAAATTTCCCTCTAGAAGTGGAATGGAGAACTGGGATCCAAGAAGAAAATGAAGGCACCCATTGTGCAGTTCATGTCCACGACCCAGAGATCAAGAGGCGTAAACACTCAAATGAAAACCGCCAGAACACGCTTATCCCTTTCGTATACAAGTGCTGACATGAGTGGAGTTGTGATATTGTCAGCAACAGCTCGATAGAGACTGGCGCTAATATTCAGCACCACAGGCCGCTTTGCCAAGCCAGCCCACGAAAGAAGCACGCCATATCTGTCATGGCAAGTATTTCAGCATCACTTAATGTTCGACACTTCCTGCTCCCCAACACCCTCCTCCGCGCAGTAATGCACATTATTGGGAAATGAGTTAGCTCAATTGGGTGGACGGTTGATTTGTGATTCAGCGTACCATGAACACCACGCATTCAGTCCCCGGACCAGCTAACGTCATGTTGAAGTTCTCACCTCCTTAACCTGGTCCCTTGGTTGAGGCTCGGTGACGTTTTGGGTAAAGCACCATCAGTCGTCTCTCTCTCTCAAAAGTGAGTTAGTGGTCCTATAGTCTCTGGGGCAACGCCAACTTTAATTGCATAACTTTATTTGTGTCATAAGAAAGGCATAATTGGAAATCTAGCTCTGTGAGGACCCTTGTGGCAGCTTGAAGAATGCAATGAGAGAAATATTCATTAAGATGGAGATGGACAGAGTTGATTCTGAATCGAGGGGATAAAATCTGAACCCCGGATATCACGATGGTATAAGGAGGATAAGGTTACAATAAATTGGGGAACAAACTTAACTGCATGACAAACATCTATCAATCCCTTGGAGAAATTACAACAGTTCGTCTTTCCCATCTATCGCAAAATAAAACGGGAAAAGTGATTCTTCCATGTCGAAGAAGGGACATTAGGGATTGTACTTGATCCAAGGGAGAGGCATACAAAGTGTCTAAAAAGAACTCGGTAAAAACAATAACTGCAGATGCTGGAAACCAGACTCTAGATTAGTGGTGCTGGAAAAGCGCACAGTTCAGGCAGCATCCGAGGAGCAGTAAGATCGACGTTTCGGGCAAAAGATTCCTGATGAAGGGCTTTTGCATGAAACGTCGATTTTGCTGCTCCTCGGATGCTGCCTGAACTGCTGTGCTCTTCCAGCACCACTAATCCAGATGTCTAAAAAGAACAATCGACCTGAAGACTGAGTGAATTTCAGATTTCAGCACGATTAAGGGAGTGACCAAGAGGGAAAATAACGTATGTTCGTAATCCAGTGAAATACAAGCTAATTGTAGATTCTGTTGACGTTAGGTGAAGACAAAAAAAGATTAATGGAAACAAGTCCCTTACAATCAGAAACCGGAGAAGTTATAATGTGGGTTCAAGTGATGGCATATCAATGGACGATATACTGTATTTCGCTTCTGTCATCACAAAAGATGTCAAATAATATCCCTAAATTGCTGAGGAGCACATTAGAGGGAGTACTCAAAAAACATCAGTAGTTGTTGGGGAATAGTGTTGGGGAAATTTATAGTATTAAAAGCAAAGATACCACAGGAATGCTACTCTCCACCGAAGCGTACTTAACAAAGTGGCCCTGCAGTTAGTGCATCTAATACGAAACAAGGAGCGTGAACCTAAATAAAGTAATCTCAATTTTGAAAATTCTCTAGAATCTGGAACAATTTTAAATGGATTGGAAGATAGTTGATGTGACTACGCATTTTTTTAAAGAACGGTAGATATGAAAAATGGAATTATAGACCATTTAATGGTAGCTATGAAAAATGGAATTATAGACCATTTAGCCTAAAACTGGAAACCAATGATTGGATGAACAGAGTCAGTCAGCATGGATTTACGAAATGGAAATGAAAAACTACACCTGGTGCCTGTGTATGCAAATTGCTTAAAGTAAACATGCTGGTGCAGCAGGAGATAAAGGAGGCAAATGGCATGTTGGCATTTGTAGCAAGAGGATTTGAGTGCAGGAACAGGGATGTCTTGTTGAAATTGTTCAGTGTCTTGGTGAGGTCATACGTGGAGTGCTATTTGCACGTTTGGCTTATGGGGACTGCGCAACAAATTTCTAACAAAGCGATTCTTCAGATGGCAGGCTGAACTTTGGTGATAATTCGAATTTGTTCGAATGAAAAGCACTGACGTTTGGAAGAAAGGGGTAGGACGTCACAGCAGCTAATACAATTCAACAGGATGACCATGTTAAATGTAGGAAGCATTCCCTCCTGACCACGGAGTCCAGACCCAGAGGTGTGGGGTTCACACTTTTAGGATATCGGGGAGGCCATTTAGTTCCCTCAGACGGGTGACCCTCTGGAATGTTCTGCCACAGGAAGGTGTGAAAGTCAAACCACGGAATGTTTCCATGAAGAAAGTATAATTCTGTGGTCTAAAGGGCTCAAACACTATGGATCTACAGTAATAACAAGCTACTGAATGCAATAACCAGACTTGATCACAGTGAACAGTGCAGCAGGATCAAACACAGCAACAATCTACTCCTGTTTCGATTTTCTATATTTATATACCTTTAGAGATGATATGCAGAAATACATTACACATGTCTCCGCACAGATATCAGATATCATTGGATGAAAATCCTTTCACCCATTTATGAATGGTAACCTGATAAGTTTCATCACATGGACTGCATCATTTCGTCGTGGTCAAAAAGATGCAGAATCATTTTCAAAGCTTTTGGACTTGCTGATCTGGCTCTTGTTTTCGATTCAACTCTAAAACTGTTGAATATTCTAAGAAATAAACGTAGTATGATGGAAATAAGTAAACGTCTTTGGAAATTTTGTAAGGCAAAGGTGATTGGGATAGGATGGAGCAAGAATGTGCAGAAGAGGAGCAATGAGAGAAACAATGAGCTGAGGTTTGCAGTGTTTTGGTATGTGAAGAACAAAATCAATTTCCAAACCCTACACCCCATCCTTCTCAGCTCTATTCTCTCAGCTTCTTTCACACTGACAGCCAACTCAGATGCACAAATATTCACGAAGAGATACTTTCCCATCAATCCCAATCATTGACACATACTATGGCGAACAGAGATTGCAGAAACCAGGATTCAATTCAGAATGGCAAATAAAGAAGTAATTCGGCCAATCTTTCATTGCCAACATTCTGCACAGGTGTGCAGAATCTGCAAAGAATCTGTTTCATTGCAGTCAGGCTCAGATAGAGCTATGCAGTTATACAACATTGAAGTCCCTTCCACCCAACTAGTCTATGCCAACCCAAGTCCAAAATTGAACTAGTCCCATCTGTCTTTGCTTTGTTCTTATCATTAGAAAAATCTTATTCATGTATCTTATTAAAGGCCATTTGAAAGCTTTTTCTATTACTCAACCAACTTTCAAATGCTGTAACTGTACTCACATCAATCACTCCCTCAGGAAATTCATTCCACACACAAAACACTCACTTTATAAAGTAGTCTTTTTAAAAATTCTCTTTTGTCTTTTTAAATCTTCCTCCTCTCACCTTAAAAATCTGTTCACTAATTTTGAAATTCCTCATCCAAGCAACATGAACCAGCCCTTCACGTTATCTATAGCGTTTAAAACTTTATATACTGCTATAAGGTCACCGAACAATCTCCTACACTCCACTGAAAACGAGTCCCAGACTTTCCAGTTTCTCCATCAACTGCAAAACCTCCATTCTCAACAAAAGCCTGACATATCTTTACTGCACCTTCCCCAGCTTAATAGCATTCTTCCTAAATCACGACTGCGCACACTACTCCTGGCAATGCCTCACCAACGTCATGTGCTGCCAAAAGATGACGTCCCAACTCCTATACTTAACGAAATGAGCATCATAAACATCTTCTTTACCACCCTATCTACATGTCACGCAAACTTCAAATAATTATGCCCCTTAACTCCTTGGTCTTCTATCCTACAACATCACCCAAACGCACACTTTTAATTGTTTAAGTATAGATCCTCACATTTATCCTAATTAAACACAACCTGCTAATCCTTCGTCGAGTCGCATATTGATGTTTGTAATCTCAGATAACTTTCTTCACAATCGTCTCTGCCACCAATTTTGCTGGCATATAGAAATTTACTTTCCATTCTTTGCATATTTCTATTTAAATAACTTATATAAAAATGACAAACAGAAGTGGAGAAAGCACTGATCCTTGTCATAGACTGTTGTGAACAGTCCTTCATTCTGAAAACGAAGCAACCCTCACATTCTGTGTCTGTCTCATGCTATCAGAACAATTTTATATTCAAAGGGGAAGTTCAGCCTGATTCACATATGACCTAACTGAAAGAATACATCGACCATGTGGAAGCTTGTTAAAGGAATTACCAAAGTCCAAGTGAACAATGTCTACTGCTCTGCCCTCATCAATCTTCTCAGGTATTTCTCATAAATACAATCATGTTTGTGAGACACACTTTCCCTCCCTCAAAACCATGCTGAATATCACTATTTCTTCTTTAACTCAGAATGCATACAAGTCCTATCTTTTAGAATCGTTTCCAATAACTTACCCACCACGAAAGCCAGACTCGTAGTCCAAAGGTTCACAGGTTTCTCGGTGCATCATGTCTGAAATAAATGCACAACAATCGGTAATCCTCAGGTATTTGGCACTTCACCTGTGGTTATATAAGATAACATAATTTCTGAAAGGGGCCCCATATTTTACTCACAGCCTTCTACAGAGTCTTGGGATACACTAAATCTGATCCCAGAAATATATCCAAAATTTATTTTCAAAGCATTCCAACACTTCCTCTTTAGAATTGTGAACTGTTTTTAAAACATCAGTTTGAGTTCTCAAACTTCGACAGTAAAACCTGCGAGAGAGTCATGTCGTATCTCTCTCATTTACTGCGATTCGACACAAAGATAAATATTTCCAACTCTAAAGGCACGAATTATTCTTTTGCTTGTAATGCCCTTGTACATTCTCTTTCGATTATCGCGATTGAGCAAATGTATCTCACATCAACTCTCAAATAGGCTTCATGTCAACATTAAGAGAATACTGAACTAGATCTCTCAAATGTTTTTGCATTTCCCATTTCGGAAGCCTTTTACCTTTCAGAAAATAGCTTACTTCTCTACTCTTCTGCCCAATACGTCTGTCCACACACTGTTTCATACAGTATTTCACCTGCCAAATCTTTATACACTCTCCGAGATTGTCCAAGTCATTCTGCAGCCTTCCTGCTTCTTAATACGACTCACCTGTCCCCCTATCAGTGTCTCATCTGAAAACGTGATAACAACGCTCTCTATTCCTTTGACAAGATGCATAACGTGAAAAATTATGGTTCAACACAAACACTTGATGAACTCCACGAGTCACCGCCTACCATCCTGAAACAAAAACCGCTATCCCAACTCCATGTTTTCTTCCACTCAGCCACTTTTCAATCCAAGCCAGTACATTGACCGGAACACAATGCATTCTTATTTAACACCTTCCCAAAATGCACCTAGTCAAATATAGGGTGTAGGTTTGTTCGCTGAGCTGTAGTTTAGATATCCAGACGTTTCATTACCTGGTAAGGTAACATCATCAGTGGCGACCTCCAAGTGAAGCGAAGCTGTTGTCTCCTGCTTTCTATTTATATCTTTCTCCTGGATGGGGTTCCTGGGGTTTGTGGCGCTGTTATTTCCTCTGCGTTTTCTGATAGATGGCATCTAGATCTATGTGTTTGTTTATGGCGTTCTGTTTGGAGTGCCAGGCTTTTCGGAATTCTCTGGCATGTCTTTGCTTAGCCTGTCCCAAGATAGATGTGTTGTCCCAGTCGAAATGGTGTTTTTTTTTCATCCGTGTGTAGGGCTATGAGGGAGAGGGGGTCGTGTCTTTTTGTGGCTAGCTGGTGTTCATGAATCCTGGTGGCTACATTTCTTTCTGTTTGTCCTACGTAGTGTTTGTGGCAGTCCTTGCATGGAATTTTATAGTTGACGTTGGTTTTGTCCATGGGCTGTACTGGGTCTTTTAAGATTGTTAGTTTTTATTTGAGAGTGTTGGTGGGTTTGTGTGCTACTAGGATTCCGAGGGGTCTCAGTAGTCTGGCTGTCACTTCTAAAACTTCTTTGATATATTGTAAGGTGGTTAGGGTTTCTGGCTGTGTTTTGTCTGCTTGGTTTGTTCTTGAGGAATCTGCGAACTGTGTTTTTTGAGTGTCGGTTCTTCTTCAATACGTCGAAGAGGTGATTCTCCTCTGTTTTTCGAAGTTCGTCTGTGCTACAGTGTGTGGTGGCTAGTTGGAATAGTGTTCTGATACAGCTTCGTTTGTGTGTGTTGGGATGGTTGCTGGTGTAGTTGAGTATTTTTCAGTGTTTGTCAGTTTTCTGTATACCGCAGGTTTGTAATTCTCCCTTGTTCTTTCTTTCTACTGTGACGTCCAGTAATGCGAGTTTGTTGTCAGTTTCTTCCTCCTTGGTGAACTTTATGCCTGTGAGGGTGTTGTTGATGATGTTAAATGTCTCTTCTATCTTGTTTCGTTTTGTGATGACAAAGGTGTAATCTACGTAGCGAACCTAGATTTTTGTTTTGATGATTGGTAGGGCTGTTTGTTCTAGTCTTTGCATTACCACTTCTGCTATGAATCCTGATAGTGGAGATCCCATGGGTGTGCCGTTGGTTTGTTTGTATACTATGCTGTTGAAAGTGAAGTGGGTGGTGAGGCACAGGTCCACTAGCTTCATGATTTTTTCGTTGGTAATGTGATTGATGGTGGTTGGTGTGTGTGTGATGATCTGTTCTAAAAGTGTGGCAAGTATTTCCTTTGCTAGGCCGATGTTGATGGAGGTGAACAGTGCTGTAAGTTCGAATGAGATCATTGCTTCTTCTTCATTTATTTTGGTGTTTTTGATGGTTTTTAGGAATTCCTGGGTGGAGTGAATGGAGTGCTCCGACTCTTCTGCTAGGTACTGCAGTCTTGCGTGTAGTTCTTTGGTCAGTCTGTAAGTTTGTGTTCCGGGTGGTGAGACTGTAGGACTGAGGGGGGCTCCTGGTTTATGGATTTTTGGTATCCGTAGATTCGTGGGGTGTTGGTCCGGTTGGGTTTCATTTTCTGGAATTCCGTCTTGTTTAATTGACGGGAATTGTGTACTTTTCTGAGGAGATATGTAATTTTGTTTCCAAGTTGTGGGGTCGGGTTTACCCCCACATTTTGGTAGGTGTTGGTGTCTGCGAGTAGTGCATTGGCTTTCTCTCTGTGGTACCTTCTGTTCAGGATGACTGTGAGCCGACCTTTGTCTGCAGGTAATATAACAATGTTTTTGTCTTTTTTGAGGTTTTCTAGGGCTTTCTTTTCTTGTGTGTTCAGTTTGTTTCCTTCCCTTTTTCGGCTCAGAATAGGTGCAACTGTCTGTCTGATCGTTTGTTGTGTTTCTTCCGTGAGATTGTTGTCCTACAATGTGGTTTCTAATGCCGCTTGGAAATCCTTCTTGTCAGCGTCTCGGTAATTGAAATTTAATCCTTTGACGAGTACTGCTTCTTCTGTGTCTGATAGGGTCCGGTCTGATAAGGTCCATGTCCCTGTGTTCTCGGTTTTGTCTTTTTTTGAGTTTGTCAAGTTTTTTCTTCAGGTTCCGATTTTTCTTTATCTGTCTTTGTCGTTGTTCGGTGTGTATGGCTCATTTTACCGCGTCTGTCCATTCTTGATTTGTTGCTTGTTTGAATAACGGTTTTTGGCGCGCAATTTCCCAGTTGTATTTTCGGAGTCTGTGGTGGGCGTCATTGATTATTTCTCGGAGCATTCTGGGGCCGTTTTGTTCTGTTAAATTTCTGGCTTGAGGAGTTTTTTTTATCGCTGGTTTGTATTGGAGACACTTTGGCACAACGAGGAAACAAAATTACATATCTCCTAAGAAAGGTATGTATCTCCGGACAATTAAACAAGACGGAATTCCAGAAAATGAAACCCGATGGGACCAACACCCCACGATTCTACGGACTACCAAAAATCCATAAACCAGGAGCCCTCCTCAGACCTATAGTCTCACCACCCGGAACACTAACTTACAGACTGGCCAAGACAGACTATGCAAGACTGATGTACCTCGTAGATAAGTCAGAGCACTCCATCCACTCCACCCAGGAATTCCTAAAACTCATGAAAAACACCAAAACAGAGGAAGACGAAGCAATGATCTAATTCGACGTAACAGCACTGATCACCTCCATCAACATCGACCGAGCAAAGGAAACACTCGCCACACTTTTAGAACAGACCATCACACACACACCAACCACCATCAATCACATTACCAACGAAAACGTCATGAAGCTAGTGGATCTGTGCCTCACCATCCACTTCGCTTTCAACAACATAGTATACAAACAAACCAACGACACACCCATGGAATCTCCGCTGTCAGGATTCATAGCAGAAGCGGTAATGCAAAGACTAGAACAAACAGCCCTACCAATCATCAAACCAAAAATCTGGGTTCTCTACGTAGATGACACCTTTGTCATCACAAAAGGAAACAAGATAGAAACCAGGAGACATTTAACACCATCAACAACACCCTCACAGGCATAAAGTTCACCAAGGAGGAAGAAACTGACAACAAACTCGCATTACTGGACGTCACGGTGGAAAGAAAGAACAAGGGAGAATTACAAACCTGTGGTATACAGAAAACCGACAAACACTGAAAAAATGCTCAACTAAACCAGCAACCATCCCAACACACACAAACGAAGCTGTATCAGAACACTATTCCAACGAGCCACCACACACTGCAGCACAGATGAACTTCGAAAAACAGAGGAGAATCACCTCTTCGACGTATTGAAGAAGAACAGACACTCAAAAAACACAGTTCGCAGATTCCTCAAGAACAAACCACGACAAGCAGACAAAACACAGCCAGAAACCCTAACCACCTTACCATATATCAGAGAAGTTTCAGAAATGACAGCCAGACTACTGAGACCCCTCGGAATCCTAGTAGCACACAAACCCACCAACACTCTCAAACAAAAACTAACAAACTTAAAAGACCCAATGCAGCCCATGGACAAAACCAACGTCATCTATAGAATTCCATGCAAGAACTGCCACAAACACTACGTTGGACAAACAGGAAGAAATGTTGCCACCAGGATATATGAACACCAGCTAGCCACAAAACGACACGTAACCTCTCCCTCATAGCTCTGCACACGGATGAAAAAAAACGCACCTTCGACTGGGACAACACATCTATCCTGGGACAGGCTAAACAAAGACATGCCAGAGAATTCCTAGAGGGCTGGCACACCAACCACAATGCCATAAACAAGCACATAGATCTAGATGTCATCTATCAACCCCTCAGAAAACGCACAGGAAATGACATCACCACAAACCCCAGGAACCCCATCCAGGTGAAAGATATAAATAGAAAGCAGGAGACGACAGCTTCTATTAACTTGGAGGTCGCCACTGATGATATCACCTAACCAGGTAATGAAACGTCTGGATATCTAACCTACAGCTCAGCGAGCAAACCTACACCCTAAACCTCAACCTGAGCTACAAACCTTCACAAACCTTGCAACCTTGTCAAATGCCTTTTGGAAATGCAAACATGTCACATCAACTGGCGATTCTTTGTCTCACTTGTTCTTCGACTCCTCAAAGAATTCTACCAAATTTGATGAACCCCTGCGGACTCTTTCTTTACTCTGTAAACACATCCTTACAATGACATGCCACGTCACGTGTAACATGTAAACACGTTAATATTAGTTCCACAGGACTTGAATCACACTCCGCACATACTAGACACTTGCAAGGTTTCTCATCAATGTGAACGCGTTACTGACAAAACAGTCCCCAGTTACTTTTATCGTGATTCCCATTGTAAGAGCCTTGTGAAAATCTCTCGTCAGTGTGAACAGGTTGATGGGACTTCAGCTACACGGACTTTCAAAAGGACTTCCCACTGTCTTACCATTTGACAGGTCTCTTCGCAGCGTGCACACGTTGATGACAACTCAATGCCCGGCAGCTTATGTAGCACTTCCTGCATAGAAAACATGTCTCCACCGTGTGCACTTCCAAGTGACTCAACAGGTTGGACAAATAATGAATCCCGTCCGACTCTGGGAGCAGCTGAATGGTCTCTTCCCAATGTGAACCACCTGGTGCTCCATGAGGTCAGATAGTCACCTGAACCCATTTCCACAGAGAGAGCACCTGTATGCTCTCTCCTCAGAGGGAACATGCTGCTGATAGAAAAGGTCCCTGGAGGCGTTGTAGCATTTCCCACAGACGAGGCATTTAAAAATCTTGCTAATGTGAGCACATTTAGGAGGCATAAGATCCCTGGGACTTTTATAGCTCTTCGAACAGCAAAGCATTAAAACAGGGTCATCATGTATCTTATGGTACTTTCCACACTTTTGGCATATAAAATGTCTCTCGTTAGCATGAGCATTTTGATGTGACGGCAAGTCCCTGGATGTTTTACAGCATTTTCCGCACTCTGGGTATTGGAATGATCTGTATCAGCGTGAACAAGCTGCTCATACGGCATGTGAGATGACTGAGTGGATCGCTTCCCACGCAGTGGACAGGTTTGACTCCGCCAATGAGATAATGTCTCACAATTCTCTGTCTTCTATATGAAGGTAGCGACTGGAGTAGACGGAATATAGAAACCAAAAACTTGACCAGAGCGTTGTCAGAAGCTTCCAAACACTCAGGCTCCACCACCGAAAAACAGCAGCATAGCACGTTGATGTGAACACCGTTACATTTTTGGTTTGATTCGAAATGATGAGATTCCCTGAAGTGTGGAAACGCGCACTTCAGTATAACAAATACCCACCGACCCTCCAAAGAGTCACCCACCCAGGCCTATTTGCCTCTGACTAATGCACAGAAAACGTTGGGCAATTTACTGGACTTACACATTTCTGCACTGTGGGAGCAAACCGGAGCACCTGGAGAAAAGTCACACAGACAGGGAGAGAAGCTGCAAACTCCATGCAGACAGACACTTGAAGCCGGAATCGCATCTGGGCTTCTACTGCTGTGAGGCAGCAGCATTAACCAGTGAGCAACCATGCCGCACAGTGGTCTGCAGATTTCTCTCCAGTTTGCACACCATCCTGACTTGTCTGACACCCAATTCGGATCGAGCAAAAAATTCCTCAGTTAAATCATGGCAAAATTGTGGCCTTTTCTTCAGACTCCAACACAAACTCCAATACCTCGCCATTGCCTCCATGCCTCTCCCTGGCAATTGTCTGAGTGTGAAACAAACGCGTCATAACCGTGGTGAAATACTTCACCGCGAGATGGGTTTTCAACCATACATCACCATTGTCAATAAGACTGCCCAAATAAGTTACACAGCCCGAATTAACTTTGTTTCTTCTCATCTGCTGCTGAAACTCTCATGAATTCCTTTGTTCCCTGTTGAACTAACTGTTAATACACTGAGAACCTTTCTCCCACATTCCCTCTCGGCACTTCTCTGATTTTCGCTGCCTCTATAAATGAGTTTGCATGAGTTCTGTTTTATGTTTTATTGTTCCTTCCATTGCCTGCATCTAAACCACTATCCATTCTCACTTTCAGCAGCTTTATCTGTTCACACGAGCTCCAACAATGCTGCAAGGGAAGGACGTACAGGTTATTTATTCAACCAAAACTTGCACATCACCCAAACCTCTGCTCCTATGTCAGTATTTGCATCAAGTCTGGTTCACTCACCAACTCGTATTCAGACAGATACATTTTAAACTTCATCTCCTTCTATTCACATCCAGACCATAGCGTTGTGAGACTGCAGTGTGAAACACTGATACCTTCACGATTTGAACCTTTGCAGGACTCTTCTTTATAACTGAGACAGTTGCCTTGGCCAGATATTTCCTGAATCCACAAATATATGTCCTGCGAGAAATTATTTAAATTCATATTAAAATCCTTTCCCTCAACCTGATGTCCAAATGTTCCCTGTTCCTTATCAATAGGAGTTGCTCCGGTTGAGTTTGAAGTTCCCCGAGTTATGTCCCAATGCTTCCTTCTCCATTTCAATTCATACTGATACAGTTAAGCTTGAATCTCCCAAACTGATATCCCAATACTTCCCGCTGCACCATGAGAACAGAAGCTGCTCCAAGCGACGTTGGAGCCAGCCTCGGCATTTGACGCACATCTTTAGCGTCTGGGATGGAAGTCGCGCACATCGTTCGCATCACTGGAGCCACATCCGCTGATCTTCCCTATCCCGATTTCCCGTTGAGTCTTCCGGGCGACACCACTCAGTTTCTCTAATTCTGGGCTTGTGAACAGGAATTATATGGTATATCGCAGCAGCAGTTAATTGCTTTTGTGACCAAATTGGTGAAATAAGCGATGTGAAACGACATTGTTATCGGGAATACATTTCAACAATATTCTGATGTATCGCCGAAAGCTTTGATGTTTTGTAGAAATCTTTCAGTATCAGCCTTCAGCAAAATCTAAGTGAAAGATTCAGCCCACTCTGAGTAACCACATTTCAGTCACTGTTTGGCAACTATTTCTGTTGTGCATATGATGCTGTTCCCGAAATATCCCATAAGACTACCCTTATTGCTTTTTTGCATCTTGCTTTATCTTGTGGCCGCCGCAAGTTCAGTTCAAATCTGAGCCATGGCAATAGGCATCTTTCCCATTCTAGTAAACGGAGGTGGGAATCAGTCATATTTTACACGAAAATGCTTTTCGAGGAGACAATTTTGCAACTTCAAGTACCGACTTTATCACGCCTCAGCGTTTCATGCATCAGGATTCAAGCTCAACCTTTCTCGGAGATTTCTCTCTCTTCCATAATCAATAACCAACAGTTTCATACTTCCTGCATTTTCACCGAGGCTTTGCACAATCTAACACACACATTGACATTAATCAGTCTGTGCTGCTGCAGTCACTGTTGCTGGGTTAAAACGCCGAAATCCCACCGTCGCGAAGTTCCATCTCGTCGATATAATTAGACGTATGATTGTGAGACGAATTCTCATACAGTAACTTTTACGCACACAGACCAGAAATTATTGGAGCATCAGGATCAGATAAAGGACACAGCACAATACTGAGCAAAAGATAATTTATTGGAGAAAAACAGCTTTATGTGGCTTTCTGCGCCATTTATTTCATTTGTTCATTCTGCTTTTTGCCAGATTATTGTGTGAAGTTCTGCAATTTACATTGCAGCAGGGATATGATAGAATGGAATTCGTGCAGGAGATATTTGACATAATATTGACTGGTTGAAGAGACTCAGCTATGAAGGGAAATTGGACAGACTGGGATTATTTTCCCTACGGCACACCAAAATTTGAGAATATACGATTGAAGTACAAACTAGTGAGGCATATGTATCGGGTAGACGAGAAGAAGTGTTTCCTCTTGATCGATCACTACGGACTATAGATTTAAGGTTGAAGGCAGACTGAGTTGAAGAGATACGCACTAAAACCTAATCAGCCAGCTGGTGTCTGAACCTGGAGCCCACTGTCTGTCAGAGGCAGAGACGCAAAGGCCCACAACGCCTTCAGAGGTATTCAGAAGTGATTTTGTGATGTTAATCCATACAAGGCCAAGGAATGGAAAATGTGATGAAAATAAGCAAGCGGTTGCTTTTGACAATAAAACTCACAAGGAGCTTATGGGCTCTTACACAACCTGTGCGGGAATATGCTGCAGGCATCCGTGCTGGTCTAGTGGTAAGGATTCAGCGCTTTCACCGGGCTGGCCCGGTTTCAATTCCCGGCCAGGAAACAGTGCGTGTGCTTTTCTTTGACACTGGTAACAAGAAAAGGAGAGCATCTGTGGCGGGAGTACTTTCAATACCTCAGATGAATTAATGTCCTCGAGAAAATCAGAGACAATGATCCACGCTGATAAAGAAGCAGAAAATGCCTCTATCATCCTTGCTCTGTCGAACAGTTCACGCTTCGTCCTTTTTGCTACTACTTCAGGCAGAGTTTCGATAGATTCTCAATGTTGCGACATGACTATTCATGTTGTTTCCTTGCCATTCCCAGGAATGGCAGTGATTGGGTCAGTGAATGATGGAAATCGAAAGGTCCCCATGAAGAGCGTGTAGGACAATTTTAGTTCCCCTCTGGTGATGATGTAAGGACAATGTATCTGATGTTATCGGGGACATTGACTGAAGGTTCCTGCAGTTCAAGAAATTAAACATCAATTCGGTTTCAGAACAAAGAGGACGATTTTTTGTAATGACAATAAAAGCCTGCGTAGTTTACGAGCCAGTTAGGAGTCAAAACTGCACTAAACTGACGCGTAATGAGAGTCGTTATTCATAACTGGCTCAGGCACGAATGGCAAGATGATCAGCATGTGGGTGACAGCATCACCACACAGACACATTTCCTCAGTATTTGGAAATGTATCACCGTTTGTGAATAAACTCATAGAGATACAAGTGACAGAGAGTTGTCATGGACTGGATGGCTGAATGCAACAGTCTGCATAGGAATGATAGTGCGTGATTATGCCATCCCTCTCCCTATCTGTGGAACAGAGGGAGAAACAACGGCTCATTTTTGACAGTCTATGTTGCGTTGGACTCTATGCAGAAGCACAGCTCAGGGCTGTGGTGATGACTGTCACTGAGTGAGCATTTCTCTTGAATTCGCTTCATTTGGGAACATTGGTGCTCAGATTTTAACTGCTTGCCCGGTCGCAGGAAAGAAATAGACGGCCGTATTGCATTAGACATTCTGCAGGTTTTATGTATGAAGGCGAACTCTGAACTCCAAATAGGCTGCACGCAAGATAACTCATAGTAATTTACCTGGAGGAAGAATCTCCAGTATTCATTACTTTCTTTCTGGCTAGCTCAGCATATTTCCATTTCCCGGTTAAAAAAGAGGTTCGGAAAAATCCACAATCCAAGTTACTCATTTACTACCGCATAACTGATGCCACCCACCGTGATTGACACTTGGCAGAAAAGCGAACGGGCTCTGCCCGCTCCCAGCACAGCTTGCAAGTAGAAATAACATGGTTTGATAGTACCCCAATGGAGACAGCCTGGTTCCACGATACGGGGCAAACAGCAACGTCAGTGATCAGAGAAACAAGAGCGATGTGGAATGAATTTGACCCCGTGACGTGGTCAGTTGCTGGCGCATGCGTAACGCAAGCAGACTGTGTTTCATTGCTTATTGAATGTCATTTTTTTGCTTTTGGGCTTTCAGCAATTTTGATATGTGGTGCAAATCTCGGACAGGCCCATACGTCCGTTCTGCACGTGCACAATTATGTTCAATCGATTTTTTCAAAAAGTAGTTTCGATAAATGAGGTCGGAGAGCCTGAGGTCGGGATGGGGAAGAGCTACTATTGCAGGAAATACGACAAAGGAAGCACTTTTTCAAAGTGAAAGAACAGCTTGTTCAGTTAGTCAATCCCACTCTGAACAAAACCTCCAGCTGCATTATTGCTCAACTCTGCTCGTGAAACTTCAGGAACTGGGGAAATTACGTGATTTGAGACAGCGCTAA
Organism: Chiloscyllium plagiosum; assembly: GCF_037043375.1. Taxonomy (NCBI): domain Eukaryota; kingdom Metazoa; phylum Chordata; class Chondrichthyes; order Orectolobiformes; family Hemiscylliidae; genus Chiloscyllium; species Chiloscyllium plagiosum. Next base: position 688,225 of record NW_028270188.1, on the reverse strand, counting down.
ACAGGATAATGTGAATTGTGCAGCGTATGTACAATGTCAGCTGTAAAGTTCGATTGGAAAATTAGGTTAGTTCTCATTGGAGAATAGAAGGCTTAAACAAGGTCTGCCCTTGTCACCACAAGAGGTGCAAACATTCACCTTCAACAAATGCCTCACCTCTCTCCACCGGCCCAAATGATCTTTTCACATCCAGCACAGATTTTCATGCACATGCAACCATCATATTTACCGTGCCTGTGGTTCTCGACGCGGTCTCCTTAACACTGAAGAGACAGGATAGGAACACTGGATTCTGGATCAGTGGTGCTGGAAGAGCACAGCAATTCAGGCAGCATCCGAGGACAGGCAAAATCGACGTTTCGGGCAAAAGCCCTTCATCAGGAATAAAGCCACGCAGAGCGTTGCAGAGAACATCTCTAGGAAACAGGCGTTAAACAATTCCACCATGCTGGAGCTGACTACTTCATCTCCCCTTCCCACTCCAAGTGCACGCAAGTACTGGGCATCGCCCACCATCAAATACAAGCTACTCGATGAGTGGAGGAAGAACACCTCATCTTCCTCTATGGGACCCTCCAAACACTCGACATCAACGTTAACTTCACCAGTTTCCGCATTTCCCCTCCATATCCTCCCATTGAAGATTAAACCCTCAAACCCGGCACCGCCCTCTTGACTGTCCTACTTGTCCAGCTTCCTTCACATCAATCAGCTCCACACTCCACTCCGAACTATCTCCAACACCCCGCAGGCCCCCTTTTTTCTCTGACCCCCTCATTCCTCCCTTCTTCAATTCATTGTCTCAACTCTGCTCAACTTGGCCTTTCCCCTCCTGCTTCAAAGGTTCAGCACTAAATTTGTCTCTGCAGAGACTGATTCGAGTCTGTACGTCACAGCGTAGATTCAAGACAGAGACAACAAGAGACAAAACAATCTGCGTGGGGTAGAAACAAACATGGGCTGGATTCCATTCCCATTTTCCTGTTATTGTCCAGGCTGCAGAATTACGTTCTGTGTATCCACACACAAAATTGTTTCCTGGTGGCGTGAATGAGTTTGCACTTTCTGGCATCCGGCTGTCCTCATCTCTGCACAATCGAAGTCTCAGCCTGTATTTCGGTAAAGTAAAACTGGTACAGGATAATTGCAGTTTCAGTAACTGCAGTCTGAAGACAGAACGCGCTGACACACAGGTAACGGAATATTGCAGATTCTTTTACCTTAGAGTCTGTAGTGCATTTGGTCAGCACGTTCGGCTGTTATCCAAAATATCATTGTGTTACTATGGCGCATTATCTAAGCATTCAAAGTGCACATTACGAAGCACGTCTACACGCTGTGTTTGTCAGATGTTTGGAATTCTCTTGAACAATGAACAATGGTTGCAGGATGTTTTGTTAACTTTACATCTGAGGCACACTGTTTTTATTGCAGAGGGGATTGTCATACTCCTCAGATTAACTGCCTCAAATCGGTCAGAGATCATTGACAGAAGGGTGTGTCAATGCTTGAGGCATGAAGAAGGAACCAGAGCGTATTACTGAAGGAGTCTGAGACCTTCAACCTGACCAACAGGTCTGAGATACTTTCTCCCTGTGTAAATGAGAATCCTGGCTACAGAGAGAATGAGCAAACACTCAACAGAAATGTGGTCGAGGTGGCTATTCAAGAGCATGGAGAAAAGAGAAATGTCAGTAAAACTGGGGATAGTAGCTGCCAGAAAATACAGACTGTTTCCTATTGCCCAACTGAAGGGTCGCGAAGGCTGTATTGCCTGCGTGGTGCCCATTTCTCGGATTTTCAACTCAGCTGCAGAAGAACTTGGAGTGGGAGAGGAATGATCCAGATTTTGATATAATTCGAAAGAGGAATGAGTTTGTGCTGAAGGAATATAGCTTGGTGCGAAATTAAAAAATATACACAGAAAGGAATAATCTCTGGATTACTACCTGATCCATAAACAAATTGCCACAAGGTCAGCAAGATGAAGGAGGTAATTGTTCGTTTGAAAGACTGGTATGTGAGAAATGCGTGCTATTTCAATGGATTTTGAGGTCAGAACTGGCGAAGGACTGAGCTGTGTGATGGGACACTCTCCGCCTGCACGATGCTGGGGCTAATGTCCTTGGACATTCCGATCACTGGTGTCTGTCGACAGGAATTTAAACAAAGCCATTGGAGTTAGTTTCAGCTGCATAGAAAATTCTGGTTAAATTTATAGAAGTGGAGGGGTCTGCCCACTTTTAAGATTCCACAGCAAATAATTGGACAGAATGCATGGAATCGGAAAGGAATGTACTTCTGGCACAGCAGGTGAGGGAACAACTCGGAGAAGATGAGCAGTCCCAGCACGAGTGCAGTGTACGATGCCTGCTCCATCGCCAAATTTTAACCACTTGAAGCCTGGTGGAGTGAAGCCTCATCATCCGCGTTGGCACCCTGCAAACGCACAGCATTAACGTGGATTTCACCTTTGGTCACAATTCCATAACCCATTTTATGCCAGTCCCAAGCCTCCAAATCGACACAACCCCCTTTCCCATCTATCCGCTCCACCTTCCTCTCAAACCTATCACCTTCTCCCCTGCATCAGGTGGTTCTTGAGATTAAGATTATTAGACACAGTTCGTGCGTCCAAAAAGCCTGTTGGAATATAATATGGTGTTGTGTGATTTTTTTTAACTTTGTACACCCCCTTCCAACGCCGGCATCTCCAAACCACTTAAAAGTCATTTGAATTGGTAAATGAAAAGGAAGTGATCAGTGGAATATGGGGCAAGTGCTGGCAAATGGAAGTTTGGTTATCTGGTCGGCATGAGAAATTTAGCCCGAAGGTTATGTTTCTGTTGTGTAAATCTCCACGATTGATCCACTACTTCATTCTGCTTCTAAAGATCAGACAGTATTTCACGTTGATTACTGTAAATCGTAAACATTAAATGGACATGGCACAGATGGCACTAAATCCTAATGATTAAACAACCAGGGAAGATCTCCATTGCTATCACCCTGGGCACGATCTGATTCAGCATTGCGCTCTCCCATCTTTCTTTACATTATTCCTTATCTCTGTTAAAACTTATTTGAAATACACAAGCTAATCCGTCATCTGTTACAACGCAGAATTCAGTTCATGAGACACCCAACTTACAGGCGTGCTGCTGTAACGCAGTGGTGACGTTGTTGCTCTTGTCAGCCTGGGATTGTGATTTTGCACCTCCCCGAGGCACGTGTGAATTTTTGTTCAAGTGCCGCATCGAACATCAAAAGGAGCACTTTTCTGGAAACAGGTTCTGGTTTTGAGGTCTGAAATGAAATAATAAGCCAATCAGGTGTAATCCTACTTCCTGCATTTTCACATTCCTGAGGCCTCTGTCACTGCCGGGGGGGTCGTGTCTGCATGACTCTCTCTGTCGATGAAAATGCAGCTCAGTTCCCCGAGGGCACATGAACACATTTTGTCAATCCCAAACAAAAGCACATGTTGCTGGAAGACCTATATCTGAGAAAGCATCACTGAACGCACAAAATTAGCTCTGATACCTCCAACAGCCGCTGCCAGAACTGGTGACCTTTTTCAGCATTCTTCTGCTTTTGATGCCGACCTCAAACTTCAGTCCACTTTGATTGTGTCGTTTGAGTTGAAAACGTTCCAGGGAAAATATCATTGAAATGATCACTTAAACCTGCAGAGCACACAAGTATACAGGCCAGGTGCTGGAAACCGGGACAATGGGCCTCTATCAGCGTTGTAAAATGTCAATGACGCCATCATTTTAGAGGAGAAAGCTTTCTCCAATGGATACTAAAAAGCCTACAGCCGTTTCCTTAACTAATGATGGAGGCTCTCTTGCTTCCATCCCTAGTGGTACAGTATGTAGGATTCGGCGCTTCGACCACCACTGCCCGGGTCCCGAATCCAGGTGCGAAAATTCGTATTTATTATTCTTGATTTTCAAAACAGCAAACTCCGAGTAGGTCTGACGGAATCAATATCTCAGAACACTTAATATTGCCCAGAACATCAGAGCTCCTCCGGAAAAAGGAGCAAGTTTATAGACTGTCTTTGTTCACTCGGTCAAATCAAGTTTCATTCTCCTGATTCGGCTTCGCCAAGAGCTCTTAAAGATACGCAAAGCTGAGATTGTTTTTTGGTGTTTGTTTCCTTACAATTCACAAGAGGTGCAGTGATTGGGTCAGTGGGTTTGGACAATTAAAGGTGTCCATGAGCAGCTATTTGGGCTATTTCAGCTTCCATCCTTCTGACAGCGCTGTGAGATGAACTCTGGCATTCTTGGGGACTTTTGCTGATGATAAGCAGTGAAAGGATTGTCCTTCCTGCAAATCAGCGATCCAAACCTCATCTCGGCTTCAGTACAATAAGAAGATGAGTCTGGAAGTATAACGAACCTGGAACGTGCACTCAAACCAACCGAGAGCCAAACCTTTTCTGCCCCTGGTCCTGTGCATACCAAACAGATGCTGCATGATTACACGGGCATGAGCAGCAATGGGAATACTCACAAGGTGAAAAACCATGAAAGATAATCACAGTCACTTCATTTCAACAGTCTCCACTTCGTGAAGCTGTGCCTTTCAGAGACAAATGCAAGATATTTGGTCGCAGGTGCCGGCTTCACATTCACCTTCTTCTCTGTTGGAAATGTCCACAATTTTATTCTCCGTCACTGTGCTATTTCAAGACTTTGAGTAATGGACCCTTGGGGTCAGTCAGAAACCTCTGGTCATTTCTAGCCGTGGATCTATAATCCACTAAGTTGAACGATGCCTTTTTAGATATCGCCCCTCTACCGGACGCCAGTGCCTCAAAACGAGCCCCTGTCAGATTCAGCGTGTTCGGTACCTTGCTGCAATCCGTCTGCTGAAAAAACATCCAATAATATCAGCTCTGCTTTCTTCTCATTTAAAACTGGGGCGATAGAAACAACTGTTTGGATGCTTGGAAAGAGAAACATTGATGCTGGAGATGGTTCTCAAGAGAAGAACAGGCAAAAGAATATTTGCTTTTCCGGTCGCAACATAACTGATGTTTCCTTCTATCAGTATGAGTTTGCATAGCCCAGACCTGCATACAATTCCCAGTCAGTGATTGAAGATTTAATGCTCTTCTTGCAAATTATCTGAATGGAACCGAATTCCTGGTTATACACAGAACACCCGCTCTCATCCAACAAGAATGCCCTCCAATAACCTCCTCATTTTATGTTCGAAATATATCGCTCTTCCTTCAGTGTCGCCAGACCAAAATCCTGAAACCCCCTCCCTAGCGGCTTAATAACAATATCTCCGTGCTCATGACTTCAAGGGTTCACAGAATTAACTTATCTCCTACCCGAGACCTGGTGCGAGATGGGCAGTGGCATCCATATCCCAGGAATCCGATTCTAAATGTTTCAGTTTCTTACTGGCACCTGCTATCGGTTGGCGAAATTGAGAAATGAAGTGGGGATGAGAAGTAAAAGTGGAAAGCAATGATAACTGGGAGGCACGTGGCGGGAAGTGAGAGTGGAGCTATGGTACAAGGGTCAGTGTCGGTGTTGATGCGTCAGCCTTTACTGCCCACATTTATACTGACACACACCACGCCTGGTCAATTCACCGCAATGACCCAGCTCCTCTTGGAGGGAGGTTCTCTCTCTCTCTCTGTGTTCACGCGCAATGGGCCCCGAAAGGATGAACGCATCCTCATTATTCTGTTCATTAAAACAGGTGAAAACCAATGCAAGATCAGATTGTATCTTTCTGTGCACTTTAGCGAAGAATGTTCGGCTGTGAGCATTTTTTTTTGCTAAAACGGGGATTAATTTCAATTCTCACGAACAGTATTGACCTAACCAAATCTCCGAGTTTCTGTGATCGAGTGATTATGGGATTTCTCATATGTATGGGAAAGTGAGCCCGTGGTGACCCACTGTGGTTTTCTTGGTTAAAGCAACTGCCTAATAAACAAGGACATCCTACATCCTGCTCCTGATGGTGTCTGTCTGCGTCGACGGCTACTTGTTCAAACTTCTTGCTCAAGCTGCTATCGATACAACATCTCGAACGTGACAACTCAGACTGTTGCCAGATAATTTTACTCCCCGCGATTGTTTTGTCCCTATCAGTGAATTCTGTTTTCAGCAAAATCAAATTCGAATTATATTCCTCTGTTCCATAGGAACTTTTGCTTCTCCTGCTCTTTTAGTCTCATGACTTCCTTTAAAGTTTGGTGCGAATAACAAGGTGAGTCCGGAGACACTGCAGACTAGCTGGGGAATATTGTGGCAATTGCACAGACAAGACGAGCTGATCACCCTCATTTTCCGCTGTCAACATTCACTTATTGCACAACAACAGTGAAAATATTCTGGTAATTTTTTAAATGTGGTGATATGTTTTTCCTGGTGGATTATCAATTCTATTTAGAACTGGAAAGATCTGAATTGTTTTGAGGGAAGAAATGTTTCCTTCCCTCAGCCCTAAGGGACAGATGCGTTATCCGGTGAATGTGAGCCCAGACCTATTCAATCCAGTCATGGGGAATAAAAAGCCTCTCCGCAGCTCCATTCTCACACTATCTCCAAATGTCAGACTTGTCCGAGAGCAGGAATGAGCGATATGGACAGACATAGAGTTGGATAATACGAAAGAGGGTGGGGTGGATTCACAGAGACAAAGAGAGACAACAAGAGACTCATTGAGGTAGATATTGAAAGAACCAATTCTCCATTGTACATGGTCGCCAATTGACAGAACGAAAAAAAAGAAAAGGTAACCATTTGAGCACAGCCTTTCACAAGCTCACAAGAATATAAGCAGGAAAAGAGCCAATAAAGTATTGTTTACATTTTTAAATGTGACTGCTGTTAGCTGCTGAGAAATATTGATAAATATGCTGAATCCAGAGATTAAATTAATCATTTCCCTGGCATTATTATATAGAAATATATAACTGCACTGGTCCAGGATGGAGGTTTGCTCATTGATCTGGAAGGTTCATTTTCAGACGTTCCATCACCATACGAGATAACAGATTTAGTGAGCCTCCAGATGAAGCACTGCTGATGATTCCTACTTTCTATTTATATGTTTGGGTTACTTTGGTTGGTAATGTCATTTCCTGCAGTGATATCATTTCCTGTGGGGGTGTCATTTTCTATAGTGATGTCATTTCCTGTTGCTTTTATTATGGGTAGTTAATGTAGTCCAACATAACGTGTTTGTTGATCGAGTTCTTGCTGCAATATCATACTTCTAGGAATTCTCATGCGTGCAACTGTTTGGCTTCTCTTCGGATGAATGTGTTGTCCCAATCGAAGTAGTGCACTTCCTTATTTGTATCTAATGATACGCTGTCTAGGTAATTTTCCTCTGTTCTGCCACAGTTGCTCTCTGCTGCAATGTGTGGTGGCTCGTTTAAAGATTGTCCTGTTGCAGCTTCGTTTGGGGAAGTCAGTTGGTGTCAGTTTGGTGTTAATAACACAGAATGATATTTCATAACTTAATACACCCCATTTTATGTTACAATCTATCAGGAGATTCCACCTCCTCCCGTTGCAGCAGAGGGACAGGGGTTTCAAAAAGAATTGTTTCCCAGCAACAGCAGCTCTTTCCTCACACTGGACACAATTACAGTGATTTTTAGCTCAAGAACTAGAGCCAAAGCCTGAGTCTGACGACCTCTCTCCACATTAACGGTGAGCCTGAACTTTACACCGTGATGGTAAAATTCAATTCCGGACATTTATTTGGTTCAGTCCGCTATTTGTTATATTTAATTGGCAGCGAGGACGCAGCTGTCTGAAACAGCGTGGGGGATTACTGCAGGGAGTCCTGTGCATGATACTCATCGGAACTGATTTTTTAAAACAAATTCACGGGCCTATTCCTATTTACAGAAGAGAGGCTGTAAGATTTAGATCATAGCAGGCCGACAGAGAACAGGATAAGGGCTTTCATTTGACACAAGCTTATTTCCTCCTCTATCCTAACTTCACCAATGTTTTACGGTGTCTGGCTAGCACCAATGGTTGCAGTAAACCTAAAAATGTTCCTTTTTTGGAAAGGTCTTGTGATTTACACATGTAAGTAGAGAGACTATCATGGTATTCGAACAGATGAAAGACTCAAAAAACAATCAAGGTATTTTACAATGTATAATTTCAGTTACATCACACTGTCATCGTTTGCTGTAAATTCTGTGTCTTATTATTGTGCCCTCTACAACCACCTGACGAAGGACCGGCACACCAAAGCTAGTGCTTCCAATTAAACCTTTTGGACTATAACCTGGTGTTGTGTGATGTTTAATATGATACACCCCAGTCCAACACCGGCATCTCCAAATCATAAATCCTGCAGAAAGTCTAACGCAACACGGGCGTCCGTTTCCTGTGACCGTGCAGCAGTTAACATCTGAGCCCCAACTTTCTGAGATGAAAAGAATCCAAGAGAAATGCTCACTCACTCACAGTTATCACCACGACCCTGAGCTGCGCAGTGCAGACAGTCCAACACGGAAGGGAGTGTTAAAAATGAACAATTCTTGCTTCCTCTGACGCAGAGTCAGGGAAAGTTACGGAATAAACACGTAGCGTCATTCCCCTGCAGACAGAAGCCATTCTGCCCAGCCACTCCACGACGACTCTCAGTCATTGTATCTCTCTGAGGTTATTCACAATCTGTGATACATGTCCAAGCATTGAGGAAATGTGTCTGTGTGATGATGCTGTCTCCGACATGCTAATCCTTTTGCCATTCATGTCTCAAACAGTAATGAATAACGAGTCTGATTACGCGTCAGGATAGTGTAGTGTCGACTTCTACCTGGTTGGAGTGCATTGCAGGCTTTTATTGCACTTACAAGCCAATCGTTCTCTTTGTTCTGAAGCTGAATCGACATTTGAATTTCTGATCTGCGGGAAGTTTCAGTCAATGTCCCCGAGATCATCAGAGACAATGTCCCTACTGCATTACAGGTGAACTGAAATTGTCACACACGCTTTTCATTGGCACCTTTCCATTTCCATAACTCACTGACCTAATTACTGCGCTTCCTGGGAATGGCAGGAAACAATATGAAGAGACAAGTCGCAACTTTGACAATCTTCAGAAACTCTTTGTGACGTGGAATCAAAGGAGATTTAATGGTGAATTGTTAGACTGAGCAGGGATTATCGAGGCAGCTTCCTCTCCTTTAACAGGAAAGAGCATTGTGTCTGATTTTCTCGAGGAAATTAATTGATCCAAAGTATTGAACATACTCCCGACGCATACACTCTCCTTCTGGTTGTTGAATGCTGGTATTGGTAGATTTCTACAAAACATCAAAAGGTTAGGGGACAGTGCAGGGTATTGATGAAATTTATTTCCAGTAACAATATAGTTTCACATTGGTTATTTCACCAATTTCCTCCTGAAAGCACTAACTGCTGCTGCTATATATCATATAATTCCAGTTCACGAGCCAAGAATCAGAGATAATGAGTGATGCAGCCCCGAATACTCAACTGGAAATGGGGGTGGGGAAGAGGAGCGGATGTGGCTCCAGTGATGCAATTGATATGCGCAACGTCCATCCCAGATGGTATAGAAGCGCGTGAAATGCCGAGGCTAGCTCCAAACTCATCTGCAGAAGCTTCTCTTGACAGGGAGAAGCAGTGACTATTAGGATATCAGGTTGAAGCTTCAAACACATTGTATCAGTTTCTATTGACATTTAGAAGGGAGCATTGGGAGATCAGGCTTGGAGCTCCAACCTCACCAGGAGCAGCTCCTATTGATATCGAGCAGGGAGCATTTGGACATCTAGCTGAGGGATACAATTTTAATCTGAAGTGAAATAATTTCTAGCAAGACATATGTTTGTTGGACTGAGAGAATATCTGCCCGTGGGAAATGTCTTTGCTTTAAGAAAAGTCCAGCAAAGGTTTTAATCGTGGATCAACCCAGTGGTTCGCACTGTAGTCTCACAGCGTGAGGGTCTGTGATCGATTCTAGCCTCAGGCGACTGTCCGTTTGTCGATTGAACGTTTTCATGGTGCCTGCGTGGCTTTCCTCAGACTTATCGAGTTTCCTTCCTGAGTCCAAATATGGTCAGGTGGTTTGGCCATGCTGAATTGCCCAGAGTCTGAGCTGCAGTAGACTGTGGGAATAGTTCCAGTGGGATACTCTTTGTAGTTTCGATGTGCCCTTGTTGGGTCAAGTGGCGTTTTTCCTCACTGTGGAGGCTCTAATAAGTGCAGAGTGGAACGGAGGCAATGTTTTCTCTCCGTGAACTTTCTCATGTGGCTGACTCTGCACTAAGTTAAATTTCTGGATGGGAGTTTTAGCTCGTTTATTATTATTGAATTAACCGCAAACTTGTAGAGGTTATTTAAATAATCGATGACACCGAAAATTAACGGGTGTATTCAAGAAGGTGAGTATTCAATGTTTTGATTAGGCTCGAGTGTATGGAGGAAATGCAGCAAGTGGAAACGATGTTTTACAGATCAGCAGTGATCCCATTGAATAGCTGAGCAGACAAAGGCTGAATGGAAGCTTCATGTGAACTGGCGCGTTTTCGTTGGGATGCTTGCAACTTCACATCGTGGGTGCCATTGCAGTGAAGCAGCATCATTGATTATTTTGACTGGCTGATAAACTTGTGAACATGACTGCTATTGCGCATGTTCGTGTGAACATCACAACTCTGCTGCATGCAACCCCAAAAGCACGCAGGGGGCAGTGATGCAATGGATAAAGTGTCTAACTAAGCATGATGAAATTGTAGGTTTGACTCTTCAATAGTGAGACAGCAAGACTGGCACGTTTCACACACACTTACAAAACGTTGTTCTGAATCTGGGAGGACATTTGAATGCCTGATATGCAGGAGTGAGAATCTCTTCATTAGAGGACCCCGAAAACATCGCAGTCATTTCCCCAGCGCCATCACAGAAGTTTAGTGGAGATTTGGGTGTACATTTAGAGAGTGAAGGATTTGGCAAAGGCACTGGCTGCTGGAGAATATACAAAGCAACATTTGATTCGGAACAAACAGCACTCACTGAGTTGATATGAGACAAAAAGACAAATTCGAAGTGTGCCAATCATTAAAAAGTATACCTCGAAAATTATCAAACTCGAATCCTAATTGAATTGAGTATATAACAAATTTTAAAAGCCAATGATACCATCAGTCACTTTGGGCATAAAGGTCTGTGGAAAATGGAACAGTTAGGAAGAGAACTACCAAACCTAGCATATGAATACATTGCTTGAAAAATAGCTAAAAGGTACCTTTTTCGATCAGTAACCTGTGATGCAGAAAGTTCCAAGCATGAGAAAAGAAGACGCAGGAACATCTGAATAGAAGCACGAAAGTTGTCTGGTTTTGAGATAAGAAGTGTGGTTTTGTAAATCTTATTTGGGAGTTTTATCGGACTAAGATTATAGGAGGGTAGGTAAAAGATAGGTTAGAGGAAGAAATTGTAAATCGTGTTTAGTTAATGGTTCTGTTATACTTTAAGAAATAAAGTTGTTAATTTTTACTTTAAAGTATTCTTCGCCACTCGGACTTTTACAGACTACTGCAAGGGATAAATTTGTTCTCTCTTACTAATTTGAAGTTAAGCAGGAGGGGAAGCTGAAATAGTCCCACAAGCAACTCGTTGGCACCTTCCCTTTAACAAACCCAACCACCCAATTGCTGCGGCTCCTGGAAATGGGAAGGAAAGAGAAAAAAAAACCCTGTCTTAGCTTTCAAAATCGTTAGAAAGTCATGGGAAGCAGAAACAGAGGAGAATGAAGGGTGAAATGCCCGACTGAGGAGGGACTGTCGAGGCACCTTCACCTCATTTAAGAGGCTCAGAAGTTGACTCTGATGTTCTTGGGGTCATTAGTTGATTCGATACATTAGAAGGACTTATGTTCACAGATGCTCTGAATTCGTTTTTGTCTCTGTCAGGAAGGAAAAAAGCCCTTAATGTCTGACAGGGAATCGAAACCGGACCATGGAGCTGAAAACACCAAATCGTAAATTTTAGACCACGAGGGATGAATGTCAGTGTGGGACGCCCGGGTTGGTCGATAGCCTTCAAGCTCCTTTTTTGTGCTCTTGTCAGAAGCAACCGCTTGATGACATTTATCGCATTTTCCATCACCTGGCCTGTATGCCTTCACATCAGAAACTCACATCTGAATACTACTGAAAGATATGTGGGCTTCAACCACCGGCTATATGATTTCTTATTGTTTGTCTACTGCATGTCAGCAACAAAGAAGCCTGTGTTTTCGGAGAGGGAAATAAACTCGGACTGCTGCCCTGTGACTGCAGTATGGCAAACACTGCACAACCAGGGATTACTACAGGGAACTTTACATTGTTTCTTAATTACATCGCTTTTGGCATTTTTTTCCACTGGAGATAATCTTCTCCTCCAAAATATTTGAGTCATTGAGTGTTTACAGCACAGAAAAAGGCACGTCATCCCTGTTGTCCAACGCTGGCCTGAAGCCTTATGTGCTCTGACATTCCAAATATTTATCTGAATGCATGTAGCCGTCCACACAGATATGGACGATCTGATTCCAGACGTTTCATCATCATACAAGGTAACATCTGCAAAGAGCCTCCGAGTGAAGCACTGCTGGTTTAGCTGTTTATATGTTTGGGTTTCCTTGGGTTTGTGACGTCATCTCCGGTGGTGACATCATTTCGTATGTTGATGCCTTATCCTGTTTTTTTCTCGGGGTGTGGTAAATGCGATCCAAGTCAATGTGTTCATCGGTAGAGTCTTGGCTGGAATGCCATGCTTCTAAGAAGTCTTTTCCATTTCTCTCGTGAATACATAAATAGACAGCGGCCTACACCACCAGTTCTGCAAGTTCTCCATGGATCAATCGGCTGTGTGTCGGAAACAAAGACAGTGTCGAAGGGATCCACCGAATACATATAGATAGAGTACAAGGTGATATAAATAGAGATCTTCCCAGGTCGTCTGTTCATTTGGATTCAGTGCTTTGACTGCCATGTTAATTGTTCCCACTTGTAATAATCTAAGCAAATACTGACTGCATTTTCGCAACCGAATTATTCTTTGGCCCCGACTGGATCACTTCCCTGCATGTTACAGTCCGACATCCGCAATGTATGTCAGCTGCTATTGCCTGAAGTGTGCTCGGATTAAAACATGATCAGAGGGGAATGCAGGAAAAGGGAGGGACAATAGTGGTTTGCGACAGTTAAGTGTAGACCTCCTGGAGCCGCGCTCACTGTGGGTGCTGAACACAGGTTTTTCTGTTTACCCTGGTACACTGGTCACTCCGCATCAATCACCCACAATGTGCATGCTGAAGTCCGTTTTTCCTGTTTAGGTGGTACACTGATCACTCTGGATCAATCACCCGCAATGACTGCACTATGTGTGTCGTCCATTGAACATCTTACCTCGCTTCAGTGTCTCGAAGGAAGCTTTGCACTTTGAACAAGTTTTACCAAAGTCAGTTTTTCAGATTTAGATTACTTACAGTGTGGAAACAGGCCCTTCGGGCCAACAAGTCCACACTGCCCCGCCGAAGCGCAACCCACCCATACTCCTACATCTACCCCTTACCTAACACAACGGGCAATTTAGCATGGCCAATTCACCTGACCTGCACATCTTTGTGACTGTGGGAGGAAACCTGAGCACCCGGAGAAAACCCACGCAGACACGGGGAGAATGTGCAAACTCCACACAGTCAGTCGCCTGAGGCGGGAATTGAACCCGGGTCTCTGGCGCTGTGAGGCAGCAGTGCTAACCAATGTGCCACCGTGCCGCCCACAATTAACACAATTAATTACAGAAGCTGGAAGGGTCCATTCAGCCCAAGTCTGTTCTGCGATTCAATAAGCTCATGTCTGGTCTGATAAAACTGAAATACACTTTCTTGCCTTTCTTCATAAGCTTTCGTAACCTTTCTGACTAAAACTGTGTTGCTCTCAGCCTTGATTAAACTAAATGAGCCAGACCCGACAGCCCATGCTGTACAAAATTCCACAATAATGTGAGAATGGCTGAACAATAGAGTGCCTACCTGCCAGATTGGAAAGAACATACAGTCCCACTGGAGTGTTTATCGGGGAAAGAGGGCATGGTGACACTGAAATTGAATAGGTAAAGTTAAAGAAAGGGAATCATGGGAATGATTTCATAATCACACTATTGCTCGACCCTTCTCACATTCCAATTCAGTTAAATTGAACAATTAACACCATGTCTCCTGCAGCAGGCCAAGCCCTCTACTCACCATTGCATAAATAAAGCATCCTCCACACTTTGCATCACACTTCAAATGCCATAAAGCTTCATCTCGACTCAAAGCATGAGCTTGCTTTCTCTCCATGGATGCTGGCTGATCCGTTGTGATTTCCAGCATTTATTGTTTTCAGCACAGATTGCAGCATTTGCAGTAATCTGCTCCTGAATTCTTTCTCATCTCTGTCTTAAATTTGCGAATGCCATTCTGATTTAAACACTCTGGTACGATGCTGTCCTACAAGGGAACCAACCTTCCTGAATTCAAGATGTTAAATCTTCAACAAACTTGAATGCTTCAATAAGGAGTTGTTTGTTGTAACACTGTGTATGTACAGGGCAAGGCAATGGATATCAGTTTTCCACCCAAATGCTTATATCTCTGATCTGAAACTCTCAACGAATCTGACAGAACTGTTCCCTTTACTGTCTTTAATTACAGGAATTCATGTACTTTTTCACAATTTGTAAAAGAACAGGAGATCCTCGTCAGCATGGACGAGTTGGACTCAAGAGTCTGTTTCTGTGATATACATCTCTATGACTCTATCACTCGGAATCAAATCCAGAACAGAGAGGTGCAAGTGCTGATTCCTAACAACTAGAGAACTGGAGAAGATGCACGCAATGCTTGGAACTTCTTTTCACTGTTATTGTCTTCTTGTTTTGTTGCTTAGCGATAACGACTCACTGAGTTTTAACAGCAATCAGACAGTCCCTTTGGCTCATTACATAAGTGCCAGTCATCTAATATCACACTTCTAAGCACAGTTTTCAGCCCTTGACATTGTGTGTTCTAACGTTTTAAGTGCTCATCTCAATAGTTATTCCATGACTTGAGGGCTGCAATGGAACAAACCCAGTTCATTTAATCAATGACAGGAAGTATTGCTGCTTGTTGTAACATGAACACTACAAAATCCTCCTTGAAGACAGTTCCGAAAAGCAACTTTTTGTCGGAGCAGTTTTCTATTTTCACTCATGATGCCAACAGTTTTGGAGTAAATCGGCCAGGCTACCAAGAATGACTCGCATTTGCATCCCCTGTCTCATCTGTCGTGCAGTGTCTCTCGGAGTAAACCACCACCAGTTGTCTCTCTCTAATAACATTCTAGAATGGCAATGGCGATTTTACCGTTTAATGTGTGGTTCACTCACAGACTTTGTGATATTATAGACCTAGAGTAAACACGGGGCATTTTATTATCTTTTACATGCAATATGTAGGTCAACTATGCTCGTAGGAGATAAATCGAAAGATTTATTGAACGTATAATAACAATTAAATTGAGAATCTACAATGGTAGGCACATAACCAACATGACGGCTCAGTGATTAGCACGAAATAAAAATCAAAAGAACAGCGAATGCTGTAAATTGGAAATAAAACCAGACCTTGCAGGAAAGGCATAGCAGTTCTGGATGTATCTATGAAGAGAAATAAGGCTAAATGTTTCCGTTTCGCTGAAGTGTGGAAGCACCACCGGATCCAATAAGTATACTCTGACTTTTCTTCATGGTTGCAACCAGACCTCAGTAATCGACGTAGTTCAGCTTCTAGTGCTGTGCTCTGCTAACTCTGAAAGCTTTACATGGCTCTTTGGCCGATTGATACTTTTAATGTAAATCTGAATCAATATCCATCAATTGTTCGGTTTCATCTCCCCTGTCCTTGATGAACTCTCTGTCAAGCGCTATCTTGCGTTATCTCCAAGAATGCATTCATCAGTCTTAGATGTTTTATTATTCAATCCATTGACTCTCTAAATTAGCTTTCCATTTTACAGATAAACAGTTGCGATAGTGTAAGTAATTATTCACCAATTATTGATGTAGGGCGTGTAATTTGTGTCCAAATCAATAACAATCAAATTACATCATTATGGTGTTATAAACCAACTTTCCACCCCAGTAAAACAATGATATAGTAGGGAGGTTAAAAAATATATTCTGGTCGAATATTTAGTTAGCAAGGAGAATTTGAAAGTGCAAAACTTAGGTCCAGGCAGGGGTAGTTTAGTGAAGAGGTTTCACAATTCGTGGCCTTTATACCTGGAGGTTTAAGTCACCAAATCTGGAACAGTTAAATGCTAGGATATTCAGGAGGTTAGAATTCCATGTAACGCAGATAAATCGAAGGACATTTGTAAAAAAAAAATGTTATTGAAATGTGCGCACTGCTGGCTGGGTTAACAATTATTGACCTGGCCTCATTGCCGTTGAGAGGGCTGGAGGCTTGAGGACAATGCAGGTCTGATTCGAGAGCTGACGACCAAGAGCTTTTCATAGAAGGAGGTAAAGTTTAAAATGTATCTGTCCGAATAGGAATTGGTGGGTGAACCAGACTTGATGTGAATACTGACACAAGAGCAGAGGTTTGGATGATCTGTAAGTTTTGAATGAGTGGATAGCCTGTAAGTCCTTCCCTCACAGCATTGTTGGAGCTCGTGTGTACAGTTTAAACTGCTGAACGTGAGAATGGACAGTGGTTAAGATATCTTTCCGATACAGGCAATGGAAGGAACAATAAAATATGAAACAGAGCTCATTTAAACTTCTTAATAGAGGAAGGGAAAATAGGAGGTAAATAGGAGGACGGCTCGTAGAATATTAGATTTAGGTCCAGAGGAAACAAAGGAATTCAGGAGAGTTTCAGCAACAGATGAGCAGAAACTAGGTGGATTCGGAATGTGTTACTGAGATGGGCAGTCTTGGTGACATGTGATTGAAAACTCATCTCCGGTGAAATATTTCAACATGGTTATGACGCCTTTTGTACACACTCAGACAGTTGCCGGGGGAAAGGTGGAGCCATGGTGAGGCAGTAGAGTTTGTGTTGGAGTCTGAGGAAAAACATCCACAGTTTTGCCATTTTTTAATTGTAGGAACTTACTGCTCCACCAGGACTGGATATCAGACAAGTCAGAATGACGTGTGAACTAGAGAGAAACTTCCAAGCTATGGCGCGGCACGGTGGCTCAGTGGCTCACACTGATTCCTGATATCACCAGAAGCCTACGTTCAATTACAGCCTTGGGCCACTGTCTGCATGGAGTTTGCAGGTATTCTCCGGGTGCGCCAGTTTGCTCCAGCAGTACAGAAATGCGCTGGTGCGGTCGATTGACCATGCTAAATTGCCCCTGGTGATAGTGGCATTAGTCAGAGGCAAATGGGCCTGAGTGCGTTACTCTTTGGAGATTCAGTGTGGTTTTGTTGTGCCAAAGTGATGTTTCCACATTGAAATGAAACGAACTTGATCGAATCAACGTAAGAGTTGATGCTGTTCACATCAAACTACTACCCTACTGTTTCTCGGTGGTGGAGGCTGAGTGTTTGGAAGATGCTGACAACGTTCTGGTCATGTTGTGTGTGTCGATATTCCCTGTCCTTCAGTCGCTACATTTACTAAAATTACAGAGTCTTGTGAGAGATCATCTCTCAGTCTTTTGTTCTTTGGTTTGCCATTAATTTCACAGGATATGAGAAGGGAAAGATTTACAAACTAACCATCACACCATGATATGATCGGTTCGCAATTTTCATTACAAATGAAACGTGATCAGATATTGAATATGGAAGGAAGCATCCCATTTACTGTGGAAGAGAAACCGTACCCGTGTTGTGTGTGTGGGCAAAGCTTCAGCCAATCAACAGAGCTGACAAATCACAAATTCAGTTAAACTCAGCAGGTAACTGTGCAAGAGTAGAAATTGTGCGGACGAATTCATTTCCGCATCTGAGCTGGAAACTCAGTTAAGTCATTCACCTGTCCAATGTGTGGAAAGGAATTTACTCAGTCGTCTCACCTGCTGCAACAACAGCTCGTTCACACTGAGGACAGACCATTTAAATACGCAGACTGTGGAACATGCTTTAAAACCTCCAGCGACTTGACGTTCCATCAACATGCTCATTCTAATGAGAGACATTTTATATGTCCAAGCTGTTGAAATTAGCACATGATTTCTGTGGACCTGATGTCCCATCAATGTGCTCATTCAAAAGAGAGATCTTTTTAAAGTCCTGAATGTTGGAAGTATTACAAAATCCGAGGGATCTGATGTCCACTCAATGTGCTCACATTAGTGACATTTTAAATGCCCCACGTTGAGAAATGATACAAATCTTCCAGAACCTGTTCTCCCACTAGTACGTACACTCTGAGAAGGCAGTATTCAGGTGCTCTCTCTGTGTAACTGGGTTCAGGTGATTAGCTGACCTCATGGGGCATCGGCTAGTTCACACTGGAAAGAGGCCTTTCAATTGCTCCCAGAGTGTGACGGGATTCACTTGTTTGTTGAATCTGCAGAGACACCGGCAAGTGTACACTGAGGAGAGGTCTTTTCAATGCCTCGACTGGAGGAAGTGCTGCGTAAGCTGCTGGGTCTGAATTGTAATCAACATGTGCACGCTGAGAAGAGACTTTCCAAATGCTCAGACGGTGGGAAGTCTGTTAGAGATTCTGTGGAACTGAAGTCGCATCAACGTGTTCACACTGAGGAGAGACTTTCTCAGGTCTCAAACTGTGGGAATCATGATACAACTTCTTCAGGTCTGTTTTATCATCAACGTGTTGACATTGATGAGAAACCTTTCAATTGTCTAATCTGTGCGAAGTGTTATTCAAGTTCTGTGGAACTGATGTCCCACATAAAGTTCACACGTTAAACACAACGTGGCATGTTATTGTGAGGATGTGGTCGCAGTGTACGTGAAGAGTCAGCAGGACTTCAAATCTGTAAGAATTCTTTGAAGAGGTAAAGATCAAGCGAGACAAAGCAGAGCCAGTGGATGTAGCTTGTTTGTATTTCCAAAAGGCATTTGACAAGGTGATTATGAGAAGATGTTAAATAAAAATGCATTGTGTTAGGGGCAAGTTACTGGCATGGAATGAAAATTGGCTGGCTGGCAGAAAACATGGAGTTGGGATAACGGGGTCTTTTTCAAGATGGCAGGCGGTGACTAGTGGAGTACAACAGATGTTTGTGTTGGGACCATCACTATTCACGCTATGCATGAATTATATAGTCAAAGGAAGAGAGGGCGTCATTATTACATTTTCAGATGACATAATGGTGGTGGACAGACGGGTCGTATTTAGTAGCAGGAAGGCTGCAGAATGACTTGGACAATCTCAGAGAGCGTATAAAGAAATCGCAGGTGAAAAACTGTATGAAAAAGTGAGGTCATTCATATTGGTGAGGAGAGTAGAGATGTAGCCTATTTTCTGAAAGGGGAAAGCCTTCCGAAATCGGAAGTGCAAAAGCACTTGAGAGATATAGTTCAGTAGTCTCTTAATGTTGATATGGTGTTTATTTGAGAGTTGCTGTGAGATAGTTTTGCTGAATTGCGAGAATCGAAAGAGATTCTACAAGTGCATGACAAACAAGAGAATAATTAGCGCGCTTTAGAGATGAGACAGTTATCTTTGTGTCGAATCTCAGGAGTTGAGTGAGATACTAAATGACTGCCTAGTGTCAGTTTTTATTATGTATTTAGAGAACTCAAATTGATATTTTTAAAACGGTTCACATTTCAAAACAGGAAGTGTTGGAGTTCTTAGAAATTAAAAGTTTGGATATTTCTCTGGGATCAGATTTCGTGTATCCCAAACTTTGAGGGAAGCTGTGAGTAAAATGTGTGGCCCCTGGCAGAAATATTTGCATAGTTTATAACTACAGGTGATGATCCGAATGAATGAGGATTACTGAATGTTGTGCATTTGATTAAGAAGTGATGCAAACAGTCACCTGCGAACTATAGAACTATTGGTCTGGCTTTTGTAGTGGATAGGTTGTGAAACCGATTCTAAAATATAGAATTTGTATGTATTTTGAGTTGCAGAAAAATTAGGAATATTCAGCATGGTTTCGTGTGAGGACAATGTGTCGCACAGACACGATTGAATTTATGAAAAAATAACTGAAAGGTTCACGAGGGCAGAGCAGAAGACATTGTTTATTAGGACATTGGTAATACTTTAACCAGATTCCAAATGGTCGAATAATTCTTAAAGTTAGGTCACATGGGAATCAGGGTGAGCTTTCCAATTGGATATAAAATTGGTCGAAGAGTATGAGACAGAGACTGAATGCGATGGTTGCTTTTTTATCAGAATGGAGGAATGTTAGCAACTGTCTTCCACAGGGACTGGTGCTAGGTCCACTTCTGATTGCCATTTTTGTATAAATTACTGAGATGAAAATATAGAAGGCATGGTAAGTAAGTTTGTAGATTTCAGCAACATTGGTGCAGAGTGGACTGTGAACAATGTGACCTGAGATTACGAAGCGATCTTGATCAATATGTGAATCGATTAAGGATTGGTAGACTGTGTTTAATTATGATACATCCGACGGCCAGTACTTAGACAATTAATAATATGCCATTGGCTGAACTTGTAGAAAAAAGAGACCGAAGAGTTCAGGGACATTATTATTGAAATTTGCGTGACATGTAGATCGCTTGGTAAAGGAGATTTTTAGGATGCTCAGTCCCTTGTGTAAAGGATTTGGGACGTCATCTTGTGGTTGTACAGGACGTTGGTGAGGCATTGGCTGAAGTACAGTGGCCAGTCTTGCTTTCGGAGGGATATTATTAAGCTGTGGTAGGTGCAGTACGGACATCTTCTAGGTGAAAGTGAGGACTGCAGATGCTGGAGAACAGAGCTGAAAATGTGTTGCTGGAAATGCTCAGCAGGTCAGGCATAAGCCCTTCCTGAAGAAGGGCTTATGCCCGAAACGTCGATTCTCCTGTTCCCTGGATGCTGCCTGACCTGCTGCGCTTTTCCAGCAACACATTTTCAGCAGTAAGGACATGTCAAGCTTTTGTTGCGAATGGATTTTTTTTTATTTGAAGGAGAAGCTGGAAAGGCTGGGACTCTTTTCCAGTGGAGTGAAGGAGATTGAGCGGTGACCTTATAGCTGTTTATAAAGTCTTTAAGTTTATAGATAAGGTGAATGGCAAGTTCGTTATACCTTGTTTGAGGGATTTAAAATTCGTGAACAGATTTTTAAGTTAAAAAGACGAAGATTTAAAAAGGCATGTGAGATTTAAAAAGAGACTGTTTTATAAAGTGAGTGTTCCGTGCATGGAATTAACTACCTAATGAAGTGGTTGGTATGACTGCGGTTACAACATTTGGAAGTGAGTTGAGTAATAGAAACATCATTCGAATGGCCTTTATTGAAGTACATGAAGAAGATTTTTTGTAGTGATATGGGCAAAGATAAGACAAATGGGACTATTTCAATCTGAGATACTCGTTGCCATAGTCTGGTTGGGCAGAAGGGTCGGGGTTTCCATGCTGTATGACTACAAAGCTCTATCTGTGTCTTCCTGCAAAGAAACAGGTTATTTGGAGAGTCTGCATACCAGCGCAGAAAATTGGAATTGACAAAATTGGCCGAATTACTTCTCTATGTGCCATAATGAATTGAAGCCTGGTTTCTTAAGGCTACTATTCGCCACAGTGTGTGTCAGTGACTGGGATTGATGGGAATGTGCCCCCGTGGACATCTCTGTCTCTGAGCAGGCTGTTCGTATGAAATATGCTGAGAGAATAGAGCAGTGAGTACAGGGATAGAGCTGAGGAGGATTGGGGGTCATAGGTTGAAAATTGATTTTGTTCTTCTCCCACCACCCCACGACAAAACACAGCTCATTGTTTCTCTCATTGCTCCTCTTCTGAAAACACTTCCTTCATTCTATCCCAACCAGCCTTCCCTCAGAAAATTTCCAAAGATGATTTCTTATTTCATACATACTATGTTCTCTTTTTTCTCCGAAAATTCAACAATATGAGAACTGAAACGAAAATAAGAGACAAACCAATCATAACCAGGAAGAATAGGGCCCCTCAAAGATCAGCAGGGTGGTCTTTGTGTGGAGCCACAGAAAATGGGGAAGATACTAAATGAATATTTTGCATCAGTATTTACTGTGGAAAAAGATATGGAAGATATAGACTGCAGGGAAATGGATGGTGACACCTTGCAAAATGTACAGATTACAGAGGAGGAAGTGCTGGGGGATGTCTTGAAACGGTTAAAAGTGGATAGATACGCAGGATCTGATCAGGTGTACCTGAGAACTCTATGGGAAGCGAGAGAAGTGATTGCTGGTCCTCTTGCTAAGATATTTATATAATCGATAGCCATAGCTGAGGTGCCAGAACACTGGAGGTTGGCAAAACTGGTGCCACTGTTTAAGAAAGGCGGTAAAGACAAGCCATGAAACTATCGACTGGTGAGCCTGACCTCGGTGGTGGGAAAGTTGTTGGAGGGAGTCCTGAGGGACAGGATGTACATTTATTTGAAAAGGCAAGGACTGATTCGGGATAGTCAACATTGCTTTGTGCATGGGAAATCATGTCTCACAAACTTGATTGAGTTTTTTGAAGAAGTAACAAAGAAGATCGATGAGGTCAGAAGAGTAGATGTGATGCTGCCTGAATTGCTGTGCTTTTCCAGCACCACTGATCCAGAATCTGGTTTCCAGCATCTGCAGTCATTGTTTTTACCTCGTTGATTTTAACCCTACTGCGAATCCTCTTGCAAGGATGCCTGCCTCGAAGAAGTTTTCCTCCTCTCTCTACAAGAATCTCAGGGAGTCTATCTCCCACTGCAACTCCCAGGTCATTTCCTCTGACCTGAAGCTCCTCCCCCACTGACCTATTGTACTCTATGCTACTCTATTCCCACCCCCACCCTCCTCTAGCTTATCTCTCCACGCTTCAGGCTCTCTGCCTTTATTGCTGATGAAGGGCTTTTGCCCGAAACGTCAATTTCGAAGCTTTTCGGATGCTGCCTGAATTGCTGTGCTCTTCCAGCACCACTGATCCAGTGATCTATATGAACTTCAGTAAGGGGTGTGACAAGGTTCCCCATGGGAGACTGATTAGCAAGGTTAGGTCTCATGGAATACAGGGTGAACTAGCCATTTGGACACAGAACTGGCTCAAAGGTAGAAGACAGAGGGTGGTTTTGGAGAGTTGTTTTTCAGACTGGAGGCCTGTGACTAGTGGCGTGGCACAAGGATCCTTGCTGGATCCTCTACTTTTTGTCATTTACGTAAATGATTTGGATGCGAGCATAAGAGGTACAGTTAGTAAGTTTGTAGATGACATTAAAAGTGGAGGTGTAGTGAACAGCGAAGAGGGTTACTTCATATTACAACAGGATCTGGACCAGGTGAGCCAAGGGGCTGAGGAGTGGCAGATGGAGTTCAATTTAGATAAATGCGAGGTGCTGCATTTTGGGAAGGCAAATCTTAGCAGGACTTATACAAATAATGGTCAGGTCCTAGGGAGTGTTGCTGAACAAAGAGACCTTGGAGTACAGGTTCATAGCTCCTTGAAATGCAGTCGCAGAAAGATTGTATAGTGAAGAAGGTGTTTGGTATGCTTTCCTTTATTGGTCAGTGTATTGAGTACAGGAGTTGGGAGGTCATGTTGCGGCTGTACAGGACATTGGTTAGGCTACTGTTGGAATATTGCGTGCAATTCTGGTCTCCTTCCAATCGGAAAGATGTTGTGAAGCATGAAGGGGTTCAGAAAAGATTTACAAGGGATGTTGCCAGGGTTGGAAAATCTGAGCTACAGGGAGAGGCTGAACAGGCTAGGGCTGTTTACCCTGGAGTGCCGGAGGCTGAGGGGTGACCTTATAGAGGTTTACAAAATTATGAGGGGCATGGATACGATCAATAGACAAATTCTTTTCCCTGGGGTCAGGGAGTCCAGAACTAGACGGCATAGGTTTAGGGTGAGAGGGAAAGATATAAAAGAGACCGAAGGGGCAACTTTTTTACGCAGAGGGTGGTAAATGTATGGAATGAGCTGCCAGAGGATGTGGTGGAGGCTGGTACAATTGCAACGTTTAGGAGGCATTTGGATAGGTATATGAATAGGAAGGGTTTGGAGAGATATGGGCCGGGTGCTGGCAGGTGGGACTAGATTGGTTTGGGATATCTGCTTAGCATGGACGGGTTGGATGGAAGGGTCTGTTTCTATGCTGGACATCTCTTTGACTCTCTGGCTGTATGACCACCATGAAGTGTTCCAATCCGGTTGGTGAAGCTCATCACAGATTTCCATTCAGTAAAGTGTCATAGAATTTTAATGCAAAGTGGATAAGGTCGTGCTGATAACTGTGTCAGTTACAAACAATGCTTTTGTATATCATCTTTAAAAGAATACAAACATAGAACATTGAAACAGTAGGAGGTTGTTGTTGTGTTCGCTGCTGCTCCAATGTTCACTGTCATCAAGGCTGGTAATTATATTCAGTACCCTGTTTTTATCCAACACCTGTAAAGTTTGATCCGTTTAGACCCGTAACTATATGTTCTTCTTGGAAGCATTCCCTGGTTTGATTTTAACACATTTCTGTGGCAGAAAATTCCACAGGGTCACCCTTCTCAGAGTCTTATATCGCCTTCCCTTCATCATTAAACGGTGAAACCCACACCTCTGGGTATGGACTCCCTGGTCATGAGGGGTTCCTTCCTACATTTACCATGTTATTTCTGATACAATTGTTATATTTTCTGTGACATTGTACTTCATTCTCCTAAAAATCAGTGGAGTTGATGCGAACCAATCCACACTTATCCCAACGGTCAGTCCTACCTTCTGAACAATCATTCTGTTAAAACGTTATTGTGCAGTCTCCATAAGCCAAACCTGCAAATAACATTCCACGTATGGTCTCACAAAGCGACTGTACAATTCCAACCAGACAACGATATTCCTGTACTCAAATCCTTTTGTTGCAAAGCCCAAAATACCATTTGCCTCCTTCACCTCCTGCTGAAACTGCATGCTTACTTTCAGTGACTTGCGTACACAGGCACCAGGAGTAGTTTCTCATTTCACTTTCGTAAATCCAAGCTGACTGACTCTGTCCAATCCTGTCACTGTTTTCCAGTGTTAGGCTAACTGGTCTATAATTCCACGTTTCATATCTAGTTCTTTAAAAATGTGTAACCACATTAGCTATCTTCTAATCTACATAAAATTGTTGCAGTCTACAGAATCTTGAATCTTCAAATTACTGTCTTCAGGTTCAAGCTCCTTGTTTAAGATTAGATCCATTATCTCTTGGGTCTCTTTGTTTAGTACTCTTGAGTGGAGAATACCATCTGTTGTTATGTGTTTGCTTTTAATCATATAAATTTCCACAACACAATGCCCAAACATACACTGTTGTTTTTCAGTTCTCCCTCTCATGTGTTCCTCAGCAATTTAGGGATATTATTTTTCATCCTTTGTGATGAGAGAATCAAAATACAGTACAGAGATAAGTGATTTGCCATCTCTTGATCCCACATTATATCTTCCTCTATTTCTTATTATAATGGATTTGTTTCCATTAATCTTTTTTTTCTCTTCATCTACCTTCTGGAGATTTTACAATTACCTTGTATTTCACAAGCTTCCTCATGTACTTTATTTTCCATCTTAATCAATCCTTAATCGTGCTGAAATCTAAAATGTTCTTGATCTTCAGGTCTGATGTTCTTTTTAGACTATTTGTCTACCTCTCCCTTGGATCAAGTGCTATCCCTATTGTCTCTTCTTAGATATGGTACATTTACCTATCCAGTTTTATTTTGTGACAGATAGAAACGATGATTGCAATTCCTCCAAGGGCTGTACATATGTTTCTCACGTGGTTAGGATAGGTTCCCCAATTGATTGCAACCTGCTCGCTCATTATACCGCCGTGATATCCTCTATTCAGATTTCATCCCCTATTCTCAGAATAAACTTTACCACTCTCCGTCTTAATGAAGAGTTCTATCATTGAATTCGTCAATCTCCCACAAGAGCACTCGCACAAATAGTTTACCAATCATTCACCTTTCAGTATACAAATAAAATTATGAAATTAAATTTGCTGTATCCCCAGAAGCCATCGGGCAGCTGTCTCTCTTGAGAGAGTGAGAGAAGCGACCGAGGGTGCTTTACCCTGTAAGCGCCTGTGCCTCAGGCAAGGGACAAGGTTAAGAAGGTGAAACCTTCGGGGCGACTTTAGCTGTTACAGGCATTGAACACATGCTGTTGATGTTACTCCGAATCACAAAACATCCATCCACCGAACTAAGCTATCCCACTTACAGACGTTATATTGTTCTCAATCGAAGGTGGTCTGTTTCCATATGGATCCTCAATGTATCAAATCAGAAAATAATCTCATATACGCCAGGAATGTCCCCTCCATGGTATTGTAACGGATTTGATTTTCTCAATTGATGAGCAGATTGAAATCACCCATAATAACCAAAAGACCACAAGATTACGATGCAGTCTTAGCCTATTTGGCCCATCCAGTCAGCTCTGCAATTTAATCATGGCTGATATGTTTCTCAACACCACTCTCCTTCCTTCTCCCAAAACTGTTGATTCACCTTACCAATCAGGAACCTATTAATTTCAGTCATACATAAACTCAATGATTTGTTTATGGCAAAGTGCTCCACAAAATCACCACGGTGTGACTGAAGAAATTCCTTGTCATCCCAGTTCTACATTGTCATCACACCATTGTGTGGCTGTGTCCTGGGGATTTGGTCTCTTCTACTAAATTGAAAAATTTTCGCCATGTCCATCTCGGTTTCAATCGCAGACAGAATCACACAGTATTCATTCAGAACCTGCGGTTCAACTACTCCATGGTGAACATGTTCTAAAACTAAAGTAGTCACATCTGCCGACACTTGACCCAAATCTCTCTGAACATTTCTTATGAATGTACTTGTTCAAATGTCTTTTAAACGGTGTAACTGTTCCTGAATCCATGATGTCCCCTGGTTGCTGATCCCACACAGTTTTATCACTGTGTGTAAAAGCAGTTACCTCTCATCTTTTTTCAGTGTTTCTCCTATCACCTTACATTCCCCACCCGAGGAAAAATACACTTGCCGTTAGCCTTATCCATACCCACTCAATGACAGGACAATAGAGTTAATGGTAGTGTTACTCACTAACATTGAACCGAGGTAACTCTCTTTATCTAAGATGGTGCCGTAAGCAGTGACTTGTAAATATTTCTCTGTACTCATGTGAGTACGTGTGACAAGAAAACTAATTTATTCAATTAGAATTATACCCCCGGGTCTTGAACACCCCCTCCTAGGGAAAGGTCGCCTGCTGTTTCCCCTACCCATTGTCATAAGGAATGTATGAACCTCAGGTCAAACTCAATCTTCCCTAGTCCTGTGAAAGAAGTGCCTTCCTATCCAACCTCTCCTCATATCGTACTCCTGCCCTTCTCAGCAACACCCTGGTGAATATTTGCTGAAACCTCTCCAGGTTAATATCCTTCCTATAACAGGACAATGAGGACGGGACACGATATTCCAGAAGTTGCCTCACCAACATCCTATACAACCCCAACATCGCGGTCCAACACCTGTGCACAACCGTATGAGCAATGAAGGTAAGTGTGCCAAATGCCTTAACCAACCTGTCTACTTGTCAGAAATTTCTTCGAATTATGTCACTGAAACCGAAGCGTCTCTGTTCGGCAGCACTACACAATGTCCTAGTTTTAATTGTATTGTTCCTGTCCCTCCTTGTTTGTTTCCCCAAAATAGAATGCCTCATATTTATCCAAATTAAATTCCATATGCCACTCCACTGTCTTTAAAACCAGTTATTGTGTCATAGAGTCATGGAGTTGTAACATACGTGAACAGGTATTTTGATCCAACTGATCCATACTGAACAGAATTACCTGTGAACACTCTATTCCAATTAAAGTTTGGAAGTACTTGCCTCACACCGTTCAAGTCTTCCTTTCTTCAGTTAAAAAGTTTACTTTTATGTAAGTCTTATCTTTTTCCATAAATGTTTTGAAACTAATACATTTATAATAACGAGAGCCAACGTGTTCCAGTGCTTTCACGTCAGTCACTTTCTCTGCTTTATTCCCCCAAAAGTAAAATTTTGCTCCTTCTCCAGTAGGTGCATTTACATAGATTCATAGAGCATACAAACATATAATTCAGTCCCACCTGCCTGCTCCTCATATCTCTGCAAACATTTCCTGTTCATGCATTTATCTAAATGTTTTTAGAAGTTACAATTGTGCCTACATTCGCTACTTCCTCAGGAAGTTCATTCTACATGCTAAAACCCTTTGTGTAACCAATTCGCCACTCATGAAGATTTTCAAGTCTTTCTCCTCTCACCTTTAAAAATATGCCCCTACACTTGAAATCCCCATCTTTGGGAAAAGGCAACGACCATTAAGTTAATCTGTACATCTCATTGTTTCAAAAACTTCTATAAGATCACTTCAATCTCTTCCGTTCGAGTGTAAAAAGTACGAGTGAAACTGTCTTTGTTTTAAAAATTCGAAACTTTCAAATATAGCAACTCCCTGGTAAATCTATCTGAACCCTCTCCAGTTAATAATAACTTGCTTTCACTGTAGACCAGAAGAGGCCTCAACAATGTCCTGTACAACCTCATCATGCCGTCCCACTCCGATGCACAACTGATAGAGCAATGAAGGCAAGTGTGACAAACCCCTTTTCAACCAAACTGTGTGTGTGTGACGCAAACGTCAAAGAGTTATGTACCTGTAACTCTTGGGCTCTCTATTCTACAACACTACACAAAGTATACAATTAACTGTGTAATTGCTAGCCTTGTTTGTTTATTTACCAACTTGCAATGCCTCGCATTTATTCAGATTGAAGTCAATCTGCCATTTCTCGGACCATAAACCGCTTTTGTCAAGATCCATTTGTAATTGTAGATAATCTTTCTCATTGTTTGTGGAATCACAGGCCGAAGAAGTGCTGGACGGAGGCAGAATCACAAATTTCTTCACTGGCTGTGCCAGCAATTTTGGTGTTATCCATAAACTTACTAAATATGTTTTGCATAATACCTTCCAAACTATTAACATAATAAAGACAAAGAGGACCCAGAACTGACCCCGGTTGAACAACCCTGGTCGCAAGCCTCTAGTCTGAAAAGAAATTTTGAACACATTTAACGAATTATTCACTGTTCAAGTCTTTAGCACAATGGTAGACTGTCAATGTGAAGAAAGTTAAAATCACCCACATTAACAACCTTGCTTTTCTCATACAAATATTTGAATCTGTCGAAATTTCTCAGTTTTTCACTGACTATTGGCAGCCTACATTGCAATCCCATCAATAAGATTATTCCTTTCATATTTCTCATTTAAAATCATATATTTTCACTGGCTGGTTTTCTTTTTAGAAATACCTTCTGCAGTTACAGCAGTAATGTTTTCATCCTCCTCTTTTGCCTCCGTTTCTATCCTTTCTATATCCACTCCCTGATTCTTCTCAACTGCATCGAATTCAGACCCAGAGTCCACAACTGCTATTTGTATGACACGCCCTGGAATCATTCTTGCAAACCGACTCGAAACCTCCAACGTGCCAAGTAAAACTGCATGTTTTCCTTCAATCGAATTCCTAAACTTGGACCCACAAAGTCCCATTGCTCTTGAGATTTCTGCAGCCGTTCTCAATCCAGATCATGGTCTCACCCCCAGTTTCTCTCTCTCTCTCTCTCTGACATCCTGCCTCCTTCTCGCTCTACCCCCTCGCACTCTATCCCTCTACCCCCTCACACGTTTGCTCTCCTTTCCCTCTCTCAATCTCTCTTCCAACCAACTCTCTCTCTCACCTCACATCCTCTATTCGTCCAAATCGCTCTTCTCTCCCTACTCTCCGCCCACTTTCTCTCCACGCGCCTCTCACTCTTTCTCCCTCTCATTCCCCTCCCATTCTCTCTCCCAATCCCATTCTTCTCTCTAATCCATCCAAATCTCTCTCTTCAACCTACTTCTACTCTCTCCTTTTGCCACCTCCTTCCCTCTCCCACTTTCTCTCTCTCTCTCTCTGTCTGTCTCTCACTACCCCCCTCGCACTCTCTGCAACTCACCATCTCCAACACACTCTCTCGCTGACTCCCCCACCTTCTCTCCTTCTGTCTATACACCCCTCCGCCTCTCTCCCCGTCTCCATTCCCAAACACTCTCTCGGCCGCCTCCAGTTCTCTCATTAACCCCACCCACTCAATCCCCCTCTTTCATTAACCACTCTCACTCACTCTTTATCCCGTCCCACCCTCTCTTTCACTCTACTGCCCTCCCACTCTCTTTACCTTTCTCCCACACACACTCACTCTTTGCCAGCATCGAATTCTCACTCTCTCTACCTCCCTCCCACTCTCTACCTCACGCACTCCCAATCTCTCTCTCTCTCCCTACCAACCTCTGCGCTCTCGCCCTTTCATTCCTTCTTATTCCCTTCCAATTCTCTGTCTGCCCCACTCCTACTCACTCTCTATATACACCCCATACTCTCTCACTTGTCTCCTTCCACTCTCTTTCTAAATGCGTTCCTCTCTCTCTGTCATTCTGTGTCCTTAACCCCATTCTCTCTTTCACTGTCTGTGTGTGTCCGTCTCTCAGTTTTTATCTCTGTCTGTCACTCTCTCCATCCACCCTTTTCCCACTCTTACTCCCTCTGTACCCACTCCCACTCTGTAACTCTTTCTGTCCCGTTGCCCACTCTCTGTTTAACCCACTTCCAATCACTTTCGCCCTTACCCTTCCACTCTCTATCTACTCCACTCCCAATGTCTATCTACACCACACCGACTTTCAATCTCGCTCTCTCTAACAGCTTCCTTCTTTCGCTTTTCTACTGCCTCCCCTTTCTCTTTCTCTCTCTGTCCCACTTTAACTCTGTCTCTATCCCACAACTGTCTCTCACTACTTCCTTCCAGTCTCTTTCTGTCTCTGAATCCTTGACACTCGCTCTGTCTTCCAATTCCCATTCCCTTTCCCTCTGAACACTCCCTCTCTCCCCTTCTCCTTAACACTCTTTCTGTAAAACCCCTTACCTTCTTTCTCCCTGCCTCCTCGCCCACACAATCACGCTGTCCACCTCCTGCAACTCTCTCCCAAACCCTTTCTCCTCCCACTCTCTATCGCTATAGTCCTCACAAACTGTCTTGCTCCATGTCCCACTCTCTTTTTAAACCCCACGCTCTCACACTCCCCTCCCACTCTCTCCCTTTCTCTAAACCTCACGCACACTCCCCCTGCCCCATCCTACACTTTCTGTCCAAATACCTCTCATTGTCTCTCTCTAATCGCCTAATATTCTCACAGTCGCTTCCGCCCTCCCACTTTGCCTCTGTCTCTGTCTATCTGTCTGTCTGTCACTCTAATCGCCTTCCACTCTCTAAATCTATCCCAGTTCCACTGCCTTTGTCTCGATCTGTCTTTTCTCTGTCAGTCACTCTCTTGCTCCCTGTTCCCACGCTTCTCGTCCCCCCACTCTGTCTCTCACCCTCTCCTAACCTCTCTCTCTTCCTCACCACTCTCTCACTCACCCCTCCCTCACATTCTCTCTCCACTCCACTATCACTAACTCTCTCTCCCTATCCCCTGCCTCTCTCTCAAAAACCTCTACCACTCTCTGTCTCTACACCGTCCAACTTTCTCTCCACTCCGTCCCACTGTCTCTATCTGTACCCGTCCCTCTCACTGTTACACATCCCAGTCTCACTCTACCATCAATTGTACTCGTTCTCCCTTTATTGCATTCTACCCTGTCTCACACTCTCTCCCTCTACTACTCTCTCACTATTCTCCCCACAATCTCACTCTTTCTAAACCCTGCCCTCTGTCTGTACCCCGCCCCTCTCTCTCATGTGTCTCTCTCACTACTCCCTCCCACTTTCTCTTCTCTATGTACTCCCCGCCCATTCTCTCTCTGCGCCCTTCCCACTCTCTCCCTTTCTCAAAACCTCACGCACACTCTCCCTATCCCATCCTGCACTCTCTATCCAAATACCTCCCTTTGTCTCTCTCTAATCCCCTCCTATTCTCACAGTCGCTTCCGTCCTTCCACTTTCTCTCTCTGTCTATCTCTGTCTGTCACTCTCTCTACGCTTCTGCCACTCTCTGTCTCTAAGTCCCTCCCCTCTCTCTCTAACCCCTTCCCATTGTCTCTCTCCCTCTCTCTGTACACCCATGCGTCTCTCTCTCCCTCTCTCTCCAATCCTCAACTAATCTTTCACCCACCTCCCCTTTCATCAAACTCATCACACTCTCACTTCCAATCTTTCTCGAACCACCCCTATTCTTTCTATCTACGTCCTCCCATTCTCTCTCTCCATCTGTCTACCACCTTTCCAATATATCTCTCTCCCGCCTCATGCACACTCTCTCTTTCCTCATTCTATTCTGTCTCTATAATCTTCTCCCATTCTCTCTCTCTACCCCCTCCAAAAACGTTACTGTCTTCTCAAGCCCCTTATCAGTCATTCCACCCTGACCATTTCTCTGTCCCGCCTCCCTGTGTCTCTGTCTAACACCCTTCCACTTTCTTTTTCCCTCCATGCGCCCCACTGTCTCTCTCTCCTCCCGCAATCACACTCTCTCACGCGTTTTCATCTGTGTCTCTCTAAACTCCCCACTCTTCCTCTGTCTCATTCTCCAACCCATTCTACTTTACATATCTACCCCACTCGCAATCTTCCCTCTATCAATACTGGCCTTCCACTGTCTCATGCCCTCTTTTTCTCACTCACACCCTCCCACTCTCCCTCTATAAGCTGCAACTCTCTCTCTCTACCCCGCCACTTTGTCTACTCTCTTTCTCTATTCAACTCCGTCTCGCATTAACATCCTCCTATCCTCTTATTCTTCTCACCCCCCTTCACCCTCTCCATCCTCTTCCCACTCTCTGTCCCTGTCTGTCTCTCTCTACATTCTTCCCACTCTCTCCTGTTTTCTATCTATCTATCTGTCTGTCTGTCTGCCTGTACCTCTTTCTACATTCCTCCCATTCTCTCCCTCTACACCCCCTCTTTGTCTCGCTCTCTCTACCCTCTACCACTCTCTAATTCCCACACATTCCCTCTCTCACTACACCCTTTCCACTCTCTCCCTGCGCCACTCCTATTCTCAGTCTCTCTCTACCCACTTTCCACTCCCTATCCATTGCTCTGTCCATACCTCCACTCTCTCTCTGTCTACATTAGTTTCCTCACTCTGTCTTCGTCCCCACCACTCTCATTCTCACTCTTCGTCTGACTACCCTCTTCCAATTCTCTCACTTTCTCTTTATACCCCTCTCCCTCTGTCACTCTACAATCCCGACTCTCTCTACCCCACTCCGATTCTCTCTCTCCCTCTCTCGAACAGCTTCCCACTCCATCTCTCTTATCCGCTTCCACTTTCTCTCTCCTTAACCCTCCTACTCTGTCTCTACACCACTCACACTCTCTATCTACTCCACTGCTGTAATTCTCTCTCTGTCGCCTTCCCACTTTCTCTCTCTTTCAACTGCCTGCACCTCTTTCCCTCACTCTACCCCACTTCACCTCTCTCTCCTTATCATACAACTGTCTCTCACTGGCTCTTCCACCCTCTGTCTTACCCTCTCCCTCTCTCTTTACAACACCGATACTTTAGCTAATTGTGACCACTCCCATTCCCCGCTCTTTCTCTTTCTCTCTCTCCCCGTCTTGCTCTCTCTTCCCCTGCCCACACTCTTTGTTTCTGGATGTACGTCTCTCCCCGTAACTGTCTTTCAGTCTCTCGCTACACACTCCCACTTTCTGAATCTCTCTCTCACCTCCCCCTCTCTCTAGATCAATAATCCCCTCCCACTAACCCTTTCCCTGCCCTCTACACTTTCTCCATCTGACTCCTCCCATTCTCTCTGTCGTTCGCTCTCCCTCTTTCTCCAACAATCAACCACTTATTCTCCTGATCCCCTCACTCTCTCATTAACCCCCTCACACTCCATCTCTCTCCCTTTCTCTCACCATTCCCACTCTCTCTCAACGCCCTCGCACACTCTCTACCCCTATCTCTCTACCACCTTCTCAACCTCCTCTCTACTCCCTCACACACTTTCTTTCCTCCTTCCACTGTCGCTCTCTCTAGACTCCTCCCATTCTCTCTGCATGTGTACCCCGTCCTACACTCTGATTCTCTGTGCAATCCCCTTCTCAGTCTCCCCACTCCAAACCTTTATTTATTTCTACAGCCTTCGTGTCTCTCTCTCTCTATCTAACACCCTCCCTCTCCCCTTCTCTCTCCCTCTCCACACTCCAACCACACTCTCTACCCCACGCTTAATATCTCTCTCAATGCTGGCTTTCCACTCCGTCCCGCGCTCTCTGTCTCCTACAATCATTTTACCCCACCCACTCTCTCTCTATCGTTCACAAGTCTCTCTCTCTACACCCCCCATAATCTCTCTCTACCCCCTTTCCCCATTCCACACTCTCTGTCACGAACCACCTACTGCTGTCGCTCTCTCTGTAAAGGTGTTCTGCCCTCTCATTCTTCCCCGTCTCTCTCTTCTTCTGCCTCCCACTGTCTGTCTCTCTGTATGCCCCTCTCCCACTCCATATTCCTTGTACTCTCTCTTCTCTCTCTCTGTCTCTGTCCGCATTCCTCCCATGCTCTGTCTCTAATCCATCCCACTCTGGGTCTCCGTCTCTCTCCCCTCTCGCAATGTACCTCATCCCCACACACTCATCCTCTCGCCACCCCCATTCCAATCTCTCTCTAACCAATTCCAAACTCTGTCTCTATCTCTCAATCCTCTTTCCACTCCGTACCTGTCTCTTTCTACAGAACTCCCTCTCTATCCATCTACAGTCCCTCCCAAACGCTCTCTGCGCCCCTGCCAATCTCTCGGTACCCCAATCACTATCTACACAAATCCCAATCTCTCTCCCTCTCTCTACCCCTGTCCAATTCTCTCGCTCTCTCATTCTACAAATCTTCACACTTTCTAGCCCACAACGACTCTCACTCTCCCTCTCTCTGACACGTTCCCACACCATCTCTCTGATGCATTCTCACTCTGTGTTTACTCCACTCCCATTCTCACTTTCCCTCCATTCCACACTGTCTCTCTTCCCGCTTCCACTCTCTGTCAATACTCCTTCCTCTTCTTCTCTCTGTCAGTCTCTCTCTTTGCCTTTTTCTCTATTGCCCTCCCTCTGCACAAAACCCAATTTCTCACTTCCTCTCTCTCACCATTTGCCATTCTTTCCCTGTCTCTCTACCACCCTCCCACTCTCTGTCTCTGGACACACCCACTCTGTCGACTCCACTCGCACTCTTCCTCTCCCATGGTCTGCCACTTTTCTCTCTCCTCCCCGCTCCCACACTGCCTGTCCCTAAACGACTTCCAATCTCTCTCTGGTTCTCTCATTCTGTAACTCCCAACAACTCTCTATGATTCTCTTCCCTGTGCCAATCTGTCGCTCTCTCACCCAGATTAAATCTCATCTTACACCTCTCACCTCTTCTCTCCATATATTTCCCACTCTTTCCCCGTCCATCTTCTTTCTCTAACCCACTCCCACTTTCTCTCTAAATATCCCTCTCCCACACTCTCTTCCGCCTCATCTTCTCTCTCTTTCTCCAGTCCCCACTCTCTCGAAGCCCTCCCACTCTCTGTCTCTTTGTACCGTCTCGCATTCTCTCTCTCAAACCCGTCCCACAAATACTCTGACCACCCCGTCCCACGCTTCCTCTCTCTAGCCCCCAACTCTCTGTACCCCACTCCCAAAATCTCTTTCCCTGTTTCTGCACCCTGCCCACCCTCTCTGTCTGCCGCTATATATGCAACTCCCACACTCTCTCGCCACCCTCTCGCACACACACTCTCTCTACTCCTCTCCCACGCTTGTGCTACTCCACTCCTGATCTATCTCTCACTCTCTCTCTATACCTTCCCGCTCTCTGCATATCTCTCTCTATTTCCCCAATCTCTCTCTACTCCACTACCAGTTTCTCTCTTTCTGTCTACCACCCTCTCCCTCTCTCACACCAAGTTTCTCTCTCTCACTACTATCTTCCCATTATCTCTCTCTAAATCCTCCCACATTTCCTCTATAAAACCCGTCCCACTCTCCCTCTCTCTCTCGATAACTCCGACCACTTTCTCTCTTCCACCCAGTGTCTCCCTCTCTAACCGCTTCCTACACACTCTCTCTGTCGCTGTCTCTGTCTCTGTCTTTCTCTGTCTGTCTGGATGTCTGTCACTCTCTCTTCCCTCTACCCACTTCCTCTCTCTAAACCCCTCCCAATTCCTCTCTCTAACCCTCTCTGACTTCCTGTCTCCCTGACTCTGTACAAGCCTTCGTCTCCCTTTCCATCTCTTACTCCACTACCCCTTCTCTGTTTCTTTTGCATCCCTCTCTCTTTCTCTAACTTCTGTCACCCTGTCCAGATATGTATTGCCACTCCACCGCCACCTTCGCTCTGTACTCCTCTCCTTCTCTCTCACACTTGCATGCCACGCTCTCTATCCCAATCCCACTCTCTCTACCCCCGTCCCACTCTGTTTGTCTGTCTGTCTCTGTACCTAGTCCCACTTTCTCCCTCTCTAAACCCTTCTCTCTATCTCTGTCTCTACTGCCCCGCCACTCTCGTGCTCTCAATCTTACTCCCACTCTCACTCTCGAACACTCTCCCATTCTCTCCCTCACTCAGACACTCTCTCTACAACACTAACACTCTCTCTATCCCCTCACTCTCTCTCTACCGTCTCCCACTTTCTTTCTATCTCAGTCCTTGTTTCTCATTTCCTTTCTTCAACTCTCTCCCTCTCATGGTCTTTCGATACACCACTCTTTCTGCACACTTCCCACTTTCTCCTCGATGTCTCTGTCTCCCTCTCACTCTCTCTGCCTTCCTTCCATTATCACTCTCTCTCCATCCCCAACCATTCTTTCACTCTCTCCCTTCCCCATTCCACTATCTCTTTGCCCCCAACTATTCTTCCTCTCTCTGCACCCTTCCAAATCTCTATCTTTACACTGTCCCAATGTCTCTCTCTCAACCTGCAGCACTCTCTCAAACACCCCACGCCTTCTCCCGCCTCCCTCTCTCTCTTTCCCGCACCATTCCCACACTCATCCACTCGACCGACCGACCTCCCACTCTCTCGCTCTCGACATTAACCTGCTAATATCTCTGTCTATATATCTCTCTGCCACGCTCCCATCCTCTCTCTCTATGCCCCTTCTACGCTTCCCTCTACGCGCTCGCCCCCCAGCCCTCTCTTGCTACTGCTCACACTCTTTCGCTCTCTTACCCCTTCTCTCTGTACCACACCACCACGATCGCTCTCTCTTTCTCGCTACCTCCCTCCCACTGGCTCCCTTTCTCTAACTCCTCCCACTCTCCCGACTCTCACACGCTCTCTACCCCTTCCACTCTCTCCACTTCCCTCCAACCATCTTTCACTCAGTCATTTCTCTTCATCTCTGTCTCTCGCTTCCATCCTCCCACTCTCTCTTTCTCTACCCATGTATACCTCTCTCCCTCTAACTCTTCCTCCCATTCTCATTCACTATCCCCTCACAATCTCACTCTCTCTTCCCACTCTCTTTCCATTCCTCATGCACTCTCGCTCGCTCTTGTCCTCTCTCATTGTCTCCCTACCCCGTCCCACAGTCTTTCCCACTACCGCCTCATCGTACCATTCTCATTCACTATCCCCTCGCACTCTCACTCTCTCTTCACTCCCGCTCTCTATTCCACTGTCTCTTGTCCCTTTCCCCTCTCCCCATCCTCACCCACTATCGCCGCCGCCTCCCTCTCTCTCCATCTCATCCCCTCCACTATCCCCCTCTCCTGTCGCACTCATTCTCTCCTTATGACTCTCTCACTCTGTCTCTCTACCCTCTCCCACTCTCTCTATAACTCCCTCTCATTCTCTCTCTTTACTCCTCCCACTCCTCCAACTATATCTCTCTACCCCACTCCTATTTCCTCTGTCTGTACTTCCCTCCTACCCACTCTCTCTCACTCAAACCCTCCCCTCTCTCTGTTACCCCACTCTCTCCATACCCACATGCACCAATTTCACTTTATCCCCTCGCCGTCCCATTCTCACTCGCTTTGAAACTCCCACTTTCCGCTTTTCCTCTCTCTTTCTCTATCCAGACCCCCCATACCTGTTTAACACATTCCTTTCTGTTTGTCTCTCTCCCGTCCTCCCACTCATTCTTTACAACCCTCTCCCTCTCTCATTTCATACCCTCTCTCTCCGCCTTTTCCTTCTCTACCACCCTCCGACTCTCTCTCCCTCTCTACCCTCTTTCTCTTGCTCCCTTTCCACCCCATTCCGTCTCTCTCTCTCATTCTTCCTCCCATTCTCATTCTCTCTCTACCCCACGCATTCTCAACCTCTCTCTTCCCCATCCCACTTCCTCTCTCTCTGTCCCACTCCACTCTCTCGCGACACTCTGCCACTCTCTCTGTGCCCTCTCTCTGTCTCTCTGCTAAACCTCTCAGTCTTTCTCTCTAGCCCTTCCTGTTCTCTTTTGATCTACCTCTTGATCTGTCTCTCCCTGTATCTTTCTGCCATACTCCCATTCTCTTTATCGCTCCACTCCCCGCACTCTCTCTGCATCTCTACAGTCCTCCAACTCGCTCCTTCTACCCGTTCCCCCTCCCAATCTGCCTTGCTACCCCAACTCTCTTCCTCCCAACTCTATCTCTCTCTACCCCATTTCAACTCTCACTCTCTCTCCCTCTCTACCATGCCAATCTCTCTCCTTTCTCTAACCCATCCCACTCTGTCTCTGACCCCTCCCACTCTCTCTCCAAACCCTTCCCGTTTTTTTTTCTCTCTCTCTCTACAACCTCCTACTCGGCTGTCTGTACACACAGACGAACGCTCTCTCTGCAGACCTTCCCCTCTCTCGCCCAATCCCTACCTCTTCTCTCTAACACATGCAGCTCCCTCTGTCTCCCTCTCTACCGCCCTCCCACTCACTCTATCTACCCACCTTCCACTCTCACTCTCTTTCTTACCCCATTCTCTCCCTACAACCCGCCCATTCTCTCTCTCGCTCACCCCACCCTACCACTGTCTCTCACAGGCTACACCCCTCCGACTCCCTTTGTCTACCTCCACCCACTCTGTCTACCCCATCCGAAAATGTCTCTCTCTACATCCCGTCCAAGCTCTCCCTATATCCTCTTCCACTTCTCTTTTTGACTCTCTCTCTACCCGAAACCACACTCTCTATTTGTCTCTCCACCTAAACACTACTAGCTCTCTCGCTCTCTCTCTCTCTGCCACCCTCTCATTCTCTCTCTCTACTTCCCTACCACTCTCTCTGACTACACGTTTGCCACAGCGTCTCTTCCAACACTCTCTCGTTACTCCGCTTCCAGTCTCTGTTTCTGTAAACATCTCACACTATTTCTCCTTCTCTACTTCATCCTGCTCTCTCTGCCATCCTCCAGCTCTGTTCATCTACCCATCCCTATTCGCATTCTCTCTCATTATAGCCTCCCAAACTCTTTCTCTTCTCATTACACACTCTCTCTCTACGCCAGTCCCACTGTCACTCACTCTCCCTCTCTACCCCACACACTTTCACTCTTTCTCTTACCCTCCCTCTTTCTGTCTCTCTGCCTCTCCCACTTTGTCTATCCATTCCCCTGCCACTATCGCTTTACACCTTCCCATCTCTTCTCCCTCCTACTCTCTCTCCATCACACTCTCTCTCTACAATCCTGCCACACACTCTGTCCGCATTGCCTCTCCTCTCTCTGTAATCCCAGCCCAATCGCTCTCTCTCTAATCACTTCCGCCTGTCTCTCTTGCTCACTCCCTGCCCCTTCCACTCACTTTTTCAATAGCCCGGTCCTGCTCTTTCTGCCCCTACATTCTCTCATTGCACCCCTCCAACACTTTCTCCCCACCCCATTCCTTGTTTCTCTTTTTCTCTCTGACCTCTCCTCTGTCTGTATCTCTCGCTCTGGCTCTCTCATTTCCTCTCTATTTATCTGTGTCTCTCCCTAACACCCTTCCACTCTCTCTCTATCCTACTCCCACTCTCACTCTGTCTACGCCCTCAGTTCCTTTCAAACTTTCTTCCCCATCCCTCTCTCTCGCCCTGCGAATCTCTCTGTCTCCTGCCTCCTTATCTGCGTTACAAAACCTCTTCCACTCTCGTTCTCTAGCGTTCTCTAACACATTCCACTCCCCCTTTCTACCGTTCTCCCACTCTCTATCTCTCCACGTCTCCGACTGAGTCTCTACTTTATGCCCATTGACTCTCACTCTCTTTGTCTCTCTCTCCCATCCTCCCATTCTCTCTCTATGCTCCCTCCCACAATCTCTGCATCCCCAAACCTGTCTCTCAATCCCCTCCTGTCCTCTCTGTTTCCTACTCCTTGTCTCTCGCTAACCCCCTCCAAAATTCCCTGTCTTGTTTTGTCTAACACCTCCAACACTCTCTCTCTACCCCTTTCACTCTCTGTCTCTACCACCTCGCACTGTCTCTGTCTACTCCTATCCCACTCTGTCCCTTTACTTATAACCCACTATCTTTCTATCACTGTCTCTCTCTACCATACCCCATTCTCTGTCTCTCTCTACTTCCATCTCACTCTCTCTCTCTCAACCCACTGCCACTCTTGCTCTCTTCACTCCTCCAACTGTCTCGCCATTCCGCTCCCACTCTTGTTTGCTCTAACTGTAAAACCCTCCCACGCTCATGCTCCCCCTCTATGCGCCACCCCTCCACACTGTACCGCTGCTCACTCCCCCTCCCATTCTCTCTGACAATCCCCTTTCACTCTTTCTATTCCCACCATACTCCCTTTCCAACTCCTCCCACTTTCACTCTTCCTTTGAGGCTTCCATTCACTCATTCTTCCCCTCCCACTCTCTCTCTCTCTGTCTCTCAACCAGACTCCAAGTGTATCTCTATCTACTCCGCTCACACTCTCTCTCTAACCCCTCAGTCTTTTTCTCTCCAATCAGTCTATCTCTCTCTTTCTCTGCTTCCCTCTCGCTCTCTCTATTCCCTGTCCCCGTCTTTCTCTCTCCCCTCACTCACTACATCTACTGCCCTTCCCACTCTCTCTATGCCCCACCTCACACTGTTTCTCCACCCTCGTGCTCTGTTTCTACCACCATCAACTCTCTCTCAAAACCACTTCCCATCTCTCTTTCTGTCTATGCCTACCCCATTCCCTATGTCTGGCACTCCTCCTCTCGCTACCCCTCCTCCACAATCTATCTCCCTGTACACGCTTCACTGTATCATGCTGTGTCTCTACCCAACTACTCTCTCTCTCCATCTCTCTGTCTCGCGGTCTCTATCTACCAACCTCCCACTTTCTCTCCAAGCTCTCATCCTGCTTTCTGCATCTCTAGCCAAACGCCATTCGTTCTCTCACTTTTTCTCTTCTCCATCCCTTTTTCACTTTTCACCTTTCCCTTACTCTTGCTCTCTTTCTCTGATCCAACATTCTCTCTTTGCCCCCCGGTTCTCTCTACCCACTCGCACTCCCTCTCTCTCGATCTGCAGTACTATCTCTTTCAAACACCTCCCACACTGTCTCCCACCTCCATTTGTCTCTCTCAAAGCACTTTCCACTTACCCTCTCTCGCATTCTCTAACACCTCCAACTATCTCCCTACATACGTCGAACTCTATCTTTCTTTACTGCCCTCCACACTCCCTCTCCACCCGTCTATTTCTGTCAACTCTTCCCATTCTCTCCATCTAAACCCTCCTACCACACTCCCTCTACCCTCACTCTTTCTCTACATCCTTGCACTCTCTCAGCCTCAAATTCTCTCCCTCGAACCCCATTCCACTCTTTCTTGTTCTACCCACATACCCCCTTGACTCTCTCTCTACCCCTCTTCCACTCTCTCTCTCACTATACATGCCTTCCCCCTCTCTCACTACCTCACTCCTTGTCACTGTGCATTTCTCTCCATACCACTCTGCCGCTGTCTCGTTCTATTCTCCTCTCTCTCCAAGTCAGTCCCTCTCTACCTCTGTCTTTCCCCACTATACTGCTTTCTGTCACTCAGTCCTCCTCTCACTGCCTGTCTCTCTCCAAACCTCACGCTTTCTCTCACTACCTCCCTTCCCCACCCCAATCTCTCTCTCTACACCCCGCCCACAATCTTGGTCTCTATCTCTCTCTCCACTCGCTTGCACTCCCTCTCTCTCTCCACCTCCAAATACTCTCTCACTCTGTCTAATTCCCTCCCACTCTATCTCTATCTATACTTCTCTCACTTTTGGAACCCCTTCCCCCCTCTTTCTCTCTCTCTCTCTGTATCCATCTCTCTGTGTCCCTCTCTCCCTCTCGATCAACCATCCTGTATCTCTCTAATCGGTCCTCCCACTCTCACACTCTCTCTGCCCGGTGTTCTCTTTCTGCACCCATCCCACTCACTCTCTCGACACAACACCACTCTCGCTCTCCCACTCTGTCTCCACTCAATCTCTCTCTAGCCGCCTCACGCTCTCTGTCTGCTCTCAGCCGACTCTGTCTCGCTGCACACCCTTTACTCTCTCTACCCCATCCCAATTTCTCTCTCTCCATTCTACTCCCGCTCTCCATCTCTCCAGGTCTCCTCCCTCTTACTTTGTCTACACCCTCCCACTCTCTCTCGCTCTAACCCCGATACACCCTCTCTCTCTGTACTCCCAAACTCTCTCTCTCTATTTCTCTATTTCTTTCTTTCTACCTTTCAAATATACTCGCTCTCGCTGTGTCCTCCAAATCTCACTCTCTCTCTACGCTCTCCTAGTCTCTCTGTCACCTCTCGTATAGTCTCTTTCTAACCCCTGTCACTCTCTCACCACCTCTCTGTTTGTATGCCTACCACTCACTCTACATCCGCTCGTAATCTCTCACCCGCCTCCCTCTCTCTCTCTACTCACATTCAACTCTCTCTCTACACTGTCCCTCTCTCTCTCAACCCCTTCCACTTACTCGCGAACCCCTCCACTCTCTCCCTCCCCTACACTCTCTCCCATTCCCCTCTCTCTGACTATGCCCCTCCATCATTCTCTCCACACCACTGTCTCTCCGTCGCCCACACTCTCTTCACCCACGTATAACTGTATTTGTTTCTACACCACTTCCTCTTTCTCTCTTTATCATCTCCCATCCTCGTTCTGTGCCCCTCCCACTCTCTCCCTTGAAGTCCAAATCGCACTCTCACTACACCCTCCAACTCTCTCTCTTTCTTACCCGCTCTCACAGTCTCTCTATCAAGTCTCCTCTCTCTCTCTCTACCCGCTCCCACACTTACCCTCTGAACACCCTCCCATTCTCTCTACCGACTTCCACTATCTCTCTCTACACCCCTGTGAATCGATCCTGCCCCCACACTCTCTCTCCCTCTCTGCCCAACTCTCATTCCCTTACTCCCACTCTCCCTCTCTAAACCCTCATAGTCTCTCTCTTCTCTTTCCCACACTCTCCCCAACTGCAACTCAGTTTCTATCTGTCTCCATATCCTCCTCAAAATCTCTCTCTAATTACATCCCACTTCCTCATTTTGTCTGTCCATCTCTCTCTCCTTCTCTCTGTATCCTTCTATCACTCTCTCTCTACCCACTCATCTTTGTGTGTCTCTCTCTGCCCTGTCCCACTCTTGCTCCACACCACTCCCACTCCCTCTCTATACACCCCTTCTGTCTCTCTACCAGACCCCCTCTCTCACTCATAGACCCCTCCCTCTTTCTCTAACCCCTTCGCACTGTCTGTCTCTCCCTACGCCCCTCCCACTCTCTCCGTAAATGCCTTCCTCCCTCCCTCGCTTCACGTCTACCCTCCTCCGAGTTTCTGTTGCTACCACCTTCCACTCAACCTCTCTCTGCACTCTCCCAATGTATCTCTCTACTGACTCCCACGCTCTCTCCGTAACTATTCACACTCACAATCTCCTTTATCCTCTCCCTCTCTCTACCCCACTTCCTCTCTCATTTTGTATCTAAATTGCTCTCTCTCCCTGTCTCACTGGCCTTTGCCACTGTCTTTCGGCATTACTCTTGCCATTCTCTCTATCCTCCGCAACCGCTCGTAGGTGGGGCAACCTTGGGTTGGGATATCTGGTCTGCATGGACGTGTTGAACCAAAGTGCCTGTTTCAATGACTGTATGCAGTCTCTCCCCACTGTCCACACGCTCTCTTCCCTTTCCCTCTCTTGCCTCTTTTGACATCGGCTTACTCTGTCTTTACCCCCTTCCTTTCTCAACTTGCACTCGCTCGGCAACGTTCCCACTCTCTCTGTCTCTCTCTCTCTGTTCCTTGCCACTCTCTATCTCTACCCTTCTCCCTCTCTCTCAACCACCTCCAATTCCATGTCTCCCTCTTCCAACTCTCTCTCTCGCCCACTCTCTCTCAATATATCCTGCTATCACTCTGTTATCCTCGATTTC
The DNA here is from genome assembly GCF_037043375.1 of Chiloscyllium plagiosum. NCBI lineage: Eukaryota > Metazoa > Chordata > Chondrichthyes > Orectolobiformes > Hemiscylliidae > Chiloscyllium > Chiloscyllium plagiosum. The sequence goes on along the minus strand of NW_028270188.1, from coordinate 643,678 downwards.
TCTACGCTCTCTACCCGACCCTTTCTGTCTGCCTGAATCGCTTACCCTCCCTCACTCACTCTCCATCTTACCTAGTCTCACCCTCTCCTCTTACTGACACCGAGACTAGAGCTGGCTAGAGAGACTGGGGTGCGGAGAGGACAGAGTGTTGTGGAAGGGTGTTTCGAGGAAGTGAGAAAATGGGGGAGAGTTTTAAAAGTGGGAAATAGACGGAGAGTACAGAAGAGTGAGTGAGAAATGTCGCATGAGGAATACGAGTGGAAGCAGGTGGTCCGACAAGGGTTTAGACAGAGACAGCTGGGGGAAGACAGACAGTGAAAGGGAGACTGGGAGACAAATAGATTACGTAAAGGAGGGAGAGAAATGACGAAATTGGGTGAGAATGTTAGGGAGGTGGTTCATGGGAGGAGGGAGTGCGAAGAATGAAGAGAGAGATAGAGGAAGAGAGACAGAGAGAGATGGGTGCGTTTGGATGGAGATGGTGGCCTCGTGGAAGAGAGGTAAACTCTGCCAAAGGCCAGATTGGATTCGGGGACCCAGAGCTTAAAGCAAGGACAGAGTGACTTAAATCCAACTCCTGAGCTCAAGGCCTGTACCAACCCCCTCCCAGAGGACCAGAACATGGGGATGAGTCTGCCTCTTCGTCTCGGCTTCTTCAAAGTCAATACAAACAACAATATCGTTCACTCTGCTGCTAAGCACAGTTTAATTGACATTTTTATTGATTACAAATTGATGTAATTGATACATTCATTGGTGTGTTGCCTTTTCTCACTGACCTGTGAGCTGAGAGAAACATTAAAATGTACCCTTGCAACCACCTTGTGTGACAAAGTTAGACGAGGTTGCACGAACAGTAGTCTGTAACCATAGTGACAGGCGGCTTAATCGCTGAAACACTGAACTCAAATGACAAAATCCCGATTATTGAGTGGATTTGCATGATTGAGGAATTGGGTTGAAGGGGCATTTCAGCATATTCTTCAGCTGTTTTCTGAACTTAGTTTGGGTCACAGCATATATTGCGGTGTTGCAACTGAGGAGCTGTAGCATGAAGCCCAATCCCGCACAAACCGGTACGGATACGCAGACTCATACCCAATTAACCACATGCGGTACCATATTGCATACAACATGAACATTGACCACAACAGGATGAAATTAGCCGAAATCACAAACAGTAAAATGATGGATTTTTTTCGGTTTCTCATTTCTGTGTCAAACTGAGCATCTCCATTTGTGTGAGTTCGGAGTCTGCTCCGGGCTCTGCTGGTCACTAAAATATGTCTGACGGTGAAAACATTGAGCAACACAATCAGGAGAAATGGGAGAGCTGGAGTTAGAATGTGGTGGATAAACTCGATTATGACCCAGACATGGGAGGATTGAACATCGTTTGTTACCCAACAAAACCAGGGGCCGTTCCACAGCCAATACCAAGGTGTGTGCATAAAATACCAGAAAATGTTCTTTAAACAGCTAAGCACCGTCACTGCTCCCAGAACCACAGCCGCAGCTTTCTCGCTGCAATATTTACTTTTCAGCTTTTTGCAACAAATGGCCACAAAACGATCGAAGGTGAACGTGACTGTGAACCAGACTGAACAGTCAGTGGCTGCATAAACCAGGACGGCGTGGATGTTACACACTGGGATTAAGTACAGGAAATAAAACTGTTCCTGGTAAACAATGGGAATGTGTCGCAGTATCAGGTCGAGGATAATGACCAGTAGATCCGCCACTGCCATGGCTGCCAGGTAACGTCTAACACATGAAGACAATCCAGAATCTTTATAAAGCAGGATGTATATCGTCACTCCGTTGACTTTCAAGAAGGAAAATACATTATAAATCAGCCGAGAGGTAAAGTGGCCAGTTCAACTGAAAGGGAAAAACAAGGACTGCAGATGCTGGAAACCAGATTCTATATTAGACTGGTGCTGGAAAAGTACAGCAGTTCAGGCAGCTTCCGAGGAGCAGGGATATCGACGTTGCGGGCAAAAATCCTTCATCAGGAATAAAGGCAGAGTGCCTGCAGGGTGGAGAGATGAATGAGAGGAGGCTGGGGGTAGGGAGAATCAGCATAGATTTCAATCGGTGAATGGGGGTGGTGATAGGTCAGAGAGGAGGGTGGGGAATGTAGCAAAGAGTACAATGTGTAAATGGGGTGGGGATGAACGTGATAGGTCAGAGGCGGGTGGAGTGGATAGGTGGAAAGGAAGCTAGGCAGTTAGGACAAGTCATGGGGACAGTGCTGAGCTTAAATTTGGAAGCGGGGTGAGGTGGGGGAAGGGGAAATGAAGAAACTGGTGAAGTTCACATTGGTGCCCTGGGGTTGAAGTTTAATTGAGAACCTAGTAAGATTTTCAAATGTGTTATGTTATTCAGAAATTTATTAAAATAATTGGCGTCGAAATAATGAATGTGAAGGTCTGAATTATTGACAAAAATGTGTCATAACACGCAAGAATCCTTCCATCCTCAAACATACAGAGACACATCCATCAAAACAGATTATTACTGGAACATTACCATATACTTGAGCACGAGAAAGCAGACACGGGTCGCTTCTTTCCGAATCAAATGCTGAGTGCGAAAACATTGCTGTCCTGATGGATACTCTCCCAATTTTTTGACGACAAGTGGTGTTTCGAAATTTCTGTTTTTAAGTCTAAATTGTGGTCGATCGTGTGATGTGAAGAAACGTAAATGCAGAAAAATTGTATTCATACCTTTCACTGAATGAGAGGACTTCTGGTCAGTGACTCCTTCTCCTTGGAACAGGACCACTTCCATTGGGATCTTATCTTTTGTTCAATTCACTGATGTCCAGCCCCTCACAAATAAGGTCAATGATAGAATGTTCCGCGCAAACTCCTTTATACAATGTGGGTTCAGAATTTTGCGGAAAATGTCAGTTATAGAATATTCCTGTGAATATCAGTTACAGAATGTTGGATGCAAAATTTTTCGGGAAATGGCGAGTATAGAATGTTCCAGTGAACGTTGCGTATAGAATGTTCCAAAGAACGTCGGGTATAAAATGTTCTGGAGAATGTCAGATACAGACTGCGATTGGGTCATAAAGACCCACACTACACGCTTTTCTGCTCATTGAGTTTGTTGAGACTCAGTCAGCCCCACGGTGGTAAACTCTACCCAAACTCAACTCAACTGGAACTTTGCATCAACAACAATACAGTTTAGACAATGTCTCAATCATTTGATGTATTGCCCTGATTTATAATCACACAGAGACCACCCTTTATTTCTAGATCTCCCCCACATCCTTTTCGTTTCGGTCTCGCATCCCAAATATAAAATGTGCTGAATATTCATTTCCCTATATATCACCCTATCGCTCTGTCTGTCTAATGTCATTAAACCCCATCGATTTCCCTCAACGTACGCATTGATTTCCTCACTATGTTTCGTTTATACAGCACAGTCAAATATCATACAGCTTTATAACAAATTATTGCCTGTTCCATTGTCATGCTTATTCCACGTATTGACCCGGACAGGAAACAGTCTGGCATCGTTATACTCACAGAATCACGCCTGATGGGTAATGATATATGAAGCCCCATCACCACCCTTGGGTATACCCTATCCCACCAGCAGGACAGACCCATCAGTGGCGGGGGCACAATAGGATACATTGAGAAAATATCTTGCACTGGAATTTTCCAGTACTGATCTTGGAAACCGGGAAGTCCCATGATAACATGTCAAAAAAGGTCAAAAGAATTTCCCGATGATAGACATCTACTGCCCTCCACATCATCCCTGTGTGAAAACAAATCTGAGAAACGACCGTGTGTGACAAAGATTCAGAATGTACTCTGGACGTGAGAATTTAATTCCCCTCACCAAGAATGTCTCCACATGCTCATCACTGACAGAGCAGTACAATGCCTCAAAACAGCAGACAGACTGTGGGAGGTGGTTGGGGATCCAACAGGAGGGAAACATTCTTATCAAAGTACTTGTCACAGATGTATCTCTCCCTACCCGCATCTGTCCTGGTGCACAGTCCTGGCGGAGGGGAAGTCTCAGCCTCAGATCGAAGACAGTGCCCATCGTGTTATATGGTACTAACTTCTGTGAAGTCGGACATACTTCCAAAAGACCGAGCAAATGGAAACTGGGCATTCATGAGGCACTGTGGGCTATCAGCATCTGCAGCATTAATGACTTGCTCTGAAAAATAAAGTCAGAAGTGGGCTGTTCACTGATGGTTCCAAAATGTTCAGTACCATCAAAGACTACACCTGCACTGAAGCAGGCCACGTAGCCCATCAAGATTTTTCAACAGGAACAGCATGAGGTCATTCAGCCATTTGAGGCATTTACTGAGCCGTTGGAGCCGAACTTTTAATCTCTCATGCTTGAATATTCCGCCTTTCAAAGATACTGCGCAAAAAATATAGGGAGGACTGGTTACCGAACGGCGAGCAAGTATGAATTAGCGATAATTCAGTCTTCATCAGTTCAACACAAAGTGATGACTGCACTGACACTGTAAGCAATGCTGGGCCCTCAATTATTTGTAGACTATACCAACGTTTTAGATGGATGGAACAAATATATTCTCACTAAGTTATCAAGTGGAGGTAGAGAATATCCAGTTGGGTAAGCATTGGCGACAATTTGGCAGTTGGAATATAACGTAGGTAACCGTGAAACTGAGAACTTTTCAGGAAGAATATAAGGTTGTACGTTACATATATGGCGAGGCAATCGAGGACTTAGTCATACAGTGTGTCGTGGAAGCTTCACTCTGACCGGGGCAGAAATGGGAATTGTGGTTCCATCTCCCTGACAATCTGCTATCTGAAATTCCCAATGGGCCAATTGTTCTCAGTACATAAGGGATACTTGATGTGGTCGTTTGGCCATGGAGAGTAGTAAGGGGGAGGATGTTGTGAGATGTCTACTAAGGGGACGGCCTTTGTCAGAGAGGGCATCCTTTCATTCTATGTGGAGTCCCGAGCGCGATGGGAATGGCTGACTGCCTCTGAATGAGGAGGCTATGACTGCTACCAGACAGTGTGTTGTCACCAACATGGTGAACGATGTGTGCTCACACTGCAACATTATTGGAGTGAGTGAAAGAGGGTCCAATCAGAAGAATGAGAAATAAAGGCATTGCCAGATCAGATGAAATGGTTAGTTATATCAAATTCTCAATCCATTACAGAGAACCATTAACCCAGAGGAGATATCTATTGAGCACAGAGTACTGCGTAGTTCATGCTCTGCTTGGTCCAACACGCCAATCTGCCGAATGCAGAAAATTGCGTAGACCATGTCAGTCCTGTCCTGCACCGGGAGCTATGAAGACCACAGTAGTACAATTGCACCCAGGCTGCAATGAGTGAAGCACTTTGCAAGAGGTTGAGATGAGTTTTCTGGCACTTTCTCTAATCTTCAATTATTTTTTTCGATGTAGTATTCCAAATTAAATTGAGAATGGATTAGAACGTGCTGAAATAAACCCAAAGGCAGCATATGGGCCATCAATCTCATTCTGTTAATTCTTCAGGGACACTATTACATGGAATCTGACAAAACTACTCTGAGTCTCCAAAGCCATTCTTTGAAGAAGGAAACAAACGTGAAATATCCCAAAGATGGCAGAAGGGTGGGAAAATTCCAGGTGGAACCCTTTCTGCACCACCCATTCTATTTGTCTCTCTTTTCTATAAGGTTTTCTGGAGGCATTTTTCTTCTCAGACGTTTAGCTTTTTCAAGACACTCCGATAGGAATGGAGGATATGGGTACCAGACAGGAAGCTGGTGTGGGGTGGCAATGTCTCGAGATTTAAATCATAGTGCAGTGTGAAAAAGTGTCCAGTGTGGTCTGGAGACAGGAATGAGTGTGTTCTGAAGACTGCACCTGCTGCTGTCTGGGGATTGGGCCTGGTGCAGATTGGAGACTGGATCAGGTGTGTTCTGGAGACTGGGACGGATGCAGCTTGGAGACTGCGCCCAGTGTGGATTTGAGAATGGTCCTGGTGCAATCTGGAGACTGGTCCAGGTGTGGCCTCGAAACTGGGCCTGGTGTGGTCTGGAGACTGGACCTCGTTCAGATGCGGCCTGAGATTTTCTTCTGGTGCTGCCTAGAGACTGAGTCCAGCATGGTCTGGAGACTAGGCCCTTTACGATCTGAAGACTGGTCCCGCTGCGACCTGGTGTATGGATACGTTGCTGGCTGGAGACTGGGCCTTGTGCGGTCTGGTGACTGGGCCCCATGAGTTGTGGAGAAAAGGTCGGGTGCAGTCTGGACAATCGGCCCGGAGCGATCTGGAGACTGGGCCCAGCGTGGTCTGGAGACTGGGCCCAGAGTGATCTGTAGAATGGGCCAGGGATGACATGGAGACTGTTCCCAGCGCGGATTGGAGGAGTGGTGCTTGCAGAGACTGGTGTGAAGTTACTGTAATATGTGTCCTTTCTTTTTTCCATTTTATTGTTCTGCTGGACATTAATTTATTATCCTTCAAATTTGTTCCAAATACGTCAGAATCAGTACCGAGATTTGTTGTACCGAAGATGGCGGCATACGCAAAGACATTGCAATCTTTGCACAGCTTTCATTAAAGGGCACGTTACAATGAAGCCAATTCAATTCAAACGGGAGAGAGTCACTGTGTGTGATTACTTTTTCAAGCAAAGCTGCTCCCTCTGGACTTACAAGGGGCTGCCAGCAGAAAGTGGTATTGGATCCTTTTATAAACAAGAGGTAGAGACAGACGGAGAGAGAGTGAGAGACTGAGGAGGGACTTTCCGAATTTCAATGTGTTCACTGCTGAAACAAGAGAAACTCCACTGCTTAGAGACGTAGGTGCAGAAGAACATAAATTAATACATCAAAACGCACGCAAACAGACATAGGCAAAGAAAGAAACACACACACGTGCACACATCCAGAAACACACAAAAGCATAAAGACATTCGACGCCTCATCTTTGTCCTGCCATTCATTTAGACCACGGCTGATCTGGTCTCGGCCTCAGATTTCCTCTTGGGAAGTAAAGCAGGGCATGTGGCTGAACTGTTAGAGTGAATGCACTTTGGGACCAGTGATCTTAATTTTTTGAATTTGAAATTCGTACAGGAAAAGCACAGGTATGGTTCACAACTTAATGTTCCAAATAGGGGAAAGGCTATTTGTGAGGTTATTAGGCAGGATCTTTCAAAAGATGATTGGGAAAAGCTTTACACACGTAAAGGAACGTCTGGCAAGTGTGAATCTTTCAAAAGGGAGATGATAAGAGTTCAGCGTCAGCATGCTCCCGTTTGTGTGAAGGGCTGTGCGAGTAGCAATAGGGAAAAATATATGACAGGGGATATTACGGCTCGGGTCAAGTAACTAGATAGAGGAATGTGTCAGGAATAGACAGCTGGGGTTCGTTGAATCCCTTGACCATAAAGGGTTGCAGAATCCACTTCTGTGGGAAATAAGGAGGGAATAAAGGGGGCATGAGATAGCTTTGGCTGATAAGGTCAGGACAATTGTAACCGAACTTACAAGTGTATGAAGTGCAAAAGCATAACTAACGAGAAAAAAGGGCTCTTAAAAATTGAAGAGCCATCTATATGTGGTTCCATAGGAGATCAAATATGTTTATTAGGTATATTGTCACATGCCCTCAGTTTTATAAGTCACCACATGTTACGATACCTTAGGTACATTGACAATAATCATCTCCACCCTCCCCCTCCACCCTCATCAAGGCACGGTATCTTGGTACAAAGCAGAAAAATAATGGTTTCGAAGTTAAACTATAAACCATTATAGCCCTTCGTAGAAAAAAATGGAAAAACACAGAAATACAATTAACAGTTCAACAACATAGCCCCTACGTGCCTGACCATGTTGGTGTCACACTCCTTACAAAGACTCGACCTCCTACATGTCGCTACTTTACACCTGTTCTTGCTCGATGGGTGATGCCCTACAGAAGCATATCATGTCATCATTTACTGTGGAGAAAGACTTGGAAGTAAGGGACCTCGTGGAAATAAATCCTCGTTTTTGAAACGAGGCTACATGATAGAAGAGGATGTGCAGCAGGCCTTAAAATATATAAACGTAAACAAAAGCGCAGAATCTGTTCAAGTGCACCCAAGATCCTTACTGAAGCTAGGGTAGAAATTGCGAGGCCCCTTGCTGAGTTATTTGTGCTTCTGCTCAAAGTTCTGAGGAAGGGTCACGGGATCCGAAATGCCAACTCTGATTTTTCTGCACAAATGCTGCCAAACCTGCTGAACTTTTCCAGTGCGTTCTGTTTCTTGTTAATGATTTTTATCATCCAGATTTGTTTCAGAATTTATTTGTGTCATTGGCAGCCACGGGTGAGTTTCTGGAGGACTGGAAGACTCTTAATATTGTGACATTATTTTGTATAAAGGCTGCAAAGCAAAGCCAGGGAACTACAGACCGGTGAGTCTGATATTAAGGGTGGTTCAGCGTTTGTAGTAGATTCTGAGAGACAGGATCTTCATCTGTTTGGAAAGGCAAGGACTGACCTTGGATAGTCAGTATGGCGTTTTCAATGGGAAATTGCTTCCGAAAAAAATGGTTATAAATTTCCAATAGATAATCAAGAAGCTAGATTAAGACGAAGCTACATGCGCTCTATATGTGAACCATAGTGAGGCCCAACAAGGTTCGACATGTTACACATGGTAATAAAGAAATTTCACAACACATCACGGAGAGCTAGCCTATTAGATGCAGAATTGGCTTGATAGTAGGGGAGAGAGGATGGTTGGTGAGATTTGTTGTAACCAGCAATGTACCGTTGTTTGTTATTTTTATAAATTATTTAGATAGGAATTTCTGCATCATTGATAGTAAATTTGTCGACTATGCCAACATTGCTGGTGTAATGGACAGTGAGGAATACCATTTAAAAGGAAAACGAGATCATGATAAATTCGGCCAGTGTGCCGATGATTGGCGCGTTGTACATCATTCAAACAACTGTGAGGTGTTCCGTTGTGTCAGGCAAATCAGTGCAGGTTTACACCTTTAACGTAAGGCCTTGGGGAGTGGTATCATACACAGAGACCCGGAGATGCAGGTACATAGCTCCTTGAAAATGGAGTCACAGGTAGTCAAGGCATTGAAGACAGCATGAGGCACACTTATCTTCATCAGTCAGAGCGTTAAGTATAGGAATTGGGACATTTTGCTGTAGTTTTGTAAGAGAATGGTAATATCACATTTGAAGTACTGAGTACAAATCTTGTTGCCCTGCCTTAGGAAGGATGTTATAAACTGAAAAGGGTAGAAAATACTTAACATGACATGATAGGTACTAGAGGCTTTGAGATATAAGGATAGCCTGTATGGGCTGGGAATCTATACTTTAGCGGAAGAGGCTGAGAATGCCTTATAGAGTGTTATAAAATAATGAAGGACAGGGACAAAGTGAATAACCAAGGTCGTATCCTTCGGGAAGAGGTTTCCAAAACATAAGGGCACAGATTTAAGGTGAACACAACAGATTTGAAAGACATCTAAGAGGTAAATATTTTGCACAGACTCTGCTCATTATATGCAATGAGCTGTCAGAGAAAGCTGTAGAGCGGAATGCAATGTCAGCATTTAATAGAAAATTGGATGGTAAGATGAATAGGAAAGTTTTAGAGGGAGATGAGTCAAATACAGGCAAATAGAATTAGTTCAGTTTCGGGAGCTTGGTGAGCATGGACAAGTTGGGCTGACGGGTCTGGTTGCACATTTTATAATTGCAAGAGCCGATAACTGTATAAGACCTCTTTCATCACACAATCTTTGTTGCCTTCATTTCATTTCTACGTCAAAATTATTCTTCAAAGATTGAGCTTCTGCTACTTTGAGAATAGAATTCCTAACATTTATGTGGTGCTGTAGACTAAAGTAGCAGTCAAAGCAAAATTGCATTTAAACGCCATCTGTAACTTTATTGCACGGGATAATCCCTCAGTTTACCTTTACCATCATTGACGAGTGGAGGTAAACATGCCAAAGTGAACCGAAACCTGATGACAATCCGTTCAAGCTAACAGACTTGATAGATAACGTTCCAGACAACAGAACTAGCATCTGATAGAGAGGGTCAAATGATTTCAAGCTTAACAGATCAGATCGAATGTCTGCAGTCGCACCACATCCCACCACATGAAATGTCATGGACGAATAAACAGCTGACTGGGGGAGATGACTCCACACTCGAATTGAAGAAACAACTGGACAGAATGGGTACTACGAAGACAATGCGGCCAGTCAACATTCATGCACTAGGACTGAAGACTTGCACAACAAGCCGTCTCTGAAATGATCTCTCTAACGCCCAACCAATTGTATCAAACTGCTCCGAGGTCTAAAAGGATAAAACTGGAAAGAACACCCGGTACCAGCCTCGGTATTGGAAAAAGGAACAGGAAACATCGTCCTGTTGACCCCGAAGAGACCTCCTTCCTAACATCTGAACATTTCTGGGAACACTCATAGAGCTTTCTCAAAGACTGAGCAGAAACATTGAGAAAGAAACACATTGACCCTTCTCCATTGTACTTTATGGCGGAACAACTCCTCCATACACTTTTCCCACACAATATGTCCCTTCATGCAATAATCATCAGGAAACATAAACTACATTCCTCCATTCGTTCCTTCGACTTTACAGTTCCAATTCCATTCTCCTATAATGTGTGTTTATTCAACGTGATGTGGCTGAAAAGCGATTACTGAATTGCAGATTTGTTTTGTTAAAGCGAGCCCCTGTTCAGTGGTCGGCAAATACATACCGGGCACCAGGTTAACAGAAAAATCCAGGCTCAGGATCGTCCACTAGCAAAATTCAAATTCAGTGCGTTCAGCTAAAACAACAATGTAATCCGCTTTAAAAGCCTTGGAACCGAGATTGACATTGGAATTTAAGCCTTCATTTTGAAGTAACTTTACTTCAAACCACTGGATGGAGAGGTCGAATTTCGCGTCGGCATCACGTGATCTATCAACTTACGCTCTTTCTGGTGAAGAGCGTCATAAAAATATTGTGTTGCAGTCAGTGGTTGTAGTGGTAAAGTGCTACATTTGTTGTAGTATTTCATCACCATATATACGAGATAAAAACTTACGTAGACTGAGCTAATTATTACATTCGACTGACTATTATTTTTGGTTTGATTTTAGTTATTTTTTGGGGGGCTAACACTTTAACTTATTTTTCCCAGAAGTCCATTTATTGATATTGTACGATTTTCAATAACACAGTGGTCCACATGATCACAGTTACCACATCAGTGGGGAACTACTTGCTGTGATCGTGGATCGTCTGTCCCCAAAGCATTCTCCTCCTCTCTCTCCCATAGCTTAGTGTCTATTTATATTTAGTGCCTTTACTTCCGCAGACTTCTGTGGTAGAGAATTCACCACATTCACGAGTCTCTAAGTGCAGGTATTTATACTAATCTGAATGCAGAATGACCTGCCTGCACATAATACTATGGACCATTGTTTTAGATGTCCCAACCAGAAGAATTTTCATCCCTGCTTCCAATCTCTTTCACCCGGTCATAGCTCTACATATTTCACAGGTATGTCCACTCATTTTCATAAACTCCACAGAATAAAAACGCATTCGACCCAAATTCTGCTCCCACAGCAAGCCTTTTATCCCTGAGACCAGTGTGGCCATCTTTCAGTGCACTCCCTCAATGTCAAATTTGTCCATTATTAATTAAGGAGAACAAAACTGCACACAATATTGCACAATGTTCGAAATGGGATTTCAACAAGGCCTTGTATAGTTGCAGTAAGACACCTTTACTCCTGTGCTCTAATCTCCATGAAATGCTGGTCAATACCACACTTATATTCCTAAGTGCTTTGTGCTCCTGCAACATTGCTTTCAGTGACTAGCGTACATCCAATCCAGATTCTTTTCAGTGTTACAGATATCCACTTGTTGAGACTATGTATACGGTTCAGTAATTCGATGCCATTCCCGGTATTGACTTCCGCCCTTCAGAACATACAGCCCTTCAGAGGTCAACATTTCTCAATCAATCCCTTTTCAATTGGATGATGTGTCCTATTGTTCCCAGCAAAATACACAGTGTCACATCTATCCACAATGCTCTTCATCTGCCATGTATTTTCCCATTCACTTCACTTGTCTCTGTCACCTTGAGCTTTTTCGCAGGATTCTCACCCACTGACAATCCGACATTGGTAATAGCCATCAACAGCTTTCGAAATATTGCATATGATACCCTCAACCAAATGATTGAGATATTGACAATATCTGGGGCCAAGCATCGAGCATTGTGATGCCTTGCACTCCAAACAAGCATCCATTTTTTTCCTACTCACTGTTTCCTGTCAGCTCTCCCATTTTAACACTATGTCCATACATCATCCGCAAAACCATATAATTTTACTTTGCACATTGGACTTAGAAGTCTCTCAAAACTATTTCTGAAAATCAAATTTTTTACCTCTATTGCTTCTCCCCAGTATATCTACCAGTCGGTTTCTTAAATATTTTTCCCATTTCATAAATGTACGTTTCCTTCGTCCATTCCTTTCTTTTCCAAAATGTTTTCCAAATAGGCATACTTACTAATTTCATTCTATTTCCTTTTCTCATCAGACTTAGGTTTTCTCCTGTTGCTGGGAAAGCTTTAATAGTGAGGTATTTTTCATGTGAAGGCAGTACTCAAGTTGCTGTATCATAGTTCTGTTATTTCCTTGCTCTCCAGTCTACATTCCCAGGTTTCTGACATTAAGGAAGCTGACATGTTGACTAAAAGGAACAACTTCTGTTTATTCATTCTGTAATCTTACAACCGAATTATTTATTCACTCTTCCTTCTTCGTGGAGCATTAAAAACGTGTCCAATGAGCCACTCCTGCTCCTCAGTTCCCATGTTCCATTCAGTCCCATAGAACCGCCTGCACAGAAGCCGATGGAGATTATTTCCTCCAAATACCTAGTCCACAGTAACACAGGATATCATTCCGTCACTCAAGACTGTTACACATGGTTCGGTATGCGTTGGAAAATGTGATTGGCTACTCCAGGCTGGGCACGAAAGAGGCCTCCTAACTCTTTACAGTGTTTCTCCTCTCTGCAACTGGTGTTTCATTGTTGGGTCCTGTTGTAGATCCAGATTTCCTACGAACATCGGCCACATAGCACGCATAGAGGCGGCTCACAAAATACTTTTCTCTCACTGAACTCAACATTTAATACCGGCACTTTGAGGAAAATCATACCAAACAACTTTCCAATTACAAACTATGAGGACAGAAGAAACAAGGGTGGGTAATTCGGACGCTCACACCATTGTATAAGATCATGGGTGACATATTGTTGGCATCAACCTCTCTTTAATGCCCAGTTCTTTACACCCGCACAAGTCAAATATCCATCGACCTCCTCTTTAAATGCTTTCAGTGTTCTCCTTCCCCTAACTGACATTCCTTACCCTCTGTGAGAAGAAAGCGTTTCGTCGAACCTATTAATATTAACGAAGAACGTAAGCCCAACTTCATTGATAAGAGTGAATGACCCTGATATTAAGCCAGTACTTAAATGACGGTTGTAACCTCAAAGGCACTTAAAATCCAGAATAACATATCCCGTACTTTATAAAAAGTACAATCGATGGAATTTATCACATTCTCAGTTTATATTTCGAAAACAATGAGTCTTCATTGGGGTTGATTTCACTGGAGAAAAGAAGGTTTAGGGGTGACTTGATAGAGGTGTACAAGATGATTAGGGGTTTAGATAGGGTTGACAGTGAAAATCTTTTTGCGCGTATGGAGTCAGCTATTACAAGGGGACATAGCTTTAAATTAAGGGGGTAGGTATAGGACAGATGTTAGGGGTAGGTTCTTTACTCAGCGAGTCGTGAGTTCATGGAATGCCCTGCCAGTAGCAGTGGTGGACTCTCCCTCATTATGAGCATTTAAGCGGGCATTGGATAGGCATATGGAGGATAGTGGGCTAGTGTAGGTTAGGTGGGCTTGGATCGGCGCAACATCGAGGGCCGAAGGGCCTGTACTGCGTTGTATTCTTCTATGTTCTATGTTCTACGATTGTCCATCACCGTCAAGATTCAATAGATTACTTACAGTGTGGAAAAAGGCCCTTTAGCACAACAAGGCCACACGAACACACTGATGAGCAGCCCACCCAGACCCTCTCTCCTACGTTTACCCCTCCACCTAACACTACGGGCAATTTAGCATGGCCAATTCAACTAACCGGCACATCTTTGGACTGTGAGAGGAAACCGGAACACCCGGAGCAAACCTACGTAGACACGGGAATAATGTGCAAACTCCACGCAGACAGTTGCCCGAGGTGAGAATTAAACCCGGGTGTCTGGTGCTGTGAGGCTGCAGTGCTAACCACTGTGCCACCATGCCACCCACCAATGAAATTGCCTTTTGATTTTCTCATAACGCTTCACATTAATCTTCATTCCTTCTGGCTCCATGATCGCAGGGCTTAGTCTGGTTTACAATGCCTCTGTCACAACGAGATCATTCTTTTTGAAGGAGTGAAAATCTGTCCATGATACCCCAAATACTGCCTCAAAACCCTCTCATGAATGGTCACAATAATTACATGCATTCACTTGCCCATCGCTGTGTCTTTCTTGAGACATAAAAGCCAATTGTTTCTCTGTGCATTGCCACTGACAAGGATTTGAAAGTTCCTGACATCTGTATTTGAGCATCAGTTAGGCTAGCACCAGAGGTACCGTGGAGATAAACATCACACATCGGGAGAGACTCAATCAGAAAGAGTGCGCTTGAAACAGGGAATGGTCACCTACCTGAATGGAAATGACCTTCAGGAATTTTGAAAACAGGCAAAGGAAGGGAGCGATCGTTCCTTTTGTTCTCCCTCATTTGATATGTGCAGCCCTGATCAGGCCGGAATCTTTTGCCAATATTGAACTGAGTGACTGGATCAGTTGTTCCACACGACATTAAAGAATAAAACACATTTCTGCGGGTTTGCAGTCAATCAGGGACCTGATCAGGGAAGGATGATTCATTGACTTCTCTAAAATACATGAGGCAAGCAGATATCAACAGATTATTATTCTCTTGCTCTGGATCATGTATCAATGTCTTAAGCACCGTGTAGGAAAGATAATTAGAGAGAACAAGTTAGAAATCCTCAAATGCAATTATTCTATAATGGACACTTGGTTAGAAGGGACTTGGAAAAGTTGTATGAGGATTTAACAAAGACAGAAACGACAGTTGATTTAGAAGTTGCACTGATGGCGGTACCTGTTATGATAAGTGAGTGGGGGTGATATGGAAATGCACATCTGTTCAGGACAAAAAGGGATTATAAAGTTTTACTACATTCTAGTTCCGTTTCGGACATTGATGAGTAATTTGTCATCAATACTTTGCTCCTTATAATTCGTAGAGAGTGGAATCTTACTTTCAAACGTTGACTTCCAAGTTTAAAAATGTTAATTAAGATGAACAGCAATTCAGTTTCACCTGGTTTAGTCGACAGATATAATTACTTACCAGGAACACCAATTATAGCTAGGATCGGAAAATAACCAGCTTGAATAATGATAAGTACATGATAGATCCGCGATGTTAATGCTATCCAAGGCTGAGAAAGCATGTAAAGCCCCTCGGATAAAATCCTGTCCATTGTTCTTCAGTTCTGATCCAATATTGACAAATTCCAGTCTAACGTTCCGAGATTCTGATCTCTCCTCTCCTCTCTGGAGCTGCTGATGCTTATTAGTGCAGTCAGTAATGTTCCAACTCAAACTACGAAATAACGTATTGAACCTAGACTCTAATTAATACAAGAAGCAAACCCTCTAGTGACAAGTTTAGGATCCACGGAGACGGACATCAATCACAGTCGCTGAACAAATAGTTCCAATGAACCCATTTCCGTTCAAAACTATCTTGAAAAACTGCAAAATATTGTTTAAAATGTCCACGTTTTGGATTGGATATGTGAGTATGGCTGAGGGAAGAAATGTTGGAGATCGTAGATCGCTTGTGGAAAACCATGCAATCTGCTTTGGATATGGGAGTAATGCCAGAAGTTTATCAGAACAAAAACATAAATATAGAACATAGAACATAGAACATAGAACAGAGAAGAATACAGCGCAGTACAGGCCCTTTAGCCCTCGATGTTGCGCCGATGCAAGCCCACCTAACCTACACTAGCCCACTATCATCCATATGCCTATCCAATGCCCGCTTAAATGCCCATACTGAGGGAGACTCCACCACTGCTACTGGCAGGGCATTCCATAAACTCACGACTCGCTGAGTAAAGAACCTACCCCTAACATCTGTCCTATACCTACCCCCCCCCCCCGCCTTAATTTTAAGCTATGCCCCCTTGTAATAGCTGACTCCATACGTGGAAAAAGATTCTCACTGTCGACCCTATCTAAACCCCTAATCATCTTGTACACCTCTACCAAGTCACCCCTAAACCTTCTTTTCTCCAATGAAAACAACCCCAAGTGCCTCAGCCTTTCCTCATACGATCTTCCTACCATACCAGGCAACATCCTGGTAAACCTCCTCTGCAACCGTTCCAGCGCCTCCACATCCTTCCTATAGTACGGCGACCAAAACTGCACACACTACTCCAGATGTGGCCGCACCAGAGTCATATACAACTGCAACATGACCTCAGGACTCCGGAACTCCATTCCTCTACCAATAGAAGCCAGTACACCATATGCCTTCTTCACCGCACTATTTACCTGGGTGGCGACTTTCAGAGATCTGTGTACATGGACACCAAGATCCCTCTGCTCAGCCATACTACCAAGTATCCGACCATTAGCCCAGTACCCCATCTTTTTGTTACTCTTACCAAAGTGAATCACCTCACACTTAGCTACATTGAACTCCATTTGCCACCTTTCTGCCCAGTTTGTAGCTTATCTATATCCCGCTGTAACCTGCCACATCCTTCCTCACTGTCTACAACTCCTCCGACTTTCGTATCATCCGCAAACTTGCTCACCCAAACTTCTAACCCCTCCTCCAGGTCATTTATAAAAATGACAAACAGCAATGGTCCCAAAACAGATCCTTGCGGAACACCGCAAGTGACGGCACTCCAAGATGAACCTTTGCCATCAACTACTACCCTCTGTCTTCTTCCAGCCAGCCAACTCCTAATCCAAACCTCCAACTCACCCTCAATGCCATACCTACGTATATCTTGCAGTAGTCTACCATGGGGAACCTTATCAAATGCCTTACTAAAATCCATATACACCACATCTACCGCTTTCCCCTCGTCCACCTCCTTAGTCACCTTCTCAAAGAATTCAATAAGGTTTGTGAGGCACGACCTGCCCTTCACAAAAACATGCTGACTATCCTTGATCACATTATTCCAATCCAGATGTTCATAAATCCTATCCCTTACAATTCTCTCGAAGAATTTGCCCACAACAGAACTGAGACTCACCGGCCTATAGTTAATAGGGTTATCCCTACTCCCCTTCTTGAACAAGGGAACCACATTTGCTTGCCACCAATCTTCTTGCACTACTCCTGTAGAAACGAGGACATAAAAATCAAGGCCAATGGCTCTGCAATCTCCTCCCTTGCTTCCCAGAGAATCCTAGGATAAATGCCATCAGGCCCAGGGGACTTATCTATTTTCACCCTTTCCAGAATTTCCAACACTTCTTCTCTATACACCTCAAAGCCATCCATTCTACTTCATTGTGACTCAGTATTCACATCGGCAACAATGTTCTGTTCCTGAGTGAATACTGACGAAAAGTATTCATTCAGTCTCTCCCCAATCTCTTCAGCCTCCACACGCAACTTCCCACTACTATCCTTGACTTGACCTATTCCTACCCTAGTCATTCTTTTATTCCTGACATACCTATAGAAAGCCTTAGGGTTTCCCTAATCCTACGAACTAAGGACCTTTCATGTCCCCTCCTTGCTGCTCTTAGCTGTCTCTTCAGGTCCTTCCTGGCTACCTTATAACTCTCAATCTCCCCAATTGAACCTTCACGCCTCATCTTTACATAGGCCGCCCTCTTCCATTTAACAAGGGATTCCAATTCCTTATTAAACCACGGCTCCCTCACACAACCCTTTCCTCCCTGCCTGACAGGCACATACTTATCAAGGACACTCAACAGTTGCTCCTTGAACAAGCTCCACATATCAATTACGCCCTTGCCTTGAAGCTTACTTTTTCAAGCCACACATCCTAAGTCAAGCATCATGATTTCCCTGCCCCCAGCAATAACTCTTGCCCTGTAGTGCACACTTATCCCTCTCCATCACGAGAGTAAAAGTCTCCGAATTGTGGTCACTATCCCCAAAGTGCTCACCTACCTCTAATTCTAACACCTGGCCTGGTTCGTTACCCAGAACCAAATCGATTATGGCCTCACCTCTTGTTGGCCTATCTACATATTGTGTCAGGGAACCCTCCTGCACACATTGGACAAACACT
The DNA here is from genome assembly GCF_037043375.1 of Chiloscyllium plagiosum. Classification (NCBI taxonomy): domain Eukaryota; kingdom Metazoa; phylum Chordata; class Chondrichthyes; order Orectolobiformes; family Hemiscylliidae; genus Chiloscyllium; species Chiloscyllium plagiosum. The sequence continues at coordinate 625,154 of NW_028270188.1, read as the reverse complement.
GACCCATCTAAATAACTTGAGCTATAGCTTTCCCAATCAATATCAGGAAAGTTAAAGTCCCCCCTAACAACCACCCTATTACTTTCACTCTTCTCTTGAATCATCCTCGCGATCCTTTCTTCTACGATTCTAGGACGATTAGGAGGCCTGTAAAAGACTCCTAACAGGGTGAGCTCACCTTTCCTATTCCTAACCATGGCCCAAATTACCTCAGATGGCGAGTCTTCATCCATTGTCCGTTCCACCGCTGTAATACTATCTTTGACAAGCAATGCCACACCTCCCCCTCTTTTACCCCCACGTCTGACCCTACTAAAACATTTAAACCCTGGGGCCTGCAACAGCCAAACCTGTCGCTGTTCTACCCATGTCTCCGTAATAGCCACAACATCGAAGTCCCAGGTAACAACCCACGCTGCAAGTTCACCTACCTTATTTCGCATACTTCTTGCATTGAAGTATTCACACTTCAAGCCACTTTCCTATTTACAGGCACCCTCCTTTGAAATTGATGCCATGTTCCTAACCTCCCTACACTCCAGGTCCTGCACCCTAAAGCTACTGTCTGGATTCTCATGCTCCTGCAGAGTTAGTTTAACCCCCCCCCTCCCCCCCCCCACCAAGAGCACTAGCAAACCTCCCACCAACGATTCTGGTGCCCCTCAGGTTCAGGTGCAGACCATCCTGTTTATAGAGGTCCCACCTTCTCCAGAAAGAACCCCAGTTAATCAAATACCGGAATCCCTCCCTCCTGCACCATCCCTGTAGCCACGCATTTAACTGTTCTCTCTCCCTATTCCTCGACTCTCTATCACGTGGCACGGGTAACAAACCAGAGACAACAACTCTGTTCGTTCTAACTCTGAGCTTCCAACCTAGCTCCCTGAAAGCCTGCCTATCATCCTCAGCCCTCCTCCTACCTATGTCATTGGTGCCAATGTGGACCACGACTTCGGGCTGCTCCCCCTCCCCCTTAAGGACCCGGAAAAGAGAACCATGCACCTGAACTCTAAATGTCCTCTTTTCCAGTACACTGCATAAGACCAATCCGTTCACCATTAAACTCCAAACCCGATTTGACTTTCGAAAATGCATACTAAACCCCATTTCCCGCATCTCGCCCAATTTCTCCAGCTGATCGAGGTACCGCTGCAATTTCTGATAACGATCCTCACTGTCCACAATACCGCCTATTTTAGTGTCATCTTCAAATTTACAGATCTTGCCTTGTACATCCCCATCCAACGTGTCGGCTTCTCCTGCATTCCATGTGATCTCACCTTCCAGAGCAGCCTACTATTTGGAGCCTCAACAAAGACCTCACTAAAATCAGTATCGACTGCTTATGCCACTCTCCTCTCGTCAACTATCCTGGTAACTTCATCAAAGATCTCTAACAAATTTGTGAACCATGATCTCCCTTGCACAAAGACGTGCTGACTGCTGCTAATCAAACCCTGTATTTCCAAACGCATCCACATGTTATCTCTCAGAATCTTCTCAAGTAACTTACCGAATACAGATGATGGGCATACTGATCAATAGTTCCCAGGTTTTACTTTGTGCACCTTTTTAAATAAGGACACAACATTCGATACCCTCCAACGATCCAGGACCTCACAAGTGGCCAACGATGATGCAAAAATAACACCTCGGGTCGCCACAATTTTTTTTCTCTCCTTTTGCAGGAGTGCATTGATATGCAGGTTCAGGATCAGGAGATATATAGAATAGCTGTGATGTCTGAAAAAGACATATGTTCCTTTCAGGCAAAAAAAAAAACAGAGAAAGGGAATGTGACTTAATGATGGTTAACATAGCAAATTAAAGATCATATTAATCATAGGAACAGAGTTCAGAAAGATTCCTGACATTGTGGAAACCTGAGATTTCTCAGAATTTATTCTGGAGAAAAGGAAAATGGCGCAGAAAATAATCAGTTACTTTGCAACTGTCTTCATGGAGGAAGATCCAGAAAATCCCTGAGAAATACCAAGTGATCATGTAGGACTCCTGGATTTAAACACATAAAGTCAATTCATATCAGTCGCAAGGCCATATTTGAAAATAGAGCTGGATTGAGCATTGCTAAGTCTGACGGACCACATGCATTTCATTTCAAAATGTCAAAAATAAAGCAGCAATAGAAGTCTTAATTGCACTGGCAATTAATGTGTCTCCTTTTCTTGTACATCCCGCAGAGGCCAGAAACCATTATAGGTAAAGGGAAGGTTGTAAACGTGATTCAAGCATGATGCATGAACAGAAAGGATGGAAACATTTACAAAGGGAAGAAGAGATAGTGTGGAGAACTGCAGACCAATTAACTTGACAACTTCAGGGAAACTGTTGGAATCTATTATATAGGATGTGCTATTAGGTATTACGAAATTACCAGCAATATTGGATATAATCAGTTTGCATTTCTGACACAGGAATCATACTTGATAAACTTCGGAATTGTTTGAACTTATTTCTTGCAGCGCAGACAACGGAGAACCTGTAGAAATGGCACATTTGGATTTTCAAAAGGCTTTGTGTAAGAACTCAGGCAGTGTGTTCGTTAATACAATTAATGTGAAGGGCATTTGGAAGAATACATGTAAGTGGAAAGTTGCAGTTAGGTTAGCCTTCATTTAAGGGAATCGGATTATCGATGTTAAGACATGTTGAAACAGTTAGCGAGTTTTGAGAAGATTTGTAGCTCAGGTTGATGTTCTAGATGTAGGTTTGCTCACTGAGCTGGAAGGTACAATTTGAGATGTTTCATCACCATACTAGATCACACCTTCAGTGCGCCTCCGGACGAAGCACTGCTGATGATTCCTACTTTCTATGTATATGTTTGTGTTGATGATGTAATTTCCTGTGCTGATGCCATTTCCTTTGATTATGTCATTTCCAGTGTTTTTCTGTTCTCATGGGAGGTAAATCGGGTCCAAGTCAGTCTGTTTGTTGATAGACTTCCGGATGGAATGCCATGCTTCTAGGAATTATCGTTCATGTGTCTATTTGGCATGTCCTGGATGGATGTGTTGTCCCAGTCGAAGTGGTGCCCTTTCTCATCTGTATGTAAGAATACTTGTGAGAGAGGGCCATGTCGTTTCGTGACTAGTTGATGTTCATGTATTCTGGTGGCTAGTTTTCTGCCTGTTTGTCAAACATAATCTTTGTTACAGTCCTTGCACGGTATTTTGTAAATTTTTGCTTGTTGTCTGTATAGGGCCTTTCAAGTTCATTAACTGCCGTTTTAGTGTGTTGGTGGGTGCCAAGAGTAGTCTGGTAGTCATTTCCGATTTGTCTTTGATCTAGGGTTTCTGGACGCGTTTTGTCTGCTTGTTTAGGTTGTTGCTGAGAAATCGGCTGACTGTGCTCAATGGATACACATTCTTTTTAATACACTGCATAGGTGATTTTCCTCTACTCTGCGTTGTTCCTCTGTGCTGCACTGTATGGTGACTCGTTGGAATAATGTTCTGATGCAGATTCGTTTGTGGATGTCTGGGTGATTGCTTCTGTAGTTTAATATTTGGTCCGTATATATATTTTTTCCTGTAGACGCTGGCTTGAACTGCAACTTTGAAGACGATCTGGATCTCCCTGCACACCAGGAACAGAAAGCAAAATTGCAGTTAAAGAAATCAGTTAGAAAGATAAACGGTGTGTTGACCATCATTTCAAGGCGATTTCAGTACAGCAGGAAGTGTGTGTTATTGCAGCTGCACACGGCCTTGGTGAGACCAAATCTCGAACATTGTGTAATATTATATGCAGTTTTTGTTTCCTTGCCTCATAGAAGACTAACCGGACCTGGGGGAGAGAGTGAAGGATGACCAGAGTCTTCTCTTGGAGATTAGGCTTGTGGTGGGAGCAGAGTTCGTGTCGACTGAGCCTGTATTCCATTGGGTTTAGGAAAATGAATGGAAATCTCAGAGAAATACATAAAACTCTATCGGGTGAGACAGACTGGAAGCAGGGATGAAAAACCCCTGGCGGAGATGACTAAATAATTGCCACAGTATTAGAGACATAGGGTAGAGGATCACTGAAGGACAGACGATCAGCCATCATGACAGGAAGTTCTCCCTTAATTTGGAGCTGTAATTCTGAGGAACACTATGCTACTAAAAATCATGCAATATTAATAATGTGTGAACAACAGGCGAATGGAAAAACCGTGAAAAATATAACTAAAAATCAAAACAAAAATAGTAATTAGCTGAACAAAAATGATACCTCAGTCTAAGTAAATGTTTAATTCATATATATTGTAATAAATAATGCAGTAAGTGAAGCACTTCAACAGTACTTTCACTGACTCCAGCCTTGTACATTTCACCAAGCGCTTCGCCAGAAATCAAGCGAGCTGACTGAACACGTGATGCGGAAACAGATTTCCAGTTCTCCCCAAGATTCTCCATCCGGTTTGAAATAAATTTCCTTCCAAATATAGACTACAATTCCCAGTTTCAAGCTCAGTTTCATTGCTTACACAACTGTTTAATTTCTAGTTTAGCTAAACACACTGAGGGTGCATTTTGCAGACAAAGGATCCTGAGGCTGGGTTTTGCTGTTCAGCTGGAGCCGGTGATGGAATCGCGTAATAGTGAATGGGAGCTCGCTTTATAAAAGCAAGTTCGACAATTCACTCATTGCATTACAACCACATCACGGTTAATAAACACGCATTACAAGAAAACAGTTATGCCGTAGCAAAGTCGAAGGAGCGAAGGGGCTAATGCAGTTTATATTTGTTGATATTTATCCCATTAAGGTTTGTGCACGATTTGTGTGAGAAGTGCGTTGAGGAGATGTTCAGCCATTAACTTGAATTGGGGTGGCTGAATGATTTGAGTCAACTACACCTTTTCTGATGTTTCTGTGCAGTCTGTGGGAACACTCCGTAAATGTTGTTACAAGCTCTCAGACGTTCAGAAGGAGTACTCTGCAGTGTTAACAGGACTGTGTTTCCTGTTTCATTTTCTCACACCAAGGCTGGTTCCAGGTGTTCTGTCCGCTTTTATGCTTGCTGATGCAGGAACAATTTGATTTCGTTGAATGTCTTGCTTGGCCGTTTCAGACACCAGTGAAGTGTTTACACATGTCTATGTGTTTGGAGTCACTTTTAGACCAAACCAGGAAATGACAGGAGATTCACTTCCTGAAAGTACATTCTTGAATCAATTCGACATTGTTCATGCATTAATTTATTAAAATCATACAATATCAATAATGCGTGAAAAACAGGCGAACGGGCAAACAATGGTTAAAAACGACATTAGCTTCAGGGTCACTATTACAGACATCAGATTTTAGATCTCAATATTTTACTCTTTTTTTTTCAAACTTGCACCAGCTGCCAGAGCATTAGTCTTGTCTGAATTAGTAATCGAGTGGCATTTCCACAGTAGTATCAGCTTCACATGGCGTACTTTCGGAAACCACACTGAGCAGTTTATTTCTGTGCTGCCTCACAGCTCTGTCAAAGAGATCTCCCACCAGTTTGACTATTGTGACTGGACTGAGGGTGTGGCATTTGGTCAAATTGTAATTATTCTCCTCTGAGGTGACTGGACATATTTGTGTAATTTTCCATATTGTCAGGGAGATGTCAGAGTTGGACGTGGAATGAAACAGCTTCCCCAGGGACACGGATTCTTATGCAGTACAAATCTTCAGTCCTAAGCAAGAATTGTGTTAGAGCCCATTGCCGCTGTTGTATCTACGCTGTTCAGCTGCTTCTTCATGTCACCTGCAGCGAATCGACTTGGTTGAAGACCGACATCTGTGATTCTGCTGGCATCATGATGAGGGTGATGTCGATCACTGACTAAACCTTCGGCCTGAGGGTGATGCAGTTACTATTCTTGTCTTTCACACTGATGTACAGGCGTGTTCCATTATTAATGATGAGGAGCCTTCTCTTCCAGTGATTTGTCTGTCATAATTTATGACTGAATGTGGCAAGATTGCAGAGCTTTGATCTGCTCTGCTTGTCAACCTGTCATCAAGATTGGCATCAGATAGTTCTGACTCTAGCATATTAACTCAGCTCATCACTAACCAATAGATTGAGTTGATGGTAATGGAACACAGAGTCATTTTCCAGGGCAAAGATTCACAGGTTGTGGTTGAATGTGTTCTACAGCTTTATATGAATGCGCAGTTCTGAGGTGCGATATCTGTCATGCAATTCAACTGCCGGTTCCACAGTTCACATCGAGACCGATTCACCAATCAGCCCTGTACACAGTGACCCACTGTAGTTTCTGATATGGTAACACTTCCATCTTCATGTTTTCATTCTGCTGAGAATCTCTCTCTGGTTTCACACTTCCTGTCTGACACATTCCTCAAAACCATTTAACTGTATATAATTCAACGGATTAATCCATCTGAATCTTTTTCCTTGAGAAGTGTCATCCTCTGTGTTTAATGTGAATGTGTTTCCCTCTGTTTTTCTCCCTGGCCATGATTAAGAGCTCTGTGGAATAGTGATGCCAGCGATGTATATTTTCGGTACCAATGAATTTGAGCACCTTCTGTTAATGTTCCCTTTCCAGTCAATGACGATCCGTGTTGGACAGGGCGTCTGAGCAGCTTTGACAAATGTCTTTGAAACTTGTTCAAAACCAGCAATCGTTCGAGCACCGAAGCAGGTCACGCAGCATCTATTGCGTGAAGACAGAGTTAATCTTTCGGGTACATTGACTCTTCTTCAAAGCTTCTAACTTTTGGTTTTGCTTCAGAATTCCAGTATCCACAGTTGTTTATTTATTGAAAATTTGTCCTATTAATTTCTGGAGATACTCAACAGATCAACAGATCTGACATCGTCTTCGGAGACAGAGTAAAAGAGTAAACGTTTAAAGTCCAATGTTACTCTTCTTCAGAACTGGAAAGGATTGGAAAATGTGCTCTCTAACTCCTGCATAGCATCGGAGGAGGGGTGACAGGAAACGGGGTGTGTAGGTGCAGTACAAAAAGACAAACGGGCTTTTTAACATTGGGTGAAAGAGAAATAGATGTAAAATACGTGTAAATTGAGGTGTGAATGGGGGGGGGGGGGGGGGGGGACACTTGATTCTATCCATTAAGTACAATATTAACAACACACGGTCATGGTGACCACAGGAGGGAAAATGTGTGAGAGATAGAGAACAGCCATAATCGGTTTAAGCTGTGAAGTTATGGAATTGCATATTAAATCCTACAGGCTGTAACGTGCCAAAGTATAATGTGAGGTTTCACTCGAGCTTGGCTCGTGCTTCACTGTAAGCTTGCAACAGCCCAGGACTGACGTATAGCAGGTAAGCATGGTAGGTTACTGAAATAGAAACAATGAGAAGATTAGGTATATTCCTCGAGTCATAATAGAAGTGTTTCTCAAAGCACTTTCTGTTTGGTCTCTCCAATGTAAAGGAGACTGCATTGACAATATCTAGCATTATTTCTTCTTCGAAATAAATACATAATTGCACCCTGGAACCTCCGCAGCCACAGCTTTAGTCCTGTTTTCCTGATAGTATTTTTAAAATCTATTCAGTCACACATTGTTCCCCACATCGTAACCACAGGGTCTAAGCAACAATCTGGTCGTAACGTATGTTGCTGCCTGCTTCGAACTGATTTCCTTTGTTTCTACCGCATATTCAAATCTGCTTCTGTATTTTTAACTGTTGTTAGGCTGGAGATTTTCAGACGACTCTATAACATCCTTGTTTTTATACTCTATACGTCTATTCATCAGAGCAAGGTTAATTAAGCATTCTTACTAACAATTTCAACTTGCCTGGCACACCGTGATTTCCTGTCTTCTTTGTCCCTCTCTCCTTAAACTGGGAGCGGGGCTGGGATGGGGGACGGTTCCATTTGCCAGTCCTGTAGGACCTTCCCTGATTCCAGTGATTCCTGAAAGATCACCAACGATACTTCCACAATCTTTTCAGATATCTCCTGAGAACAATGGGGATGAGTTCATCAGGTCCGGGTAATTTACTCAGTTTTGGAGCTTTCAGCTTCCCCTGTACTTTCTCCTAAGTGATGGTCACTACACTTCCCTCTGCTTCCTGCTTTTGATGAGGTTGTGGTGCCTTCCACCATGAAGAGTGATGCAAAGTGTTTTATCAATTTCTGTGACATTTTATTGTTTGCCATAACTACTTCAGCCTCATTTTCTCGCAGTAAAATGATTTCTCTTGCCTCCCACTCTTCCTCTTATATATCTGAAAATCGCTTGCAATCTTCTGTCATACTATGAAGAAGCTTATCATAGTGTTTAATCTTCTCCTCCCTATTGCTTCTATTAGTTATTTTCCAATGATATTTAAAGACTTCTTAATCCTGTGGATTCCCAATAATCTTCACCACATTGTATGCTTTCTCTTTTGATTTTATACTGTCCCTGACTTCCCTTAGCACTTATGGCTGCCTCGCCGTCCCCTGAACATTTTTCTCTTCCTTCTGATGAATTTCTGAAGTGCCTCTGAATTATCACCAGAAACCTCTGCCATTGATGCTCCACGGACTTCCCTGCCCGGTTCCCATTTCGATTAACTCAGGCCAGCTCCTCCCCCGTGTCTTTGTAGTTACACTACTCAATAATACTCAGGAAGAGAGCAATAGATATTAGATTACTTACAGTATGGAAACAGTCCCTTCGGCCCAACAAGTCCACACCGACCCACCGAAGAGCAACCAACCCAGACCCATTCCCCTACACCAAACACTACGGGCAATTTAGCATTGCCAATTCATCTGACCTGCACATCTTTGGACTGTGGGATGAAACCGGCGCACACGGAGGAAACCCACGCAGACACGGGGAGAATGTGCAAACTCCACACAGACTGTGTCCCAAGGCAGAAATTGAACCCGGGTCTGTGGCGCTGTGAGGCAACAGTGCTAACTACTGCGCCGCCCAGATATAAATTGAAAGAAGGAAAATTGAGAAATGGGGCACGGTGAATAATTGGAGAATTTATTAATTTGATACAAAGGGAGACAGAGAGAGAGAAAACATATATAGATGAGGAGATATAAGAATAAACAAAACTAGGTCATCGATAGAAGTAGATGCACTTCCCTATTTGTGTTCACAATTCCTGTGTGCAGTGGTCCTTTGTACGTCGTATGTACAGCAGCGACATATGTTCAAATGCCGAGTCTGGTGCGAGCTTTTTTTTATCTCCAGTAATATGACAGACAATTGCTGTTTATAGAACACACCGGGATAATATATTTATTTGCTGATAGAAAGTAGATGTACTGAAATAAGTTGGGACACCAGAAACAGGAATGTATAAAATACATCGTGATAAATGTGAGAGACGAAAGCAGAGAATCCCAGAAATGAAGGAACGTTGAGAGAAGGAGAAGGTGACACCTCAGATTAGGACAAAATATCATTAAAATGTTCTTTAAATTTTCTATATCATATGTATTATATTTTGTTAACTGTGACACGATTTTCATTGTAAATCTGTTGTCCACATACGAACCATTTTCACTATCTACACACACTGATTAGACAGTGTACATAAAATCATTTTCCTCCATTTGAAATTGTCATGTTTCCTTTACAATGTCACTTGCCAATCCTTCTTCTAAATTTATTGTCTTTCTTTCTCAGCATTTTATTTTGTTATGTTGATCAAAAAGATATTGGTGACTGGGAGGATATCGCTTTCTTCCTCTCCAGTCTCTGCAGCCACTGTTTCCTATTCCATTCTGTTTCTTAACTCAGGACACATATATATTGTGTTTTACACCTTAATCCCAATAAATAAGGCAATTGTATACGTAACATTTACTTTTCTGCTCAGGCAAAATAAAAATCTGAAACAAGAAAAGGCGTTTAAACTGAGCCCTAAGCTGTTTCCATCTTTCAAAACAAGTTATTGAGGAGTGACAGCAATGCCCAGGGCAGTTGTGTCCAGAGACAGTTTTTAGACGGACACTTGGTGATGTGGAGAAGACTTCAGTGCTGTAACAACCTCGCTATTTTCTCCTTAGAGAGTGGTTACCTAGAGAATTTTGACGTGGATTACAAAAAAGAGTCATCTAAGCTGTGAAGAGAAATCATCACCTTCTCCTTTAACTTTAACATTGTTCGAGCAAGCATAAATGAGCCATAACAGCATTAGCAGGCGATGTCAACATTCCACCCAGACCAGGAAATGTTGTTATGTTAAAAGTGTTGTAACGAAACTGGTTAAATGGAGCTGTTTGTTCAGTGACCATGATTGATGTCAGTCTCCATGGACCCTACCTGTGTCACTGGAAGGTGTCCGTCTTCTTTTAATGAGAGTCTTCTTTCAGTGTGCATCCTACTGTATTAATACCAGCATTTTCCTGGACACGATTCAGATCAGCAGCACCAGAGAGACGTAGAGATCACAATCTGAGAATATTGGACGAGAATGTGCCAACAATGGATCAGAACTGAGAACAACACACTGAAATGTTCCAAAAATGGATCAGATCCTGAGTACATTGGGGAGACAGGCCACCTACTTGCGGAACGTATCAGCGAACACCTCTGGGACACCCGCTACCCCGAACACAACCACCCCGCGGCTGAACACTTTAACTCCCTCACCCACTCCACCAAGGACATGCAGGTCCTTGGCCTCCTCCATCGCCAGACCATAGCAACATGACGCCTGGAGGAAGAGCGCCTCATCTTCCGCCTCGGAACCTTCCAACTACAAGGGATGAATGCAGATTTCTCCAGCTTTCTCATTTCTCCTCCCCACCTTATCTCAGTCCCAACCCTCGGACTCAGCACCGCCTTCTTGACCTGCAATCTTCTTCCCGACCTCTCTGCCCCCACCGCCTCTCCGGCCTATCACCCTCACCTTAACCTCCTTCCACCTATCGCATTTCCAACGCCCCTCTCCAAAGTCCCTCCTCCCTACCTTTTATCTTAGCCTGCTAGACACACCCTCCTCATTCGTGAAGAAGGGCTTATGCCCGAAACGTCGATTCTCCTGTTTCTTGGATGCTGCCTGACCTGCTGCACTTTTCCAGCAACACATTTTTCAGCTCTGATTTCCAGCACCTGCAGTTCTCACTTTCTCCTTTGATTACCATAATCCCAAACTAACCTCGTCCCACCTGCCGACGCTTGGCCCAAATACCTCCAACCCTCTCATTTTCATGTTTTTTAAATGTTGTAACCGCAAGCAATCATTATTGAATCTCCTTCAAGACTGTTTATATTGAAAATTCTACTTCTTGCCGACTGCAAACTAGCTTTAATAATCCGAAATGTTAAAAACGGTAGGGACAGGGTAAACAAATCAAATCTAAATATTGGACAACTTGATGCCAGTGCTGACGAAATTATTGTAAACTTTAATAAAGAATGTGATAATTAGAGACTTGAGGAATCAAGATGTGACTTGGCAGAATCTGCTTAGCTTCAGGAAAGGGAAATTATCTTTGGGAAACCGGTGCAATTGAGGCGTCTACTAATGAGAACTCAGTGAAGGGGTGCATTTGTATTAGCAGAATACTTTCGACGTAGTTGTTGACAGGTGAGCGAAAGTCCATGAGTAAATGTGGATATACTACATGGATTGCGAAGTTGTGAGCGGAGATATTAAAGGGAGCGCTCTCGTTTCTTGACTGACGGCCGTTACTCGAGGGTTATCACACGGTTCATAGCTTGTACCACAACAATTTGCAAAGTAGACACATGATTTGGTTGTGGGTAACAAATAGCATAAATCTCATTTTGTACTGATTAAATGGTGCAAGGTTATTAAAGGACCTTGGTCATGAGTCACGAAACAGAATACATCCAGGGGTCTTCGAGCCATAGAGTCTTAGAGCACGCAAACTGCTGCATACCCAACTCTTATGAAACTGAAGCATATCTGGTCACGTGAAGACAGAATGGGTTTTGCTGAATTTCTTGGGAAGCAGCAGCTACAGATCAGGCCGTTCCGAATGTAAAAATTGGCTGGTAAATGAATACCTGAATTTTGGTTGCTGCTTTGCCAAAAAAAATCGAATTTAACCAATTAGTTTTAATCATGCCCAGGATATCAGAAGGCAAATGGAAGCTGAACTTTATTGATTTAACACGTGGAAACCAGTCGAATGATCAGAATTCAATGTGTCATGGGAAGAATGTAAATCGGATCTTTTGAACAATTAGAGGAAGAGCAACTGCTGTAGAGCAAGAAAGTTAATTGGCCATCTAACATCTTGGTCTCAACTAAAATTTTAAAAAGTCTATCAAAGATACTTTCTCATGTCAAACATACTTGCAGTAAAATAAGAGTAAGAAGATTACCCAGGGATACCAGCAGCTGGAATATTGAAGACAGGGAGAAAGACAGAGTCTGTGTCGTGTTGAGATTAATTTAATACAATATTTAAGAAATGGGTTATTGGAACAGCATATTTTATACAGTTGGAGTCAGATAGTAATCAATTAAGAAAAGCGGGATTTTGGTTGTGAATAGTTGCCGTTTATTGCTATTATTCGAGTTCAGAAATTAAATTGATCCATCACTTTTCTTTAATGGTGGAAATTGGGAGTTCTCTGTCACTCATTGTTTACTAGCTTACAAGGCGAGCTGAGCTTTTTTGGTGTTTGGTTATAACTCTCAGAGAGGTTCGGCATTGACATCATAACAGTTTGGAGGCTTATCGTGATATCGACAGATGTGAACAGACTTGTGGTACAAAAGATCCCAGCAGATTAAAGGGTTAGGTAAGAAAATGTGTTTAATTTTGGACACTTGTGGATGATTAATTGAAAATTGAGAGAAGTGGATCTTGACATTGTGAAAGAAGTTCTGGGGTTTGAAGATTTGCCAAGAAATGTTAGAAAGACGGAGGAAGGGCACACTGGTAGAATGAGCAGATAGGTTGGGTTTAACCTGGAACAAAAGGGAATTTGAAATTTTAATCGATTTTGACAAGCACGTAGGTGTATCACAGAATTAGACAAGGGCAGTAGACATCGAAAAAGTTTTATCGCAATTGAAATAAATGGAGTTAGATGATAAAGAGAGACGAAAAAGAGATGGGATATTCTTAACTGAGCAAACAGAAAGCAGAAAGGGAGAGGAAAAGAGTAGAAAGAGATAAGGAGAGACAATTTGAACTTCAGAAGATGCAAATTGGTCAGGAAAGTCAAGAGAACAGGACGGAGATGAAGAGAGAAGATAGTGATGTACAGAAATATGTTAAAACTATTCCAAAGTTTGATGAGAACTTTGTCAAAGACTTCTTTAAATCATTTGAAAAATTGGCTGGGCAATTTGAGTGCTCAAAGAACTTATGAGTAATGCTACTTCAGACTAAGTGCGGTATTCGAAGCAGGATGGGAGATTTCGAAACTGGTGAAGTCAACATTGGCACCGTATGGTTTGAGGGTCCCAGCTGTCCTAGCACATATCCACTTCACCCTCCCCTTCAACACATCATTATCGCCCCCACCTACATCAACCTATCATCTTCCAAGCTACCTTTCACCCTTCTCCACCCTCACCCATCTATTCAGCCCTCAGCCCCCTTTCCCCTTCCCCTCCACACCGAGAATCCTGATAAATCGCTTGTGCACGAAATGTCAAGTCTGCTGCTCCTCCGATGCTGCCTGGTCGACTGTGCTTTTCCAGCACCATACTTTTCAACTCTGATCTCCAACATCTGCAGTCCTCGCTTTCTCTCAGCCTCTAATAGTAAGAGACAAAAGTATTTGAACACTTTCTGACGTGTTACCCGAGCGGGTGATAATTTATGGAATGGGGAAAGAAGTTTTTCATTCCTTCTGTAACATCAGATTGGAGATCTAAGTCAAGTCTGGGGAAGTAACAACGAGAGTTAATGACAGAGTGCCAGTTCCAGGAATGAGGATTTTTCTTCGGAACAATTTAGCAGGACCCAAGTTGCGTTGACGTCCCTTGTGGTGATGAATTCAAAGGAAGACCAGGTAACTGAGGTGATAAAAGAAGAATACCCAGGAATTTTTCCAGACTGTCTAGTGTCACGACCGACTATAATAATTTACAGCAAGAAGGAAAAACTAAAACAAAAGAAAAAGGAATTAGCTGACATCCTGTTTGCTATAACGGTGGAGGAAAAAAACTGAGCAGGCAAAGGGTCAGGCAATGGTGTTTAGCCCTGAAGGCGAAAGTCCTTACAGCAGAAATGTATGTCAGGAATTACAATATATTGTCGAGCGTGATTAACCAGGATGTAGAATTCTAAATGAAAATGGAGACCATGTCAGGTTAGTGCAGAAAGGAAATGGGCAGATGTGCTCCAGATTGTTTTGCCGGTAGCATAGAGACAGGAAGTGGTCCGGCTTGCACATGAACTACCTGCAGGAGGTCACCTCAGAGTGCGGAAGGCTCAGGCTAAGGTACAAAAGCATTTCTGTCAACCTGCAGTGCACAAAGACGTGTTTCTTTCTTTTGTACATGCCACACATGCCAAATGTTAGGTAAACCACAGGCAATAATAAAACCAGCACCTTACTTGCGAATTCCTCATATGAAGAGCTTTTCACGCGGGTTATAACCAAGCCCTCTTTCGATCGGTCCTCTTTCTAAAATAAAAGTGGAAAACATTATTTGCTGACCATAATGAATGTTTCGACCAGATTTCTCGAGAAAATTTCATTACAGAGTGTTATGGCATAAAGGGTGGTGGAGGGGTGGTAGCTCTTTTTACTCAGTATGGACTACCCAGAGCGATTCAATTAGACCAACGGTCTCATTTTACCTCTCGGCTGTTTAACGAAATCATGGATAGCTTACTCATACAGCACTTCAAACCAAGTGTGCACCATCCTGAATCCCAGGGAGCATTGGAAAATTGGCATCAGACGCTGAAGACTATGTTAACAGCGTACTGTCAAGATTGCCCGAAGTATTGGGATAAAGCTATCCCATAAAATTGTTTGACATTAGAGATGCCCAAAGGGAACTACTCTGTTTTCTCCCTTCAAGTTAATAATCAGACCAGTAGTGAGAGGTCCTTTGAAATTGAGAGAGAGATAAGATCGAGTAGTGTAGTTAACTGAACAGCACATGAAGAGGGTGCAGCACAGAATGAAGTATGTGACAGATTAAAAAGTCTGACATTTTGACGTTTTCTCGCGGGGATGACGTATTAGCATTGCCATCAAAGGAAGGAAATCCCTTCAAAGGAAAATTTAGTGGTCGCTTCCGAATTGAAAACAAGTTGAGTCAGTTAAATTATCTCGTAAATATACCGGTTACCAAAAGGTTGCCTGATATGTCATGAGGATATGTTGAAGCCTTACTCTAATAAAGAGAGGGGAATGGAGAAACAGATGTTTGCTAAGTGCCCCGCAGAGTGAGGAATAAATTTCAGATGTGTGTGATGTGCGTCAAAATACTTTAAATAACAAGGAAGATCTTGAGCAGTGGGAGAAGATAATGAGCGATATATTGCAGGAGCAAAGAACGCAATTTCTTGTTTGTTGCAATAAGATGAGGACATATCCAACAGAAACGATGGAAAAAATGTCACTATTGTGCATGAGGTGGAAGTAGGGGTGCTGCTCTGATAAAGCAACAATCCTACAAGCTTAATCCTCTCAAAGCCACATAGGTCCAGAAAGAAAGAGATGTGATGCTCAACAAAGATATCATCGCCGAGTCAGAGCTAGTGGAGTTGTCTGATCGTGTAAGTTCCCAAACCTGACAGAACTCAACAATTTTATGTGGACTATCGGAATGTCAACACGATAACAAAAGCGGATTCCTATGCAACACCAAGATTGGAGGACGGCAAACATACATTTTGACAAGTTACACGCATTACGAATGTCAATTTACGGCATGGTTATTGGCAGACATCTTTATCAGAGAAAGTGAAAGAAGTTGTTGCGTTTGTAACTCTAAATGGGCTGCATTAATCCAAAGTGATGCTCCTTTGAATGAATAATACCCCAGCCACATTCAAAGTCTCATGAACAGTGTTATGCCCAAATGAACACATTGTGCAGCTTGTCTATATGATGTAGTGATCTTTAGCAAGTGATTGAAAGATCACATGGAACAGTTGGCAGATCAAGACAACAGAATTTGCGAAGACAGAATTGACGTGGTATCGGAAAATTGTTCCAAACTTCAACAGTGTTGTGGCGCCACTGATTAATTAACTAAAGAAGAACACAAAATGTTGATGTACAGAACACTGCCCAGAGGCAGTTGAGAACTTAAACTCAATACAAACCACCGCAACAGTTTTAGTTACACTAAATATTTTGAAACCCTTCAATATTGCG
This sequence comes from Chiloscyllium plagiosum, assembly GCF_037043375.1. Lineage (NCBI taxonomy): Eukaryota > Metazoa > Chordata > Chondrichthyes > Orectolobiformes > Hemiscylliidae > Chiloscyllium > Chiloscyllium plagiosum. The sequence goes on along the minus strand of NW_028270188.1, from coordinate 608,875 downwards.
TTTGATGCTAGCGATGTAAAAGTTGGAGATATATTGATACAGGAAGATGATGATGAAATGGAATGGCACATTGGCGTCTTGATAAAAAACTCAAATCCACCAGAAAAAAAATATCCGCTATTTATAAATAATGATTGAATTTGGGACTTGCATGACAACATTTTAATGTTCAGGAAACAAGCACAGTGTCAGAGCTGGTTGCATCCAATAACAACAATCTGCTCGCAATTTTGGAACGAAATGATGACTGAAATATAACAATATTTCATTGGAGCCTTCTGCTCCGTACTTCCAAATTGCAAAATGGACATGTTGCTTTCGTATAACGTGAAAGCAGATGAGTTACCGTGGAATTAAAGGAAACTTTATTGGAGAGATTTAGCTTATCCCAATGTTATGTATTTGCGCAGAGTCAATGGGAAATTATAATAAAGATTAATGACATATCTAATTCATTGTAATAGGATTAAGAATTAGAGAGGGGAAAGCTTAGTTTTCACACTGATAGTTATTTATTTTCTATCTGAAGCGGGGGAGATGTCATAAAGCTGAAAGCATGTCTGGCCGCGTTAAAACTGCAAGTGTTTTGCTCAAGATAAAGTATAGCCGCAGTATCCAGATAGTGGTCAGTCTGTTCCAAATGTAAGAAATGGCTGGTAAATGGATACCTGAGTTTTGGTTGCTGTTTTGACAACAATTGAATGCAACCCAATTGTTTAAACAATGATCAGGATAACAGAAGCCAATGGAATTTGAATATAATTGTTTTTACATCTCGAAACTAATCAAATTTAATACTTTAATGTGTCATGGGGAGTATATAAACCCAGTACTTTGAACATTAGAGGGAGACAAACTGCCACACAACAACAATTGCTGGAGAGGAGGAGAGCTAAATGGCCATCCAAAACACTCTCTATCAAAGATCCATTTTCATATAACTATGCGCCTGCTGCCTTAGGTCTCTTGGTTCCATAACACTTCCCAGGATCTTACCAGTAAGTGTATAATTCCTGCACTGAGTTGACTTTAAAATGCAAAACCTCGTGTTTAACGAAATTAAAATTTATCTGCCACTCCTTGTCCCTTTGACCCATATAATTGTGGTTTCGTGCTGCTATGAGATAATTCACTACACCACTGTCTTCTGTAAACTTACTAACTATGCTTCCGATGTTCACACCCAACTTCTTTCTCTAAATGATGAAGTCCCATGAACTCAGGCCTGATTCTTGCAGCACACTGTTGGTCAACAAGCCGCCAATCTGAAAAAAAATCCCTCTTCCTTCAAGCCAATTATGAATCCAATTAACTGGCTTCCTATGTATGCCATGTGACCTAACCATACTAATCTGTCGACCAACCGAAATGTTACGAAAACCTTGCTGAAGTCCATATCGTCAATGTCTGCTAAACTGTCTTCAACAATCTTCTTTGTCACCTCTTCACAAAACTCATTCAAAGTAATGAGACACGTATTCACATGCAGATAGCCATGTTGACTACCCCTGATCGGCCCTTGCCTCTTCAAAGGCACGTAAAACTACACCCTCAGGGAAACTCCAACAACTTACCCATCACTGTCATCAGGCTCACCGGTCTATAGTCCCCCGACTTTTTGGGTTACTGCTTCCTTTTCTAGTTCCGCTATTACACAGCTCACAACAAACGTTGAAAGTAAACAGGTTGGTGAAATGGCCATTGGTAGAGATGTCAGAATGGGTCAGGCTCAGATCTAGGAACAAATTCGTTTGGTGTCTTTAATCTCCGAAAACAACACATTTATGATCTAAATCAATGTTATTCAAACTATGATGAAAACATGAATGGCAGACTGTTTGGATTATGCAAATATATAATCATATTTCTCTTTCTCAAAAACACACACATGCACACAGACAAACCGATTAAAAAATCTCTGCAAATTTAACTTCAAAGAACGTTGTCCAAATATTAGCTCATGACAAAAGGAAAACTTGAGAGATTGTCCAAAATGCTATTCTACTTCTGAAGATATTCTGCTCTCACAAGGTGCTAGCAAATGGGATTTAATCCCGAAACAGCGGGATATGGCTGAATTCCATTTGCTTTAGTCAGCGAAGAGATTCCAGTGAATTCTGGTCAGGAATCCTCGACAGGGCGGCGCGTTGACTCAGCCGTGAGCACTGCTGCTTCACAGCGCCAGGGACTTGGTTCCAATTCATGCATCGGGCGACTGTCGGTGTGCAATTTATACATTCTCCCCTTATCTGCGTGAGTTTCTAATGGGTGTTCTGGTTAACTCCTGCAGTCCAAAGATGCGTAGGTTAGGTGGATTTGTCACGTCCAATTGTCCAGATCGTCCAGGGATTTCTGGATTAGGTGCTTTAAGGGTAAATATAGAACAGAGGAATTGGTCTCGGATTTTTACTCTTCGGAAGGTTAGTGTAGACTTGTTGAACCGAAGGGCTTGTTTCCACATTGTAGGGTCTCTATTAAAAAAAACGTAAAGATGACTGAGGAGTGTTTTTCTAGCTCTCACACTTTGCTGTGAAGAGGAACAAGGAAGCAGAGAGAGTAAAATAGGTCATTCCTTCTCGGGCAGATTACATTTTCTTCCTCTCTGAGTTCAAACACACAATAATGTAATCGGCTCCCAAACTGGACCATGTGACATCTCCTTGAACACTGTCCGAAATATGACTCCGTCACATTCCCTGCTCTATGTAGGTGCATCGGTACTGCTAATATCCACAGCGCCATTTCCTTAGCTTAAAATGGCCCCACTCGATTTGAAGATGTGTTTATTTGTGCCTGCGTGAATTAAAAATAACATGTTTAATATATTCAGAATACTGGAAATAAAATGATGCATTTCTTTTAGCAAAAACGGAAATTGCTGGAAAAGGCCAACAACTCTGACAGCATCCAGATGTCTTTTAAATGCCGTAATTTTACCAGCCTCCATCATTTCCGCTGATAGCTCATTCCATTCACACACCACCCTCTGCATGAAAAAGTTGCCCCGTGAAGCCTCTTCCATATCTTTTTGGTCTTACTTTCAACCAATGCCCTCTTGCTTTGGCGTCCCTATCCTGGGAAAGAAAAACTATGACTTGCCCTATCCATGAACTTTCTAAATTTATGAACTTCGACTGCTGCGAAATGTGACTCCAATCAATATGAATGACTTTGCTTTCAGTCACGCTGGGCCTAAAATCTGAAATTCAATACTGACAACATTTACTTCTCCATCAGTTTGTTAATGACATAGTATGAAACGCTTCTGTGCAATGTGAAATGAGTACTTTGTGCCCGGAGATAGGGACACTGCCACTACTCGGCAATAGCCCCTAAAGATGCAATATTATTCTCTTGTGTGTTTGTTCATCAGCCTGTTCTGACATGCTGTGACACACCTCCACAACAGGCAGCACCAGACCGTCTGGCCTGGAGCTAGTCAGAATACCACACATTTTCAGTAATTCATACTAAATCCAGAGTTCTGGCTCAAAAGCAAGGACACTACCCACTACACAAGATTTTAACCATGCAGAGAAATTGATCACCATTTACGTGCCAACTTTCAGCTCGGTGTGGATTTATTAAACTCTGTTTAACATTACTGAAATAACCGATTTTTTTTTAATTGTTAAAGAAATGTAAGGTATTTCTCTCAACGACCGGATGTTGAGTGCATGTGCTGTGCCACCGAGATAAAACACGATCATCTTTAATTTCTTGGCTATGATTTCCATCGTAAATCGCTATTATCTGTAATTTAAATATTAAAGGAAAATTCTGCAGACACTGTCTGGACAATCAAGGGTCTTGACTAGATATTTTTACTGATCACCAGACACGAAGAAAGACAATAATCTCTGGCCCCATACTATGGATTCACTATTTCCAGCCGCTGGCGTGTGACTTCACTCTTCCCAAAATCATGAACTCTTACAAGGCAGCTGATTACTGTCCAGCTTCTCATCCTGACTGACTGTGCCTGCAATCTGTCCCTCCTCACCCAACCGCGCAAGGCAAACCAGGCTGAGGGTCTTTGTGAAAATCAAAGCTGGAGTGAGCAGGCTTCCTAAAGAGGGTGGGTATTTTTAATATTGAAGAGTGAGGAGGCGGTATTATCACACACTGGGCTGAGGAGGGGCAGATGGAATTTCTTTTGGATTAATGCAAGGTATTGGATTTATCAAATCAAACAAGAGCATGACTTGTACAATTGAAAATAGTGCATTTGGTAGTGTTGTACAGCAGAGACCTCGGCCGTCAGGTATACGGCTTTAAACTTTGCACCACATATAGATAGCATAGTTAAGAAGGCGTTTAGTACACTTCTCTTCATTGGTCAGCATTACAGTATCGGAATTGGGATGTCATGTGTAGGTTGTACAGGACATTGGTGAGGTTCTTTCCTGGAATACTGTGAAGTTCCGGTCGCCCTGCCAGCACATTCCACATACAAACCACGCTCTGGTGCAAAATATCCCCATTATGTCACTTCGAAATTTTTGTCTTCTCACCTTAAAATTATTCCCTCTAGTTTTGGACTTCCCTACACTTAGAAAAGACCTTGACCATTCAAGTCTATATTAATGATTTTGACATTATTATACTGAAGAGAATTCAGGAGAGATTAACCTGGATGTTACTGGGAATGGAGGTATTGATAGGCTGGATAGGCTAAAACATTTTTTCACTGGAGAGGACGAGATTCAGGGGTGAAATTACAGAGGCTTATAAAATCATGAGGCGTACAGGAGAGTTGAAGAGCAGTTGTCTTATCTCTTGAGTGCTGGATGAAATCCGGGGTATACGTTAAGATGAGAGGGGAAAGCTTTACAAAGGTGGTGAGAGACAATTATTTTCAACTGAAGATTGCTTGTGGAATGAACTTCAAAAGGGAGTGTAGGAAGGAGGTACAGTTCCAACGATTAAACGTCGTTCAGATCAGTGCATGGATAGGAAATCAGTCTGGATGGTGCTGTGAGCACCTGTCTCCCCATCTCCCTCTGTAAATGAATTCGTGTTTGTTTTCAAACTCTGCGAATGCCTGCCCAGTGGCGTGGGAAGTCCAGCAGTGAGTGTCATTGCATTAGTTAAAACACTGCTGAGAGTGTCAGACCTGCTCCACACAGAGACACACATTTGCACACAAAACAACTGTTAGAACACGGCGTTCAACCCTTCTGGCAATGGAACCTAAATGCGGAGAAAAGCTCAATTCGCTTCATAATCTAGTAAAATATGAGCACAGATTATTGAAGTTGTCAAGACAAGTGCAGAGAACAGTGAATATCACAGATTAGTTTCAGTATCTGAGCTGTTTACAAGACGAGGTGAAGAATGGAGTGTCCGTGCTCCCTTCCGCAGAGATGGCAGAGACAATGTATTTTGAGCCCACCCTCCTGCCCACCCTCGTGGGATTCACTTTTTACCAGCTCGATGCAGAAGGGAGATTATATCAGGGCAACGGTTTCTAAGTTTTACTGTGGAGAAACGGCAGTGACAAAGTGTTTAAAGTGAGAATTGCGCTTCACTGAACATTGCTCCTTATTCGGTTGGTGGGAAGTGAATGCTTCAAAATCTCCACACGAGACATATCGATCCTCTTTGGCTCATACCAGGGTCCTCCCGACATTTGTGGGCGGCACGGTGGCACAATGGTTAGCATTGCTGCCTCACAGCGCCAGAGACCCGGGTTCAATTCCCGCCTCAGGCGGCTGACGGTGTGGAGTTTGCACGTTCTCCCCATGTCTGCGTGGGTTTCCTCCGGGTGCTCTGGTTTCCTCCCACAGTCCAAAGATGTGCAGGTCAGGTGAATTGGCCATGCTAAATTGCCCGTAGTGTTAGGTAAGGGGTAAATGTAGGGGTATGGGTGGGTTACGCTTTGGCGGGTCGGTGTGGACTTGTTGGGCCGAAGGGCCTTTTTCCACACTGTAATATAATCTAATTACAGCGGGAAACCCTAATTTGGACAACGGGCAGTCCACCATCTGGCTTCACCCTGCCTGTCCTATTCCAGGAATTTTCTAACGAAATTGGAGAAAGAGAGGGAGGGAGTGAGGGTGGGAGTGGGTGGCCGTGCTGGTGGGGAAGATATGGTGAGGGGCCAGGAGGGTGTCAGTCCATAATGTTGTAACCGTGCAGTGTTATAAGTGTGGGGTATAGTAGGGGGAGAGTGAGGGAAGGTGTTGCGTGCAGCAGTGAGAGTGGTGCAGTATGATCCTTGTTCGGGGATCGATGCTGTAAAAGATATGCGGGAGTGTGAGGAAGCAGAGAGCATACGGTGACCCTTATCCTGGCAGAGCTGGGAAAGTTATTAATGCTTGTCCTGTATTGCTGGACATTTCTTCAAACCACAGATACTACACTGAGCTGAATGGTGAATTCAGAACACGCTTGGCGAGTCTGGTGATGTGGACCTTTCCGCGAAAAGAATGACCTTCCCTCTGTACGAGCCCACGCACCAGAATCTCCGAGAGTCTGACATCAAATCCGTGCTGTAATTGCCCATTATGTGCCATGGTCGGGGTAAACTTTGCGGCGCAGCTCCGAACTGAAAAAGCTCAACCATGTGCCATCGGCCATTTAAAGATGGCACCAGTGCCAGGGATCTGAGAATATACAGGGGCATCCAGGCAATGGTGAGTACCTCCAGCCACAATTGGTGGCAGATTCCAAACAGGCCTTGTTGGATGACAGGGAGAGAGATGAATGAGAGGGGGCTGGAGCTGGAGCACTTGGTATAATGTGGGGGTAAGGGAATTGAGAAAACTGGTGAAATCCACATTGACCCTTTGTAGTTGCAGTGTTCCATGGCGGAAGATGATGCGGTATTCCTCCAGGCGGCGGATGATTCGGGTTTGGCGATGGTGTAGTCCCAGGACCTGCATGTCGTTGGCGGCGTGTGGGGGTGAGTTAAATTGTACAACCACTGGGCAATAGATAGACTGGGTGATGTGTGTGGAGGTACCGGTAAATTTCCATCTGGTGTGGAAGGTCCCTTTGTGTCCTTGGACGGAGGTGAGGCGAAAGGAGCGGTCACAGGTTTTAGAATTCCTGCGGTGACAAGGGAAGGTGCAGGTAGTGTAGGGGGTGCTGATGGGGTGGCGTGGCGGAAGTCATGGAGGGAACGGTCTCTCTGGAACGCTGATAGGGGAGGGGAGTGAAATCCCTTTTCGTGGATTCTATTTGTTGGTGATGGAAGTCGCAGACGAAGGTGCAACAGATGTGGAGGTTGGTGGGGAGCAAGGTGTGGGGATCGAGGGCAAAGGTGCGGGAAGTGCAGGAGAAGTGCTCAAGGCCATCGCGGGCCAAGTGAGAAAAACCATTACAGTGTTAGAAGAAGGAGGCCATCTGGGATTTTCTGAGGTGGAATTGGTCATCCTGGGAACAGATGCAGCAGAGGTGTGGGAATTGGGTGGAAAGGACGGCGCTTCTGTAGGAAGCAATGTAGGAAAAAGTAGCTGTGGGAGTCGGTGTGTTTGGAATGGTTTCCGTGTTCAGTTGATCGCCGGAAATGGAGACGGGGAAGAACAGGAACGGGAAGGATGTTTCTGAAATGGTTAAAGGAGAGGAAGTTATCAGGGATGCTCCAGGAAGAGGAGGGAGATGTCAGACATGTTCCCGGAAGGGAAGGGAGGCGTCACAGATGGTCCAGGAAGGCGGGGATGGTGTCAGAGATTGTCCAGGAAGAGAATTCAGGAGTGCAAAATGTTCCTGAAAGGGAATGGAGGTGTCTGAGATTGTCTGCGGAAGTGCAGAAGGTGTGCGAGATGGTCTGGGAAGCCGGGGGGCGGGGGGGGGGGGTAATATAACTAATATGGTCCTGAACGGGGAGGGTATATTGGAGATGCTTTAGGAAGGCGAAGGAGGTGTCTGGGTTGATCGGGGAAGGGTATGGAGGAGTCTAACATTGTTCAGGAGGGGAGGCTAGGTGTCTGCAATAATACTTGAGGTGAACGAGGTGTCCCAGATTGACCTGGAAGGGGATGGAGGCACCTGAAATGTTCCAGGAAGGGGTAGATGTTTCTGAGGTAGCCTGGGAAGTGGAGGGATGTGCCTAACGTGGTCCTGGAAGTGAAGGGAGGTGTCAGAGATGCCCTAGGAATGGGACGGAGGTGTCTGAGTTTGTCCAGGAAATGGAGGAAGCTGTCCGATGTGCACCAGGAAGAGAACGGAGCTGTCAGAGATGGTCAGAGAATGGGAGGGAGGAGTCTGTGATTGTATGGTAAGGGAAGAGAGGTGTCTGCAATGGTCCAGGAAGTGAAGGAGATGCCTGAGATAGTTTGTGAATGGGAGGAAGGCAACTGCAATTGTTCAGAAAGGGGGGCGGGGGGAGTTCCTGAGATGGCCTGGGAAGGGGAAGGAAGTATCCAATATGGTCCAGTAAGGGGAGAGATGTGTCCGAGATGGCACAGGGGACGGTGCGAGCTGTTGAAGATGATCCAGGAAGGGGAGGGAAGTGTCCGAGATAGTCTGGGAAGGGGAGGCAAGAGTCTGAGATGGTCTGAGAAGGTGATGGAGGTGTCCACGATGGTCCAAGAAGAGGAGGGAGCTGCTGAGATGATCAGGAAAGGCGAGGGATGGGACTAAGATTATCCGGGAATGGGTGGGAGATGTCAGCAATGGCCCCAAAAATAGGGGAAATGTCCAAGATTGCCCAGGAAGGGGAGAGAGGTGACCAAGATGGTCTAGGATGGGAAGGTAAATGGCTGAGATGTTCTGGGTAGGGAAGGTAGTTGTTTGAGATGGTATGAGAAGGTGAGGGGGTATCTGAGGTGGTCCAGGAAGGAAAGGGATGTGTCCAAGATGTTCCGGTATGGGAGGAGATTTCCAAGATAGTTCAGGCCGGGGAAGTAAGCGCCTGAGACCATCTGGGAAAGGGAGGGAGGTATCTGCCATGGTCTGAAAAGGGGAAGAGGTGTCAGCGTCAGTCCCGGAAAGGGAGGGAGGTGTCCTATATTGGCCTGGAAGAGGAGGGTGGTATCTGAGATGGTCAAGCAAGGGGAGGGAAGTAAATGAGATGGTCCAGGAAGTAGAGGGAAATGTCCGAGATGTTCCAAGCGAGCCTGAGGGCGGTGTGGAATGTGTTGGTGACGTTGATGATCTGTTCAACCGCCTCAAGTGAGCACAGCGTGGCGCCGATACAGACGTCGATGTGGTGGAGAAAAAGGTAATGAGTGGTGGCATTTGAACTTTAGAAGATTTCTCGGAATATTCTGCTCCCAACATTCTGTAAGCGATATTCTCTGGAAGGTTTTGGACCTGACATTCTATAACTGACATTCCCTGGAACATTATGTTCCAATATTTTATAACAGATATTCCCTGGAACATTCTGCATATGATATCCCATAGCTGACATTCACTGGAATATTCTGCACCCAGCATTCTGCAACTGACATGCCTCGGTGATACTGTACCAGATATTCGATAACTGACATTCCCTAGAACAGCCTACCCCTGAAATTATTTGTGAACGTGGGACGTCAGTGAATTGAACAAAAGATAAGAACCCGAGGGAAGTGATCTCGTTCCAGGGGCAAGGAGATACAGTTCCAAAGTCCCATCAGGCAGTTAAACGTTTTCCCTCCGTTTCCAATTCTTCATGACACTGGATTAGCCACATTTTAGTCTAAAAGACAGAAATTTCCAACCTCGGGGTTGTCTTCAAGGAACTGGGAGAGAATTCTTTAGGACAGCAACATTTTCACCCTCCGTATTAGGAACTGGGAAGAAGTGGCCAGTGTCTGCTTTTGAGCGATAAATTGTGTGGGAATGCTCTAGAATCCATCCGTTCTTATGGGTGTGTATCTGTGTATTTGGGGAGGAAGAGTTTCTGGTGTTTTATGACACATTTTTGTCAGTAACTCAGATCTTCCCATTTGCTATTCCATTTCCAATTATTTTAATAAATCTCTAAATGCAGTGACACATTTTAAAATCTCACTCTGTCCACAATCAAACTGGTCATTTTCCCTCCAGGCTGATGTATAATATGTTTGTTTTACTTCCTCACAGTTAACGTAGTGACGATCTACGTCCTGATTTCTAATGATTGTGGATTGTCTTTGATTGCCAGACGTTACCTGTGGGTCATGGCTGTAGCAGATCTATTGGTAATTATCCTCGATCTGACACTCAGACAAATTCCCATTACTTATTTGGAACAGTTTTGTTTCCCGATGGACATCCCCGTGTGTCATATCCATGCCATCCTGCTTTATGCAGCCACTGACTATTATGTCTGGCTCACTGTCGCTTTCACCTTTGATCGATTTATGGCCGTTTGTTGTCAGAAGCGGAAAAGCATATATTGCAGTGTGAAAACAGCGGCTGTGGTTCTTGAAGCAGTGACTGTGCTGAGCTGTTTAAATAACATTTTATGGCATTTTTGCTCACAGCTTGGTATCGGCTCTCTTGGTTTTGTTATGGAACAGGAGGTCTTGATTTCTTCGGTGTCTGGGTCATACTCGACATCCTCCACAACATTCTAACCCCGGCTCTCCCATTTCTCCTGATTCTGCTGCTCAATGTTTCCACCGTCAGACAAATTTTAGTGACCAGCAGAGCCCGCAGGAGGCTCCGGGCTCACAGCAATGGGACGCTCAGTCTTACACAGAAATAAAAAAACCCAAAACAAGCCATCGTTTTACTGTTTGTGATCTCAGCCGATTATATCTTGTTATGTTCAACATTAATGGTGTATTCTATATCGTAATGGATGTGGTGGACTTTGGACACCCCTATGCTTCTCCATAACTTTGTGCAGGATTTGGGCTTCATGCTGCAGTTCCTCAGTTGCTGCACAAACACTGCAATTTATGCCGTGACTCAGACTAGATTCAGGCAGCAAATGAAGAATGTGCTGAAATAGCCCTTTGTCAAATTCATCAATCAATCAGTAAATACATCCAGTATTGACTTGTTTGAGATCATTGTTTCAGCGATGGAGCCAGCTGTCGATATGGTAACAGAACCGAGTGTAGCGCTTTTCTGTCCAACCTCAATCCGCAGCTGTTTACAGGACCACATTTCAAAATTTCTCTCAACTTAGGGTCCAGTGAGAAAAAGCAGGTTCACACTGACGGTATCCGTCACTTCAATTTGGAAACAACAAAGAGTTCATTAAAATGTGCAGCGCAGCAGCTTGAATGGCATTGTTGTCTGCTTTTTTGTAGAAGGCGTTGAGCTGGAGACAGACATACTCAGCCCCAAGTCCTGGTCCTCAGCGAAGGGGACGACACAGGGTCGTGAACTCAGAGTTGGGTTTACGTGCCTCTGTCCTCGAGTGTGATGGTGGGGGAGTGTGCAGCAGAATGAGCATGACGGTGGGGGTGGGTGCGACGGAGTGTGCATGACGGTTGGAAAGTGCGCCCCGAGTATGTGTAACGGTTGTGGATTGTGACTGAAATATATGTGATGCTGGCAGGGTGTGTCGGGGAATAAGTGTGACGGTGGGGGAATGTGACGGGAATGTGTGTGATGGTGGTGGAGTGTGCCCGGAAGTAAGTGTGATGATGGGGGACTGTGCGGGACGGTGAGAGTGACGGGGGAACTGTGTGGGTGATTAGCGTGACAGTGTGGGACCGTGCGTGAGACTGTGTGATAATGGGAGAGTGCACGGGGTAGTGTGCATTACGGTGGGGCATTGTGCAGGGGAGTAAGTATGACGATTGAGGAGTGCGTGGGGTAGTGAATGTGCTGGTGGGGGAGTGTGCTTTAGAGTCAGTGTGACGGTGGCAGATTGTGCGGGCTGTGAGCATGACGGTGGGTGATGCTGGGGTAGTGAGTGTGAAGGTGGGGCTGTGTGCGGGGCCCTGAGCATGACGGTAGGGGAGAGTGCAGAGGAGCATGTGTGACTGTGCGGGTGTGTGTAGGAAGGTGAATATGACAGTCGTGGAGCGTGTGGGGAAGTGAGCGAGATGGTGGTGAGGTGTGTGGGAGAGTGAGTGTATCACTGGACGCATGTGTGGGGCACTGAGTATGATGGTGGTGGAGTGCTCAATGGGAGGAGTGCAACATGGGTGGATTGTGCAGGGCAGAGAGAATGACCATGGCGGAGAGTGTGGGGGAGTTAGCATGACAGTGGCCAAGTGTGATGGGTAATGAGTGTAATGGAAGGGAGTGTGCAGAGGTGCGAGCATGACTGTGTGGCAGCGTGAGCATGAGGGTGGGGAGTGTGAGGTATGAGTGTGATGGTTGTCAAGTGTGTGAGGGGGTGAGCGTTAGGGTGGGCAAATGTGCGGGGGAGTGAGAGTCATTATAGGGACATGTCGGTGTATTGAGAGTGACAGCAGTGGATTGTGTAGAGGGGTGACCATGCCATGATGGAGGATATGGGTGAGCGAGAGTGATGGGGTGGAGAGTATGCAGGAGAATTCGTGTTACAGTGGGTGTGTGTGCGACAGAGTGAACGTTGGGGGGGGGGGGGGGAAGAGCGTGGGGGAATGAGTGTAATGCTGGTGAAATGTCGGGGGCCTTGAGAGTGACTGTAGTGGATTTTGCGTTGGAGCGAGAGTGACGTGGGCGACTGTGCAGTGGAGTGAGAGTGACGGTTGGGGAGCTCTGTGGGAGAGTGAACACGACAGTGGGGGTGTGAACGTAGAAGGGAGGATGACGTTGTGCGTGTGTACAGGGAGTGGTTTTATGGCGAGGAAGTTTGTGGGAGAGCAAACATGATGGTAGAGGAGTGTGCAGTGGTGTCAGCAAGATGGTGGGGCTTTCTCCAGGGCAGTGAGTGTGACAGTGGGAGAGTGTGCAGGGCTGTGAATGTGGCAATGGTATGGTGCCTGCGGGAAGTAAGCATGGTGGTGTGGGATTGTGCGGGAGAGTGAGAGTGACATTGGGAAAGTGTGGTGGAATGAGCATGATGGCAGAATGGTGTGCGGTGGTGTGAGCATGACATTTGATGTGTGCAGGACAGTGAGTGCAACACTGGGGTATTGTGCGTGGAGTGAGCGTGATGGTGGGAGTTGTACAGGAGTGTTTTTGTGACAGTGAGCGAGAGTGCAGGGAGTGAGTGTGGGAGTTAATTGTGTGTGGGTAAGTTGGTGTGACAGTGAGGGAGTGTGTGGGAGAGTGAGTGTGACAGGTGAGGAGTCCGTGGGTGACTGAGCGTGGCAGTGGGGTCATTTAGGGAAGTAGCATGATGCTCGGAGAGTGTGTGGCAGAGTGCGCATGATAGTGGGAAATCGTGCAGCAGAGTGAGTGTTAGGGTGGAAGTGCGTTTGGGGAAGTGAGCGTGACAGTGGTCGTGTGTGAGAGGGAGTGAGTTATAGGTTGGGTGAGTATGCGGGGGAGTGAGAGTGATGGTGGGGACATGTCGGGGGAATTAAGATTGACTGTAGTGGATTGTGTGGAGGAATGACCGTGACGTGGGGGAGTCTATGGGGAGGAAGAGTGACTGTGGGGGAGTGTGCAGGCGAATGAGTGTGATGGTGGGGGAGTGTGTGAGGCAGTGTGTGTGATTGTGCAGTTCATGTGCAGTGGAGTGAGCATGACTCTGGAAGGTTGTGGGGGCAAAGTGACTGTGACAGTGGGGTGGAGTTCAGGGGAGTGAACATGATGGTGGTGTTATTGTGCAGGTGGGGAAGTGTGCAGGAGTCTGATCGAGTCGGTTGAATTTTGCGTAGGTGACTGAGTGTGACAGTGGGTAAGTATGTGGGGGAGAGTGCATGACGGTGTGTTGGTATGCGGGGACTGAGATAAACAGTAGGAATTATGCACATAAGTGAGCGTCAGAGTGCAGGAGAGTGTGGGGGAGTGAAAGTGAAATTGTGCAAGTGTGTGAGAAAGAGAGCGTGACAGTGGGTGAGTGTGCAGTGGAATGCGTTCGATGGGGTGGGAGTGTGTGGGGGAGAGTGCATGATGGTTACAGAGTCTGTACAAACCTGAGTACGAGAGGGACTTTTGCAGGGGAGTGACTGTGCCGGTGGGGAAACCTGTGGGTGAGTGAGATTGAAGGTCCAGAATGTGCAGGTGAGTGAACACGACGGTGGGTGGGTGCAGTTTGGTTAACGTAGTAGTTTTTGAGTCTGCAGAGAGTAAGTGTCAAAGTGGGGAAGTGTGCGAGCATTGAGCTGGATAGTGGGAGAGTGTGCATGGTTGTGAGAGTGACGGTACGGGAGAGTGTGCAGGGGAGTCAATGCGATGGTGGAGCTGTGTCTGGTGGAGTGAGTGTGACCGTGGGCGAGGGTTTGGAGTGATTGTGATCTTGGGGAGCGTGAGGTGGAGGCAGTGAGACAGTGGGGATGTGTGTGTGGGATTGAGCATGATGGCAGTGGAGTGTGTGATGCAATGAAAATGATGGTGCGAGAGAATCTGTGCAAATGAGTGTTAGAGTGGGGCAGTGTGTGGGGGAGTGAGTGTGACATTGGGCGATTGTGCGGAGGACGATTTCAATGGTGGGGGTGTGTGAGGGGGAGTCAGCATGTCAGTGATGAGTGGGCATGACACTTGCGATGTCTGTGGGCGTGTGAGCATGAGAGTGGGACAGTTTTGCAGGGGACCAGGTGTGATGGTGGGGAAGTGTGTGCGGGAGGGACAATGACGCTGACGTGACTGCTGGAGAGTGAACACGACGGTGGCGTGTGTGCATGGCAGTGTGCATGACGGTGGGTGAGAGTGTTGGGGAATGAGTGTGACAGTGGGAGTGTTTTCGGGGAGTGAGCTGGATGGGGAGGGAGTGCGTGGTGGAGTGAGTCTAATGGCTGAGAGTGAGGGATGGAGTTAGCATCACCGTGGAAGAGTATGCAGAGGGGTAACCGTGATGGTGAGGGAGTGTACAGGTATTCAGTGCAAAGGGGGAAGGTGTTTCCTGTGGAGTGAGTGTGATGGGGTGGTGTGTGCGAGGGAATGAATGTGACAGTGGGGTGGTGGGTGGAGGAGTGGTCATGACAGTGGAGGAGTGTGTGGGGTAGTGAGTGTAACGCTGGTAAGCGTGTGTGGGAGTCTGAATGACGGCGTGGAAATGTGTGCGGCAGTGGGTGAAACAGGGTAATAGGTGTAGGGAAGTGATTGTGATGGTGGGGTGGGTGTGGGAGAGTGACCGTGATGGTGCGGGAGTTTTGTTGGGGTGTGAGTGTGACAGTGGCGTGAGTGCAGGGAGTGTGACGCTGGTGGAGTGTGATTGTGCGGTCGTACGTGCAACGATTGAGGCGTATGTTGTGCAGGGACCACGATGGTAGGGCAGTGGGTGGCGGAGTATGTGGAGAGTGAGTTGGGTTGGGGTTTGGGGGAGTGAGCATGATGATGATGCAGTGTTTAGGGGAGTGAGCGTGACGACGGAGGTGCGTGCGGGCGAGTCCGTGTGGCAGTAGGATTGTGTGTTGGTGAGTGAGCGTTACAATTAAGCAGTGTTGCTGGAGAGGAAGCATCACGATGGGGGAGTGGGCACATCATTACAGTGACATTGGTGAGGCTTCAAAAAGTGAGAGTGAGAGAGGGGAAGCATACGGGTAGTGAGCATGACAGTGGCCTAGTGTGCTGGGCAGTGCGAATGAGAATAGGGAATGTAAGAGAGAGTGATCGTGGTATTGAGGGATTGTGCAGGGGAGTGAGTGTGATGATGGAGCGTGTATTCATGTGAGTGAGAGTGGGTGAGTGTCTGGCGGAGTGAGCGTGATGGTAGGGCAGTGTGTGGGGCTGTGCGTGTGTCTTTGGAGAGTTGTGCAGGGGAGTGCGCGTGATGATGGGGGAGTGTGCGGGAAAGTGAGCATGGTCATCGGGGAGTGTGCGATGAGTGAGCGTGAGGGAGCGTTAGTCTGCGGGAAATTGAGCACGATGGTGGACGAGTGTCTGGGGGAGTGATCCTGGCAGTAAGGCAGTGTGTAGGGGTGTGTCCATGACAGCGGAGTAGTGTGCACGAGCGTGTGCGTATGGTAGTCTTGTGTGTGGGAGTGTGTGTGACAGTGGGGGAGTGTGAGGCAGAGTGAGCATATTGGTGGGGGAGTGTGCAGAGAACTGAGCGTCTTGATGTCAGAGAAGTTAGTGTGTATTGGGAGAGAGTGTCACTATGGGGGAGTGTGCAGCAGAATGGGGATGACAGCGGGGGAGTGAGTGGCAGCATGCACATAAAGATATGGGAGTGTGCAGCGGAGTGAGCAAGGTGGTGTGGGAGTCTATGGCGGGGTGAGAGTGATGGTGTGGGAGTGTGCGGGAGAGTGGGAGTGATTATGTGGGAGTGTACGGGAGAGTGAGAATGACGGTTTGAGAGTGATGGGAGAGTGAGGGTGACATAGCGGGATTGTGTGGGGAAGTGAGAGTGATGGCGGAGGTGTTTGTGGTAGAGTGATCGTGATGGTGGGCGAGTGTGCAGGGAAATGAGCATGACGGTGGTGGTTATTCGGTGAAGTGAACATGAATTTGGAGGGTGTGTGGGAGAGTGAGTATGACATAAGTGTGATGTGCGGGGGAGTAAGCACGATGGGGGGGGCAGAGTGCATGGGAGTGAGTATGACAGTGGGTAGTGTGCGGGGAATGAGTGTGAAAGTAGGGAATTGTGTGGGGAGTGAATGTGACGGTGGGGGAGTGTTTGTAGGAGTGAGTGTGAGATTGGGTGACAGGGAGTGTGTGGGGATGTGAGCTTTATGGTCAGGAGTGCGTGGGGTAGTGAGCATGATAGTGGGCGCGTCTGTGAGTAACTGTGACACTGGGGTTGTGTGCAGGCGAGTGCGAGTGACGGTGGTGTGGTCTGCAGGGGAGTGAGCATGATGATTGGAGTGTGGGCGGTGAAGTTAGCGTGATGATGGGAAAGTCTGGTTGAGTGAGCCTGAGGGTGTGTTAGTGTGCAGGAGATTGAGCATCATGGTGGAGAAGTGATTAGGGGACTGAGCGTGAAAGTGGTGTAGTGTCTGAAGGTGTGAGCATGATTGTGTGGAATTGACCGTGGGAGTGAGTGTGATGGTGGGGGATTGAGTGAGATTGTGAGCAAGATGGTGTGGTAGTGTACGAAGGAGGCAGAGTTTGGTGGAGGACTTTGTGGGCAGTGTGCAGTGTTGTGAGTTTGATGGTGAGTGTGTGTGTGAGGAATTGAAAATGTCAGTAAGGGAAGAGTGAGCTTTATGATCAAGGTGTGGGCGGTTGAGTGAATCTTACGGTGATGAAATCAGCATGAAAGTGGGCGAGTTGCGGCGGAGTGAGTGTGATGGTGAAGGAGTGTGCGGCAGAGAGTTCATTATGGTAGAATTGTGTGTGGCGTGGGAGTGTGATGATCAGCAAGGGTGTGAGTGAGTAAGCTTTGGGTGGGCGAGTGTACGAGTAATGCGAGGGAATATCATGGGAATTGAGAGTGACTGTATTGGAATGTGTCATGGTGCGAGGGTGACATGGATGAGTGTGTGGGGAGTGAGTATGACGGTGGTGGACTATTCAGAGGAGGGGAAGTTAGGTGGAAGACATTGTGGGGGAGTGAGCATGACATTGCAAAATGTGCGGAGGAGTGACCATGACGGTGGGAGTGGACAAGGAGAAAGCTTGATGATGAGGTGTGCACGGGGGAGCCAGCGTAATGGTGGAGGAGTGGGCAAGGAAGTGAGTGTGACAGTGGGGGTGACTACGAGGGAGACAGCAGAACATTGGGCGTGTGTACCGGGGAGGGAGCGTGATGGTAGGTGAGAGTGCGGGGAGTGAGGGTGACGGTGGAGTGAGCGTGAAGGGCGAGTGGGGTTGGTGGACTGAGCGTGATGGTGCCAAAGTGTGTGTGGCAGTGATCGTGATGGTGGGGGAGTGAGCGTGGGAGTAAGGGTGATGGTGGGGAATGGTTTGGGGGGAAGGTAACAGTGTAGGAGTGTGGGGGGGGCTGAGCATGACGGTGGGAGACTGTGTGCGTGTGTGAATTTGACGGTGGGCAATTGTACAGGGGAGTGAGTATATTGGCAGGGAAAACTTTGGGAAGTTAGTGAAACAGTGGCGAAATGAGTAGGGCAGTGAGTGTGGGGAGTAAGTGTGATAGTGGAAGAGTGCGCAGGGTAATGAGCGTGATAGTGGTGGAGTGTAAATTATAGTAACTGTGACTCGTGAGAGTGAAAAGAGCGTGACAGTGGCGTAGAGTGCGGGGGAGTGAGGGTGATCATGGGTGCGTGAGCGGGGCTGTAAGTGTGATGGTGGGGGAGTGTGTTGGAGAGTGAGCATGATAGTGGGGGATTGTGAGGGGCAGTGAGTTTTCTGGTTGGTGAGTGAGCGCAGAAGTGAGAGTTACAGTGAGGGAGTGTGCAGAGGAGTGAGTGTGATGATGGTGCGTGTATTCATGTGAGTGAGAGTGAGAGTGGGTGAGTGTCTGGCGGAGTGAGCGTGATGGTAGGGCAGTGTGTGGTGCTGTGCGTGTGTCTTTGGAGCGTTGTGCAGGGGAGTGCGCGTGATGTTGGGGGAGTGTGCGGGAAAGTGAGCATGGTCATCGGGGAGTGTGCGATGAGTGAGCGTAAGGGAGCGTTAGTCTGCGGGATGGGGGGTGTGTGCAGGGCAGTGAATGTGACAGTGGGGGAGTGTTCGAGGCTTATAGTGAGACATGGGGGACTATGAAGGGGAGTGAGAGTGACGGTGCAGGAGTGTACGGGTGCGGAAGGGTGCCAGTGAAGGATTGTGTGGTGATGTGAGTGTGACGATGATGGTTTGTGCGCTGGTGTGAGCATGATGATGGGTCGTGTGTACAGGGAAGGAAGAGTGAAGGCAGACGACCTGTGTGAGGAGTGAGCATGATGGTGGGGCATGGTACGGAGGAGTGTCCATGATGGTGGGGGCGTGTACAGGAGAATGAGTATGATATTGGGGGAGTGTGCAGGGCATTGATTGTGACTTTGGAATTGATGTGCTTGGTGTAGTGAGGTTCATGGTGGGGTAATGTGTGGAGGAGTGAACTTGACTGTGGGGGAGTAAGCATGATGGTGGGAAAGTTTGCGCATCAGTGAGTGTGACAGTGGGCTGTTTGTGGGGCTGTTAATATGATGGTGGGGAGTGTGTGTGAGTTTGAGAATGACGTTGGGTCATTGTGCAGAGGCGTGAGACTGAGGTTGGGGTTAGCATGTTGGGCGAGTGAGGACGATAGTGGAGGAGAGTGTGTGGGTCTGTGTAACGAAGGTGTTGTTGTGTGCGGGAGTGAAGATGATGTTGGAGGAATGTACTGCGATTGAGAGTGATGGTGTGGGAATGTGCGGTAAAAGTGAGTGTGTTGCAGGGGGCAGTGTTGGTGAGTGAGTGTGATCGTGGTGGATTATGTGGGGAGGAAGAGTGATGATGGGGAGTGTGTGGGGAAGTGAGCGTGATGCTGGAGAAGTGTGTGGAGGTGTGAGTATGCCATAGGGGAGTGTGAGAGGGACTGAGCTTCATGGTGGGTGAGTGTGCCAGGAGGGAATGTTGGTGGAGGAGTGTGCGGGGGAGTGAACTTGATGTTGTGGTGTATGCGAAGGAGTGAGTATGATGCTGGGGGAATGTGCGAGGAGTGAGAGTGACAGTGGTTGAGTGTGTGGGAGAAGTGATTGCGTGGCGGGGAGCGTGTGAGTCAGTGATCATGACGATGGGGGAGAGTGTGGGTGACTCAGGGTGATGGTGAAGGATTTACTTCCGGCAGTGAGATCGACGGTGGGGGAGTTTGCGGGCTGGTGAGTATGATACTGGGAGTGTGTGTGGGGGTCTGAGTGCGCCACTTGTGGAATCTGGGGGGAAGTGAGCCGTGATGCTGGGGGAGAGAAAGGAGCAGTGAGAGTTGGTGGGGGTTGCGTGGAGGAATGAGCATAACATTGGAAAAGTATGCAGGAGATGATGAGTTGGAGGGACAGTGTGCAGGGGAGTGAGCTTGATGGTGTAGTTGTGCGAGGGCATGAGTTTGATGGTGGTCGACAGTGTAAGGAGTGAGTGTGACGATGAGATTGGTGATTTGTGAGTAATAGTCACGGTTGGAGAGTGTCTGGGGAGTGAAATTGACGATATGGTTGGTGTATGGTGAATGAGTGAGATAGTGGTGGGGTGTGTAGGGATTGAGAGTGACAGTGGTTCAGTGTGTGGGTCAAGAGATTGTGACGGTTGGAGAGAGTGCGGGGGGGTGAGAGTTAGTGGGGGTGTGCATGTGGGAGTGAGCCTGATGGTGTGGTGCAAGTGATGGAGTGTATGTTATGTTGGGGAGTGTTTGTGGAGTGAGCATGCTGGTGTGTTTGGCGAGTGTGGGAGTGAACGCGACGGTATGGAAGAGACTGGGGGAGTAAAAATGTCATAAGTGCTATTGTGCAGGGAGTGAGTCTGATGTTGCTGAGTTTGCAGGGAATGAGAGTGACATTGGTTTAGTGTGCATGGCAAGTAATCGTGTCGTGGGGAGTGTGTGGAGGAATGAGCATTACAGTATGCGAGATTGTAGGGACTGAGGTTGAGGGTCATGGAGTGTGTGGAGGGAGTGAGAGTGACGTTGGGATAGTGTGCGGGGGAGTGAGCATGATGGTGGGGGAGTGTGTGGATGAGTAACCACGATGGTGGGTGAGTGTCCGGGGGAGTGAGAGTGACATTGGGAAAGTTTGTGAGGGAGTTAGCGTGAGAGTTAGGGAGTGTGTGGGGAAGTGAGAGTTGTTGTTGGTGTGCGCAGGGAAGTTACATTGATGGTGTGGTGTGTGCGAGAGAGTGAGTGTGGTGATGGGGAGTGTGCAGAGAATGAGCATGACGGTGTGTTTGGTGAGTAGGGGAGTGAATATGATATTTGGGGAGTGTAATGCAGAAGTAAAAGTAATGATAGTGTTGCTGCATGGGGGAGTGAGTGTGTTGGTGGGAGAGTGTGCTGTGAGTTGGAGTGACAGTGATTGAGTGAGCAGGGCAAATGACTGTCACGGGGGAGCGTCTGTCCGAGCGAGCGTGACGGTGGGGGGCAGATTGGGTAACTGAGGCTGATGGTGTGGGAGTGTGCAGGGGAGTGATCTCGACAGTGCAGGAGTATGTTGAAAAGTAAGTGTGGCGCTGTCAGTGCGTGGGGGAGTGAGAATGGTGGTGGGGAGTTGCAGTGAAGGGAGCGTGGTGATGGGGCACTGTGCGGCTGAGTTAATGTGATGTTGAGTTAGTGTGCGCGGGGTGTGAGAGTGATGGTGGTTGAGTGTGCAGGGCAAGTGGTTGTGGCGCGTGGGAGTGTTTGGGGAGTGGGCGTGACGATGGGAAAGTGTGTTCGAGAGTGAGCGTGACGGTGGGTGAGCATGTGGGAGAGTGAGCGGGATGGTGTGTGAGTGTGCGGGGGAGAGAGTGTGCGAGTTTGCGAGGGAGTGAGTGTGACACTGGGGAATATGTGATGAGTGAATGTTAGTGGGGGAGTAATCGGGGAATTGATGTGATGTGTGGTGTGTGTGAGTGAGTGAGTGCGATAGTGGGGCGTGTATTCGGGGAGTGACGGTGGTTGAATGTGCAGGGCGTGTGATTCTGTGGCCGGAGGACTGTGAGGCTGAGTGAGCATGACGGTGGGGACAGTGTCAGTGACTGATAGTGACGGTGGGGGTTGACGTGGGAGTGTGGGAGTGACGGTGGAGGAGTTTGCTCGGTAGTGAGTGCGCAACTGGGAGACTGTATATGGAGGTTCAAGCATGCCAGTGGGGGAGGCTGTGGGAGTGTGACCATCGTGTTGGCGAGTGGGCAGGGGAGTGAAATCTGGTGGGGGAGTGTGTGGGACATTGAGCGTAAACGTGTGGGAGTGTGCAGGTGAGTCAGAGTGATGGTGGGCGTGTGCTGCGGTCAGTGACCATGATGGTGGCAGAGTGTATGTGGCAGTGTGCGTGACAGTGGTGGAGTTTGAGAGGGAGTGGCATTGACAGTGGTGGCCTTTGTGGGGGTGTGAGAAAGACGTAAGCCGAGTGTGCAAGGGACTGAGCATGCAGCGGAGTGTGCTTGATGGTGTGGGTGTGTGTGATGGTTTAGCATGACAGTGGAGGGGTTACCGCAAGAGTGAGTGTGAGTTTGGAGTGGTGTTCAATGGATTAAGTATGACGGTGTTGAATGTATGGGGGAGTGAGCGTGACAGTAGGGGAGTATGCATGGGCATAAGACTGACAGAGGGAGACTGTGATGGGAGTGTTGGGGAATTGTCAAGGGAGTGGAATTCACGAACGTGCAGAGTGTGGAGGAGGAAGTGTGACAGTGGGGGACTGAGCAGGAGAGTGAGAGTGATGGTGGGGGATTGGGCTGCGAGCGCGAGTGACGATGGATGAGTGTGTTGGGTACGTAAGTGCGTCACGGGGGAGTGTTTGGGGAACTCAGAGTGATGGTGGGAGAGTGTCCATGGTGTGAGCTTAAAAGCGAAGGAGTTCGTGGGAGGGTGAGAGTGACGGTTAGTTCGTGTAAGGGGCCATGAGTGTGAAGTGTGGAGTTTTGTGTGGGAGTGATAGTGACGGTGGTGTGGTTTGTCGGGTAGTGAACGTGATGGTGGGGGATTGTGCGGGAGTTGAGAGTTGGTGGGGGAATTTGCGGGGTTGTAAACATGATGCTGGGGTATAGTGTGGTGGAGTGATAGTGGGTGAGAAAGTATGCGGGAGAAGGAGTTTTAAGATGGAGTGTATGGGAGGGACTGACAGTCATGGCGGGGTAGTGAGTGTGCTGATGGGGAGCGTATTGGGCATTTAGTGTGACAGTGTTGTGTTGTGCGAGTGAGGGAACAGGAGGGTAGGGGACAGTGTGAGAGTTTCCGAGATAGAGGGGTGTTCGCAGGGCAGTAAGTGTGATCGTGGGTGTGTGTATGGGGAGTCAGTGTCACAGTGGGGTCTTGTGCAGGGGAATGAGCGTGATGGTGGAGGAATGTGAGGTGGAATGATTGTGAGGAGAGGTCGTGAGTATGAGAGGAGGTGAGTATGCAGAGGAGTGAGAGTGATGTTGGTGGAGTGTGCGGCACAGTCAGCATTAGGTTGTGTGTGTGTGTGGTGGAGTCAGTGTGGTTCTGGGCGAGTGTGTGAGGGAATGAGTATTAGGGTGGGTTTGTGTTGGTGAATGAGCCTGATGGTTGTGGAGTGAGCGTGACAGTGGTGGATTATCTGGAGGAGAGTGTGACAGTAGGGGTGTGTACGTGAGTGCAAGAGTTTTGATGGGGATTGTGTTTGGGAGTGAGTGTGATGAACGGATACTCTGTATGGGAGTGAGCATGACGGTGGGGAAGTGTTCAGGGGAGTGAGCGTGATTGTTGTGTAGTATGCAGGGGAGTGTAAGTGAGGATGTGGGCCGATGTGGCGGAGTGAGTGTGTCAGTGGGGGAGAGTGGAAGGCATTGAGTTTGATTTTGGAATGATGCACAGGCGAGCGAGCATAATGGTAGGGGAGTGTGGGGGAGTGAGTGTAACAGTTTAACAGTATACAGAAAGTGAGAGTGATGGTGGCGGAGTGATCGGTAGAGTGAGAGTGACAGTTGGGTACTGCGTGTAGAAGTAAACGTGATTGTAGGAGAGAAGGGGGGATTGACCGTTATGGTGGGTTAGTGTGCAGGGTAATGAATGTGATGGTGGGATATCGAGTAGGTGACTTAGCACGACGCTTGTGTGTGCAGGGCAGTGTGTGTGTGAAGGTATGCACTGTGCATGGCCGTTAGTATGATATTTGGAGAGTGTGCGAGAGAGTGAGCGTGATGGTGGGTAATTGCGCGAGCGAGTGAGTGCGGCAGCTGTGGCGCATGCAGGGGAGTAAGCTTGATGGTGGGAGAATATGCACGGGTGTGAGCATGACGATGGTGGACGGTGCGGGGTTTGAGAATGATGGTGGGACAGTGTGCTGGGGAATGAGAGTGACTGGTGGAGGGTGCGGGTGAGTGAGAATGACGGTGGAGGACTGTACTGGGGGAGTGAAAGTGACAGAGGGGGTGTACTCATAGGAGTGAGAGTGGCAGTGGGGTTGATGTGTGGGGGCGTGATTGTGACGGTGTGGACATTGTGGGCAGTGAGCGTGAAGGTGTGTTGATGTTTGGGGCAGTGATTGTCAGACTGGGAGAGTGTGTGCACGTGTGAGAGAGACAAAAGTGTCGGGGAGTGTGTGAGTGAGCTTGATGGATTGGTTGGTGAGTGGGGTTGTGAGCATGACGGTGGTGGATTATGTGTGACAGTGTGTGTGACTGTCATGGAGTTGGTGGAGATGTGAATGAGACGGTGGGGGAACGTGTGGCCTGTGAGCATGCCAGTGGGACAGAATGTGAGGTATGAACGTGACATGGGGCAGTGGGCAGGGGTGTGAGTGTGACAGTAGGATGTGTGCAGGTCAGTGAGTGTGGCGTTGGGAATCATGCTGGGCTGTTGGGGTGATGGTGGGGAGGTGTGCGCGGGTGTGCATATGACTGTGGGCGTGTATGGAGGGGAGTGAGGGTGATGGTGGGGGTGACTGCAGTAGATGGAGGGTGGCGGTGTGGGAGTGAGCATGACAGTGGTGGACAGTAACAGTGGAAGAGTGTGCTGCGGAGTGAGAGTGACATTTAGGGAGTGCGTTGAGAGTGTAATTGATGACGGGGTGTGCTTGGTGGAGTGAGCACTGTGGTGGGATTGGTGTGTGGGGGAGTGAGTGTGATGGTGGCAGAGTGTATGTGGGAGTTAGCGTGAAGCTGGGGTTGGTGTGTCATGAAGAGAGCGGGACGGTGGGCGAGTGTGTAGGGGAGTGTAAGTGACGGTGAGTGTGTGGGAGATGAGTGGTAGTAATGGTGGGATTAGTTTGTGGCAGTGAACGTAAGGGTGAGGGATTATGTTAGCAGTGTGTATGACGGTCGGGGAGTTTCTGTGGCTGTGAGCGTTGTGGTCGAGGAGGGTTTGTGGGTGTGAGTGTGCCAGTGGGACAGTATGGGGGAATGAACGTGACATGGGGCTGTGTGCAGGGGTGTGAGCGCGACAGTGTGGTGCGTGCAGGTCAATCGGTGTGACAGTGGGGAGAGTGCAGGACTGTTTGTGGGATGATGAGTGGGTGATCCATGCGATTGTGGACGAGTGTGCAGGGGAGTGAGCGTGATGGTGGGGGTGATTGTGACGAAGTGAGCGCGACGGTTGGGGAGTATGCATGAGAGCGAGTATGATGGTGGTGGATTGTGTATGGTTTGCGAATAACTGTGGGAGAGTGTGCTGGGGAGTGAGAGTGACGCTTGGGGAATGCGTTGGGGAGTGTATTTGATAGTGGGAGTGTGCGCGGAGGATGGGGAATGATGGTGGGATTGGTGTGTGTGGGAGTGAGCATGAGAGCTAGTGTTGGTGTGTCGGAGAATCAGCGTGACAGTGGGGGAGTGCAATTTACGACGGGTATATGCACGGAGGGGTGATAGTGATGGTAGGATTGATGTGCGTGGGAATGAGCGTGACATAGTGGTAGTGTGTGATCTTGCGAGAGCAATGAAAGGATTGGTGTGTGGGTTATGTCTGTGATGATGGGGTAGTATGAGGTGATTGAGCATAATGGTGGAGGAGTGCGTGTGGGAGTGAGAAAGATATTAGAATAGTGTTCTTGGCAGGGAACGTGACGGTGGGAAAGTGTGCGCTGTGTGAGAATGATTTTAGGAGAGTGTGCTGGGAAGTGAAATTGACGGCAAGGGACTGTGAGGAGGAATGAGAGTGGTGATGTGTTACATGTATGGGGAAGTGAGCGTGATGGCGAAGGAGTATGTGTGGGAGTGTGTGTGACGGTGGGGTTGGTGTGTGGGGTTTTGAGTGTTACGATGGCGGACTGAGCAGGGAGACAGAGTAACCGTGGGCAAGATTGCGAGGTTGAGTGTGATCGCGAGAGAGTGTGGTGGGTTTGTGCCTACCAGTGGGTGAATCTGCATGTAAGTGAGCATGACGATGTGTTAGTGAGATTTGCTGGGGGAAAGTGTCGGGGAGTGACCGTGATGGTGGGTGTGTGCGAGGGCGTGAATGCGATGCTGGGGGAAGAGTCTGGTGGAATGAGTGTGATGCTGGGGAATTGTGGAGGCGATTAAGTGTGACAGTGAAGTGTTGTTTGGGTGAGTGAGCTTGATGGTATGGAGGGTGTGGGAGTTTAAGAGATGATGGATTAATGCATGTGCAGTCAGTGTGACAGCACAGGAGAGTGCGAGGAGTTAGCGTGACGGTGGTGTAGCATGCAGTGGAGTGATGCTGGTGGTGGTGTAGTGAGCATGAGAGTAAGGCAGTGTGTGGGGGAGTGACCACGACGGTGCGGGAGTGTCTGGGGAATTATCGTATTGTGCGGATTAGTGAGCAATGTAGTGGGGAGAGTGTGGGAGTATATAAGACAGTGGGGTAGAGCATGGGGAACTGAGTGTGACGGTGGGGGAGAGTGAGGTGACTTGGCATGAATGTCTGGTAGAGTGCAGTGGAGTGACCTGATGGTGGGGCAGTGAGCTTGAGATTAGAAAAGGGTGGGAGAGAGTGAGCATGATTGTAGCGGAGTATGTGCAAAGTGAACATTACGGTGGAGGC
The DNA here is from genome assembly GCF_037043375.1 of Chiloscyllium plagiosum. Lineage (NCBI taxonomy): Eukaryota > Metazoa > Chordata > Chondrichthyes > Orectolobiformes > Hemiscylliidae > Chiloscyllium > Chiloscyllium plagiosum. The sequence continues at coordinate 582,519 of NW_028270188.1, read as the reverse complement.
GTATGGGGGGAATGGGTGTGATTGGGTAGAGTGTGTGAAGGAGTGAGCATTAGGGTGCGGGAGTCTTCGGGAGCCTGAGCCTGATGTTGGGAGCGTGAGTGTGACAGTGGGGACGTATCTGAATGAGTGAGTGTGAAGATATTGAAGTGTACGGGGAGCGAGAGTGACAGTGCTGGAGTGTACGGGGGATTGAGAGTTACTGTGGCGGACTGTGTAGGGGAGTGAGCATAATGGTGAAGGGAACTGTATGCGTGTGTGTGTTTGTCGGTGTGGGAGTGCGCAGGGGAGTGAGGGTGACAGTGGAGGAATGTGCTGGGCAGTGAGTGTGACTTTGGAGTGGTGTGCTGTGGAGTGCGCGTGAAGGTGGGGAAGTGTGCGTTGACGTGCGTGCAACAGCAGGGGTGTGAGTGGGGTAAGTGTGACGGAAGAGGAGTGTACTTGGGGGTGAGAGTGATGGCGCAGAATGATTGGCAGAGTGAGCGTGACAGTGAGATAGTGGGCACAGGAATGAGCGTGATGGAATGGGAGTGAGTAGGGGAGTGAGGATGATTTTGAGGGAGTGTGTGGCATGGTGAATGCGATGATCGGGTAATGAGTGAGTAGTGAGCATGTCAGTGGGGTATGTATAGGAGTGTCAGAGTGTTAGTGCGGTGTGCACAGGGCAGTGAGTGTGGCGGTGGGATCATGAGTGGGGGAGTGAGCGTGACAGTGGGGTGTGTGCAGGTGAATGAACGTGATGGTGGGGGAGTGTGCACGGCAGTGCATCTGGTGGTGGGGAATGTGCAGTGGAGTGAGTGTTACAGTGAGATGTATGCCGTGCAGTGAGTCTGACTGTGGGAAGTGCGTGGGGATATTAGTTTGATGGTCCAGAATGTGCAGGTGTGTACACGTGACTATGGACGAGTGTGCGGTGGAGTGAGAGTGATGATAGGGCTGGTGGGTAGGAAAGTCAGCCTGACTGTGGGGCAGTGTGGGGACAGTGAGCTTGGTGGGGGAGTGTGTGGTGGAGTAAGCCTGTTTTTGTAGGGGAGTGTGCATTACGGTTGGAGATTATGTTGTGCAGAGACATTGACGGTAGTCTTGGTGTGTGGGCAGGTGAGTGTGACAGTTGGTAAATGTGCAGGGGAGTGAATGTGATGGTGGAAGATTTTGTGGGATTGAGCTTGACGTTTGCGAAGTGTGCAGGGGACTATGTGTGATGGTGGGGATCGTGCGGCGAAGTGACCGTAATGGTGGGGAAAATGTGTGTGGGGCTTACCGTTACAGTGGAGGAGTGTCCAGTGGGGGAGTTTGTGGTAGTCTGTCAGGGTGACTGTGATGGGTCAGTGTGACGGTGATAGAGTGAATGGGAGGAGGTAGGGTGATGGAGAGAGGAGTGGGCAGTATGATGGTGACAGAGTGAAGGTGTGTGGGGTCAGTGTGCTGGTAACGGAGTGACTGCGATGCTGTCAGTCTGATAGTCATGGAGTGAGTGTGAGGGAGTCAGGGTGACGGCGGTGTTCGAATGGTGAGGGGGCAGGGATGATGGTGATGGAGTGAGTGTCAGTGGTTAGTGACGGAATCAGAGCGAGTGAGAGGTGGTCACGGTGACACTAATGGAATGAGTGGCAGACGATTGGAGTGATGGTGACCGAGCAACTGTGAGTGGGTCAGAGAGACGGTGATGGAGTAAGGGTGAGTGTGTCAGGCTACCAGTGACAGAATGAGTGTGACGGTTTTAGGGTAAAAGTAAGAGAGTGAGTCTGTGGAGTGTCAGGGTGACGGTAATGGAGTGAGTATGATGTTTTAGGATGAGAGTGACGGATTGAGTGTGAGGGGTTCAAGGTGACAGTGAGGGAGTCCGTATGAGGAGGTCGAGATGACGGTGATGGAGGGAGCGTGAGGGGGTTAGACAGTGATGGGGGAGCGTGAGGCGGATTCAGTGTGATGATGATTGAGTGTGTGTGAGAGGTCAGGGTGGCTTTGATGGAGTGAGTGTGAGGGAGTCAGCGTGAAAGTGACAGAGTGATTCTTCGGGATTCAGGGTGACAGTGATGGAGTGAATGTGAGGGGGTCAGAGTGACAGTGACCCTGTGAGTGTGAGGGGACTAGGGTGACAAACACAGAGCGAGTGTAAGGTGATAGGGATGATGACGACGGAGTGAGTGTGAACGGGTCAGGGTGACAATAACAGTGTGATTGTGAGTGCACCAGGGTGACAGACTCAGAGCAAATGTGAGGAGATAGGGTTGACAGTGGGAAGGTGTCCGGGTGACAGAGTGCGTGTGAGTCGGTCAGGGTGACAGTGAGAGTGCTATTGTGAGGGAACCAGGGTGACAGAGAGGGAGCGAGTGTCAGCGGACGGGGTGACAGAGAAGGAGCGAATATGAAGGGGTCAGAGTGAAGCCGTCAGTGTGAAGGAGTCTTAATGAAGGTGATGGAGTGACTGTGAGACTGTCAGGGTGACGGTGAAGAAGACAGTGTGAGGGATACAGTGTGATGGGGACTAAGTGAATGTGAGGAATGACTGTGACAGGAGCGGGGTGAGTGTGAGGTGGGGAAAGAGTGATGATGATTTAATGAGTTTGGGGTGTAAGTATGACTGTGCAAGATTGAGTGCGTGATTGAGTGTGAGGAGGTCAGGGTAACAGTGACGGAGTGATTGTAAGGGGGCCAGTGTGACGGTGATGGAGTCAATGTAAAGGGGTCAGGGAGTTGGGGATGGAGTGAGTTTGCGGAGGTCAGGGTGACAGAGTGAGTGTGAACGAATACGCATGGCTGTGGCAGAGTGACTGTGACGGGTTCAGTGTGACGGTGACTAACTGTTTGCGTGGGGTCAGGGTGACGGTGACTTAGTATATGTGAGGGGTCTGGGTGACAGTGATAAAGTGAGTGTGTAAGGGTTTACGTGACGATGACAAGGTGAGTTTGAGGAGCTTAAGATGAAGTTGACAGAGTACGTGTGAGGGGGTTAGGATGGCGGAGATGGAGTGAATGTGAGGGGTTCAGGGAGAAAGTGAGGGAGTGACTCTGAGTGTGTCAGGGTTACGATGGCAGAGTGAGTGTGTGGGCATCAGGTTGACAGTAACAGAGTGATTGTGAGAGGTCAGGCGAAGTGGTGATGGAGTGAGTATGATGGGGTCAAAGTGATGGTGATGGATTTAGCCTAAGGGGTTCAGGGGAAAGTGATGGAGTGAGTCTGTGGGCGTCAGGGTGACATTGCTGGCACGTTAGTGAGGGTATTAGGGTGACAGTGACAGGTGGAGAGTGAGGGGTTCAGTATGACAGTGAAAAAGCAAACAAGAGGACGTCAAGGTGACGACAAAGCAGTGCGTTTGAGAGCACCACCGTGACAGTGATGGAGTGAGTGGGACTGTGTCAGAGTGGCATAACGGAGTGAATGTGAGGTGATCAGGGTGATGGAGTGAGTGAGAGGGAATACGTGTGACTGTGACAGAGTAAGTGTGATGGGTTCAGGGTGACGGTGACAAAGCAAATCTGAAAGTGTCATGGTGACGATAACACAGTGAGTTTGAGAGCATCAGGGTGACACTGAGGGAGTGATTGCAGAGTGTCAGGCATGCCAGTGACGAAGGGACTGTGACCGGTAAGTGTGATGGTGATGGCGAGAGTTTGAGGGGCAAGAGTGATAGTGCCGAAGTGTGGGTTAGAGGGTCAGGGTGATGGTGAAGGACGAAGTGTGAGGGTGACAAGGTGATGGTGGCAGAATGAGTATGAGGTGGTCAGGGTGACGATTACGAGGTGAGTTGGATGGGGTCATGGTGACAGCGATCGAGTGACAGTGATGTGTGAGGGTGATGGTGATGGAGAGAGCGTGAGGGCTTCAGGATGACAGTGACGTAGGGAGTGAGAGGGGTCAGGGTGACGGTGACAGAGTGAGTGTGAAGGCGCCGGTGTGACAGTGACAAAATGATCGTGGGGGTCATTCGTGACAGTGATAGAGTGAATGTCATAGGGAAGGGTGATGGTGACGGAAAGAGTGTGAGTGTGTCAGGGCGAAGGGGTGAGTGTGAGGGAATCAGTGTGACTTTGACGGATTCAGTGTGATGGTGACTAAGTGTTGACGGGTCAGGGTAACAGTGATGGAGTGAGTGTGAGGACGTCAAGGTAACGGTGACAGAGAGAGCGTGATGAGATCAGAGTGACAATGACGCAGTGACTGTGATGGTTTTCCCTGCACCATTACGTCAAACAGGGTATCAGCTAACTGAACCTTAACTCCTTCATATTGTCTTTAGTTTGTGCTTCATGCTGTGACTTATGATAGTGGGATCTGGTTACTGGACAGTCTGGGAAAATAATTCTGTTTTATCTCCTCAGTTTCGTGGTCTTCATTGAGCTTCTCCACAACAAGAATGTCGCTCCCATCATGGACCCTGCTAAATCATTGCCGAGAACAAACTGGATTCCTGGAATTGACACTCTGTCAGTCACTCCCACGGTTACTTCCACAGACTTTAGTAAGCACTCCAACCTGAGCTTATGTAGAGGAAAGCTAAATTTCTGTCCATCTATCCCACAAATTACGACAGCTCAGAAAGACTGCAAATTTGCTAATTTTGTACTATTAGAAACTGGTTAGATCCTGGATCTCTAAAAATCATAACTTCTTCTCCTTCTTCCCCTGATGATTTTGAGTAAGTTTTACTCACAGAGGTGAATTCTTTATCGAGATCAGGTATGAACTCCGTTCCCAGCCTCTGCTTAGGCTGTGCACTGTCGTGCAGCTCCTTGGCTCTTGTTGGGGTTTCCTTTCATACATTTAGATTAGATTAGATTAGATTAGATTAGATTAGATTAGATTAGATTAGATTAGATTAGATTAGATTAGATTAATTACAGTGTGGAAACAGGCCCTTCGGCCCAACAAGTCCACACCGCCCCGCCGAAGCGCAACTCACCCATAACCCTACGTTTACCCCTTACCTAATACTACGGGCAATTGAGCATTGCCAATTCACCTGACCTGTACATCTTTGGACTGTGGAAGGAAACCGGAGCACCCGGAGGAAACCCACGCAGACACGGTGAGAACGTGCAAACTCCACACAGTCGCCACTGGCTGAGTTTCTTTTACCACATCTTCACCCATAGTGCCTTTCTTAACAACCTGCACTGTGACCTTACGTATCCCACCTTATGGCAGTGATACACCTTTTCCCAGTGCCTTTCTAAAACCACCAGCACTATAATTTTCTGTGTCCCACAGTGAAAGCACCTGAGGCCTTACACCTCCTTTACATTCTCTCGGGCATCGTCTTTAACCTGTGGTAAACTCTTATTCTCTACTGTTTCTTTCATAGTGTAGCATCTCCACTTCTCCCAAATTCGATCCTTAACAGGACGAAATTCTGGCTGGAAGCTCGTCGTATACAGCAACATATATTCATCTGCTAATTCTCCTGCCCTTAATTTCTGAACTTTCTGTTCCTCCAGTGAATTCTTATCATCTCTGGAAGTGAGTTTTTCAACTCCTTCAGCAGAATAATCTCCATTAGAGCCTCATAGGTCATATATATCCTTAAAGCAAGCATCCACCTGTCAAAATGCCTATGTTTAATTATTTCAAACTCAACATAAGTCTGACCTGATTACTTCTTTATGTTTCTATACTGCTGACTATATGATTCTGGTACCAATCCGTGAGCACGTAAAATAGCTTGATTGACGTCTTCAGAATCTCTTGACTCCTCATCTGACAGCGGAGAAAATATCACACTCGCTCTGCCTACCAGTTTAGTGCAAACTAGCATTACCCATAAATCATTGGACCACTCCAAATGCCTAGCCAAATTTTCAAATGAGATTAAGAAGGCTTCAACATGTTTCTCGTTAAAATGTTGCAGAGTTTTGACATAGTTTTTATATTATACTACCTTCCCTTTTAATCTTGATCCTTTAAATGTGACTTTGCTGACTAAATCGCAACTTCTCAAGTTGGAATTCTCTCTCTTTTTGGTCAGCTAAGAAATTTCTCCTTCTCTCTTTTTCCCTCACTCTCTCTTCTGTCTTGCTTTCTGTTTCTTCTCTCTCTCTCTCTCTCTCTCTCTCTCTCTCTTTCTCCCTTTGTTTATCTTTAAACTGCATTTTCCTCAATTGTAATTTAAGTTTTTTTCGCACTCTACTGCACTTGTCTGTGTTTCTGACACACCTTAGTGTTTGAGAAATTCCCGGACAATTTCAGCTTTACTTTTCTCCATCGTAAAACCCAAATCAAACTTGTTTGCTAATTCTAAAAGTTTGGCCTTTATCTTTCTTTCTAAAATTTCGTGGCAAATTTGAGAATCATCTTCAAAGCCCTCTTAACATTTTTAACAGCCATTTCTCTCGCTTTTAATTTAAGCTACCACAAGTCATCGATATTAGAAAGTTGTCTCACTGACTTTTTATTTTAAGATCTCGGACACGAACGTGAAAATGTTTAAACATACTGTGTTTTTTTTCCATACATCAAATCTCAGCCTGGATCCGTCTAAACCTGTTAAAATCGTGGACGAAAGCCCCCAAACTATTACGACACAGAGTTAACCCCTCACCGAATTTAAACCAGCCCACACAGAAAAAAGTTCACCTCATGCTGTAATCTGTTAAATTTCAAGAGGCATAGATCCATTTGCAGATGTCACTATTTAAAGTAAAATTAACAATTTTATTATTTAATTTTAACAGAGAATAATAAAACAAGCAACAATTTGGAACTCCCTTCGGTTAAACGTGTCTTTTACCTCCCACTCTACAATACTGGTCAGATAAAACAAAAAAAAATAAGGTTTACAAAAAATATAATCACATTTCAAAACCAGTCAGCTTTTACGATTCTCCTTTGCAGACTTTCCTCTGTCGAGTTTTCTCTCGTATTGTTTTGATGTTCTGCTGTGCAAAACTCTTATAGACAGGCACCTTTCAGGTAGCTCTTCAGCTCGCAGTCTATCTTTGTTGATGTCCTTGGAAGTTCTCGCTCTAAATGTTCAAAATGTCCGGTTTTATACCTCTAAACATCGGATCACTTCATTGATTTTGATGTCGTCAAGTATTTCAAACAAATTTGATTTTAGTGTGTTGGGCGAACATTTAAACTGACTGGCCGAATTTGAATTGGTTTTTGTTTCGTGGCAACTCAGCTCTTAGTGTCACAGTCAAATGTTACATTTTAACTTCTTTCAGAATACTTTGTGCCAGCTTCCAGTCTCTCTTAAATGAACCATATATCTCTATACCTTCATAACAATATCTTTTATCTGCCCTGCATAGCTTTCCATAAATTTGATGAACTTAGTAATTTCACATAATAGTCTTTCCTGTTCTAAAAAGACCCATTTTCTCTCATCCTTCTTTTTACTTAAATCCTTCCTTGCAGTTATCATTCCAATTACTTACAATGTTACTGGCATTCTTCGACGAAGTATTACATTGTGTGTGCATGTGTGCGTGAATGTGTTTGTGTGTGTCTGTGTATATGTATGTGTGTGTGTGTTTTGTGAATAATTCTCTGTAATTGGTAGGATTAGAAAGAATGTGATGTTATCACATTCCCATATGAAGGAGTAAATATGCAACGTTTCCAAGCTTTCTGATAGCAAAAATATGTAAAAACCTCCTTTATTCATGAATTGGGAAAGTGAACAAATGACGTTCATGGATCGAACAGCATGAATGTAATGAACCTTTACTGGGATCATTGGACGACCAAATATTTAGTTTTCTTTTGAGATTTTAATTTCAGCTTTATTTGCAATTCTGTGTTGCATACGTTTTTATGAATATACAATCATCATTGGTGACACAACCAGAAGTTGCTGAAAATGCTCAGTAGTTCTGTCAGTGTCTTTCGTGAAAAAGCAAACTGAACATAGTGTAGCGGATTGGGTCTGGGTTGTTTATGTTTTGCCAATAGTGTTCAGCGATGTGCCAGTTGGGAGCATGAGTCAGGGGTAAATGCAGAGTAACAGAGTAGGGGAATGGGTCGGAATGGGTTACTCTTCGAAGGGTCAGCGTGGACATTCTATGTGAAATGGCCTGCTTCCCCACCGTAGGGATTCGATGATTCTATGATTTCTTCATAAAAAGGGTAGTCGGTACCTGGATCAAGAATGTCTTCGAGCACGTTCAGGTCATACAGAAGTGGGAGGGTGAACAGACAGCGGTCGTGGTTCACATTGATACCAATGATATCGGAAAGAAGAGTGAAAGGTTGAAAGGTCCTGCAAAGGAAGTTCGGGGAGTTCGGAGTGAGTTTAAAAGCAGGACCTCCAGAGTTGTAACCTTGGGATTACTCCCAGGGCACCTGGAAGTGAGACAAAGAAGAGGAAGAGAGTCGAGTTGAATATGTGGCAAAAAGCTGGATTCGGAGGAGGGTTTCTGATTTTTGGAAGATTCAGATCGCGTCCAGGTCAGGTGGAACTGTACAAAAAGGAATGTGTGCACTTTAACTGGAGGGGCCTCAACATCCTGGAAGGGAGGTGTGATCGTGCAGATTTAAGATACTCATACAGGAGGTTGGAAACCAAAGCAGCAGGTCAGAAACTGAGCAGAAAGTAAAGGTTTGTCAAATAAACATGCAGAGCCATTTTAATGACCATGCTGAAAGAAGGAATCATACAAATTTTAAAAATGTGAGTTGAAAGTTGGAGTATATGATACGCTCACTATTATCGGGGATCAATAAATAAGGATGGAGAGCCTGTGAAAACAACTATTAAAAGAGAAAGATAAATCAGTAGAACTTATGTAAAAAAAAAGTTTTTAACTAAATGTGTGCAGTATTTGATATAAAATGAATGAGCTGATCGTGCAAGCAGAGAAAAAAAAGTATGGCATTGTGGGCATGACTGAATTGTGGCTACATGAACGTAAGGACTGGGGTGCTAAATGCCCAAGTCTACTCAGTATTCAGACAAGAAGGAACAGCAGGTGGAGTGTCTGTATTGGTTTGGAATTATGCCAAGGCTGTATTAAGAAATGATATTAGCATGTGGGACAAATCTGATGAATCAGTCTGGTTTGAAATAAAACACATGAAAAGAAACCCATTGGTATGAGCATTTCCAGTCCACAAACCACTCCCCCACCTCACAAATTACTTTCAGTGTAGGGAATATCATGAACCAGGGAACAACGATTGCTTGCGACAAGGGCACAAGAGTGATTATGGTTATTTGAGCATGCATATTGACTGGATTAATCAATTTGGCAAAGGGAGCCTCAAAGAGCGATTCGTCGAATATGTCACAGATATCATGTATAATCTTTGATTATCATGTATTGGAACAAACCTGAGGACTGGCTTTGGTATTACGTAATGAGGAATGAGTGATAAATCATATTGTAGTACAGTATCATTTTAGAAAAGGTGACCACAACATGCTGGAGTTTCACATTCAGACTGTTACAGAAAAGGCAGAGTCACATAGGAGAGATTTTGTGTTGGACAATGATAATTTTACTAGCCTGAGGAAGGGCTTGGCCCATATGTTTCATGAATGTTCTTTAGGGAAGGAAACCATCATCCTTACCTGGTCTGACCTATCTGTGACTTGCAACCCATACAAATTTGATTGACGTTTAACTGCCCTCCGGGCAATTAAGGGACATACAACGAGTACCGTCTAACCAGCGACACTCTCATCCTTTAATGAATTAAAGTAATTTACTTCACTTGTCAGCAAACGGTTACTAAAAACAAAATCAAAATGAGTAGACAACTTAAGAAATGATTAAAAAAAACACTTCTCCGAGTAGACAAAAAGTAACAGAATGCTGAACGTAAATGTTGGCATTTGAGAGGATGAAAATGGCTAGGTAATAATGGGAAACTCAGAAATGGCAGAGGTAAAACCAACACTTTCTGTTTTCACAATGCAAGATAATTTCTTCCCAAAATTTAAAACAACTGCAAAGGATCATGATGGAAGTACGACGACGAGGAAGAAGATATTAAATACATTGATGGGATTATGGGCAGGTCAAACCCTCGGCCTGCAGTCTATCGTAATAAAGGAGGTAACAGCAGAGATAGTGGATGTGTTAGTTAGGATATTCAAAACATCCTTGGATTCTGGAACGGTATGAAGTATTGGAAAAGTAATAATGTGGTACACTTACTCAAAAGAGGAGATAGGAAAAAAAAATCACTAACTATAGACCTGTGCATTTAACCTCTGTAGTGGGGAGGTTTCTTCAGTCAACCAGAAAGTAGGAAATAACTGAGCACTTGGAAAAACAAAGATGAATTCAACATGACAGCACGGTTTCATGGTGGACAGGTAGTGCTTGACATACCTGCTGGAGTTCTTCGTGAATGTAATCAACAAGCTGGATAATGGGAACGCAGCAAATGCTGCACATCTGAACTTCAGAAGGCATTTGACAAGGTGTTGCGTAAAGGACTGGTCTGGCAGGTTAGATCCGAGGGGTTAAGGGTTGAATATTGAATTGGATGGAGGATTGGCTGACTAACAGGAAGCAGAGCATTAAGATAAACGGTCTTTCTCTGGCGACCAGAAACTAGTGAAGATTCAGTTCTCAACGTTATGTGTTTGCAATCTGCCCAAATGACCTGGAAGGAGAGACAGAGTGTAATAACTAAATTCACAGATGGTATTCAACTAGCTCTTCAAACAGGCTGTAATGAGGAGCTAAAGATTTTACAGATGACTATTGATAGGCTTAGAAAATTGGGCAGATTGCTATACCTGGTAGACGGTATTTAATGTGGATAATTGCACAGTTGAATTTCCTACCGCCACTCCATTTTCTATTTTCTTGTTTGGTCCATCTACAGGTCTTTGGATTTTATTCACCGTTAGTGGCTGGGGTAACAGGGGTCGACGGGTTTGGTTGAGGGAAATGCAGGTTGCTCTGTGTGTAGGGAACATGACATCAGTGTGGAGAAAATTCCGCAGTCCAGACTTGTTGATTACGACAGCAGGCCTGGCAGTCAAATAGCCTATCCCTGTTCTTACCTCCTGATGTTTAATTGCCTGGAGTAAACCACATCAAAATGTTGCAATCAGACAGCCAGTCCATAATTAATATGCCCATTTCGTAATAAAGGGACAAATGACCATTTAGATCAGAAGTAAAGACTTGGCAGTTCTTTTGAGATTTAATGACTATTTGGTGCAACTGTTGGTTCGAAGTGGGTGATGGGACAAGAAAATACGTCAGCATTGTTGCAACTTTATAGTTTAAATTTTGAGTAAAAATATTACATTATGAATTCTGTTAGAAAGTGTCCACAATCTATATGTTATGGAAAGTGTTTTGAATGTGTTGTGGGAGAATACAAACATTGAAAATGCTAGAAAAGGAAAATGTGAAGCGGATATAAGTCTTCCAAAAGGTCTAGGCATGTCAAGGGACGGGGAAAATATTGATTTGTGGATCATAGTTGGGAAAATGTGTCTCTGTTTGAGCAAAATGGCGAGTTGAATGGAAAAACAGTGGATTATTTCAATGAACAGATTGCAAAACTGAGGCACGAGGAACAGGCACATCACATTTTTCAAGAGGCAATACAAATCTTGAAATATTTTAAAACCAAATCCATTTAGAAATAGGAAAGTTTTTCTACAGTTTGTAGATTAATGGTGAGGCCACTTTCACTTTAAAAGTGTGTCTCCTTATTATTGAGCCTTCGAGTAAGGGGAAGAGCTGCTATCTGTTCACTCTGTCTGGACCCCTCATGCTGGTAAACACCTCCATCAGGAGCACCTCTCAACCTTCTTTGCTTAAAAGTGAAATCAAGTAAATCTGGCACTTCTTCAGTTTGAGGACAATCTTGTTGGTTACTTCAGAAAAGTATCATATTTATCAGTGTTAAATTTCATCAGTGATTGATCTGTCCACCTGAACAACCGGTTTATACCCTCCTGCACCCTCACACGTTCCTCCTCACTGTGAACCACCAGCTCATCTTTGTGTCATCCACAACATTATTTATCATTCCCCCCCAAATCCATCCCTCCCATCCTCATAATCATCGCTTATGAAGTTCACAACTAAGCCTTGATTTTACCCAGTTCTTCAGATGTTGTTAACAGGGAAAGCATTGAGAATTCCATTCACTTGCTTTTCCTATTTTGTTGAATTTGCAGCATGATGCAGTTGGGTTTTATTTTACGAGGGAGCAACAAATATTTATTTTGGACATGAAGCTGAATTCTCCTTTTATACTATGCGCCTCTGTATGTTTTATTAATTAAGCTTGTACGTAATTTGTATTGAATTAGGTTTTGGTGGCTTTCACTGCAACATTTGTGTTCTACTTGGTCCTGGATAATTTTCATTGTATCTTTCCCTGCAATAGGCAGAGCTGAAGAAAATTTCCATCTACGAAAGACACAAATTCATAATTTTGTTTGAAAGAGCTGGAGTGAAGCACGACTGAGGATGCGTGACTTGGAAAATTAGGCTTCAAGAGAAGGGCGCAATTGATATGTGAAGCTTGTTCAAGGAGCTACTATTGAGTTTCCTTGATAAGTGTGTATCTGTCAGGCAGGGAGGAAAGGGTCGTGTGAGCGAGCCGTGGTTTAATAAGGAATTGGAATCCTTTGTAAAAGGGAAGAGGGCAGCCTATGTAAAGATAAGGCGTGAAGGTTCAATTGGGGCGGATTGAGAGTTATAAGGTAGCCAGGAAGGATCTGAAGAGAGAGCTAACAGCAGCAAGGAGGGGACATGAAAGGTCCTTAGTTGGTAGGATTAGGGAAAACCCTAAGGCTTTCTATAGGTATGTCAGGAATAAAAGAATGACTAGGGTAGGAATAGGTCCAGTTAAGGATAGTAGTGGGAAGTTGCTGTGAAGGCTGAAGAGATTGGGGAGACACTGAATGAATACTTTTCATCAGAATTCACTCAGGAACAGGACATTGTTGCCGATGTGAATACTGAGTTACAATTAATTAGAATGGATGGCTTTGAGGTATGTAGGGAAGTGGCGTTGGAAATTCTGGAAAGGGTGAAAATAGATAAGTCCCCTGGGCTTGGTGGCATTTATCCTAGATTCTCTGGGAAGCAAGGAAGGAGATTGCAGAGCTATTGGCCTTTATTTTAATGTCCTCGTTGTCTACAGGAATAATGCCAGAAGACTGGAGGATAGCAAATGTGGTTCCCTTGTTCAGGAAGGGGAGCAGGGATAACCCTAGTAACTATAGGCTGGTGAGTCTCACTTCTGTTGTGGGCAAATTCTTATAGAAAATTGTAAGGGATAGGATTTATGAACATCTGGATAGGAATAATGTGATCAAGGATAGTCAGCATGGTTTTGTGAAGGGCAGGTCGTGCCTCACAAACCTTATTGAATTCTTTGAGAAGGTGACTAAGGAGGTGGACGAGGGTAAAGCGGTTGGTGTGGTATATATGGATTTTAGTAAGGCGTTTGATAAGGTTCCCCATGGTAGACTACTCGAAAAAATGCGGAGGTATGGCATTGAGGGTGAGTTGGAGGTTTGGATTAGGAATTGGCTGGCTGGAAGAAGACAGAGGGTAATAGTTGATGGTAAAGGTTCATCTTGGAGTGCAGTTACTAGCGGTGTTCCGCAAGGATCTGTTTTGGGACCATTACTGTTCGTCATTTTTATAAATGACCTGGAGGAGGGGCTAGAAGGTTGGGTGAGCAAGTTTGCGGATGATACGAAAGTCGCTGGAGTTGTTGACAGTGAGGAAGGATGTGTCAGGTTACAGCGGGATATAGATAATCTGCAGAGCTGGGCAGAAAGGTGGCAAATGCAGTTCAATGTAGGTCAGTGTGAGGTGATTCACTTTGGTAAGAGTAACAAAAAGATGGGGTACTGGGCTAATGGTCGGATACTTGGTAGTGTGGATGAGCAGAGGGATCTTGGTGTCCATGTACACAGATCTCTGAAAGTTGCCACCCAGGTAAATAGTGCGGTGAAGAAGGCATTTGGCGTACTGGCTTTTATTGGTAGAGGAATTGAGTTCCTGAGTCCTATGGTCATTTTGCAGTTGTATAAGACTCTGGTGCGGCCACATCTGGAGTATTGTGTGCAGTTTTGGTCGCCATTCTGTAGGAAGGATGTGGAGGCACTGGAACGGATGCAGAGGAGGTTTACTAGGATGTTGCCTGGTATGGTAGGAAGATCGTATGAGGAAAGGCTGAGGCACTTGGAGCTGTTTTCATTGGAGAAAAGAAGGTTTTGGGGTGACTTGATAGAGGTGTACAACATGATTCGGGGTTTAGATAGGGTTGGGGAGAAAGTGAGGTCTGCAGATGCTGGAGATCAGAGATGGAAATGTGTTGCTGGAAAAGCGCAGCAGGTCAGGCAGCATCTAGGGAACAGGAGAATCGACGTTTCGGGCATTAGCCCTTCTTCAGGAATGAGGAAAGTTGGCATTAGCCCTTCTTCAGGAATGAGGAAAGTGGGGCCCTTCTTCAGGAATGAGGAAAGTTTTATTTACATTCAAAACCAATCAAAAAAACAAAACAAACTCAATTTTCATTCAAGCGAATTTTTTAAATATATAGATATTTTTATTAGAAATTTAACATTTTTACAAGTTTACAAAAATAAACAAAACTCTCAGATATAAACATTGATATACAATTACCTCAAATATACAATAGCCAAAATTTAACAAAAAAAAACAACAAAACAAAAAAAAGATAAACAAACAAACAAAACTCAACTATCTCCTAATCTAACTTCCAACTAACCAGAGTATATATTTAAGTCTCTTATATGCTCGGGATGTGTTAGCATCAGATATAATAAAACCCGTATTCGTGCGGGATTCCTCCCCCGAGTGGCCCCAGACCAGCCAGTTTTGTAATCTCAATTAAATAAAAGCCCTTGTTAGGATAGCTGAAATATCTGTATTTATGTAATTCAAAAAGGGCTGCCATATTTTATAAAATAATTCGGTCTTTCGGTGCACCATATTTGTAAGGAAGTCAAGGGGAAAACATTGCATAATTAGTCTGTGCCAATTTGAAAGTCCAGGGGGGCCCTCAGCCGCCCAGTTCACCAAAATATTTTTCCTTGCACAGAAAGAAAGAATAGAAAATAATCTCTTCCCGTACATGTCCAGGGAGGGAAAGTTCGAAAAGCCCAAGAGGAGAGATACAGGGTCCACTTGAATTTCCGTTCCTAACATTTCTGTCAGGGTACTTGCTACTTTAGTCCAATATCTACGGATCTTATGACAGGTCCATAAGCAATGAACAAGAGTCCCCACCTCTATTTTACATTTAGGACATATTGGAGATGCTCCTGCCTTAAATTTTGCCAATCGAACCGGTGCTATATTGGTCCTATGAAGTATATTCAGCTGGATAGCCTGGGTTCTGTTACAAATAGTAATTCTTCTAGCATTTTCCCAAATATCATTCCACGTTTCTGTCGAGATTTCTAGTCCCAGATCCTGATCCCATGTTTTAAGCAGATTATCTATATCTCCCGATACTTCATCATGTGGTAAATGATAAATAGTACTGTCGGAAGATACCCCCACTGGTCGTAGGACACTACATTCTCTATCGGATTTATGAAGACTATCTAATAACGTAGTCTTCTTCTGTATATAATCTCGAATTTGGAAGTATCGAAAGAGGTCTCCATTGGGTAATCCGAATTTCTGACGCAGCTGTTCGAAAGACATCAGGACCCCATCTTTAAATAGATCCCCTAGACATGAGATACCCCTGGATCTCCAGAGTTTAAAAGTGGCATCTGTTTACCCCGGTTGGAATCCCCATGCTCCCACTATCGGTGCATAGGGGGATGTTTTATGTGAATTGGCCTCATTTTGCCGCATTATATTCCAAGCCTTGATTGTATTTAGTATTATAGGGTTTTTATAGTGATCTGTAATGATTTTCCTCTTGTCTGAGAATAAAAGGTTAATAAGTGGGTATTTTACTTGAGAAGCCTCGATATCCAACCAGATTGATTGTGGATCAGACAAGACCCAATCAGCTATGTAACTTAATAGGGAACTTAACTGATATTTCATAAAGTCTGGGAAGTCCAATCCACCCCTTGCCTGTGGAAGCTGTAGCTTCTTCAACTTAATGAGGGGCCGCCTATGATTCCAGATAAAGGAACCCAGCCAGCCATATAATTTACATAAAGCCGTCCTCGGCAGCATCACCGGAAGCATTCTCACAGGTTATAGGAGACGGGGCAGGACATTCATTTTGATTAGTGCTATTCTACCCAACCAGGAAATTGGTAGGTATCCCCATCGCTGGAGGTCCTGCCTTATCCTTTCCAATAAATACACAAAATTAGCCTTATACAACTGACCAAATACTGGAGTAATAAAAATGCCTAAATATAAGAAGCCCTCCAGGGACCAGCGAAAGGGAAAAAGGGATCCGTCCGCTAAGCGGGGTATCATAGCAAGGCCACCCATTAGCATAACCTCCGATTTTGAAAAATTATTTTTATAGCCTGAGAATGCACTAAATGTATTAATAACTTGGATTAAGCGAGGTATGGACATCCAAGGGTTACTGAGGAATAGAAGAACATCATCTGCATAAAGGGTAATTTTATGTTTACCTGTACCAATCCTTTGGGCCATTATATTAGGATCAGCTCGCATAGCTTCTGCTAGTTGTTCAATTATTAGCGTGAATAACAATGGCAAGAGGGGACATCCCTGACGGCAGCCCCTACCCACACTGAAGCTATCCGAACCTAATCCATTGGTAACCACAACTGCTTTGGGATCACTATACAATGTTGAGACCCATTTGCTAAACACCAGTCCAACGCCAAACCTCTCCAATGTGTAAAACAAATATGACCATTCGACCCTATCAAATGCCTTTTCCGCGTCTAATGAAACCACTACTCCTGGTATCTTTCCCTGAAGACAAGCTTGAATCATATTCAGAGCCCTTCTAACATTATTGGATGCTCTACGGCCCTTAATAAACCCCGTCTGATCCTCCTTTATAATATGTGGCAGTATCCTTTATAGTCTCAGTGCTCACTTTTTAGAGAGGATTTTAAAATCTACATTTAGCAAGGATATTGGTCTGTAGGATGTACAATCTTCTGGGTCCTTTCCTTTTTTAAGGATAAGAGAGATATTTGCCTCTTTCAGCGAGGGCGGGAGACAGCCCTGACTATATGCATAGTTATACATGTCCATAAGTGGACCAGCCAATAAATTCTTTATAGAATTCAGCTTGAAAACCATCTGGGCCCGGCGCCATACCATTTTGAAGTTGCCTAATTGCATCAAGTATTTTTGGAGTTTAAGAGGAGCATTTAGGACAGATACTTGTTCCGGAGTTCGACCTGGAAATGTCAAATTTCTAAAAAATGACTGCATCCTCTTCGTCCTATCTTCACAATCCTGTGATTTATATAACTCAGACTAAAATTCTCTAAAGATTGCATTAATCTTTTTGTGATCATGAGTCAAAATAGCCGTACTTTCCTTGATAGACGTAATAGTCTGAGGGGCCTTTTTTTTCTTTGCAAGAAATGCTAAGTGTCTACGCGGTTTGTCGCCATATTCATATAACCTTTGCTTTGCAAATAATATTTCCCTCTTAGCCGTTTGAGTAAGCGTAGTGTTTAGAGCAGTCCTCAGAGCTGTAATCCTTTGCAATTTAATAATAGAAGGTCTATCAGTATATGCTATTTCAGCCGCTTTTAAGCGGGCTTCAAGCAGACGCTGTTGTTCTCCCTTTAATTTCTTCTGGGTCGCTGAGTAGGAGATGATCAAGCCTCGCGTGTAAGCTTTGATGGTCTCCCACATCATTGACGGGTTGCGAGCTGTACCTGAATTAATTTCTAAAAAAGTTTTAAATTCTTGAGAGAGGTACTTTACAAATTTACTATCTTTCATTAGGAAGGGGTCCATACGCCAATGCCGAGGGGATGTCCCATTGTTCCTCGCCTTAGTTTCGTTATATACAGCAGCGTGGTCAGAAATTGCTATACTACCTATTTTACAGGATGATATGGAATTTAAAAAAAATCGAGGGGGGAAAAAACATGTCAATTCTGGTATGACATTTATGTGGATTAGAGTAGAAAGAAAAATCTCTACCCTGTGATGAAGACATCTCCATACATCTACTAATCCTAATTCTTTGTTCAGATCCATCAATTGTCTAGATCTGGGAGATACTCCTGCAGTACTCTTGGGTAACCTATCTATTTCCGGATCCATAATATAATTAAAGTCTCCTCCTATAATTTTATGGCGGGCGTCAAAAGCCATCAATTTTGAAAAGGCTTCCGTTATAAATTTAAAGGGGTGTGCCGGGGGGCAGTACAAATTTAAAATCCCATATTCCTCTCCATTTATGAGGGCTTTAATCAAGATATATCGTCCAGATTCGTCTTTTATCTGCTTTAGGATTTTGAAAGGGAAATTCTTCCGAACAAGAATAACAACTCCCCTGCTTTTTGAGCTAGAAGAAAGAAAAAAGGCCCGATCAAATCCGCCCTGTCGTAATTTCAAGTGTTCTTTATCTGACAGGTATGTCTCCTGTAGGAGAGCTATATCAACTCTTTCCTTCTTATGATTTAATAATATTTTCTTTCTTTTGACTGGCGAATTACTCCCCTTGACATTCCAGGTGCACCACTTAACCGACTGATCAACCATAATCCTCTGGGCCAATCCGAGACCCCTCGGGAGGGGCAACCCTATCCAGAACATCCCGAGCGTAGAACATGTAAAATTTACAAAAATAAAATCTCTTTAATACACTCACAACAATACAGTAAAAAACTATTTCTAAATATAAAAAATATAAAACGTATCTAAGTGCAGACTTGCCCCCTTGTTCCCAGGGGGTGTCACTTCCTCTCCAAAAGTCCATCATATCCTCTCCCAACCAATGCCCCACCCTTGACCCAGGCATTCCTCAATAAAATGAGGAGAATTCAAATATAATACAAAGCTAGAGTTAACAGTGAGCACCCTACCCCCACCCATACCAACACCTGGGTATATTTGGTAATGCTAATACCATATATAAACATATAACTATAAAATTACCACCTCAGCGATTAATAATTAAATATAATAATACAAAATAACAAAGGGAAAAAACCCCGCTCCTAGAGACAGAGGTAAAATTAAATACGGTAACCACCTCCTCCCACCAACGTTAGCAAACCCCAAAGCTTTTATATATATTTACACACACATATACATACATCCCTCATATATACATAAAATAATAACAGAAAACAACCCCAAGGCGGGGAGAAAATCAAATCCCTCTCCCCACCCCCCCATGATAATATTAAACAGTAAGGTAAGAGAAAAAAAAAGGGGGGATATAAACCAAAGCGGGGGGGAAGGCAGACCAACATCCATTATATCTTACAGTTTATCTAAGAGAGTCCAAGAATTCCTTAGCCTTTTCTGGTGATCCAAAGTTATATACGGATCCTTCATGGTTAAAGCGTAACGTCGCTGGGTAGCGTAAGGAGTACGGAATATTTAAGTCCCTTAAACGCTTCTTCGCCTTGTCGAATGCCTTCCTCTTTCGAACCAGAGCCGGGGAAAAGTCCTGAAATAGCATGATCTTGGATCCTTTGTAGATCAGAGCTTGGGGGTCTTTTCCGAAATTTCTAGAGGCTTCTAGGAGTATCTGCCTCTCCTTGTAGCTCTGCAGCCGGAACAGGACCGGGCGTGGGCGCTGGTTCGAGCCGGGCCCGCGGATTGCGACCCGGTAGGCCCATTCCACCCTTACCTGGCCTGATCCAGCTTGCAGATTTAAAAGTTGTGGCAGCCACTGCTCCAGGAATGCTGTAAGCTGGCCTTCCTCTTCCCGTTCGGGAAGGCCCAGCAAACGAATATTTTTTCGACGTTTATCGAGCTCGTCAATATGATTTTCCAAGGTCCGGACTCGCTGCTCGAGAGTCCGGACATGATCCACGGCCGATTGAGCGGTATTTTCGGAGGTCGGGGCCTTTAGCTCCGCCCCTCCGACTCGGCGTTCAATTTCTTGAGTTTCTCGGTCGTGCTTCTGCAGCGAGGCCGAGAGCGAGTCCTAACGATTTCTGGATTCTGCAATAAAGGCATTGATTTTCGAGTCAAGCTTGGAAATCATTTCTGCAAGGCTTGTTACTGTTGGTAAGTCCCCCGGGGCGGCTGTGGACGCCTCTGCTGCAGCTGGACAGGGTGGGGGAGGGGTTCCTGCCTGCTGAGAGCTGCGGGCCCCCTTCCCTTTAGTCATTTTAACTTACGATTAAATTGTTTAAATGTAATATTACACAACTAATTAAATTACACAACTATTATAAATGATTTGGTGAGCGTGGTAGGGGATGGGTGACCCACTGTACCCAAGTCTTGGGAGGAGCACTACAGACTCAGTCTTGCTGGGTCGCCGCCATCTTGGATCCCCAAGCGAATATTTTTAAAAATAACTTTTTAAGGGTGGCTTACAAAAAAAGGAAAAGGTCTATTTATGTTTTAAATGTTTTATTTTATTACACTGTGAACTTGTTTTGTTTTGCAAAATTAACCAGTTTCTTTTTTTAAAAAATAAGGAGTTATACCTTCCTTCCGAAAAGTCCTACACATTTTCAGCTCCGGAGAAGACTATTTTCTTCTCGGCGTTTATTAAACAGGAATAGTTTAATTCATTTAATTAGCTAAATGTTTGATTTTGTTTATTTTTTCTATGCTTGAAACGCATATGTAGAGATTTTTCAATTTTAATATTATTGTTTGTAGGTAATGAAAGTTAACATAAGGTGTCATAAAAACGTCCTGCTTTCGGCATAATATTATTAAGGTCACATATAAGGGACAGAGAGGATGGCTGGAGGATTTAAAAAAAATGTTATCCAGCAAATCATTCATATAGATGTGTGGCTGTCGGGAAAGATAAGAAAGTAGTTCGAAATTCTCCGGTGGCTATTTCTCTATCGTATGATTTTCAGCTTTCAGAACAACAGAAGGGGATTGTCATTCTGAGGAAAATGGAAGAGCAATCAATTATTGGACACTTGGAATTATGCTTATACTTAGCAGCGTTTGAGAAGATTTTGTAGAATTGTTGCTTCAGTGGACTTTTCTATCAGGGGCATCAGCAGGAGATTCTGTGGCAGTGACCGTTAATGTAGGATGGTGTATTACTTTCCCTGTGCGAGGATTAATAACGTCTCGAAACATTTCAAGCACGTTGTTAAAGGTGAGATTGAGTAGCCAAACATTATTGTAGATATTAGCTTGAAAGACATTTTTTTAGGGAAAGATTAAAGCAGTACAGAGTGAACTTAAGAGGTGAGGTAGATTATTTTAAAACAAAAACCTTTAAAGTAACACTTTCTGATTTACTCTCAATTCCAAACTCAGCTGGGAAGGAACAAAGGGATAAAGAAGAAAAATCAGCGGCAGAATAGTTACTGTGTTGTTGAGGGATTTAGATTTGTGGAAAGTGGAATCTATTTTAGAATAGAAATAACCTGTTCCGAATAGATTGGTCTAATCTAAACTGTAAAGCAGCGAACATCTTAACAGGGAGATTTGCTCATTATATGTAGTGAGACATTATATTGATAGAGACGGCAAGGGGGTATTCCAAGTAGCTGTACAAATGGTAGGATGGTTAGAGACGTTTGTGAATATGAGGAGAGCACGTCAATTAGAAAATAAAAACGAGAACGTCAAGAGTGTTTTGCAATTCTGAAGCACGAAATTGCATTTATTTCAATGTCAGGAAAGGCTGGGTGGTGAAGAATTTGTTAAATATTTTCAGGAAAACATACTTCATCAGTATGCGGATCATTCTGACAGAGAAGGTGCAAAGCCATGCCTTCTTTTGTGCAAGAGGCAGGGCAAGTGACTGAAGTAAACGAGGAACTATTTTGGGTATTGCAATCATAACTCTATTAGTTTAGTAATGGTTATGGAAAAGAATTAGGCTTTCATTATTTTTTATTTAATTGGAGCACCATAAATGTTAATGGCATGGGACAAGGAGCTATCACGTTTGATTGGAGTCGACTGTTAGCAGGTAAAACGATGTCTGACAAGTGGGAATCGATCAACAGTCTGAAGACGGCAGTTGTGAGGCACTATGTTCCAGTTAGAGTGAAGGGTAATGCTGTAAGATTAAGGAGCAATGAGTACAGTTACTGAGGTTTTATTCAAGAATCAAAGAAAACCTTACTTTAGATATGGACAACTTTATTCAATTTAATCTCTTAGTCAATATAAAGAGTGTATGGCATTATTTCGAGACAAAACAGGAAAGCAAGAAGGAGATATGAGATAGCATGGGCAGATAAGATTAAGGATAAACTAAAAATGCTGTGCAACTACATTAACATCAAAAGGGTAAGGCCTCTCAAATATCATGAAGGATATCGATGTTTTGAACCCAGGAGATGAGGATTAAAATCATCCCATTCCTCGTGCATCAGACAGCAGCAAACACACATTATTGCCTGACCCTCATATTCATCCATCTTCAACTCTATCTGCTATTTGTCAGTCTATTGACGCATTTCATCAAGATCTTTGTGTATTCTTAGAAACCCTTCCTCACTGTCCACTATGTCACCAATTTTGGTGTCATCCGCAAACTTACAAACCATGCCTTCGATATTCTCACACGAATCATTTATATAAATGACAATGAAAACCCAGAACCAACCTCTGAGAAACACTGCTTGGCACAAGCATCCAGTCCAAAAAGCAACTGCCCACAATTACTCTCTATCTCCTGCCATTGCAACAATTGACATTGCTGGATAGAAACCCAGCAGTTCAGGTTGTATCGGAGCATAGAAAAATGGAATTAGCTCTTTTTGAGTCCAACATAACTTGGTCAGAATAGGTTCATCTAAGACTTGATACCATAACCATGTGTCTCTGCCTAGATCCTGCGTCATCTGTTGCATTTGTCCATCATTTTGCATTTGTATTTCAGATTTCCACTGTCTCCAATATTTTGCTTTTTCTTTATTGGTCTGGATGTTGACCCCGGTTATGTTTGGACAATATGCTTCATTCCTGTTCACATCACTTGTGCCAGTG
This sequence comes from Chiloscyllium plagiosum, assembly GCF_037043375.1. Classification (NCBI taxonomy): domain Eukaryota; kingdom Metazoa; phylum Chordata; class Chondrichthyes; order Orectolobiformes; family Hemiscylliidae; genus Chiloscyllium; species Chiloscyllium plagiosum. The sequence continues at coordinate 559,530 of NW_028270188.1, read as the reverse complement.
ACACATGTATTACACTGGAGTATGCTTCTTCTTTAAGTTCTGAAAATAAATGCGCAGATCTCATCAAAGTTTTTTTTTTCTGTAAAGGGCCTTTTAGAGACAGCTACACTTGATGGACAAATAGGAATAGTTTATTAATTATGTCATTGTCTGCGCTTTTTATGTCGAAACTTGTCTCCTCAGTCTCTGAACACTTTCACTACATTTCTCTGAATAGTTTCAGCAAAGATGGTTGCATGCAGCCCATCATCCTTGGACCAGCTCAGTATGAGCTGTATCCTTATTGTTATTCTGCTGTCACTCACAGTAACCCAACATATTTTGTTATCTGTGTCTGTTTTTATTTCTGAATATCCCGTTCAGATATAAACAATCTGAACAACCTGTCTAACCTGTGATTAAACAGTCTGTATATATGATATACTTCTGCACATCACATTTAAAATTGTCTGTTCTATTCACGTTGTTGTTCAGCATTCCATGTAACAAAGGTCATCTGTTATCTTGCTCTGTGTTGCATTTCATTCCGTTTGTGACAAACAGTGATGGCTGAATACTCGTGACTGGGAGATATTAATGTACTCCCCTTAGGTCTCCTCAGTCACTGGCCGCAGCCCTTTTTGTCTCATAGCCATTATCACCTTCATTCTGTCACTGACTCATTAATTCATGACTGTTAATTATCAAGGTTATTGTACGTTGTTATGGACCATGCCCGATGCCCTCAAAACATTCTTAACCACGTTTCCCTGACCGTAATGTTGCCATTTGTTGTAGTTAAATGTATAGTGCATATTCCCAGAGTGAGTTAGCTGGTCCGACTGTCGACATTTAAATAAACGGAATTTATTTACAAAAATAAGGAATGAAACAGAACGAGCTGAAAATACTATACCTGAATGATTCATCCTATCCAAAACTGACAGTCAATCTCCAATTAATAATGTAGATCCAAATTACTTACACCAATCCCAATAAACATACCCCTGAGCACAAAGAGTAAAAATTACACAAAAAAGCTTACAGGTTACGAAGTCAGAGGACTGAAGGAGGGAGAGTGCGTCCAGTTTCAACAGTGAACCTGACTCAACTATAACTCGAACTGAACTGACCTGTGCAGCTGGAGAGCTGGCCACATCTCCTTGATTACACCAGCGTTTTTTTTAAAGGCTTGAAAGCCTTCTTCCCGAAGCATTACCTGTTAGGTAAAAAATGGACCCCAATGAAGCATTGAAAACTGAGACATGTTGGAACGTTGGGTTGTTTAGAGCCTATCTGGAAAAAGAATCAAGGACAACATAACCTGGTAAAGAGACCACATGTGTGACAACACCCCCATATAAAACTGAAGCTTCAATATCCAAAGATGGCTTCAGTTTTCAAAAACTCCAAAAATAGTAGTTCGTACTCTACAATGCGCATGTACATTCGTTTACTATAAACATGCAAACATGCACAACTACATCCAGATTCAGTGTGTGGTACTTCCATCACCGAGTGCCTCCATTTGTCACTCGAGTCTCAACAAAGCATTGGCAATCATGTTTTTAAGACCTGCCACGTGCACAATCTTCAAATTGAATGGCTGTAACAAGAGGCTTCAGCTAAACCGTCTCGCATCTTTGTCCTAAAATTTCCCAAAAAGTCTTCGTTGAGTTATGATTAGTGTGAATGATTGTCTCCATTACGTTGCTGGCAAAATAAACACTGAAATCTTGTCGTACCAACACAAAGCTCACAGTCTCTTTCTCAACTGCTGAATATTTCTACTAATGAACATTCAACTTCTTGGAGAAATACCCTGTCTTCCTGTCGTCTTCCTGCAAGAGTCCAGCACCGATATCCACATCATTCGCATTTAAATCCATTTTGAATGGTTTTGCATAATCAGTTGTGTGTCATCGTGGGTAGTGGTTAACACATATTTCAAATGCTGTCAAATGCCTTCTGACAGTCCTCTGTCCACTGACACTTCTTGCCTTCATTTAACAATTCAGTGTGTGGAGCAGTCACACCGCGAAAATGAGGCACAAACATTCGATAAAATCCACTTAGTCCCAGGAACAGCTCCCAAGATAAATTCCCCAATTACCTTCACTTTTAAATCTCATGGTACCGTTTATCTACGTCCAATAGCATGGCCAAGAAAGGTTACTTTTGCTTTGGCAAATTCACTTTTCGCTAGGTGTACAACCAAGTCTGCCTTCTGAAGTCGATCGAACAAGTCTGATTGGTTAGTCCCTGAAATGTGGCTGCACATTTTTCATACCAAATGTAAGTTGCTTGTCCCACATTTTCAACGCAGTCTTCCAACCATGAAACTGGATATACGCCAATGTTTTTAACTGTATTGACGTTACGATAGTCCACACATAATCGTTGGGTACCATTTGGCTTTGGCACCATGACTATGGGTGAGTTCCAGTCACTGTAACGCACGTTGATTATGTCAGCTTAGAGCATGCATTCAATCTCATTCTGAGCCTGTGCCAACTTTAGAGGATCATGCCTGTAAGGATGTTGTTTAATCGTAACGACGTCTCCTATAGCTACATTATGCACAATTAGTTGAGTGCGTTCAAGTTAATATCTGCATATCTCCACATGTGATAATAAAAACTCTTTCTGATCATTTCAATTTTTCTCATGAAGTTAAAATAAAACTGTCCCAATTTTAGACAAGTACCTCATTGTCCACTTTAATTTGAGAAATGTCTGATTCAGAATCCTCTGAACTTGGTTCCTCCTTCTGTGCCGTAATCATTAACACCTTGTCCTCTGGCTTTCCTTCCCTGTCATTGTACATTTTGAGCATATTCACATGACATACACTGTGAGATGTATTTCTTTCTGGAGTCCCTATCAAGTGCTTATCCTCACTCTATATTCGTTGTATTTGATAAGGTCCACAAACCTTGCTTTAAAAGGTTCACCTATAACTGGAAGTAACAGTAATACCTTATCCCCGATCGCAAAATTGCATTTTTTTGATTTCCTGTCCGCTTCCTGTTTTATCGCAAGCTGCAATACTTTTAAATGCTGGCTAAACAACTCCCCAGCAATATTAATCGTTCCCTAAAATTTGAGAACTAGTCCAAATGTGTGGCCTTTGAATTCTGATTTACTATTTTTTCCATAATCAATATATGTGGTCTTCTCAACTAGCCACGAAACGACACGACCAGCTATCCCTAGGAGCCACACACGCAGACGACAAGCAACATGAATTTGACTGGGACAACACTGCCATTATAGGGCAAGCGAAACAAAGAACAGCCAGGGAATTCCTAGAAGCATGGCACTCATTCACAAACTCCATCAACAAACACAGACCTGGACCCAATATACCGGCCACTACAGCAGACAGCTAAAATTGACAACCGGAAGGGGCAGGGACAGGCCACTATAAATGCCGGAGGAAACACCACAGAAGCGCTTCGCAGGGGGCCCTCAAGTACTGAGGATGTCACCTAGACAGTGGACGGAACGTTTGCAACAAAAACTTCTAGCTCGGCGAACAGAACCACAGCAACGAGCACCCGAGTTACAAATCTTCTCACAAACTTTGAATGGTCCTCTCAATAATGCCCCCAAAATAATGTAAATGGATTGAGTTTGCGCTGTTAATTTGGTGCATCCCTGATCACAAAAAGTGCAAATGGAATTCCCTTCCCCTTGTCATCTGGATAATCCTGATCATAAGCCCTCAACATGGTCTTTCATGTTCTAGCGCTCCCTGCAATTTTGGATGATATGCAGTAGATTTGAATGGATTTATTCCGAAGATATCATAGTGAATAAATTAGATGTGAAGTTTGAACTTTGACCTCACTCTATCTCTGTTGGTCGTCCGTGTCTATTTTTTTTAAAAAAGAGCAATTCCTTTGCAATTCTTTTAATTGTGATACTGCATCTTGGGATGGCCTCTGGAAATCTAGTCGATGCATCCAGTATTGTTAACAAATACTGGTGCCCACCTTTTTCTTTGAGTTCGGGGACCTAGCCAATCAATTAAGACTCTTGTAAAAGGTTCTTCAAATGCAGGAATAGTTAAGAAAGGCGCAGGTGCTATTATCACGTGTGTTTTTCCCAATTACCTGACATGTATGATTCGTGTTGCAATCTTCAACTAAATCATGTTGCAGTCCAGGCCAGTAAAAATGTCTCTGTGTTTCAGCCTGTGTTTTTCTCACTCCTAAATGACTTCGAGATAGTAGCTCATGCACCATTCACATCACCTCTTTCGGTATCACATTGGCAATACGACGTGATGAGCGTCTGCCCAATTATCATCTCCTTGAGTATGTCATAGTTTCCATTTCCTCATTTAGACATCAGTTTTAGGGTAATAACACTCAGAGATACATTCAAAATTCCTAACGTATATTCTTTTTGATAAAACTGCTTTATCCTTTTTTCTTTCTGCTGTAAGTCAATTAGTTTAAATGAGCGAAAATATTTGCATGATGCCCTGTTTGGTCAATAGTTTTTTCACAACTATCTGATGGAACAAAGTCTCTGTAAATGGCACTCCCACTACCTTATATTTACATTTTTGATATCTCCTGTTGTTAGTGGTGACATTGGGGCTTCGTTGCCCACACTCAGGAAACTTCCAGGATAACACTTCTGCATTGCATTAGTTGCCTGCGTCACCACTGGCTCTTCAACCAGATTGGCAGCACTCGTACTGGTGATTCAGCTAAAGTTTTTGCAAGGATAGATTGTATTCCTGGAGCTGAGAGTTTATCCAAAACACGTACCACAATTTCTCCACACCTTTCTGGATACTCTATCCTCACTTCACATCATTATGCGATTTTTGTCTCAAGGTGAATTTACTTTAGCAGTAGCTTTTCTGGAAGTAGTCCTTCTGGGCTATATATCTCCTGATCTTTCAGTATCACGGACTAAGAGGATCCTGTGTCCCTTAATATTGCATCCTCTTTACATGCCCTATGTCAATAAACTTTTCATTTGCAGGTATATTTTCTAAGCAGATCTGCCACTTCCTCCTTAACAAACCTCTGATCAGCTTGTACACTCTGAAGCAGCTTTCGAGCTTTCACTGTGCTTTCTGTCATCACTCCAGCAAAACTTCCAAGCTTATCCTGTTTTCCTGCATTTGTATTTTTTTCCCTGAACCCACCAACACAGTGCTTTCATGTGACATAATTTATTGCAATGAAAGCACCGGAGCTTTTTAGATTCATTGTTTCCTTCAAGTGTTTCCTTTTTAGCCTGTGCTAAGTTATACTCATGATCTTCATTGAGATCTACCTTTCCCTCCTACATAAGGATTTCTCTTTGCCCCAGTTTCTATCCCTCATGGACTGAAATTGATTCTCGAAGCCAAACCATGTTTTATGGACAAATTCATAATCATCAGCCATTTCAGCTGCCAGTCTTGCCATTTTAACTCTCTGTTCTTCCAAATGTGTTTGTACTATGTCAGGAAGTGAATCTTTGAACTCCTCGAAAGTAATTGTATCTCTCAGAGCATCGTAGGTTTACTGTATTTTTAAAGCTCTTTCCAGCTATCAAAATTACTATCTTTGATCCTTTCGAACTCAAATTAGGGTTTGACCAGGATCCGTCCTTATATTCCAGAAACGTTGTCTGTCGGATTCTGGCACAAGCTCATATTCACTTTCTTTACCTCCTCATACACCCCAGATCTCTCATCTGATAGTGTGGTGTTGTGAATACTTGCCAAACTCAACCTACAAATTTTGTTTGGATCAACAAAACCCACATGGTCACTGGCCATTGCAATTGTTCAGCCACTTTTTCAAATGAAATGGAAAAGATTTCTATATCCTACTCATCAAATTTAGGCAAGGCGTGAATATAATTTAAAAAGTTTCTCACCAGGGTTTGACTACCATGGGTTTGCTCATCCTCACTCTGATCCTCACTAAGCTCACCTTCAGCCTTCATCCCCATCCTTTAAAGTTGACTTTCCATTCTAAGTGTCTATCTCTGAAGCACAAACCCTATCTATTTTTCTTTCTCTCCTGCTGAGGACATTCATTGTTTTTTCTTTCCTCCGCTAAACCTATTCATTCTCTTTCTTTCTCTACTGATTTTAGCCGTAACTCAAACTGCTTCATTTCCGCTTATAACTCAAGCTGCGTCATTTGCAATTGAAGTTTGCTCATCTCTATAGGTCTTGATTGAGTTTCCAGCAAATTGGAATGCTGAGATACAGCAGCAATCATTTCATTTTTCCTCACGTTAGGAGGTAGCTTCACCACAAGCTTGTCCGCTAATTCCCGTAGCTTGGCCTTAAGTGCATTCTGTAAAAAAAAAGCCCAAGGTCACTTCTTCCACATCCAAAACATCCTTGGTTCCTGCAAAAGTCATTGCTATCTGAAGCTATGTGTCCCCACCAAATCAACACACGAATTAGGAGACACTAATACTTGCCACTCGCTGCCTAAATCCCTCAAATGGCCCCCATTCTGTTATGGAACAGGTCCGGCACCACAGAACATTTTAAGCAGCTAGCCCAGACCGTAACTTTGTTATTTCTTAAATGGTAGAGTAGAGTGGATCTTCCCAGAGTGAATTAGCTGGTCAGATTGCTGACTTTTAAACAAATAGCATTTATTTACCAAATTACCGAATGAAACACAAGAAACTAAAAATAGAATACCTGAATAACTAATCCTATATAAACCCGACAGTGTATCCAGACTTAAGGATCCTGTTCCAAAATACTTGCAACAATCCCAATAAGCAAACCCCTTAGCACCAAGAGTAAAATTGACACAAAGGCTTACAGGTTATAAGGTCCGAAGGACAGAAGGAGGAGGAGAGAGTGCAGTTCCAACAGTGACCCTGACTTAACGAACCTCAGAACTGATCAGACCTGTCCAGCTAGAGAGTTGGCCATGTCCTCTTGATTATCCAAGTTTCTTATTAAAAACTAGAAAGCCTTCTGCCTGAGGCATTACCTGTTAGAAATAAACAAACGATCCCAATGAAACTTTCAAAGTTCAGACATATTGGAATCTTGGTTCATTTAGACTTTCTGTAACAAATTATGGACAATATAACCTTGTAAAAGGACAGGTTTTGTCACAACATGCCACATATGGCTTTCGGCTGAATTCAATAAATGTAAGTCTTACTGCTTTGAAGCCAATAAAGTGTATTCAACTGTTTGTGAGTTTACATGAAACAAAGCTGAATCGCATTGTGTGTTGAAGGGTTCAACATTGTTTTATTAGAGCAACGAGAGGAACAGACAGCTCCACACTTCCTGTGTATGGTCAGGGAAAATAGGCCCACTGAGAATCTATTGACTGCCGTCTGGTGTAGTTGAGGAGAGATCAGCACTTTAAATACATCTAGATCACGTATGTTGTGGGTGGCTGTGTTGGGGGCGCGGTGTGTTCAGATGTTTACAGCTTTGCAAACGTCTACACAGCAGAATCATCTAGCCTGTGATAAGGAAACATCCATCATTCTCCCTCACAACTAATTTCACAAGAGCAATTGGTGATGGGAGATGTGACCAATAGTCAGCGATGTCAACATCCAATCAAGTGCAGTTATTATTTGTAATGTGAAGGCACCATACTGAAAGGAGTAAACTGGATCTGTTTGTTCAGTGACTGTGATTGACGTCAGTCTCCATGGATCCTATTGATGTCGCTGGATGGTTTCCCTCTTCTATTAGTAAGGGGCTTCTTGCAATGATTTATCCCATTGCAGCAGCAGATGCATCACCTGCAACACTAACAGGAATTAGCAGTTGCAGAGGCGGGGAGAGGAGAGGTCAGAATCTGTGAGTAGACTGGAATGTTCTAATAATGGTTCAGAATCTGAGAACAGTAGACTCGAATGTTGCACCAATGGTTTAGAACCTGAGAACCCTAGGATGGAATGCTGCAACAATGGACAGGAATTTATCCTGGGGTCTTTCCTATGTTTCGTGGTATTGGAACATATTACCACTTCGGATATACGGTGTACTGCTGATTATTCAGGCTGATTACTATCCCATGCTTGCTTTTGTTGGCGTTTCTGGTAAGTCTCCCCATCTCTATCTATTTATTAATCCCATAAACCATGGTGAAATTCAGTGCTATTTCTGTTAAATATATTTGGCAGAGTTGGAAACTACTGTATTCAGTTTCCAGTGCAAATCCATTAATTACCACAAATTTCAAAACCGCCCACAACCCCGCTCTGACACATATCTGAGAAAAAGACTGTTTACAATCCGGAAGTGCTTATTTGCCCTGAATTAATTTATGTCTTCACATTCTCTCCATCACCAAACAGACCCACTACCAGCTCCATGGTATCCCCATTCCACAGCTTGACGTTTGTGCAGTTGCTAAATACACCATTATACATGGCTTGGAAATTTTCAGACTTCATGGTTCCAGCTCTCTTCTGATCACTCTTTCCATTACAATGTTTCTATCATGACCTTGTTCTTGTCTCTAAAGTAAATGCATGTCAGGGACACTATGTCAGAATAGTAATGTCGCTGGCCACGTCATCCAGTGGTCCAGGTTACTACACGAAAGACACTGTTTCAAATCCTATCTCAAACGATGAGAGAACTTCAACTCAAATGACAGGAACTGGAAATAAAAACGAATGCCACTAATACAACCCCATTAGCATTTTGTCAATACAGTTTGTGAGAAGATTTGTAGCTCGGGCACTTCATCGTTGTTGTGGTTCTGTTTGCCGAGCTGGGAATTTGTGCTGCAGACGTTTCGTCCCCTGTCTAGGTGACATTCTCAGTGCTTGGGAGCCTCCTGTGAAGCTTTGCTGAAGCCACACTACTATACATCAAGAGCATTTCCGAACTGACAGCCAGACTACTGTGACCAATAGGACTCATAACAGCCACTCTCAGACAACTACTCACCAGAACGAAGGACCCGATACCCAGCATGAACAAAACCAACATTGTGTACAAAATCCCATGAAAGGTCTGCACAAAACACTATATAGGACAAACAGGAAGACAGCTAACGATCCGTATCCATGAACAACAACTAGCCCCGAAATGACACGACCAGCTATTCTTAGTAGCCACACACGCAGATGACAAGCAACGTGAGTTAGGCTGGGACAACACTACCATTATCGGACAAGCCAAACAGAGAACAGCCACGGAATTCCTAGAGGCATGACAATCATCCACAGATTCAATCAATAAGCACATCGACCTGGACCCAATGTACCGACCACTGCAATGGACAGCTGGAACTGACAACCGGAAGCGGCAGAGACAAACCACTTTCAATGCCGGAGGAGACATCACAGAAGTGCTTCACAGGAGGCTCCCAAGCACTGAGGATGTCACCTAGTCAGGGGACGAAACGTCTGTAACACAAATTCCCAGCTCAGCAAACAGAACCACAACAACGATGAAGTGCCCGAGCTACAAATCTTCTCACAAACAATCTGTAACACAAATTCCCAGCTCGGCGAACAGAACCACAACATATTGTCAATAAGTTTATCTATTTCACTGATGTTCTTTGGTAAAGTCATCTCACATTATTACCTGGTCTGGATAAGGACGACGTCAGGTCCACAGCAAGGTGTTTTGCTCTATACTGCCTTAAGGAATGACCTTACAGTAAAGGGCATTTAGTGACGTCAACAAACGGTGCCCTTAACAGCGATGCAGACTTCTTATCTAATAACAACACATAAAGTTTGGGAAAAAAAGGAATGATGCGAGATATCAGAAGAATGATGAAGTGCCAGAGTAGCTGAGCAGAACTGGCAGCCTCGGATCGGGATAAAATTAGAAATGGCATTTCGAGTCCAATGACCATCCATCAGAACTGCACACAACTGGAAAATAGTGTGATTGATGTTGGTGACAGGGACGTCTGTTGTGGTGGGGAGAAGGACGGAGTTGAACAGGTATAAAAAGAGAGAGAAAGAGATAAAGAAGCAAGTTGATGGATTGTTGATGACCAGCTGGAATGGAAATAATAAACAAGATTAATCTTATTTATTTCTCTCCTGCTGACATATTAACGAAAATCCTGTCCATGTAATGTATACATCTAAGTCACGGTTTGAAGTGAGTTATGTCCCTTTGTCTCCCTTTCCTAAGAGTAATCTTTTTTTAAAATTCATTAATGGGACGTTGGGACAGCATGTAATTCCCTTTTCATGTTGTCCTTGAAAAGCTGTTGGTGAGCTGCAGTCCTGACCACTGCAGTCAGTGGGCTGTAAGCACTCAATGTTTAGCTCCGTCTGGTTTACTTTCTTTGAGGCTTCTCGTGAGTGATATAACTGAGTGGTTGGGCTTGGACATTTCAAACGGCAGCCGAGAGGTAACAACATTGCTATGGGTCGAGAGTCACATGTAAGCTTGATCAGCTGAAGATGATAGATTTCATTCCTTGAGGGGCATCAGTGTTTCAGGTAGGTGTTTCTGATAATCTTTACATTCCTTCTTAATTCGTGATATTTTATTGAACTCAAATTCCAATATTTGCTGTGTTGGGATTCGAGTCTGTGCTCTGAGTCATTACCTGGGTCGCTGCATTAACAATCCGAAGATAATAGAGCTATGCCATCAACTCCTCAGCATCTTCAGAGATCTCCAATGGCAATAGTGGTGTTGCTGTTGGCGTGGTTGTGCTGGAAGTAAAGCGTTTCGCAAGGCAAAGAAATTATTTGGCAAAACGTACCATCCTTCTCATTTTGTATTTATGATGTGAGATGATGTGAAGTGCTCTTGGTGAAAAGGAGCTGAATGCCCTTGGTCATGAGTCACTGACAGAATTCATACAGAGCAGCAAGTAATCAGCACAGTATATTGTATCATGTCTTTCATTGAAGAATGATTCAAATATAGGCGTGAAGACACCTCACTGCAATTGTTGAGAGATACTGAGACAGCACGTGGGGAACGGTGAACAGAGTTTCTCTCCATAAAAAGAATGATCTCCTTGCTACAGTGAGATAGTTTAAAGGGGTTTGACCAAACTAATCTCTGCAGTGATGGTACCATGAGGAGAGTGTGAAGGAAATGAGTGTTTAATCTGTCATGCTGCAAAAGATTAAAAAGTGATTGCAATAAAACTTGAGTGTTTTGCACCAAGACTCATTATGCCCAAATCAAAACATAGCGTGAAATATGACATGTGTTTTCCTGCAGTACATGTTTTCGTATGTGTACAGATACATTGATAGGAAATGTTTAGCAGGACATGGGCCAAGTGCTGGGAAATGGGATTAGCATGATTGGACATTTTGGTCAGCATAGACCAATTTAGTCTAACGGCCCTGTCTCCCTGCTGTTAAACTCTATGACTCTCTGATAGTTTACACTCTCTGTGGAGACCGCATGTTGGTTGCGAGAGAGCTGCAGATTCTGAATGAACTCTCCCCATCTCAACGTACAGTTGGAGGGAGTCCCTGCACTGAGCAACATGTTGTTCATAAATATGTCAGCAGCTACACTCTGATCGAGTTGGCCATTCCCAAAAGTTTCTGATCTCCATGCAGAATATGAGCCTGTCTTCTCGGAGATGGCAGATGCCACCTTGCGACTTGGGACAAGCCATCCGCTGTGCTCCAATCCATCAGCAAACCACATTAATGTAACGCATGTGTAGCATTAGCAATGGAGCCAGGAGGAACAACTTGGGGCAGTCTGTCTGTGCCGTCTCTGCGTCATTGGTTTGTCGTGTTGCAGCATCAAATACATCCTCCTATTTCAGTGCAACAGTTTGGAGGGGCTGAATGGTTCCTTCTTTTCGTGTGTCAGCGTCTTGAGGAGTTGCATGTCCTCCTACTTAACCCAGGGAAGAGGTTAATTATTGGGTGACTCGTGGTAGCTGCTAACCAGCGTGTTGTGCTGTCTAGACTCCTTATCGTCCTGTGTAATAAAAGACAAACAGGAGGCTGGAAGAACACCACAAGCCAGACAGCAGCAGGAGGTGGAGAACGCAATATTTCCGGTACAACCGTTCTTCAGGGTTGTGGGTAGGGGTAGGGGGAGCTGCAGATAAAGAGGAAAGGAAATGGTCGGGGGGAGAGCAGGGGAAGGGGAATTGAAATGGGTGATGACTGGGAGCTCACATCTACCCATTTGGGCCCGGCTGTGATAAATGGTAAAATGTGCCCTTTGTTTGATCTCCCCAGTGTAGAGAAGACCACATCGCAAGCACTTGATGCAGTACACAAGGTTGGAAGTGATGCAGGTGAATCTCTGTTTCACCTGGAAGGACACTTTGGTGCGCTGGATGAAGGTGAGGGAGACTGTGTGCCAGCAGGTGATGCATCTGTTCCGTTTGTAGGGGCAGTTGTCAGTGGGGTTTGGAGGGTTTGGTGGGGTGTGTGGCACGAACCAAAGATTAGCGAAGGGAATGGTCCTTGTGGAAGGTGTGCCAGGTGTTTGGATCCAACCTAGTTTCCTGTATCTGGTGCTTCCAATGTGGTCTTCACTACATCGGCGATCACAAATGTAAACTAAGGGGATGTTTTGCTAAGCATCTCTGCTGAGCCCATAAGGGCAGAGCTGACCTCCCAGTCACTGCCTATTTCAATTCCTCCTCCCACGCCCTTTGCAATGTGGCCATCCTTGACTTCCTCCATTGCCACAACGAAACAAACCGCAAATTGGAGGAACAACACTTCATCTTCTGCCTGGGCTGCCTACAGCCCGGGGGACTCAACATTGAGCTCTCCAATTTCAAATAACATCCTCTCCAATCCCCCCAAAACATTCCCAGCCCATCCTCCTCCCTTCCATTCCTCTGATCAGCCCTCCTTCCATCTCCCAACTGGATTCATTCCTCCCATCGACCAACCCAGACACAACCTCTACTTTGTTCACCTATCCTCACATCACCATCCTGTCTCCTCCTCCCCCACCCGGACTCTATAAATGTAGACCCCCTTAACAGCTCCGACACTCCCAGTCCTGAAGAAGGCATTTAAACAAGTCGTTGACTTCTCACCTCCTGATGAGAAGTCTCTTTTGTTGTGTTGTTCCGGCGTCCTGACTGCTTACTTTGAATTCTATCATTTGCAGTTTTTTAAAATAAATCTGTTCTTGTTTAAGAAACAATAGAGAGTAAATGGGCTGTGTCTCTTCTTATCAAATAGTTTGGATGGGCTGAATGGATTTCAATGAAGCAAGCTTGAGATGCTGAATGAGTTCCTCTTTCTTTACTGTGGAAATGGCCAGGGTCCAGCAGTGCTGACACACGAATGTTACCTGCACGTTAACAGCATGAGCTTGAATATTGTCCAGATTTTGATGCTTTATGTGATCTTCACTGAAGATCTTCACTTCTGATCGAATGAGGAAAGGAAAAGCAGCTGAAGATATTTGTGCTGAGGAAGATACCCTCGGGATCACCCACAGAGATATCCAGGAAATGAGAGGGTTGATGTCCACCAGCCATAATGTGTTTTGAATGATCCAAACAGTGGGGAGCTTCCAACTGATTCATATTAAGTTTAATCTCGTTCCAAACTTTTGAAGGATTGCTCATTCAAATATTGATGTAATGTCAGGGCCAATCACTCTGACGCTGTGTTCATATCTTTTGTTCATGTCAATAGACCAAGGTATATGTGTGGGGTTCGTTCCTTCTGTCAGAGGATAGAGATTGTTGGGGCCTCTCTATCCCAGACAGTTGCATCCCTGAAATGATCGGGAGGGGATTTTGAGAGAGTCGAGGGCTACAAAGATTTGGGCATTGAAGAGAAATTGCTGCCATGAGCAGAACAGCCCTGACCTTACTGAAGGGAAGGGCAGATTTGAGGAGCTAAATAGCCTCGTGTTATTCCCACATTCCCCAGATTCCAGTCAGTTTGTGGACTCATCTATTTCCTATGTTACTGACCTGAATTAGCTGAATAGACTGATCCTGTCGCAGCATAACAGTAAACTGGTGCTGCATGATCTATTCTCGGTTCAATTGTATTGGTTCGTTGAGCTGATTGGCCTCCTCTTGTAACTGTATATCGGCCTCCCGGGGTTGAAAAGCCTTATGTTGGCCTGGTGTAACTGAAATCCATATTGACTAAATCTTCCACCCTAGCAAAAAGTGAGCACTGCAGATGCTGGAGATCAGAGTCCACAAGTGTCGTACTGGAAAATCATGGCATGTCAGGCAACATCCGAGGAACAGGAAAATCGATGATTTGGACATTTTTGATGAAAGGCTTATGCCCGAAATATCGATTCTCTTTTTACTGCCTGACCTGCTGTGCTTTTTCCAGCGCCACACTTTTTGACGTCTACCACCCCGACCTAGTCAACATTCCTGGTCACGTTTTCAAATAACTTTAAGAAATTTTCAAGCATGATCTAACACGCACAAAGCCATTCTCAATATTCCTAATCAAACTCTGCCATTCCAAATTAGTGTACATCCTATCCTTCAAAATTTTCTCAAATAACGTACCTACCAGAGATGTTAAAATTACTGCTCCATAGTTTCAAGGCTTTGTTTTCAGTCATTCTTAAGTAAGGGCACAATATTTGATATCCTACAGCCTTCCAGGATCTCAACTCTGTTTAATGATGATCAAAATCATCAGCCAGGTCCCCCACAAATGCTTTTCTAGCCCCGTACAGTGTTCTTGGATACATCTGGTAAGGGACGTGAGATTTATCCAAACTCAAGCATTCTAGTACGTCCAGTACCTTCTATACTGTGATATGGACTGTCCCTAAGAAATCACCATGAACTTCGCCAAGTTCATAAGTATTGATGTCTTTCTACATGTTAAACACAGAGGAGAAATATTCGTTGATGATCTCGTCCATCTCTTATGGTTCCACACATACATGTCACTCTGGTGTTTGAGGGGTCCTATTTTCTTACCAGTTATTGTTTTTCCTTTAATATACTGAAAGTACCATTTTGGATTCATCTTAATCTTCTCAGCCAAGGCTTTTTCATGTCCCCTTTTCGCCCTACTGATTTCCTTCTTCAGTAAATTCCTATATCCCTTATATACATCAAGGGATTCACTTGATCCCAGCTGCCTGTAACGGAGCTGCATTTTTTTCCGGTCAAAGCCTAAATATCTCTTTTCATCCAGAGTTCCCCACTCCTGCCAACTTTCCTTTCACTCCCACAGTAACAAATAGACCTTGAACTCCAGTATCTCACGATCAAAGGACTCCCGCCTGCCAGAGTTTGCTTCGCCGACAATGAACTATACCAACAAACCCCTGCAAACTCCTACGTAATTCCATCTAAATTCGTCTTGCCCCAATTAAGAACTTGAAGCTGCGGACCAGTTTTGTCTCTCTCCATCAATATATGAAAATTAATAGAACTATGGCCATTTGTTCCAAAGTGCTCCCACACTGTCACCTCCGGCACTTGTTCTGTCTTATTTCCTAAGAGTAGGTCGAATTTTGCCCCTTAACGAGTAGGCCCAACTACATACTGATTGAGGGAATTTTCCTGGTGCAATTAATGGATTCAACCCTACCAAATCCCTTAACGCTCTGGCAGTCCCAGTCAATGTTATAAAAATTAAAATTCCAAATATGACAATCCTTTTGCTTCTGCATGTCTGCAAGTATATTAGTTACTCTAATTCCTGGTGACTATTTCGGGGCCGAAAGTGCAGCCCCTATAACATCACCATACCCCTTCCTATTTATTAGCTCCATCCACAAATCCTCGCTGTTTGATCCTTCAATTATTTCATCTCTGATTACTGCTGTGATACACCCATTGATCAGAAATGCAACACCCCCTTCTCTCTTTCCACCATTCCCTGTTCTGTCAAAAGCTATACCCTGGCATATTAAGCTGCCATTCCTGTCCCTCCCTTGCTATGTTTCTGTAATGCCTGAAATATCCCACATAGCTATCCATGCTCTGAGTTCTTCGGCCTTACTTGTTAGTCCTCTTGCATTGAAATGGATGCAATTTAATAAAAACAGGCATTCTTCCTCCCTGTTCTTTTCCAGCCTGACCTGTCTTTTCACTTAACTGTTTCTGGTTGCTGTATCTCCTTACAGCCTAGCACTTGCCTCCCTGCTCTTGAGGATCTCACCCCCTGCCAATCTAATTTCAGCCCTCCCTTGGAGCACGAGCAAACCTACCCGCCAAGATATTGGTCCCCCCAACAGTGCATATGCCACCTGTCCCTCTTGAACAGGTCAACTCTGTCACAGAGAAGACCCTAATGATCTAAAAACCTGAGTGCCTCCCCCCCCCCCCGCACCAATTATTTAGTTATGTATGTACCTGCCATATCCTTCTATTCTTACTTTCATGAGCTCATGAAACAGAAAGTAATCAGGAGATTACCACTGCGAGGTCTTGGTTTTTAACTTTTCTCCTAGCTCTCTGAAAACACTCTGGAGAACCTCATTCCTATATCTACGTGTATCATTTGTGATGCCAACGTGCACAATGACTTAGGGATGCTCACTCTCCCCCTTGCAGCCGCTCGGAGACTTCCTGCAACCTGGCACCTGGGACGTAGCACAACTTCGTGGATTCCCGTTTGAGGCCCTTCGAATCTCAAAATCTCCAACAATCGACTGTCCTATCTCTTAGATCCTGTCTAAATTTACCCTTTCCCGCTGTGCTTCAAAACCAGTGGTAGTGCCACTAACTTGGCTCCGGCTGCTTTACATTGAATGGTCGTTCCCTCCAACAGTATCTGAAGTGGTATACTTGTTTTCGACGGGAATAGCCACAGAGGCTGCACTCTCTGCCCACTCCCTTTGCGATTCCAAACCTACTCTCCGCCTGGAACACGATAGGGAGCAAGGATTGTTTATTTAAATGCAACAGGGCAGACAGGTAAGACTGATGAACTCAGAGCATGGATGTTTATGTGGGACTGTGCCATTATAGTCATTACAGAAACATGGCCAGGAGTAGATCTTGGGCGTGACCACCACACTAAAGCAGTTATATATGAAGTTTGCAGCATCTCCGATAATCCTGAGTGCATCTAGTTCCAGCTCCCAAACCTGCTGTCCCAGGAGCTGCAACTGGGTGCAAATTCCACACGTGTAGTTAACAGGGACGGTGGAAATCTCTCTGAGCTCCCACAGGAGGAACGTGCAACTGGTCTAACTGCTATCTTGACTGCTGTAATAATAAATTAAAATGACTTTATTTGAGCTAGCCTGTACTTTTGTTTTCTGATCTGCTGCTGTCTGAAGCCTCTCATACCTTTGACTTACGACTTACTCTCTACAAACAGCATTTTCTCTACTCCTCCACATTTACTTTTGTTTAGGGAAGAAGGGAGACACTACAGTAATGCAATGTTTTTGTCTTAAATATTCCTTGACACCAAGCCCGTGGCGAACTGCTCTCCAGAGCACGTCATTACTTGTACTTGGAGGTGGTCTTGCTGAATCTTTCTCCTGCTGGTGATGACTGAACTGAGGCAAATATTCACCCCAACAGCCAATCCGCGTTGTCGCAGTCCACTGGTCCTTTCTGTCTATTAATTTTCTACAATTGCTTCCCTCGTACTATTGGGAGACGTGGTGGTCTTTAATCCCATGCATTTTTTCTAGCACTCTATGTGAGAGTTGTGCCAACATTAGATGTTATCGTGTCCCATCACACCTTCGCTGTGGCCAGAGGCAAGGGAAAAATAAAAATGTCAGAGCCTGTGCTCTTCTCCCTCATCTTCTACATCAGCCTAAGTTACAGTTCACCCGGATCTGGGGATTTGCCCATTTTTTAATCTGCATCAATTTCAAATTATTCCTTTGCTTCTGTATCAGATTGTTCAAGGGGCACACTGTCACTCACCCTGAATCCAGGAACTGCTTCTCCCAACTGAAGACCAATATGAAGCCCGTGTTTAACATATCACGTGGCTCCGTGCACAGGCTGTCCACTTTGTCTCCAATACTCCCCCTTCTTTCTGCTGTTACCGTCTACCTCTTAATAAACTGATATAATTTCTTTAGATTCTTGTTAATCTTACCCAGTAATATTTTATCACGATCCCCCTTCTGCTCTTCTACTGACTTTTCAAGATTAGCCCGACAGTTTCTATATTCATTTAGTGCATCCATTGACCTGATCACTTTGTACCTGTTTTAAGTTTCTCTTTTCTTTTTAATTCTGTTCTGATTTTTTGTTGAGAACCGAGATTCTCTAGGCTTGTTTTCCAAATTTGAATCTTTCGTGTAACATGTTGGGCAGACACTCTCATTAATTCCATTTTGATCAAGTGATTCCCCAACCCCCTGCCACGCGGTGTTCTGCTACAGTTTCACCCATAAGCCACTGCACTCTGGCCAGATTCCGTCATGTTTATTTCATAAAATCGGTCTCCCCAATCCAAAACCTTTTATTTACCAGATAGTGCGTTTTTTAAAAATCTTTTCCTTACCAAACATAAAATGTATGATGTAACGGTCACTGGCCGTTTACTGCTCTCCCAATCCTGCCTGAAATATCCTGACTTCATTCCCTTCAGTGAGGCACATCACTGCCCCACCGATTGTTGCATCTGCTCCATGATGATACAAGGAGTTTTCTGGAATAAATTTCAAGGCACCTGTCCCCTCTTAAAATATTATCACTGCCCTAATTAATGCTTGGAAATGAAATGCCTGTGTATAATAAATCTATTTTTGTTTTTTAAACACCTCAGTAAGTTCGTTTTATATCTGCTCCTGTACTTTCTTTTATCTGGGGGTCTATAATACGTCCACAGCAGTGCCTCTGCCATGGTTTTGATCCTGAGCTCTAACCACCAAGCCTCATTCGAAGATCTTTCCAAGATATCGCTCCTCCTTACTGTAGTAACTGACTCCATAACTAATAATGCAACACCACCTCCTCTTTTACCCTTCTGCTGTCCTGCCTATAGTTCATGTACCACAGGATATTGACTTGTTAGCACTGACCTCCCTCAAACGCAACTCTGTAATGACAACAATGTCACATTTCCACATATCACCTTGTTTCCTTATCACGTCCGTCTGTCCGATAATATTCCCAACATTAAGGTAAAAAACATTCACGTTGGAATATAACACCTGGAATACTCTGTACCTTGGAGTTCTTCAGTCATTCCCTGTTCCTTATCAAGCTGCACAATTCATGAACCAAAACTTTAACTCCAGGACAGAGTTAGTATTTGTTGAAATGCAATTTCGTATTTAATGAATGTATTAACCTAATGCAATTTTCCAGAACTGAAAAATCTGCTCTACATACAATGAGTTTTTGCTGATTAAGTCCCTGCTCAGTGTTCAGACGGGACAGCCGTCAGTAATAGGGAAAGTGAGGACGGCAGATGCTGGAGTTCAGAGAGGAAACGTGCGGCACTGAAAATGAACAGCCAGTCACGCAACATCTGAGGAACAAGAGAGTCAAAGATTTGGGCATTACCCCTTCATCCATGTCTTCCTATATTTTTCATTGGGAACCATACATGCTAACTGAAGCAGCACGGTATACAGCCCTGAAATGGAAAGCGGTCAATCAGTTGGTTGGACAGGGAGTAAACAATTTCAGGTGAAGTGCCGACTAATTGAAGTACAAACATAAGAATAGATAAAACCCCTGGGCCAGAGGGGAATCACCCTAGGTTGCTACAGGAAGAGAGGGAAGAGATTTCGGCGCCTTTGGCAATGATTTTTACGTGCGTCTTTACTCTCCATTGGAGTAGTGCCAGATGATTGAGGTTAGCAAATTTTACTCCGTTGTTCGGGAAAGGGAATTAGGATAATCCTGAGAATTACAGTCTAGTCAGTCTGGGCAAAGTAGTGGAGAGGATTCTGAGAGACAGATTTTATGATTACTTGGAAAATCATAGGAAGATTATAAATAGTTAGCATGGCTTTGTGAGGGGAAGTCATGCCTCCCAAGCCTTATGGAACTCTTTGAGGATGGGATCAAACACATTGAAGAAGGTAGAGCAGTGGATGCGAAGTGCATGGATTTTAACAAGGCTTGTGATCACGTTCCCCACGATAGATTCATTCAGAAAGTAAGGGAGCTTGGGATACAGAGAAACCTGTCTGTCTGGATACATAATTGACTGGCCCATGGAGACGCAAAGTGGTAGTAAATGGTACGTATTCAGTCTGCAGCTCGGTGAAAAGTGGTGTTCGGTCGGAATCGGTTGTGGGAACTCTGCTGTTTGTGGTTGTTATAAATGATTTGGATGAGGAAGTGGAAAGGTGGGCTACTACATTCGTCGATGGAACAAAGGTTAGTACAATTGTGGATAGTGTGGAGGGCTGTTAGAGTTTGCACTGGGACATGGGCAGGATGAAGACCTGTGCTGATAAGTGGCAGGTGGATTTCAACCTGAAAAAGTATTAAGCGATTCATTCTGAACAATCAAATGTGAATGCAAAATACAGGATAAAAGATAAGTAGTGCTCATCAGGTGCCCAACAATTCACCCTCCTGTCTAGGCACCTTCCCCAGCTACCACAGGAATGGTAGACCTGCGCCCACATCCCCCCCCCCCCCCCCCCCCCACCCCCAGGCTCTAAAGATCCTTCCACATCCATCAAGGTTTCAATTGCAGTTCCACACATGTCAGCTACCGTATCCGTTGTTCCCAATGTGGCATTCTATACGTTCGAGAGATAGGACCTCTACTCCCAGATCACTTCAGAGAACATCTCTGGGACACCCGCACCAACCAACCACTCTGTCCCGTGGCCGAACGCTTCAACACTCTCTCCCACTCCGCTGAGGGCATGTAGGTCCACGGCTTCATCCATCGCCACTCTCTTATCACCTCATCTTCGACCTCGGCACACTCCAACCCCATGGCATCAATGTGGATTTCACCAGATTCCACATTTCCCCTCCTCCCACCATATCACAGTTCCAAACTTCCAGCTTAGCACCGACCTCATGACCTGTCCCATCTTTTTAGTCAAAGTGGGAAAGGGTTTTTTTTTTAGATTTCCTACGGAGTGGAAGCAGGCTCTTTGGCCCACCAAGTCCATACCAAACGTCCGAAGAGTAACTCATTTCACTTTGACTAAGGCATCCATTACTATGGGCAATTTAACATGGCCAATTCACCTGTGGAAGAAAACCGGAACACCCGGAGGAAAGCTGTGCAGACACATGGGAGAATGTGCAAACTGCACACAGAGAATCGCCTGAGGCCGGAATCGAAACTGGTCCCTGGCACTGTGAGGCAGCAGTACTAACCACTGAGCAACCGTGCCCATGGGTCCATCTTCCTTCGCACCTATCCGATCCACCCTCCCCTCCAATATATCACGATTACCCACACCTGCATCCAACTATCGCACTCTCAGTTACCTTTCCCCAACCCCTCCCATTTATCACTCCACCCTCATGGATCCCATTATTATTGCTGACTGAGGGCTTTTGCACCAAACGTTGATTTTCCTGCTCCTTGGATGCTAACTGAGCTGCCGTGCTTTACAAGCTGCAGCCTCACGACTCAAACGTCCAGCATCTGTTGTCTTCGCTTTCGCCTTGTTGACATCTCCACTCAGTGTCTGTCCAGGTTACAGATGTATGGAGTCTGGGAGGTTGGCCAGATGTCATCACTGTAAGTAATTTGTGTGGTGTGCTTCTGACACTCCATGTCCTCACATCTGCTCTCTGGGACAGGGTCTGACTGAAAACGAATTTGTAAAGCATGGTTGCTAGCCAGTCAATGATGTCTAATTTAGACAGCATTTGTACTTACATAGAAACCAATGGTAGCCTGGTGGCTAGTTTCCCAGGGACCCAAGGTAGATTCCAAATGTTTTGTTGTGAAATAATGCTTGAATGACTTCCCTGAATCACGTGGTCGTGCTCTGGATACATTTAGGTGCAGTATCTCACTAAGTGCCACAGGCAGCTATGAGGTTCAGTAACACTCTGCCTGAATTCAGATCCTTTTAAATCTATTTTCAACGAAGCTTATGATTGCAAGGAGATGAGTTTAGTGATCCGAAAAGTAATCAGATGCTTGCTATGTCTCATGAATTGTGCAAAAATAAGATGCGAAGTATGATTATTCAACCAAACAATAATTGCGTAATCTCTGAAAACAATTATGTTGATGTTATATTTATGGAACAAAAATACAAACTCCTGTCAACATTTAATTATTCAAAAATATAGAATGCAAATTTTGTTTTATTTCGAACAATTAATATGCTATCTGACTATAGAAGTGATTACAATTACATACTCACTGTCGGTATTCAAATAAAAATATTATCAAACCAACATTTGGAAAGTTCTTGGCATCTGATCAATTATATATTAAGACTGAGAAAATAATTGAACAATCATACGGAAAAGCGTTCTTATATATTTAAATACCAATCAGTTTAATTTCTCACTTAAACGGTGGTGTTATCGCTGATCTGTTAAGTGAGAGACCCAGCTAATGTTCTGATGACCTGGATTTGAATTCTGCCATGATCGATGGTGGAGCTTGAATTCAAATTTGGAATTAAGAGACTGATGTTGATCATGAATCGATTGTAAAGGAAATCTCGTCTGGTTCACTAATGTCCTTTAAGGAAGGAAACTTCCATCCCTACCATAGATTCATCCCTCTTTGGCTGAAGACGTTTCTCCTTATCTCCGATATAAAAGGTCTTCCCTTAACAATGATACTATGCCTTTGGGTCCTTTGCTTCCAAACAATTGAAGCATCTTTCTGACATCTACTCTGGCCAGGCATTTAGTATTTTGTATGATTCAACTTTCTCCACTCATCCTTCTCAACTTCCACGAGTTTAATCCCAGAGACCTCATATGTTACGCTTTTCATTCATGAGGTCATTCCTGTGAACTGCCACTGAAAACGCTCCAGGGGCAGTATATCTTTCCTGAGATATGGGGCCCAAACCATCACGCAATAATCCAAATGTGGTCTGATTAGAGCCTTAATAGAGTCTCAGAAGTACATCCATGCTTTTATATTCAAGTTCTTTCAAAATAAATGTCATCATTGTATTTGCCTTTGTGACCAGTCTTGCCACCTGAAATAATGAACTTATGATGGACAATAACAAATTATCATGGAATTACAAAAAATAACAATGATTAAAGCATCATGGGAAATGGATCCCGGCCTTGAGTAAAGTCTCTGTGCTAATCCACATGCTGTAGAATCCAGACAGGCTGCAGTTACCCACAGACGGTTTGTAAACAGACTTGACAGCTACAGAC
The DNA here is from genome assembly GCF_037043375.1 of Chiloscyllium plagiosum. Taxonomy (NCBI): domain Eukaryota; kingdom Metazoa; phylum Chordata; class Chondrichthyes; order Orectolobiformes; family Hemiscylliidae; genus Chiloscyllium; species Chiloscyllium plagiosum. Next base: position 536,380 of record NW_028270188.1, on the reverse strand, counting down.
CCTGCAATACAATCCTGGCGTTGAATTTGAATGGGACAATGGAATGCCGCCCTTGTGCCATCAATGTGCCAACCCTTGGATGGGTCTGATTGATCAGAGTTATCGAACATGATCATTCTGTTGACAGATCCTCCATATCGTCCTAAAATCTGGTGAAGACCCTGAAGAATGAGAATCACCGCCAAATCCCACTGAGCGCAGTAAATCGAGAATAACCACCAAAGCATATGATACCTCCAAGTCCATCGGAAGAAGGAGAAATCAGCACGTGAAGCCCGGCAGCGGTCTGCTGGGGTGGTATACGATCATACAAAATTAAGTTAAAGCAGAAGGTAGCTTGTAGTGTGTTTCGTTACATTATACTACAATTTATTGTTCTAATATTAATTGTGTTCAATAAACAGATGTTGTTGTTTATGAGTCGATCACAGTTCTTTTAGAGAATATAAGATTTTAAAACACACTGTGTCGTGATATAAAAGTTTCCTAACAATTGGTTCGCCTGCAAGTTTATCTTGAGACAATCTTGGTCGAGAACTCCCAAGTCTCTTTGCACTTCAGACTGAAGAATTTTCCCGCATTTAGAAAATAGTCCATGCCTGTATTCTTCTTACCAAAGTACATGACCTCACACTTCCCCCCATTGAACTCCATCGTACTTCTTTGCCCACACTCCTAACGTGTCTAAACCCTTCTGCAGCCTCTCCACGTCCGCAATGCTTCCTGTCTCTCCACCTATCTTTATATCATCAGAAACGTTAACCAGAATGCCCTTAGAACATTTATCTAGATCATTAATTTACAAAGTAAAACGTCGTGGTCCCAATACTGAGCTTTGTGGAATATCACATGTCACTGGCTACCATAAAGACATGATCATTTTTATCCTCACTCGCAGTTATCTGCCTTTTTAACCTGTGTTGTTTCTCAATTCCACCCACAGAGATTCTACGCCATCTGTCCATATTTCAGTGATGTGAACCGAGTGATGGGACTGCAAAACACTTTAGCATTGTCGCTAATCTATAGCTTGGACATGGACTAAAATATGACACTGTCGATTCCACTGAATTGTGGTGACAACCTATGCCTTTGACAAAATATTCTTTTTGCATTATAGAAGAATATAAACATGTGAACCTGCTTGAGAGGACACAGACAATTTCAAATGTTTGTATTCTTCCATAATACAGACAGAATATTTGGTCAAAGACATAGGCTGTCGCCACATTCCAATGGAATGGACAATGCAATATTCTTCACTTTTTTTGTTTTTATTTGTATATGAAGAAGACACTCGTTAATAAGTTAGTCAAACGAACAACAAATATTGGTGTATGGAGCATAGAATGGAAAATGTGTTTGTGTTCAAATATGTTGGAAGTTTAATGGAAACGCACGAATTATTTAAATGGAGAGATTGGATTGAGACACAGAGGAATCAGGCACCTGGATCACACAACAAAGGTCATGTACATCAAGGTTTTAGAGAGCCCAGACAAATGTTGAAACTTTATTGAAACAGAATTCATTCAGAAGTAGGTAGAATTTTCTACAGTTTTACAGGGCACTGGTGAGAACACATCGAAAGAGTTATGGCCATAATGACATGCAAAGCAGTGCAGAGAAGATTCACTCAACTGACTCCTGTGAAGCATTCTCTTTCAGGAGGAAATATTGACCAGACTGACCCTGGATCTCCTGGAGTTTAGCTGGACAATATGTGATCTTGTTTAACCTCAGAATATCCAGAATAGTGTTTTTACGTTGAATTCTGAAATGATGCTTCAGTTTGTATGAGAGATTACAATAAGTGGATGGAAAGTAAAACTGAAGAATATCTCATTTCATAAGATGTGGGTCGTTTCAACCCACTCAAAGTGTTGTGTATTTGGAAAACTCTCTTCCCAGAGAGCGTGAAGGCTGGGACATTGAATATTCCTAAGGCAGAGGCAGGCGGATTCTTGACTAAGCATGACACACTAATGCTGTAAGGGCAAAGAAGGAACACTTACGCTTGATGCTAGTTTCTACATTTTTGTTGTCTTCAGCTACTGAAAAAATAGGAGAGCATTCTCATGAACATGAAGATTTTCCTCTCAGAGTGATGGGCACAACTTTCCAAATGTGTTTTTTAAACAAGTGAAAAACTCCTTTGAATCTGCTTTAGAAATTAGATAATGTCGAATAGATGTCTTAATAGTGCAGCTTCCTTTCAGTTATTGTTGTGAGGAGGCTTTCGTTAGCACAGCCACCGAACTGTTGCCGACGTCTAATTTCCACTCATAGTGTGTTAGTGCACCCCAGTGGTCCTCGTGGTGCAGGAACACTAACATTTTTATTTCAGAGAGCGTTACAGGATTCTGAACATGTGACAGTGAAGGGACAATGGTTTCGATTCAAGTCAGGATGCAATATGACCTTGGAGATTATATTCTTCACCAATCGATGCTCACAAGCTATGGAAATGGTGAGAATATTTTCTGTTTTCAAGAATTAAAGCGATAGAGTCTTATGGAACACAAACAGGCCATTCAGCGCAACATGTCTACACCAGCTAGAAAACACCAAACTACATTCATGGAAGTTACCTCAAGGTGCATGGCCAATTCGGCTCTGGCTTTTTGTGCTCATTCAGCTGCTGATTAAATGCTGCATTAACATGTATTATTCGTGACCTGGGCTGTCAATTGGCATTGTATTTCAATGTATTCACGAAATGATTTCTGCAAATGGATCACACTACTTCAAAGTTCGCATCAAGTTCATCAGGTCAATAAACATGGTTACATTGTTCAATTATAATTAGGAAATTAGATTATTCAAAAATTCATTTGGGATTTTAATGGAGCTAGTCCAACATTAATTGCAGTTGAGAAGGTCCAGTCCAGTTGGTGTTGGCCCATCCAAGTGGCTGTTGGGAGGGAGTGCCAGCTGTGCATCTTATGTGCCAGTTTATCTGGGAGTAAGTATTACTGGTGGTGGACGTCGTGTTTAAAAAGCCGCTGTATTGTGATGAACAGCTGGCAGAAAAACACAGGAAAACTGACTCTTTGTCAAAGCGAATATATGGCAAGGAATGTATTATTCTGCAGAGAAATAACAACCTTACAACTAGAAGTCTATATAACAATAAGGGAAAGTTTGTTTCTATGTTATTGGTGTCCTTAAAATAATGTTGTCAAACAGCTGGAATAATATTGGTGGGCTTAGTGAACGAAACTTACATTGAGCATGTGAATTATCTTGGATATTTTCAGAGATGGCTGGGCTGTCATTGAATTAGTAAGTGCTGATGCTTCATGGGATGATGCTGATTTTTAATCTCCCCACTTACTGAGCACAGTTCGATGGAACAAACCAACAATTACCATTGGGTGGTGCTTCAGAATATATCATGGAATCGCATAATAAATAAGATCAAATCACATTCTCATTTCTACCTTGAATTGGAAGCAATATCATAGGATAACACCCACCTTTCTGGATATTGTTTATTGACATAAAGTGACATAATGGTGAGATAGTGAATTTGGGAGAACAGAAAATGTCTGCGGTTGATAGAGACACAGACATGCAGAGTGGATGTACAAGACTCCTGTGCATAAAGAAGTACGCCAAACTTTTTCCGAATTTTCAAAAGGATACCAGATCCCAATTCTCTTTAACAGTGATCAATCTCAGCTTTCCAACTGCATGTTTTTCCCTGCCACTGATGCTCATTGTGACACACCTCCTCCACCCCATTCCTACTCTTTCCTTACCCACCTACTTTCCTTGCATTGCCCCTTCTGCTGCGACATACCCTTCCACTGACCAACGCCCTTCACACTTCTCGCACTGTGTATCACACCACTTCCCTGTCACTTCCACTTTCCCTGACTCTCCCTTTAGCTTTTTGCTCTCATACTAAATGCTGGAAATTGCTGACTTCTGTGCTACTACATGTCATCAGTGAATGGTGAGTTTGGAATGATCACTGTCCAACAGCAACAGAAAACAGTATGTTTGCCATTGTCTGATGCACCGTGAACAAAATGGCTTTGTTTACTATTGGTACAGAGTGGAGTTTCTTCCTTTCCCTCTATCACAAATCTTAACCAAACAGCCTCATCGCCAACAGGACACAGGTCTTGGAACCGAAGTGGAAGTCCATGTATCAATTATATTTTTCATATTGTGAGGATGTTGTTCAAATAAACAGTATATTTGTCTTTTGCTCCTTATGCTTTCAACTGATCTTCCTATACAATTTGAGGTGAGATCAGAGAGACTTGCCTTTCAATCGAAGCAGGACTTGACTGAGGGTGGAATCAAGGACCCTAAGCAAAACTGTGATTAATGGGAATTAGATAACATTCTGCACTGGTAATGGGAACAATGGGAAAACAATCTCTACAAGTTATCTTCCAAGTTACATGTCATACTGACTAGGGACTAATTTGCTGTTCCTTCCTTACCAGTTGTTAAAACATCTTGGAATGTGCCTACAAACAGCTCTGTGTGCATGTGCATCACTTGTACAGAAGAGATTCAAGTAGACTGCTCTCTGTCGCCTTCTCCAGAGTGATTGTGTTTGACAAGTAAAATCTGCCCATGCTAGTTCCTTCCAAAACCCGTGGATGACTACGTCCTGTACCAATGTACCTCATGTTTCTACAGTTTCATCTAAAGTTTCAGAAATGTAACACCTTGCTGAATGGGTATGACCCCAGTAAAACCAGGAGCATGATATGACATTGAGGTAATGACTGGGATCCTTAATTCAATTGGTTACTTATAGAGGATTGATCATGTGATTCATGTCCACTGAGGTCAACATTTTCATGATGATTTATGACATAGAAAATGTTATTGATATTTATGGCACTGTCGAACAAAAAGTTTTTAATTTTCATTCAATAACTATAAGAGTCGACTGAAATGGCAGCTCCACTGCTCCCTTTCAGATCAGATAAATATCCACACTCCAAAAGAAAAAGGAAGTTGTAAGTGCTGGAAAACTGCAACAAGTCCAGGAGCATCTGAGCAGAAAGGGAATTGAGGTTTTGAGTCCAATATGACATTTTCAGAACAGAGTCATGTTCGTCTCAATATGTTAACTGTTTCACTGCCTAGATTATGACTCATCGGCTGTGTTTCACCAATAGTTTCCATTTGTATTTGAGATTTCCATGTTCGCTCATGTACGCTAGCATAGTGACATATTTGGGAGGGAGGCACGGTGGCTCAGCGGTTAGCACGGCTGTCTCGAAGCACCTGGGAACCTGCCCACAATTCCACCCTTCAGCCACTGTCTGCAGGTGTTTCGTCCAGGTGTTTTTTATTCCTCCCAATTGCCCATGAAAAATTGCTCATCTGAAACTACTTGCTTTATCTCTGGGAGATAGAGGGACTGTGTTGGAGGTGGGTCTGGGTGCAATGTCCTTCACCGGATCAATGTCAGCTCGATGGGCTGAATAGTTTATTTTAACACTTTAGAATCCTGTGTCATTATTATAACAAAGGCGATGATTACTGGGGCCAACCTCTCTGCATCAGCTCATAATGAGCGATGTTTCTACTGATGTTCCGTATTCTTCTCATGGCCCTGCACATTATGTTATCCATGTCGCTGTTTTTACTTCTGAATAGTCTGTGCATCGAAGAGCCAGGAGGGGACAGGAGAAGTCGTTGGTGGATTGGATCAGGGAAAATTCGAAGGCTTTCGATAGTTATATCAGGAATAAAATAATAACTTTAGTTGGATTAGTACCTATCAAATATAGTCGTGAGAGGTTGTGCTTCGAGTCATAGGAGATAGGAAAAGCTCTAATTGAATACTTTTCGTCAGTATTCACACGACAAAAAAAGCCAATGTTGTTGAGGACAATCCTGAGATCTAGGTCAGTAGATTAGATATGATAAGGATTCACAAGGAAGAGGTTTTAGTAATTCTGGAAAGTGCATTAATAGATAACTCCCCTGTGCCAGGTGGGATCTATCCTAGGATTCTCTGGGAGGCCAGAGAGGAGATTGCAGAGACTTTGGTTTTGATCTTTATGTTGTCATTGCCTACAGGAATAGTAACAGAAGGCTGGAGGATAGCAAGTGTTGTTACCTTTTTCAAGAAGGGGTGGAGAGTCTAATTATAGACCAGTGAGCGTTACTTTGGTTGTGGATAAAGTATTGAATTGTTAAACAGATAGGGTTTGTACTCATTTGGAAAGGAATAATTTAATTAGGGATAGTCAACACGGTTTGTTGAGGGGTAGATCGTGCCTCACAAACATTATAGTATATTTTGAGAAGGTGACTAAACAGGTGGATGCGGGTAAAGCTTTTGGTAAAGTTCCCCACAGTAGGCTATTGCAAAAAAAGGAGGCATGGATTTGAGGGTAATTTAGCAGTTTGTATCAGGAATTGGCTAGCTGAAAGAAAACAGAGGGTGGTAGCTGATGGAATCTGTTCATCCTGGAGTTTAGTTACTGGTGGTGCACTGCAAGGATCTGTTTTGGGCCCACTGGTGTTTGTCATTTTTATAAACGACCTGGATGAGGGCGTAGCAGGATGGGTTCGTAAGTTTGCAGATGACACTAAGGTCACTGGAATTGTGGATAGTGCCAAAGGATATTTTGGGTTACAGCAGGACACAGATAATTTGGAGGGTGGGCTGTGAGGTGGCAAATGGAATGCAATGCGGAAAAATATCAGGTGATTCACTTTGAATGGAGCAACAGGAATGTAGAGAATTGGGCTCTTGGTAAGATTCTTGGTAGTGTAGATGAGTAGAGATTCCTCAGTGGCCATGTACATAGATCCCTGGAAGTTGCTACCCATTTTGATAGTGATGTTCAGAAGAAATATGGTGTGTCTGCTTTTATTAGTAGAGAGATTGTGTTTCGGAGCCCTGAGGTCATGCTGCAGCTGTACAAAAACCTGGTGCAGCCGCACTTGGACTATTGAATACAGTTCTGGTCACCTCATTCATGGAAGAATGTCGAATCTTTGGAAAGGGTTCAGAGGAGCTTTACTAGGTTGTTGCCTGGTATGGAGATAAGGTCTTACCAGGAAAGGCTAAGGCACTTGAAACTGTTTTCATTTGAGAGAATGTTGAGAGGTGACTTAATTCAGGCATGGCTGGATTGCGAGAGCCTTTTTGGTTGGATTGTAATGGCTTGCACGAGGAATACATAGCTTTAAATTGAGGTTTAATGGATATAAGACAGAGGTCGGAGGTTGTTTCTTTACTCAGAGAGTAGCAGGCGTGTGGAAAGCACTGCCTGCAACAAGAGTAGACTCGCCAACGTTAAAGCCATTTAAGGGATCATTGGATAGTCATATGGGTGAAAAATGGAGTAGTGTGGGTTAGGTGGGCTTCAGATTGGTTTCATAGGTCGGCGCAACATCGAGGGCAGCAGGGTCTGTACTGCACTGTAATGTTCTATGTTCTATATGTGCACAACCCTGTCAAACTGTGTATCCAGTGATTAAAATACTTATGTAGCATACTATTCTTTCCATTTGAAGTTGCCCTGTTCATATTCTTCGAATGTATGTAGTGTGGAAACAGGTTCTTGGGAGAGTAACCAGACCAAACCCATTCGTCTACCCCCAATGTTGACCCCTCACTATTGTGCCTAACCTATACATCGGTGAACACAATAAGAAGATTAGCTTGGCCATTTTACCTAATCTGCATATCTTTGAACTGTGAGATGAAATACATGCAGATCTGGGGAGAATATGCAAACTCCACACAGAGATTCGCTTGAGGTTAGAAGCGAACCAGGCCCTAGCACTGTAACAGTGTAGCGCTAATTACTGACCCACAGAGCCACATCAGCAATGAGCATTATTTCAACCCAAATGTAATCAGTTTCATTGCTCTGCGTTGCATTTCATTCTGTCTGCCAGAAAGTGTGATGGTGACTGGCGTTTTATTGTTGTATTCCCCTCACATCTCCACAACCACTGCTCCCATTCCGTTCTGTCTCCTAACTAATGTTATTTTCATTCTGTCCCTGGCTCATTAATCCAGGGGTATTAATGAACAAGAACTTTGTATATTCCATTTCTTTTTCTTTGGACTGAAGTAAAAAACATGTGAATCTCACTGTTTTAAAGCGAATAAAACAGCAATAAGATGCTTGTCGATTAAAAAAAAACCTGAAGCGCATTGTGCGTTTTCATGACAGCGTTGCCTTCAGACAGTAGTCAGTGTCATGTCCTGACGAATCCAAGCTTCTTCTGTAAGTCAACAGCAACTATGCCCAGTGACAATCTTTTGGTTTGCAGTTGTTCTCGTGGAGGAGAGAACAGAACAATAACAACAACTTGATTGTGTGATTTTCGGGACTGCAAGTCATTACAACATTGTACATGAACAGCACAGCAGAATAATCTAACCTGCGAAAAGAAAACATCCATCACTCCCACTCCGCCATCACCTCGCCACTGACTTTGTGAGAGCAATTAGTGTTTGGAGATGTGGTCAATAGCTTGAGATGTCGGCATCCAAACCAGTCCAGTTGTTAATGTGAGCTGCAAGTGCTGTCGTGAAAGGGTTAACTGGAACTATTTGTTCAGTAACTGTGATTGATGTCAGTCTCCATGGATTCAACTGTGCCAATAGAGGCCTTCACTCTCCTATCAGTAAGGGACTTCTTTCGGTGCCTTTTGCCATGGTAGCAGCAGATACACCACCTCCGACACTAACGGAGTCAGCAGCTACCGAGACAGGGACAGGAGAGATCAAAATCTGCGAACAATAGACTGGAAAGTCCCAGTAATGGATCATAACCTGAGAATATTAGACTGGAATGTTACAACAATGGATCAGAATCTAAGAACGTTAGACTAGAATGCTCCAATAAACGACCATAATCTAAGAGCAAAAGACTAGAATATTACAACAATGTTTAGGGTTTTATCCAATGGGCTTTTCCAGTTTTCCTGGTCTGGGTCAACATCATCATTGCAAATATTGGGTGTACTGACGATTATTCAGGCAGGTTATTATCCCATCCTCGTTATTGTTGGTGATCCTGGGAGGTTTTTCCATCTCTATCTATTTATTAATTACATAAACCATGTTGAACTTCATTTTTTTTGTTATCTGGTGAAGACAGAAACTACTGTATTTAATTTCATTATAAATTCCACTCATTATCCACAAATTTCAGACATCTCCCTCACAAATATCTGAAACAAAACTGTGAGGACCCTTTTTGCGTTGAACTGATGTGTGTCTTCGTATTATCTCCATCACCAAACCTGCCCACTACCATCTTCATAATACCCTGAGTCTCAATCGCTGTGTCAGTGCTGTTGCTGAATAAACCATCATCTATGCCTTGGTATAGGTCAGAATTTACAGTTGTAGTTCTCTTCTAGCCACTGCTCCAGTTACAACTAGATCTATCACAAAATTGTAATGTCTCTAAAATAAGTTCATGATTGGGACACTGTGTCAGAGTAGTAATGTCGCAGGATGGGTAATTCAGAGGCACAGGTCAGAATACTAACGATACTGTTTCGAATCCTACCACAGCTGATCGCAGAACTTAAATTCAAATGATAAGAATCTAAATAAAAGCAATTGCACGAACTGTAACCAGAAAGCGAGGAGCATTTTGTCTAACAATCTACCGGGTCTGTAATGAGAGTGATTCAGACCCACAACAATGTGCTTGGGTCTGTACTGCCTTGTGCAATGGTCACAATTAAGGGCAATTAGTGATGGTCATCAAAAGCTGCTCTTGGCAGTGATGCTGACATCGCATGAAATACCAAAAATAAACATTAAATCAAACAAAGAAAGCTATTGAAGATCTGAATCAAAAAGACACAAAGTGCTGGGGAAACGGAACATGTATGGCAGCTTCTGTTGAGAGAAAAACAGAGTTAACATTTTGAGTCCACTCACCATGCATCAAATCTGAAAGCAGCTGGGAAATAGTGTAGTATGCGTTCGTGGAGTTGAGGTGAATATATGGAGAAAGAGAGAGATAGAGAAAAAGAATCAAACAAAGGAATAATTGATAAGCCGTTGGTATGGAAATAAAATGTGATATTAATCTCGCTGATTTTTATTATCTTTTCCCATATTCCGGAGTATCATGCCGATGGAGATATATATCCAAGTCCCTGCTTAAAACGAGGTATGTCTCCTCTGTCTCTCTTCCATGAGTATGGTCATCTTCTTTTATTCAATAATGGGATATGGGTGTCACTGGCTGGGCCATTATATATTTCACTTTCCGGGTTGCCCATGAGAAGTTGTTGGTGAGCTTCCTGTTTGAATCAATGCAGTCCACATGCTGTAGGCTGCGAGTGCTTAGATCAGTCTGCTTTCATTTCTTTGAGATCTTGTAGTGATATAACTGAATGGCTGGCTTGGCCATTTCAAAGGGCAATTGAGAGTCAATCACATTACTTTGGGTCTGGTGTCACATGTAGGCCTGACCACGTGAAGATAACAGATTTCCTTCCACGAAGGAGACAAGGGGGCCATTTGTTTGTTTTTATTTGACAATTGATAATCTTTCATTAGAGAGTTAACTCAAATACTCCATTGAATTCAAATTCCGCCATCTGATGTGGCGGGATTCAAGTCCAGGTCTGAATCATTAGCTGGGTCCCTGGATTAATAGTCTGGAGATAATAGCACTAGGCCATCAGTTTCAGAGCATCTACACTAGTAATGGTAGTGTTGCTGTTATTGTGACTGAGGTGCAGAAACTTGTTCAGTTACTTTGTCAACTACTTCCATGGAGAACAGAACCGGTAATATTTCAGTTCGCAGGGACTGTGCAGAGCTGCAATGGTTTTTCAGCCAGGAATAGAAACTGAGGAGAGAAAGCCATTTCTTAACTCTGAGTGGGTGTGACATGCGTACAGAGATTTGACTTATACCCGTCACTAGAAAGTGAGAGGAGGTTCTCTGCATTGTTTTCTTGCGTTTGTGTTATCAGCTACTACAATGATTTAGGGAAACCCGAGGATCGGGTGTTCCCACTCTGGACAAGGTTTGGCATTGCATTTTGGAGAGAGTCTGGGTCTGTAGAGACTGCATAAGAAGCAGCAGGACACTACACTATCCTTTCTGAGATTTCCACAAATATTTCCAAATGTTGAAACTTTTCAATGTGCAAAGTGTGAAGCCAGTTAATTTCAACAATGAGGTCACAGAGCTGTAAAACCTGCTCCAGCATAAAATGTAATCTCACAGCAGGAAGAGGACAGTACTCAAAATGCCCATCAACTGTTTTGATTCTGGAACTTTCCAGGCAGGAGTGCGTGAAGCATCCATTTTGCCAGAGTGCGATCCTCTCATGTACTCACAAGGTGACAGAGGCCATCTCCATCCGGGTTCTGTCTCCACAGAGGAAGGAATAGAAAATCTTCCCGAAATGTTAGGGAACATGGTGACTAGCGAAAATGTGGAACTGCAAGAAGTTAGAATTATTAAAAAGGAAATACTGGGAAGAAAAAACAAAGCTCATTGTATTGAATGTTGGTACGTTGCTGGACTAAATGTGTTATGAATTGAGACGGCTACAGAGTCAGAGCTGGAGAGTTGTGCTTGCTGGGTAGCTCTTTCGGCAGCACGTACAGAATGGCCAGATTCTGTGCAGTCAATTCCTGAAATCTTTGAAGGATGGTAAAGTTTGTCATAGCATTTTATGTTGTGGAAAAGATACTGCAGACTTAGAAGTAGCTACTGCGACCACAAATATTTAAAACAGGAGAGAGAGAGAAAACAGAATACCAACTGATGAATAAATCGATCTCAGATGTGGGGGGAAATATTAGGATTTTTTAGTAATTCATAATAACTAGATCTTTGGAGGATAATGATATGATTTGCGGAGTCAGCCGAGATTTTACAAAGGGGAATCGTTTTTGACAAACTACTTTGAGTTTGTGGAGGATGTTGATTGTGACATCGACAAATGAGAACCAATGGGAACAGTGTATTTGAATTTTCAGGAAGCTTTTGACAGGTAAGTGAAAAACGTTAGAGTCCTTGTGTAAAGGGTGAATATACTACATGGATTGAGAATTGGACAATGAGGAGAATACAGCGTGTAAGATTCTGCTCTGGACTAAAAGTCATTGCCCATCGGGTATCCCATGTATCAGTGCTTGGAGCACAGCTGCTCACAAGGCAAATAAATCATTTGAATGTGAGCAAACAAGTCCTTTTCATTTTGAATTCATTAAAACATGAGAGATTTGGAACTGCAGATATCACATACATAATTCACATGTGCCAGCAATTAATCAGGACAGTAAGTGGTATGTTGTCCTTCATTATAAAATGATTGAAGTGTTGAAGTAAATTCATCTTCCTGCAGCTGTAGTGTGTTGCTTGGACAGTATTTCGGCCACTGAGTACAGATTCTCTCTCCTTCATAAGGAATGATTTCATTGCGACTGAGATAGTGCGAAATAGTTTCACCAGACTTATTCCTGGGATGATGGTACCGTGAGGAAAGTGTGAGGAAAATGAGGCGCTGAGAGCGAATGACAGGCCTTTACATTTAATCTTGAAGATTAGGCACTAACACTCATATTGTCAAGAAAAAGACAATGATCACGTGAAACATTACATTTCTCCATGATATTTGATTCCCAATAGTTCACATACCTGCCCGGAGCCCCATGTTGGTTGAGAGGCAGCTTCAGGCTCTGAATGAACTCTCACTGTCTCAATATGCAGTTTTTCTGCGAATCTGCACTGTTCACAAATCTGTCAGCATCCACAAAACCTTCCTCCTGAAAGAGTTAGCCATTCCGACCAGTTTCTAATCTCCATCGAAACACAAGTCTGCCTTCTCGGAGACAGAAGTTATTTCGTTGAGACATGGCACCAACCATCCGCTTTCTCTTCTCACCTTCTGTAATCCAAATTAAAGAAACACATGTACCACGAGCAATGGATCCAGGAGGAACAACATAGAGCAGTTTATCTGTGTAGTCTCTGCTTCTCTGCTTGTCATGTTGGGGCATCAATGACATCTTACTATTTATGTATAATTGACTTGACAGACTGAGTGACTTCTTCCTGTTCACATGGAACAGACTCAAAGACCTCACTTGGCAACTCCTGACTCCTGTTTAACACCTCGATGTGCTGTCTACACTCCTTCCCTCCTAGCGTAATAGGCAGGAGGGACTGAATGGGCTATCCTTCTGCTTGTGCAAAAGTTTTAGTGGGTTGAATACATTTCGTTACAACCAGCTTGAGGTGCTGAATGAGCTCCTCTTATTTAACTGTGGAACACTAGAAAGAGAGATTTATAGTATGAATGTTACCTTCACTTTAACAACACCGTTTGGATGCTATCCAGATCTTGCTGCACATGGACACGGACTGCTTCAGCAGTGGACAGGTGACAAATTATTCTTAACATCGTGTGATCTTCAGTGAACATCTCCCACTTCTGACCGTGTGATGTGGGAAAGACGTTGAAGCAACTGAATAAAGCTACCTTGAGGATGCGCCCTGAGATGTCCTGTGACAGAAATGATTGATCCTCATCAACCACAAATATCTTCCCTTGCAGTCAGGGAGACCAGAGGATTTTGTGGGCATTCGCTGGGTGAGGTATAGCGGCTGTATTTAAAGTGAATCTGGATCGGCAACATGACCAACAAATGAAGACAGTTCTGTGAAGACAGAGGAGTAAGATGTTTCACACCGTCACCTACCCTTTCTTTTCCCAAGAATATTTTTCAACGCCTTGTCAAAATGTGTGTGACGGTCTTCATCCGCTGAATGGTTTCCGCTGTTTCTGTGCACCCGGTTATTTGGTAAATGGCCTCCGACTGTTCGTGCCCAGCAGGTTTGAGAGGTTCAATGGAACATAGGAACATGGGACTGAGGAGATGGGTTAGTCATTAAACACTTTGAGCCTTCTCCACCATGCACTAAGATTGTGGCTGATCAGGTTGTGGCTTCAGCCTCACTTGCCTGTCTGTAGTTCATTGTCCTTTACCATCCAATATCGTAGTAGCATGGCTTTGAATAAATGCAAACACGCAGGCACCACAAACCTCTGGGGAAGACCATTGTGAATTTCTCCTCATCCCTGTTCAGACTGGGGCTGGACAGGTATCTGTTTCATTTTCTAGTCCCTCTCCTACATTGGTCATGACACATTTGAAATGTAACTAGGTTGGTGATATGACCAATGATATAGTTCTCACACGAGGTTAGGTGCTTTGTAAGGGAAAGTCAGGCAGATAGCTTAAAATTGGAAAAGTAATTTACCAAAGTAAACTTACTTAACCTATGATGGAAAGATACATGACAGGTAGTGTGGACAAATATGTACATCACTATTTATCTTTCAATGACGCAGGTTGTGTACACAGAAACATACACATACACAGACACACTTACAGTGTCACACACACAGGTGCACATAGACACACATACATGCACGAAGACAAATAGAAAGAAACTCTGCAGAATATCAGCTTGAAAGAGCTTTTTGTACCAAAAGTTAAATTCAAAACAAAAGGAAATATTAATTTGTATTCTGCCTCTGAGATCATTCTGTTCACACAAGCTGCTGGCAATCGGATTCGTTCCTGGAACATTTGGATTTGGCTGAATTCCCTTTTGTTCAGGCAGTGTGGAGATTCCAATTAATCATGAACAGGAATCCTTCACGAGTGCTTAGGATGCCTGATGAGTTCTCAACTCTTATACGTTTGGTGAGAAGGAACAAGGACACAGAGGAAGCAATAATCTGTGACTTCTCGAGCATGTGGCATCTTCCCCAATTTTTAAATGAATCATACAACAATGTTGTCTGGCCACCTAATTGGACCAAGTGAAGCCTCCTTGAACATGCTCGGGATTGTATGACTCCGTCCCTGTTCTTGGATCCATGTCGGAGCAATTTATAAGCTATAATTTCAAGATGCCTTTGTATGTGTCCTCATAATTTTGTCAAATATATTCATGTCTGTGTACTACCTGTGTTAAAATGAATACATTGTTATTTTAACTTAGAATCCTTAGTTTAGTTTCCCACATCAGAGCAAATATCCATCAGCCAAGCACCTGTTACGCTCTCCTCAAGATCTTATATAGTTCAGTATGAAAATCTCTCATTCTCAAACCTGAAGTGCGCTGGCCTTGCAGAGGTTTATAAAATCATGAAGGGCATGGGAATGGTGAATAACCAAGGACATTTTCTGAGGTTGAGGGAGTCCAAAACTAGAGCACACAGTTTGAAGGTGAGGGGGAAAGATTTAAAAGAGATAAAAGTGGTAACCTTTTCTCAGAGCGTATGGAATGAACTGCCAAAGGAAGTGTTGGAGGCTGGGAAAGTTACAGCACTTAAAAGCCATTTAGATGGGTACTTGAATGGGAAGGGTTATGGGCCAAGTGCTGGCAAATGGGACGAGATTAATTGAGGACATCAGGTCGTCATGGACAAGGTGAACCGAAAGGTGTGTTTCTGTGCTGTATGACTGAACAAGGCCTTCTTTCGAGGACCAAATACATTGAAACATCTTTACAAAGCTTCAGAATCAATTGAGTATATTTATTTTTCAGTTTAGGGAATCATCACTACATGCAATACATCAGATGTGGCCTCAGAAAGCCCCTGTACAGATGCAGTAAAATATTCTGATAGCCTTTGCATGGAGTAGAACCATTCCATATACTGTTCTAACCACTTACTACATCTGCATAATTACTTTGGGTGATGCATGTACCAGGATGCACAAATCCTTTGTACTACTGAGTTTCGTGATCTCTCTCCTTTTAAGTCGTTTACTGTTGTTTTACCCTTTTGTCACAGCATAATTTTCATTCCCACAGGTTATACTTTTTCTGCTGAAGGTTTACACACTAACCTCCCCTGTCTCTACCCCTTTACAGACTCGCTACTTCCTCTTGACATCTTATTGAATGAACATCTTGGTGTCTGCGCTAGAGCTCCAATCCAATAGGTCCCCACATACAAATCATTGACAGGTTCGAAATCGTTGTTGATCTTGCGCTGATCTCGAAGGCACTCCACCACGTTAAAGTTTTCCAAACTGAAAACCAACATCAATCCCTACTGTCTATTTCCTGATAGTTACCCAGAGTTCCCTGTTCCTGTGTAGTAGCCTAGAAAGGTTGGATGGCTTCCTCATGTGCTATGTAATGTACTCAAATGTCTGAATGACTTCATCATCTTCCTTTGTAAATCCTTAGAGGGCTAAAATATCTCCTCGTGACTCATTGCTGACGGGCTGAATTGGATCTTCCTGTCCTTCTGAAACAGAATCGAGGGTTTGAGTGAGAGAACAAGACATGGATTAGGAGCAGCAGGTGGCCATTTAGCCTTTCGCGCCTGCTTCTCCATTCAGAATGTGCATTATTGATGTGATTGTAACTAAACATCCCTTTCCTGTCTGTTCCCAATAAACATGGATTCTTTTGTTCATCAACGATCGATGGAAACCAAGTTTGAATGTTTCCAGTGACTCAGTCTTCACTGCTGCTTGGGAATGGGAACACTACAGATCACACAGCCCTAAAGAGAAAGGAACATCCCTGTCTCAGTCAGAAATGGGAATGCCCTTTTTCTTAAAATGTGCCCCTCTCAAGCCAATCACCATTCCTTTGACACAGGGACACAACAATTAGAAACAGATATAGGCCATTCAACACTTCAAACCTGTCCACATTTCCTTTAACAATCGACAATCAAATACTAACCAAATTTAGCCTCAACTGAGGTTTGATGACTTCCAGATACCATAAGCTCACAAGAGTGTAGGAAATTGGAACATAGTATAGTGCAGCACAGCACAGTCCTGCAGCCTTCGATGTTGTGCCAACCTTTAACATAGTCTAAGACTAAACTGAACTTCATATCCTTCATTTTATTATCATCCATGTGCCTATCCAAGAGTTGCTTGAATGTCCCTAATGTATCTGATTCTACTACCACCACTGGCAGTGCATTCCACGCACCTACCACTATTTGTAGAAAAAACACCTGCCTCTTACGTCTCCCTCAGCCTTCTTCCAATCACTTTAAAATTATGCTCCCTGCGTGATAGCCATTTCCACCCTGGTAAAAAGTCTCCAATTGTCCACTCTGTCTATGCCTCATCATCTTGCACACCTATATTATGTTAGCTCTCATCCTTCTACATTCCAATGAGAAAAGTCTCGCTCCCTTAAAAATTCTTCATATGACATGCCCTCCAGCACAGGCAATATCTTTCCGTAATGGGGCGACCAGAACTCAACACAATACTTAATGTGTGGTCGAACCAGGGCTTTATAGTGCTGCAGCATAATTTCGCGGCTCTTAAACTCAATCTCCCTGTTAACGAAAACCAACTCACCATACTCATCTTAACACCCCTATCAACTTGAGTGGCAACTTGGAGGTACCTACGGACGTGGACCTTAAGATCCGTCTGTTCCTCCACACGGCCATGAATGCGTCTTTTCACCCTGTAATCTGCATTTGAATTCGATCTTCCAAAATGAATCACTTCAGAAAATAGGAAATTTGAGCAGAACTAAGCCATTCAGCGAATCGGATCTGCTGTGCCATTTGATCACGGGTGAAATGTTTCTCAGCCGCATTATTTTGCCTTCGCCAACTGATCAAATGATTCCCTTATTAATGACAAACGTATTTATCTCTATCCTGAATCACCTACATTTTCTGTGTGCAGGAGTGTGCATGTGTTAGTGTGTAAGTGCTCATATCTGTATCTATATGTGTTGTGTGTTTAATGTGTCTATGTATGTTTGTTTGTACCTCTGTCTACATCTCTGTTAAACGTGGTCTTTGTAGTTTTTGGGGTAAATCCACTGACCTTGACATCAATATCCTCCCCCTTCCTCCATCTCTATTGTCTGTCAATGTTAATTGTAGAACCATACAATGCCACCTTCTGCTGGCCTCCCCTGCACAAATGTCAGATTTTTGTCTCTCTCAGAGGACATCAAGTTCTGTGAATCTCTCAGATTGCATGGCTGCTTGGGTTTTCAAATAACGCCTTTTTAAGCACAGAGCAGTTTCGTCTGATACCGAGTGATATTGTTCCTGAGATATTACCAACATCACTGGGTCACTTTCAGGACTATTCAATCCTTTCTCACTTATAATTTGTAAGAGTGCCCTACAAAAGATTTCAAGTTAACGAACGTGCAATAAATGTATTGCATCACTTTACAAATGTATCAGTCGACCTCCATTGGATGCAGTTGCAGTCGAAATACTCTTTATTGCGCACACTCCGTGTCACGAATAAACTTCAGAGACAATTCACTTCCACGTTGTAGAAGGAGCGCAGACATTACTCGACATGAGCATTCTCCACTCTTCGGGTCCTCAGTACAATTACGATACTCCCTTTACCTACCTATATGTGTATGTGTGCGCGTGTGCGTGTGTGTGTGTGGTGATGGTGCTGTCAGTTGGATGGTGCTGTGAGCTGGCTTCTCTTCCAGATTGAAACTCTGATGTGCGAAAGTAAGGTCTGCAGATGCTGGAGATCAGAGTGCTGGAAAAGCACAGCAGGTCACGCGGCTTCCAAGGAGCAGGATAATTAACATTTTGGGCCAGAGCACTTCACCAGGAATGCCGTCGACATCGTAGAGTGTGAAGGCCAACCGAGGGGGCATTGCTTCACTTTAAATACCACAGAGGCTGACATATCCGCTATGCAGATGGATGCACACAGAGACACGCAGGTACACACAGAGACGAATACAGATACGCAAAGACACACATTATTGATTATAGATACACACACAGAATCTGATGCAGTAACACAGATACTAATACAGACATACAGAGACACATACCAATAACTGATGCACATGCGCACACAGATACACAGTCATCAATACAGGCATACTATACACACACTGACACACTGATGTTTATACAGACATGGAGAATCTGCCAGTATTTACTTTTTCGCGTGGTGACATTCTCAATATTTCACTTGCTGTGTGGTATGTGTCAATATTTCCGTTGCCCTGCAGGAAATCCTCTGCATCATCTCTGTGGCTTCCACATTTTTCTATGACAAGGCGACCAGATCTGAACACAATGTTCCATGATGAACCCTTCCGCTAATGAAACCAAACAGCCAGAAAAGCTCAACTCGCCACGTAAGCTGTTAAAGTACGTGTGCCAAATCTCAAAATTCACTCTTTAAGAATAAATAATATCAATTTATTCCTGAACTCTAAAAGTGAACATTGAACAACAACTATTCACAACTCTAAGCCCATCTTTCTCTGAACTGATTGGTATTTGTCTTCAACTTTATAAGAACATAATGTTCCAATCCGAGAAGTCCATATTAAAATTGCATCAAAACCACATAGCATTTGTCATCTCCAGTGTCCTCCTTCCTTAAGCTGAAGATATTGCTGGGTTGTCTTCTGAATTTTAGTTCAAGGATATTTCATTCAAACACGGTATCTTTGTCAGAGAGAGTTTTGCATGGCAGTCTCTCTGTAGATGGCAGTTACTCTCAGCCTAACTCGCGAACAGCCTGCCTCTTTTATGCCACTCAATATCTGATCCTCTCGTTGGTTGGATGCTGGCAAAACAATAAATTCAAACTCGATTGACTTTTGTATCCTGGGGCATAATTTAAAATGAATCGTTAAATTCGAATTGTTGTCAACCTGCAACCAAAACTCAAGGTATCTGTTTCACATTCAAGCGTTGCATGCTTTATATTTTCCAGCATACTCTGGGATCTGCTACCAAGACATACGACAGGTGCTTGCAAGCTCTCAGTGCGGAACAACATTCACTCTCTCTTAAAAGTTACTATACACAGCTTCAACTTCATAACAGTGGTTTAATCCGGGATTTATAGAGCTGTAGCATAATCTCACAACTCTGAAACTCAGTTCCCTAGCTTGTGAAAGCCAACATTATATATTTTCTTAACAATCACATCAACCTGGGTCAAGATAAGGGTGGTGTTGGAAAAGCACAGCAGGTCAGGCAGAATCCGAGGAGCGGGAAAACTGATATTTCGTCAGGAGCCCTACATCAGATGATGAAGAGCTCCTGCTTGAAACGTAGAATTTCCAGCACCACTTTAATCTTATCTCTGATCTCCAGCATCTGCAGTCCTCCCTTTTGCCGATTTGCCATGAACCTGGGTGGCAACTGTGAGGGATCTCTGTACATGTGCCCCAAGATCCCTCTGTTCCTCCACACTGCCAAAAATACTGCCTTTAACCCAATATTCTACATTCAAATTCGACCTTCCAAAGTGAATGATTTCACACTTTTCCAGGTTTAACTTGATCTGCTTCTCATCAGCTCAGTTCTGAATCCTGTCGATGCTCCATTGTAACCTGCAACATACCTCAACATTATCCAGAACTCCACCAACCTTTGTGTGTTCGGCAAACGTACTTCCATTTCCTCATCCACGCCATTAACAAGATTCGCAAAGTGCAGAGGTCCTCAAGCTGATCCTGCGGTAAACCATTGATCACAGAGCTCCAGACTGAATGTTTTCCATCTATTAGCACCCTCTGTCTTCTTTGGGCCATGAATTGTGTATCCAGACAACCAGATTTCCCTGCATCCCATGCCTCCTTACTTACTGAATGAGCCTACTGTGGGTAACTTTATCAAACGTATTGCTAAATTCCATATACACCACATCCATTGATCTACCTTCATAAATGTGCATTATCACATCCTCAATGATTCAAAAGGATTCGTGAGGCATGACCTGCCACTCACAAAGGCATACTGACTACCTCTATCAAACGATAGTTTTTCCACGCAATCATAAATCATGTCTCTCAGAATCCTTTCCAATACTTTACCAGTTCGTAAGACTGACTGGTCCATAATTCCCAAGATTATCCCTATCCCTTTGCTTGAACAAGGAAATCACTTTTGCCAACCTCTTTTCATCTGGCCTGACTGCAATGGACAGCGAGGATGCAAAGATCATTGCCAAATGCGCAGGAATCTCTTCTGCTGTTTACTGTAGCACACTTGCTTATATTCTGTTTGGCCAAGGAGAATTATCTATCCTTGTGCTTCTCAAGTTTTCGTCACGCTTTCCTGTTCTAGCCTGTTTCATGCTCTCCCCATAAACTTCAATGCCCCTCTCAGTAGTGAATACTGAAGCAAAGCAATCATTAAGGACCTCTTCTACTTCTTCCAACTCATGACGCAAATTCCCTCCAAAATCTGTGATGAGCCCTACCTTCACTCTGGCCGTTCTCTTGTTCCTGACATACGTGTAGAACGTCTTCGCTTTTACCTTCATCCTACCCATCAAGACTTTTTCATGCCTTTTTCTTGCTCTCCTGAGTTAATTCTTCAGTTCCTTCCTGGCTAACTTGTAACCCTCTAGAGGCCTGTCTGATCCTTGCCTCCTCAACCTTCAGTAAACTTCCTCCTTCCTTTTGACTAGATGTTTTACATCCCTTGGCACAATGGAGATATGAAGCTGTAAATGGAGGGGAGCTGCATATTCAACCACTTCCATCATGGGCTGCAAGTTTCCCCACACTGGGCAGTGATCTAACACAATGTTACTGAACAATGTACTAGGGTGATGGACACAGCTCTGCATGTTGGGAGGGTAACTGCTCCTGGTTTACAGATCAATGCACTGGGGTGATGTACACAGTCCTACATGCTGGGAGGTTAACTGGTCCTAGTTTACAGATCAATGCCCGAGGGTGGTGTACACAGTCCTACATGCTGGGAAAGTAACTGCTCCTGGTTTACAGTTCAATGCATTGGGATGGTGTACAGAGCTCTACATGCGGGGAGGGTAACTGCTCCTGGTTTACAGATCAATGCATATGGATGGTGTACAGAGCTCTACATGCCTGGAGGGTAACTGCTCCTGGTTTACAGATCAATACACTGTGATGGTGTGCACAGTCCTACATGCTTGTAGGGGAACTGCTCCAGGTTCACAGATCAATGTACTGGGTTGGTGTACACAGCTCTACCTGCTGGGAGGGTAACTGCTTCAGCTTTACAGAGCAATTCACTGTTATACACTGCACAGCTCCCCACGGACTGGTATGGTCCACACCGTCTGTACAGAGTACTGGGTTGTATTGAACAGTACACTAGCCTGGTCGGCACTGTGCTCCATGCTAAGCACATATCTCATCTGGATTATGGTGCCTGATTCTGTGTGACGGTTTGAGCATCTGATATAACTGACCATTTGAGCTTATCTCTCAGCATATTTATTTTATGTTGTTATTCTTGTTATTGGACGCTGCCTCCAGCACCTGATATCTCCACCTTGTCCTATTTTTCTGAGAAGAGCCACGTTTATTCAATTTGTCAGTCAAGTAATCATCCAATTATGACATGAATGTCCGTCCTTCTGTACCATAACCTAGCAGTTGGTGCTCATATCCCTGGATTCCCAGGGGCATCATTGTCAAGCTCAGAAACAATTTGCTAAATGTATGGCTTGAACTCTCCTGTATGTTCCAGCTGTGGGTCCCAATTGGCTCCTTAGTTTATCGAGACCTGGCATCGTGAAGCCGTGTTTGTTCAGACGTCTTCCTCCCATGGGGCATCTGGGACACCAGACACAATACTTATGGTTACACAAAGGCCCTGACCAAAATAGCCAATAAGTCCGCACCGACATGGTTCAAAAAGGGCCGCCACGTCCTATCAAAAAGTTCAATTTTCTGGTGCATGTTAATTGTAAAGAGGTCCAGGGGGATGTTCTCCATAACTAACCTACACCACCCCGAGACTCCTGGGGCATATTCCGACACCCACCTCATCAGAATGTTCTTTCTCGCACAAAATGAAAGAATACTAAACAATCTCTTCCCAAAGATAGGTGATTTGGCAAACCCAAGAGGCGGGACATCAGATCTGCCTTGACCTCGGTTCCCAAGACACCTTCCAAGACATTCGCTATAGGGCCCCAATACCTACGAAGTTTGTGGCATGACCATAAGCAATGAGTAAGCGTACCAACATCTGTTTTACATTTGGGCACATTGAGACCGCTCCTTTCTTAAATTTGGAAAGCCAGTCCGATGCCAAATAAACCCCATAGAGTACCTTCAGTTGCACAGCTTGCGTCCTATTGCAAATCGAAATCTTCCAGACATTCTTCCAAATACCTGCCCACTCCTCTGGTGAAGATATCCACTCCCAATTGCTGAACCAAACTTCCACACAGCTGTTCGATGTCCTTTGAGACAATACCTCCTATTAAATGCTAGAGAGTACTGACCAAGATAATGTACGTGGACTGAAGCACTCTCACCTCCATAGTCAACTTATGGGGACTAACCATTAATGTGGTCTTTTTCTATATAAAATCCCTACTCTCCTAGATAGCTCATATTTCTGGCTCAGCTGCACGAAATACATCATGACCTCCCCGTCAAATAAGTCTCACAAACAGGAAACTCCTCTGGACTCACAGAGCCAAAAGCCAGAATCCATCAATCCTACAATGGGAGTAAAAGGGGAAGTTTTTTTTTGTACATTGCCCTCACTTTGTTGCATCATTCTCCGTAATATGATTGTGTTAAGGACAAGTGGATTTCTGCAATGGTCCATAACAGTCCTCATCTTGTCCATGAATTCAGATTAATGAGGGGACATTTTGCCTGGGAGGCATAGATGTCCAACCACATTGACCGCAGGTCTTGGCAAATCAAATCAGCCAAATAGGCTAGGAGGGAACTCAATTGGTATTTCTTAAAGTGTGTAAAATCCAAATCCCTCAGCCCACGCGGAAGCTGCAATTGGGTGAGCTCCATAAGAGGCCGCCCGTGATGCTAAATGAAAGATCCAAGCCAACTGTAAAGCTCCTTAGAGGCTGCCTGGGCAGCATCAAAAGGTGCATTTGCATGGGATATAATGAACGAGGAAGTACCTTCATTTTGACCGGAGCAATGGTATCGGAAGATCCTGCCAATGCTGAAGGTCCTGCCTAAGTTCTTGAGCAACTGCAGGAAGTTAGCTTTATCTAATCGATTGAAGGTCGGAGCGATGAAAATGCCTAAATACAGGAAATCTCCTTCTGACCATCTGAAAGGAATCGGATTCCATCTCCAATATCGAGTACTCTAAAAAGACCTGAGACAGTATGGCCTCTGATTTCATAAAATTGATTTTATACCCCGAGAAAGATCCAAATAAATTAATCACTTGTATTAAATGCGGCATAGATATCATTGAGCTAGTTCGAAAGAGAAGAACGTCATCTGTGTAAAGGGTGATCTTATGCCATTCTGATTCTGCCTCCAGGGCAGTTATATTGTGGTCCCTCCGGATAGCCTCGGCCAACGGCACAATCACCCATGTAAATAGTAATGGTGAAAGGGGACACACTTGTCGGCTGCCTCAGCCATTGCTAAAATTGTCAGACCTTATACCATGAGTGAGATCCGCTGCTTTAGGGTCACTAAATAACACTGTCACCCACCTGACAAAGGCCACTCCAAGGCCAAATCATTCCACGACATAAAATAGGTATGGCCATTCCACCAAGACAAATGCTTTCTCTGCATCCACGACCAAGCCTGGAATCGACCCTTGCTTGCACACCTGAACCATATTAGCACTCTCCTAATATTATTAGACGACCTGTGACCCTTAATGAAACCTGTCTGATCCTATTTCACAATGAAGGGCAAGACCTTCTCCAGCTTCAACGCCAGCATTTTCACCAAAATATTAAAGTCCACATTTAATAGAGATATAGGCCTACATGAAGTAGCAGTCCTCTGGAGAATAAGATAAATATTTCTTTCTCTCAGCGAGAATGGGCGTCAGTCTTGGCTGTACGAACAATTGTACATATCCAACATTGGCCAAGCTAGCATGTCAATGAACTCCTTTTAAATCTAACTCTAAATTCCATCTGGGCTCGGTGCTTTACCACTCTGTAGCTGCCTCACCGCCTTCTCTTTCTCTTGGATTGTCAGACGGGCATTCAAAAGAGATGCCTGCTCTGAAATAACACCTGGTAGGTCCAGGATTCAAACAAAAGGTACCATCGTTGGCAATCTGTCCTCACAGCCCTCTGACTGGAACAAACCTGAAAAGAACTTCCTGAATGCTGCCTTAATCTTTCTGGGTTCGCAGATGATAGTGACAGCACACTTGCTAATGCATGTGATAGACTGGGGGCACTCTTCTTTCTGGCCAAGTATGCCAGATGTCGACCCGTATTATCACCATAATCAAATAACCTCTGTTTCGCAAATGAAATCGCCCTCTTTGCTGTCTGGGTAAAGGCAGCGTTCAGAGCAGCCCGGAGCATTGTAATCTGCAGCAACTTAGTTACAGATGGTCTGTCAAAATACGCTCTTTCAGCTGATGCGCTCCCTTCTACCGCTTCTCAGTCGCCGAGTAAGAAATAATCAAACCCCTTGCATCGGCCTTGAGAGTCTCCCAGAGCACCGTCGGATTTCTCGCAGTCCAAATTATTTTTTTTTTAAATTCCATGAAAAATATTAATAAACTAGCTGTCCTTCAGGAGGAAAGTATCTATGCACCAGGGCTGCGAACCTATCCCATCGCCAACATCCTTAACCTTAATTTACACTGCCACATGATCAGAAATGGCTATGTTCCCAATTCTACAAAACAGCACTGAATTCAAAAGGGCCAATGGGGCAAAAACATGTCAATCCTAATTTGGCAGTTGTGTGGGTTAGGAAAAAAGGTGAAGTACCTACCCTTATGGTGAACCATCTCCAAACATCCACCAAGCCCAGCTCCCTGTTTAGATCCACCAGCTGCCTGGATTGCAGGGAAATATCTGCAAGAACCCGAAACATGCTATCCACCTTGGAATCTATATGTCTGTTAAAGTTTCCCCCTATAATTATATGACGCGCCCCAAGGGACATCAACCTGGAGAACGCATCCGTAAAAAAAAATTAAGGGGTGTACCAGGGGCAAGATGGAGGACGGGAAAAAAAATTCTGGTTGTAAGACCGCTCCTTTTTTTGAGATATTTTAGGTACTGGAGGTGATTTACTCGAATTCCAGGAGCAACAATTACTGTTTATATGCTGTTGCATTGTTTTGGAACTTTAGGAAAATAAAGTCAAAGCAACAGTAGTTTTAAAAGGGAGAATGGCAGACAAAGGACGCACATTGTGAGGACAGCGCAGGAGAGAGAGAGAGAGAGAGAGAGAGAGAGAGAGAGAGAGAGAGAGAGAGAGAGAGAGAGAGAGAGAGAGAGAGAGAGAGAGAGAGAGAGAGAGAGAGAGAGAGAGAGAGAGAGAGAGAACCTGCACAGTTACTGCCTTTTTTATTTTTCAATTCATGTATCGCTGGACATCGGAGTGCGTCGGGGAAAATTAACACAGTGAATTTCATGACTAATCTTGGAGAAGCCTGTTTGGGCAGAGTTCACAAAACAGAATCAGATAAGTTAGTTGTTGTTTTAAGTTTGTCCAGTAGAAAACCTGCAGTACTGAGTAGTGGGATCTTTCTTTATTATATGTTTTTGGAGATAAGTCTCTTGATTAACCTTAAAATATAAGCCATAACTATTAATTTAACCTGGTGCAGTGTTTTGTAGAGGAATAAGACAGCATTATTTTCTAGGTCGGCAGATTGTGAAGGAACAAAAATGGCCTTTGCAATGATATGTACTTCTTGTCAGATGTGAGAGTTTAAAGAGAGTTGAAGGGTGAATAACGATTATATCTGCCATAAATGCTGTTGGATGCGAATCTTATCAGATCGAGTGGATCGGTTGGAGAGACCGATAGAAGAGATGAGGAATTTGCAACAACAACAAATTGATGAATGGCAGTTATAGGAAGGGGGAAAGTCTCAGATACAGTCACATGGACGGGTTAACTCCAGAAAGTGTAAGAGAGGTAGGCAACTGGGGCAGAAATCTTTTGTGGATGTAGCCATTTCAAAAAGGTATGCTGTTTTGGAAAATGTAGGAGGTGATGGATTCTCAGGGGAACGTAGCACGAACAGGCAAGTTTCTGGTATTGAGACTGGCTCTAATGCAACGAGGGGTACGTCGGCTTCCAAGAGATCAATTATGTTACAGAATTCTGTAGTTAGAGGTACAGTCAGACATTTCTGTGGCCAACAGAGAAAAAGCAGAATGGAGTGTTGTTTCCCTGGTGCCAGAATCAAGGATGTCTCAGAGATGGTGCAGAATGTTCTCACGGGGGAGAGAAGCCAGCAAGATGTCATTGTCCACATTGGAACCAACGATATAGGAAGGGAAAATGTTGAGAGTCTGAAGGGAGATTACAGAGAGTTAGACATAAATTTAAAAAGGAGTTCCTCAAGGGAAGTACTATCGGGATTACTCTCAGTGCCACGAACGACTGAGGGTAGGAATAGGAGGATAGAGCAGATGAATGCGTGGCTGAGGAGCTGGTGTATGGGAGAAAGATTCACATTTTTGGATAATTGGAATCTCTTTTGGGATAGAATTGACCAGTACAAGAAGGACGGATTGCATATAAATTGGAAGGGGACTAAGATACTGGCAGGGAAATTTGCTGGAACTGCTCGAGAGGATTTAAACTAGCAAGTGGGTGTGGAGGACCCAGTGAGATAGTGAGGAAAGGGATCAATCTGAGACGGGTACAGCTGAGAACAGAATTGAGTCAAACAGTCAGGACAGGCAGGGACAATGTAGGACTAATAAATTAAACTGCATTTATTCAATGCAAGGTGCCTAACGGAAAGCAGATGAACTCAGGGCATGTTTAGGAACATTGGACTGGGATGACATGGCAATTACAGAAACATGGCTCAGTGATAGGCAGGACTGGCAGCTTAATGTTCCAGGATGCAAATGCTACAGAAAGGATAGAAATGGAGGCCAAGAGAGGAGGGGGGGGGGTAGTATTTTTGATAAGGGATAGCAGTACAGCTGTGCTGAGGGAGGATATTCCTGGAAAAAATTACAGGGAAGTTATTTGGGTGGAACTGAGAAATAAGAAACAGATGATCACCTTATTGGGATTGTATAATAGACCCCCGAATAGTCAGAGGGAAATTGAGAAACAAACTTCCAAGGAGATCTCTGCTATCTCTAAGAATAGTAGGGTCGTTATGATTGGGGATTTTTAAGTTTTCGAACATTGACTGGTACTGCCATAGTGTTAAAGATTTTGATGGAGAGAAATTTCCTAAGTGCGTACAAGATAATGTTGAGATTCAATATGTGGATGTACCTACTAGAGAGGGTGCAAAACCTGACCTACTCTTTGGAAATAAGGCAGGGCAGGTGACTGAGGAATCAGTGGGGGAGCACTTTGGGGCCAGCGATTATAATTATATTCGTTTTAAAGTAGGGAATTAAAAAGATCGACCAGATCTAAAAATTGAAGTTCTAAATTGGAGAAAGGCCAATTTTGAAGGTATTCGGCAAGAACTTTCGAAAGCTGAGAGGGCAGATGTTCGCAGGAAAAGGGATGGCTGAAAGATGAGTAGCCTTCAGAAATGAGATAACAAGAATCCAAATAAAGTACATTCCTGTCAGGGTGTAAGGAAATGCTAGGAGGTTGAGGGAATGCTTTATGACTAAAGAAATTGAGGGTTTGGTTAAGAGAAAGAAGGAAGCGTATGTCAGGTATAGACAGGATAGATCGAGTGAATCCTTAGAAGAGTATAAAGGAAAAAGGAGTATAATAAAGAGGGAAATCAGGAGGCCAAAAGATTTCTTGAGATAGCTTTGGCAAATAGAATTAAGGAGAGTGCAAAGGGCTTTACAAATATGTCAAGGACAAAAGAGTAACTAGGGAGAGAATAGGGCCCCTCAAAGATCAGCAAGGCGGCCTTTGTGTGGAGCTGCAGAAAATGGGGGAGATACTAAATGAATATTTTGCATCAGTATTTACTAAGGAAAAGAATATGGAAGATATGGGCGGCATGGTTGCATAGTGCTTAGTATTGCTGCCGCACAGCTCCAGGATCCCAGGTTCGGTTCCAGCCTCGGGAAACTGTCTGTATGGAATTTGCACATTCTCCCCGTGTCTTTGTGGGTTTCCTCCGCGTACTCCGGTTTCCTCCCACAGTCCAAAGTTGTGCGGGTCAGGTGAATTGGCCATTCTAAATTTCCCATAGTGTTACGTGCATTAGTCAGAGGGAAATGGGTCTGGGTGGGTCACTATTCGGTTGATTGGCGTGGACTGGTTGGGCCGAATGGCCTGTTTCCACACTAGGGAATCTAAACTAATCATATCGACTGGAGGGAAATAGATGATGACATCTTGCAAAATGTCCAGATTACAGAGGAGGAAGTGCTGGATGTCTTGAAACGGGTAAAGGGAGATAGATTCCCAGGACCTGATCAGGTGTGCCCCAGATCTCTGTGGGAAGCGAGAGAAGTGATGACTGGGCCTCTTGCTGAGATATTCGTATCATCGATAGTCACAACTGAGGTGCCAGAAGACTGGAGGTTGGCAAACGTTGTGCCACCGTTTAAGAAGTTCGTTAAAGTCAAACCAGGGAACTATAGACCGGTGAGCCTGACCTCGGTGGTGGGCAAGTTTTTGGAGGGATCCTGAAGGACAGAACGTACATGTATTTGGAAAGAAGAAGGGCTCATGCCCGAAAGGTCGATTCTCCTGCTCCTTGGATGCTGCCTGACCTGCGGCGCCTTTCCAGCAACACATTTTCAGCTCTGATCTCCAGCATCTGCAGTCCTCACTTTCTCCTATGCATTTGGAAAGGCAAGGACTGATTAGGGATAGTCAGCATGGCTTCGTGCATGGGAAAGTATGTCTCACAAATTTGATAGAGGTTTTTGAAGAAGTAACAAAAAGGATTGATGAAGGGAGAGCAGTTGATGTGATCTATTTGGACTTCAGTAAGGCGTTCGACAAAGTTCCCCATGACAGACTGATTAGCAAAATTAGATCTCATAGAATACAGGGGGAACTAGACATTTCGATACAGAACTGGCTCAAAGGTGGTGGAGGGTTATCTTTCAGACTGGAGGCCTGTGACCAGTGGAGTGTCACAAGGATGGTGCTGTTTCCCCTACTGTTTGTCATTTACATAAATGATTTGGATGCGAGCATAAGAAGTACAGTTAGCAAGTTTGCAGATGACACCAAAATTGGAGGTGTAGTGGACAGCGAAGAGGGTTACTTCAGATTACAACAGGATCTTGACCAGAAGGGCCAATGGGCTGAGAAGTGGCAGATGGAGTTTAATTCAGATAAATGCGAAGAGCTGCATTTTGGGAAAGAAAATCTTAGCTGGACTTATACACTTAATGACAATGTCCTCTGGAGTGTTGCTGAACAAAGAGATCTTGGAGTGCAGGTTCATAGCTCCTTGAAAGTGTAGTCGCAGGTACACAGGATAGTGAAGAAGGCTTTTGGCATGCTTTCCTTTATTGGTCAGAGTATTGAGTACAGAAGTAGGGAGGTCATGTTGCAGCTGTACAGGACATTGGTTAGGCCACTGTTGGAATATTTCGTGCAATTCTGGTCACCTTCCTATCGGAAAGATGTTGTGAAACTTGAAAGGGTTCACAAAGTGCCAGGGTTAGAGGATTTGAGCTATAACGAGAGGCTGAACAGGCTGGGGCTGTTTCCCTGGAGTGTTGGAGGCTGAGGGAAGACCTTATAGATGTTTACAAAATTATGAGGGGCATGGAAAAGGTAAATGGGCAAAGTCTTTTTCATGGGGTCGGGGAGTCCAGAACTGGAGGGCATAGTTTTAGGGTGAGAGTGGAAAGATATAAAAGAGACCTGTGGGGCAACTTTTTCACGCAGAGGGTGGTACGTGTATGGAATGAGCTGCTCGAGGAAGCGGTGGACGCTGGTACAATTGCAACATTTAAGAGGCATTTGGATGGGGATATGAATAGGAAGGTTTTGGAGGGATATGAACCGGCTGCTGGCAGGTGGGATATCGGGTCGGCATAGACGGGTTAGACTGAAGGGTCTGTTTCCATGTTGTACATCTCTGTGACACTTTGACTCTCTCCCATGTTCCTCTCTATGTATTAAAGCTTTAAGGATCAGAAACAGCTGATATTCGTCCTGAATTTGTTCAAACCACTGATATAGAAGGTTCTTCTGAATGAGAAAAGCTACTCCTCTCCATCTTGAATTAAAGAATGAAAATAACACCCAGACAAACACTCTCTTCTGTAACTTTAAAGGTTCCTTATCCATTAGATGTTTTTTTCTGGCACCAAGGTTACATCGACACTTTCCTTTCTAAGGCCTGAAAGCATAAATGGGTGAATGACTCCCCTTAACATTCCAGGTGCACCATTTAAACGACTGGTTAGCCATCGCCATTTGAAACAGTCCGTGGCCCCCTGTAAGGAAGGACCCCTTTTATTGCACACCGAGCAAAAGTGGTAAACAGTTCATATAAACTTGAAAATACAACTGCAAAAACTACCAACTCAAAACTCCAAACAACTCCTTGTACAATGAACCAACATATAACACAAATAAGAGGAGATTTTCCCCCCTTCCCTATAGGGAGCGCTCATACTACCCACTAATCCCCCTTGGTTCCAATTAAGCTGAAGCTGCTCCCCAAACCCAGACAAAACAAACTTTAAAAAGTTACATGTGACCTACAACAAGAAAAATAAAAGTGGGCACTCAACCCGTCCAATCCGTATCCAAGGCAGTCCTGGTGAAAACAAATGCAACCACCACCAACCCGCCCCACCCCCCCCCCACCCCAACGAACACTGCTCCAATTCCGTACTAAGAGAGTGAAACGAAAAGGAAATGATAAATAAAAAAAACAAAGGATAATGGGAGGGGAGGAACAAAGGAGAAAAGAGAGAAAGAGAAATGAATGGGACCCCCACATATTATTAAAAAAAAACAAAACCAGGTAAACGAGGCAAACCACAGATGAATCAAAGAGAACATGATTGTCCACATTATTTGATCCAGCGAATCTATCTTAAGGTGTCCATGAAGTCGTTTGCATTTTCTAGTTAGTCAAAATTAAACACGGACTCTCCGTGGTTGAAACGTAATATTGTCGGTTGACTTACAGTATACTGAATATTCAATCCCTTCAGCCTCCTTTTTACCCTATCAAAAGCCTGCCTCTTGTGGAACATGGCCATATAAAGGTCCTGGAAAAACATAATTCGTTATCCTTTGGATATCAGAGCCAGTGCTGGAGTTGTACAAGGACTGGGCGGGGGTGCTGGTCTGACCCGGGCTTGCGCAGTGCGACCTGGTGGGCCTGCTCGACCTGCACCCAGCCCGCCTCGAATTCCAGCTTCAAAAACTACCGAATCCGTTGCTCCAAATACTGTCGGGCTGGCGGAACGGAAAGAAGAAGGCAGATATTCTTAAGATGGCCTCGATTTTCGAAGTCGACCAGCTCCTCCACGCCCGGTAGCCGCTATCCCAAGGCCTGGACGCGACCTGCTGAGGATTCCACTGCAGTTTCAGAGGACACAGACCGCTGCTCCACCTCCATGACATGTGCCTGAGACGCTGCATCTCCTACTCATGCTTCTGATCATGTCCGAGATCGGTTCCAGCCTGGTATGGGTCTTCTCCATCTCTGAATCAACCTTCTCTCGGAGTTTTACATACTCCATGACCAAGCTCTGCTCTCATGTTCAGTCCCCAGGCGGGTTCGCAGAGGTCGACGCCACGGCCGCGGGGGTATCCGTTGCTGCAGGCCAGTGCCTGCTAGTTGCGATCCATGTGGTCCTTTCCCTTAGTAATTTTCCTTACTCACTTCAACTGATATACAGCAATACATGGGATCAGTAGTTTTTACCACAACGGGTAAGAAAGAGAAGGTGAATGCACCACTCTGTCTGATTTCTGGTGTAGAGCTGAGCAGGGCAAACCTACTGGTTCGCCAATATCTTGGATCTCCCTCAAAAAGAAATCACCTTTAATGACTTTTTAAAAAAAATGGTTTGAAGCTGTTTCATGTAGACAGAGGCAATGGAAAACCAGAAGATGTGATATAGTTAGATATTCAGGTTTAAGAGCTCAGACAGTGAGTAGTAAATAATATTAAACAAAAGCGGTTTAGGAGGGACATTTGGAAATGGAAAGGTGAAATTGAAGTTGGCCTTAATTTAAAGGGAATGGAAACATAGAAGTACAGATGTTCTGCACAGGATGCATGGAGTGCGGATGAGATTATACCCATGTTCTGTGCTGTTTCAAAGAATGAGAGGTGATCTCAGGGAAACTTAGAAAATTCACATACAGGAGACTTACGAATACAGGTCCTTGAAGAAGTGCAGAAGGCAAAGTTAGGGAGAATCCCAAGGTTCTCTACAGAAAACATCAAGTAGAACAGAATAACCAGGGAACATGTTGAGCCAATTAGAAACCAAGGGGGCAATCAGTATTTGAAGCTGTAGAACAGTGATGGATTATTACATGAGTGCTTCGTATCTGTTATACCTGGGAGACGGAGGATCTAGGTACAGAATTCGATAAGATGCATTGTGAGCTCTCAACTAAGATGCAAGTTGGAATGATGTAAAGTCTACATGAGTTGTAACACAGGATAATGTTTCAGACAAGAGAGAAAATGATCTGACCAAATGTTTAAGTCAAATCTGACCACAAGGGAGGTTCCACATTACAGAAAATATGGTGGAGATAGGCCAGTGTCTTTTGGTTTATCACAGGAAGCAGTGCAGTGTATTTTATTATTTGTGTTATTCATAAATGATGTAGATGTGAATGTGGAGGGTTCGTGTGAGGGGAGATTTGGGGCATGTGGTAGGTAAGTTTGTGTTTGACACAAAGATTAGTCAGGTGGTGTTCAGTTAGGAGGGAGGCCTTATTCAACAGGAAGATACAGATGGAATGGTCAGATGGGCAGATCAATGGCAGATGGAATGTAACCCTGATAAATATGAAGTGATGCACTTTGGAAGAAGGAGCCAGATAGGGGAATACTCAATGAATGGCAGCACACTAGGAAGCTCAGAGGGTACTTCTCCACACATTTCTGAATGTGATTGGAGCGGGTAATAAGCTAGTAAAGAAAGTACATGGGACTGTAGGCATTTTGTTTATTCATCGAGGCGTACATAATTTGATCTAAACACGCCATACGTTAGGCCATAGATAGAATGCTGTGTGCAGTTCTGGCAGCTACATTACAGTAGGAACGTGATTGCACTGGAGGGGGTACAGTGGAGATTCACCAGGACGTTCCCTGGGATGGAGCTTATCAGGGATGAAGAGAAATTGGATAAGCTCGGGTTGTTTATTTTGGAGCAGATAGGGCTGAAGGGGACGTGATTCAGAAGGATAATATTCCAAGGGACATGGATAAGGTGATCAGACAGTAGCTGTTCCTTTTATTCAAAAGGCCGAGAACAAGGGATAAGACATTTAATGAGTAGGCTTTGAAGTTTAGAGAGAATTTGACAATTGTTTTTCACCCAGAGAGTGTTGTGGTCTGGAATGCCCTCCCTGAGGGGGGTGTTGTCGTGGGTCACCTCACAACAGTTAAGAAATACATGGACCAGCATCAGACTCTCATAACATTCCCGGCTACAGGCTGCATGTAGGAATGTGGGAATAATATATATCGTGCTGTACTTCTGATGTGCAGAATATCTCCTTCTCTGATTGGATGATTGTGGAAGGGTAGTCATTGAGCAGCGCATGGCAGAAATTGCTGGGTTCTGAAAACACGTATTAATAAAGGTTATACAACTCAACTACAATAGCTTCTAAAAGTATATTATTGTGAAAGTAAACGAAAAATAGCAGCTTATTACAATCTGAAACCAGAGAATGGAGAATGGAAATCAGGGAAATGGCAGAACTGTGAAGCAAGTACTTCAATTCTGCCTTCACAGATAAAAATATCAACAAAACAAAAAAAAACCTTCCCAGCTCGACTAGGAAACCCAAGTCAGGTGAAAAAAAAGAATGAAATTACTCAATACATGGTTTTGTAGGAAATATTGGGACTGAAAGTAATGAACAGAGACAACGTCTGCATAAATTTATGAAATGGGAATCATATTTGAGATACTGGCTGGTAAGTTAATTATGGTGAAGCAATGGACGTAATGAATTTGAATTTTTGGAAAGTTTTTCGGTAAAGTCTCAAAACTAGTGTGCAGCATCACATCTGATCGAACTAGGGCTAACATATAGACATGGCATAGCTGGCAGGAAACAATGAGTGGAATATTTTGATATCGATTTTGAGTTTAATCTCAGGTGTATTTTACAGGGTAAATGCAAGGCATTTCTGCATCAAACTGGCATCGTTTGAAATAATTTGAATACTGAATATTGAAAAGAAAGGTATAGCTGGAAGAAAGTCCATGGGTCCTGAGTCAGCTCCTCACTATCGGTGACGCCTGCACCCACCATCACTGGACACCAGCTTCATCACCATCTGCACCAGAGTCCACCAACATCGAAATTGTTGATCCTCAGGTGCCATCTTTGCCGCTGGGTCAATACTCTTCCATCACTGCCTCGTCGCCCCCAGTGCTAGACGCTCCAATGTCAGAGACATGTCTCTTACTGTTGTGCCCACTTCATCGAGTTGCCGTGATGTCCTTCCAACGTCTACTTCATCAGCACCAACGCACCGACCAACCAACAACGAAGTTCCCGATCCTCTGGCATCACCTATTGCTACTGGGCCTACATCACACACGTTGCCACTGCTGATATAGCAGTCGCCAATTCCAGGTTCTGTGCTTGTTCCGGAAAAGTAAGCAGGGACACACTCTCCTCTGCACGGGGCCCAGCTCAAGGTCCATGTACTGTGCTCCACTTGAGACCTCTCGACTGCCATGCCCTGAGTCCATTCAAAGTTTGCATGTTTGGGATCTCGTTGCTGCTGATGCTGTCCAAGCTACAAGGTCAGTAATTTACAGAGAGAAAAGAGAGTGGGAGAAAATAAGGGAAAAAAAGCAAGTCAGAGAGTACAAGCTCCAGCAAAGGAGACCTTGAACCAGACACACCGGAATAAAAGGACCCTTTTCTTGGAGATGAAGCCTCATGGTGTATCACAGGTATAGGGGATTGGGTCCCAGCTATTCCTTGAGGAGAAAATGAGGTCTGCAGATGCTGGAGATCAGAGCTGGAAATGTGTTGCTGGAAAAGCGCAGCAGGTCAGGCAGCATCCAGGGAACAGGAGAATCGACGTTTCGGGCATAAGCCCTTCTTCAGGAATGGGGAAAGTTTGTTCAGCAGGCTAAGATAAAAGGTAGGGAGGAGGGACTAGGGGGAGGGGCGTCGGAAATGTGATAGGTGGAAAGAGGTCAAGGTGAGGGTGATAGGTCAGACTGGGGTGGGGGCGGAGAGGTCGGGAAGAAGATTGCAGGTTAGGAAGGCGGTGCTGAATTCGAAGGATTTGACTGAGACAGGGTGGGGGGAGGGGAAATGAGGAAACTGGTGAAATCCGAGTTCATCCCTTGTGGTTGGAGGGTTCCTAGGCGCAAGATGAGGCGTTCTTCCTCCAACCGTCGTTTTGTTGTGGTCTGACGATGGAGGAGTCCAAAGACCTGCATATCCTTGGTGGAGTGGGAGGGGGAATTGAAATGTTGAGCTACAGGGTGGTTGGGTTGGTTGGTCCGAGTGTCCCAGAGGTATTCTCTGAAGCGCTCCGCAAGTAGCCGGCCTGTCTCCCCAATATAGAGGAGGCCACATCGGGTGCAGAGGATGCAATAGATGATGTGTGTGGAGGTGCAGGTGAATCTGTGGCGGATATGGAAGTTTCCTTTGGGGCTTTGGAGGGAGGTGACGGGGGAGGTGTGGGCGCAATTCTTGCACCTCCTGCGGTTGCAGGGGAAGGTGCCGGGAGTGGAGGTTGGGTTGGTGGGGGGTGTGGATCAGACGAGGGAGTCACGGAGGGAGTGGTCTTTACGGAATGCTGATAGGGGAGGGGAGGGAAATATATCCTTGGTGGTGGGGCCCGTTTGGAGTTAGCGGAAATGACGGCGGATGATGCGCTGTACGTGGAGATTGGTCGGTTGGTAGGTGAGGACCAGTGGGGTTCTGTCCTGGTGGCAGTTGGAGGGGCGGGGCTCAAGGGGGAGGAGCGGGAAGTCGAAGAGATGCGGTGGAGGGCATCGTCGACCACTTCGGGGGGGAAATTGCGGTCCTTGAAGAAGGAGGCCATCTGGGTTGCGCGTTTTTGGAACTGGTCCTCCTGGGAGCATATGCGGCGGAGTCGAAGGAATTGGGAGAATGGGATGGCGTTTTTACAGGGGGCAGGATGGGAGGAGGTGTAGTTCAGGTAGCTGTGGGAGTCGGTCGGTTTGTAGTAGATGTCCGTGTTGATTCGGTATCCTGAGATAGAAATAGAAAGGTCGAGGAAGGGGAGGGAGGAATCTGAGACTGTCCAGGTGATTTGAGGTCGGGGTGGAAGGTGTTGGTGAAGTGGATGAACTGTTCAACCTCCTCGTGGGAGCACGAGGCGGCGCCGATACAGTCATCTATGTGGCAGAGGAAAAGGTGGGGGGTGGAGCCAGTGTAGTTGCGGAAGATGGATTTTTCCACATATCCTACAAAGAGGCAGGCATAGCTGGGGCACATGCGGGTGCCCATGGCTACTCCTTTCGTTTGGAGGAAGTGGGAGGATTGGAAGGATTCTCTTTACCACCCGACCAATCTCCACGTACAGCGCATCATCCGCCGTCATTTCCGTTACCTCCAAACGGGCCCCACCACCAAGGATATATTTCCCTCCCCTCCCCTATCAGCATTCCGTAAAGACCACTCCCTCCGTGACTCCCTCGTCAGATCCACACCCCCCACCAACCCAACCTCCACTCCCGGCACCTTCCCCTGCAACCGCAGGAGGTGCAAGAATTGCGCCCACACCTCCCCCGTCACCTCCCTCCAAAGCCCCAAAGGAAACTTCCATATCCGCCACAGATTCACCTGCACCTCCACACACATCATCTATTGCATCCTCTGCACCCGATGTGGCCTCCTCTATATTGGGGAGACAGGCCGGCTACTTGCGGAGCGCTTCAGAGAACACCTCTGGGACACTCGGACCAACCAACCCAACCACCCTGTAGCTCAACATTTCAATCCCCCCTCCCACTCCACCAAGGATATGCAGGTCTTTGGACTCCTCCATCGTCAGACCACACCAAAACGACGGTTGGAGGAAGAACGCCTCATCTTGCGCCTCGGAACCCTCCAACCACAAGGGATGAATTCGGATTTCACCAGTTTCCTCATTTCCCCTCCCCCCACCCTGTCTCAGTCAAATCCATCGAATTCAGCACTGCCTTCCTAACCTGCAATCTTCTTCCCGACCTCTCCTCCCCCACCTCAGTCTGACCTATCACCCTCACCTTGACCTCTTTCCACCTATCACATTTCCGACGCCCCTCCCCCTAGTCCCTCCTCCCTACCTTTTATCTTAGCCTGCTGGACAAACTTTCCCCATTCCTGAAGAAGGGCTTATGCCCGAAACGTCGATTCTCCTGTTCCCTGGATGCTGCCTGACCTGCTGCGCTTTTCCAGCAACACATTTTCAGCTCCCAGCTATTCTTAACACACATGCAATATTTTATGAGGGAAACAAATGCAATATTTCCTAGCCTACTGACAGCACTAAACCATGTTGGATTGTCAGTGGGTGAGGAGGATGTCGAAAAGCACTAAATTGATTGAGCTTAGTGGAGTGAATGCTTGGCAGATGCAGATCAGTATGGATAGATGTGACGTTGTGCACTTCGTTGGATAAATAGAACAGCAGCCGACCATTTGAAAAGGGATTGGTTCAAAAATTTTGATCTATAAAGGGACTTATGCTCCTTTATTTCTTTCCCTCTGCGCAGCCCTCTGAGGTCCATGCAGGGCAGTGAGTTCTGAATTCAGAAGTCAATACTGGGAATGGCATTGGCACGCTGACCAGTGTATATAGACCCAGCAAGTCGGGAGCTGTAACATTGAAAATGATCTGGATCTCCCTGTCCACCAGTCACTGAAAGCAATACTGCAGGGACAGTAAGCAGTAAGATAAATAATGTGTTGACCTTCGTTTCAGGGGGATTTGAGTCCAGGAGTAAGGTTGTCTTACTGCAGCTGCACAGGGCCTTGGTGAGACCCCATCTCGAACATTGTTTCGTATTGTGTGCAGTTTTGGTTTCCTTCTCTAATAAAGGACAAAGCTGATATTGAGGGAGAGCATTGAAGGATGACCAGACTGATCTCTGGGATGACAGGCTTGTTATGGGAGCAGAGCTTGACGCGACCGGGCCTGTATTCCTTGGTGTTTCGGAAAGTGCGCGGAGATCTCAGTGAAATATATAAGTCTCTGACAGGGTGAGACAGATTGGAAGCACGGATGATAATTCCCCTGGCTGAGATGTATAAAACCACAGGCCACAGTATCAGGTGCAGACTGGCCACACTGCATTGAGGTGAGAATAAAAGTCTCCACTCAGAGACTGGTGAACCTAGGGAATTCACTCCCAGATCAGGCTGTGGAAACCAAGCCACTGATTATACACAATGATTTATAGACAGTAAAAGAGTGGCGATAACAGGCGTATGGTGTGCAGATAAAGGATCAGCTGTTATTGTATTGAATGGGGTAGAAGACTGTACTACTGTCGTTCCTATTTTATATTTTTCCGATGTTTAATCACGTTGCGGGATGTGAATATTGTTTGGGAAAACTGCATTGAGGAGTTTTCCTCCATGAGCTGGAATGGGGGAAGGCTCAGTGTGTTGATTAACCTACTCATTTTCTGATGTTTCTGTGCAGTCTGTGGAAAAGCTCTGTCAATGTTGTCAGAAGCTTTCAAATGTTCAGAAGGAGGTCTCTGCAGGGACAAGAGGGCAAGAGAATGTTTCCCATTCCCTTTTCTGATACTAATGCTGATGCCGATTGTTCTGTCCAGGTTTATCCTTTAAGACCTCAGTGCAGTTTGATGCTATTGAGTGTCTTCAATTTAGAGACCATTGAAGAGCGTATCACATGTCTGTTTGTTCGGAGTCAGTTTTAGACCAGACCAGGAAAGCACGCGAGATTCTCTTCCTCAAAGTACATTGGGAAGGAAATTGGTGTTTACAAATTGGCTTCAAGGTCACTACCACTGACCAGAATTTACAACTCGATTTGTTATTAATTGTTTTTAACTTCCACCAGATGCCAGAGCGTTGGCCTCGTCTGGATTAGTAATCAAGTGACATTTCCACAACTCCATCATCTTCACATGGGGACCTATCAGAAACCACACTGAGCAGGTCATTTCTGTGCTGCTTGACAGATGTGTCGGAAATGACTCCCTTTGATTTGAATATCGTGATGGGACAGAAGGGGTAGTAATTAGACAGATTGTAATTATTCCCCACTAAGGGGACTGGACATAGCTGACTGATTTTCCACATTGCCAGGGAGATGACAGAGTTGGATCTGGAATGAAACAGCTTCCCCAGGGACACGGCTTGTTGTGCAGCACAAGTCTCAGTCCTATTGCAGGAATGGTGTCAGGGCCCATTGCCTTTGTTTTATCTGTTGTCTTCAGCAGTTTCTTCATGTCACGTTTCGCGAATCGAATCGGTTAAAGACAGGCATCTGTGATTCTGCGGGTATCATAGTGAGGATGAGGTGGATTATCAACACCACGCTTCTGGCGGCTGAGGATGGTGTAGATACTACATCCTTGTCTTTTGCACAGATGTACACGGCTGTTCCGTTATTTTGCATGGGGATATTCAGGATTCCTCTCCGCCAGTAAGTTGTTTAATGTTCCATTGACATTTATCCCTGGATATGGCAGTACTGCAGAGGTTAGATCTGATCTGATTGAATTGAGATCAATTTTCCCTCTCGAACAGATGTTAGTTCCGCTGTTTGGAATGTAACCAATCCAGTGCGATAGCTTTAAAGAGTTATCATCAAGTTTAGGTACACATGGCTCTGACTCTGGCATGTTCACGCACACTCGTCAATTAACTATGGATTGGCTTGATGGTAATACTAGACTGAGGGATTGTCCTGGGGAAAATGTTACAGACTATGATTGGAAAAAATTCTGCTTCTGCTGCTGCTGTGGTTTTTCAGCATCACATGTTAGCCCAGTTTTATCTGTAATATCTGCGATTCAATTCTTCCAGTGACCCTTCTACAAAGCTCCCTGTCTGTTTAGAAATGTTTGCATTTTCATGTCTAGTATCCATAATTATTTGCTGAGTTGAACATTTGTGCTGTTCCTATTCATTTCTGGAGAAATTCCGCAGGTCTGGCAGCATCTGCAGAGACAGAGAAAAAGAGTTAGCGTTTCACGTCCAGTGTGGTGCTTCTTCAGAAATGAAAATGATTGGAAAATGAGCTTTTGATTCCTTGCCAGAGGTGCGGGATGCATGCCAGGGAAAAGAGGGTGTGGCAACAGATAAACTGACCTTTAGCAGTGGTGAACGAGAAGGTGATGAAAAACGGGTGTAAATTAAGATATGAATGGGGAAAGAGGTTCCTTCTCTTGAGTGCAAGATAAAGAAGACATAACCATTCAAGGTCAGAGGGATGCCAAGAGGGTGACTGTTAACTATGTGGTATTATGTACATCTGGCCAGAAGTAAGTTTTCACTGTAGAGATCATCACCCTCTTTCGAAAAAGGAATTCAGGTGTGTGACTGCTGATTGGCACTAGTAAACGTTTCATGCTGCCTTAGCATTGTAACATGGAGAAAAGCAAATCACAGTATGAAATTTGGACTGTGTGTTGTTTACCAGTCACTTTTAGTATTGTTTCAAATTTGCGATGTCTATTTTTAAATACTTAATCTTGAAGTTAGTATCAGATGGAGTGTAGGAGATTGATGTATGACATTACGGAAATTAGAAAATCATGGGAGGCATGGATAGGGTGAATAGCCAAAGTCTTTTCCACAGGATGGGGGAGTTCAAACATAGAAGGCATAGCGTTAAGGTGAAACGGGTACTATTTAAAAGGGACGAAGGAGCAATGTTTTTGCACAAAGGGTGGTGAGGGCATGGAATGAGCTGCCAGAGGAAGAGTGGCAGCTGCATGTACAGCCGTAACATTGAAAAGACATTTGGACAAACATATGAATGGGAAACATTTAGAGGCATGTGGGCCAAATGCAAGAAGATGCGATTAATTTAGTTTGAAAACTTGACCAGCATGGACATTTAGAAAAGCTTCACGCAGAGTTAGTGTGGTTCAGTGAACGGGAAATTATATTTTGCCCTTTAAGTTTCTCGAGATCTCTGAGAACCTAACAAACGGAATTGATAAAGGGGATCTGGTAGACACGATTCTTTCCAGAGATTTTCCGCAAGGTATCACAAAATAAAGCTTGTTACACAATACAGAAGCTCATAGTCTAACGGATAATGTATTAGCATGGGATGACGATTGGTTAACACATAGAAATCGGAGAGTCAAGATCAATGGATCATTATGACAAAAGTGTATCTCCTGGAGTACCACAGATATGAGTCGATGGCATCAGTTATTTACAATCTATACTGATAGCCTGAAGGAGGAAATCACAGAGAGCACAATACTATTTCATTGCGGGACGCGTTATTTTGAACTTTGTTAAGATTAGATTAGATTAGATTAGATTACAGTGTAGAAACAGGCCCTTCGGCCCAACAAGTCCACACCGACCCGCCGAAGCGAAATCCACCCATACCCCTACATTTACCCCTTACCTAACACTACGGGCAATTTAGTGTGGCCAATTCACCTGACCCTGCACATCTTTGTGATGTGGGAGGAAACCGGAGCACCCGGAGGAAACCCACGCAGACAGGGGGAGAACGTGCAAACTCCACACAGTCCGTCGCCTGAGGCGGGAATTGAACCCGGGTCTCTGGCGCTGTGAGGCAGCAGTGCTAACCACTGTGCCATCGTGCCGCCCACTGCCACCGTGCCGCCCACATCAACATCAAATCACCACCTCTTTTCAGATTAAAAAAAAGATACAGTAATTAGGAATAGACAGACGTCAATCCGCACTCCAAACCTGTCCCACATTCCCAATGTCTCTTTCCGATTAAGTACTTATCAAACACAGCCTCTGCTGCTGTCTCAGGAAGAGAATGCCTGAATGTGTAACACCACACTAGAATTAGAAAAGGAGCTGAATTAGGCCATTCGACCCATTGAGTCTGATATGCCGTACAATAATTTTTTCTATGTTCCTCAACCTCATTCTTCTGCCTTTTGCCTAGAATCTTTGACCCCCTTATGAATCAAAAACATATCTATTTGTGTCTTAATGAGACGAGTGTCTGTATGCGTGTGTGTGCCCATCTGCTTGTTAAATGAGTATTTGTTTGCCTACGTCTGTCTGTGTATCAGCCTGCATATTTCTACCTGTGTTTGTTTCTATTGAGTGTGACTGCATATGTCTTTGTGTGCTTCTATGTGTGTGTATGCTTGTCTCCTTGTACATATTGTACATGTTAGTATATTGGGGTATTTACCAATATCTCTATGTAATTCTACGCGTGCATTTCTGTGCAGTGAGTTATCTTTGTTTTTGAGAGTGAGAGAGCTGACGCTGGAACTGCTAGCGGGTTTAAAGTGGGAATTGCCCTTCA
The DNA here is from genome assembly GCF_037043375.1 of Chiloscyllium plagiosum. Lineage (NCBI taxonomy): Eukaryota > Metazoa > Chordata > Chondrichthyes > Orectolobiformes > Hemiscylliidae > Chiloscyllium > Chiloscyllium plagiosum. Next base: position 492,851 of record NW_028270188.1, on the reverse strand, counting down.
CGGATCATTGTTCCTTACTTGGTTGATGGGACGTGGATGTTTCAGAATCTCCACACAAGTCGTCCCACCAATGTCCTCCCCACACGGCGTAGGGAGGGGGGAAGGGAACAGATATCAGGCACCCCATCACCTGGGTTGGCCTTTTTCTGTCTTATTCCAGGCTGTTTCTCCTGTAATGTGAGAGAGGGAGGGTGTGAGCGTGGGAGTGGGTGGCTCTGCTGTCAGTGCTGGTCCAGGTGGAGTGACATGGTGAAGTCTCCTGAGTGAGTCAGTGCACAGTGATGTATTCATTCGTGTTATTAGTGCGGAGGCTACTGCATAAGTGACAGAGAAAGTGAGGGAAGGAAGTTGCTGAATTCAATAGTGAGAGTGTTAATGCCTGAGCCTTATTTGGAGACAGAGCTTGAGCCTTGTTCGGGAGTAAGTGCTATAATTGGTATAGAGTGAGTGTGAGGAAGCCGACAAAATACAGTGACACTTATCCTGGCAGAGCGGGGAAGATTGTTAATGCTTGTCCTGTATTGTTGGACATTTATTCATATCATCCCAGCGTCGAGGTGAGCCTCCCCGAATGTCTTATCCATGTCTATCAATAGTCATGACACAGACCATGTCCCTCAGCTTTCACAGAATCTGTTTAAATAGAGATTATAAATAGCAAGGAGAAGATAAAATTGGTGTTTTATATATCTAAACCAAAACGGTAGCAGAAAATCTGAACATCATGTGCTTTGGAAATTGCACATGCAAGTATTGTGAATACTGCAGTCTTATTGGATGGTCTCAAGTTGTATCTAAACTGCGTTAACTAAGTGACTGCTTATGCTGTGAAACATAAATTCCATGAGGTGGGTTGAAGTGTATGTTGTGAACCAAGCTAGAGAGCAGGTTATTTCGAAGTTGGTGTTGCGTGGTAAGAAGGACTAATTACTAACATTACTCTGAAGCAGCTTTTGAGGACTAGTGACGTTAATAAGGTGCATTTACATGCGTCCGCATGCAATATCAAATGTGTGAACATTCTGATCAAACATCATGGAAGCCTGGAGGGGAGATGGTCAAGTTCGCTCCAGTAAATTGGGAAAGTACAATACAACATTCAGTGGGAGAAAAGCAATGGTTGTTCGAGTCATAGCGTCCTAGAGCACGGACACAGGTCCTTCAGCTCAAAGTGGTCCATTCTGAACAAAATGTCCATTCACACAAACCCATTTCCCTGCCATTGCCCTGTATCCTTCTAATTTTATCCTATCCATGCAATAGACCAAATGCATTTTAAATGTTATTAATGCATCCACCTCAACCAAATCCCTGGCAGCTCATTCCATATTCATAACATGATGTGTGTAAAGATCATTGCTCGTCACTTTCCCTTTTATTCTTATCCCCTGACCTTAAACTGATGCCCTCTCGTCCGTGAGTGCTGTCCATCTTTGAGAAAGGACTGGGTGCATTCACTCTACCCATACCTCCTGTGATCTTTCAAGCGTCCATAAGACCCCTCTCGGTCTCATATACTCTAAAGTAAGAAGTCCTAGCTTGTCCAACCTCTCCCTAAACCTTACACCATTAAGCCGTTGGCAACATCCTTGTAAATTTCTTCTGCACTCTTTCCAGTTTAATAACATCCGTCCTATAGCAAAGTGAACAATGCTGACCATGACGATTCAAATAATGCCTCACCAGCTTCATGTATAACTGCGACCTAATTCCTCAACTTCGACAGTCAGTGCTCTGTCTACCTCTGAATCAACTTTCCGAGCCCCGTGCACCTGAACTCCAAGGTCCCTCTGCTCCACTACACTCCTTAAGGCCCAATCATTCACCATGAAACTCCAACCTTGACTCGACTTTCTAAAATGCAAGAACTTACACCGATCTGTATTAAAATGCAATTTCCATTTCTCAGTCCACTTCTCCAGCTGATCATGGTACTGCTGAAATTTCTGAAATTCCTGATAACCTTCCTCAGTCTCCATGATGCTGCATATTTTAGTGTCGTCATCAAACTTTTAATTCATGCCTGTGCATTATCATCTAGATCATAGATGTATGTAATAGGCAAATTATATATATATATATATATATATATATATATATATATATAACATATTACATACATCTATGATGTGGATGAGAGTTTGTGTATATATATATATATATATATATAAAATGTTCCCAGCACCGATCCCTGAGGTATTCCACTATTCACGGGTCTCCAGTCCGACAAGCATCCTTCCTACATTACCCTCTGCTTCCTACCACCAATCCAATTGTGTGTCTAATTTACCAGCTCCCCCTTGAATCCAGGCGATCAAACATTCTAGAGTAGCTGATGTTCTGCAACTTTATCAAAGGCCTTACTGAAAACTATTTAGACTATGTATACCAATCTGCCCTCATCACTGTTCCTTGTCACTTCATGAAAGCACTGTAACAAGTTTGAGAGCCATGATCTCTCATGCACAAAGCCATGCTGACTACTGCTAATCAAACCCTGTCTTTCAAGTGCATGTACAGAGGAACCACGATTGTCCAAAAATCAATTATCCGAAATTTGGATTATCCGAAGGGGACCTCAAGGTCCCGATAGAAACATTGTCTTTCAACCCTGGATGCGTCTTTTGTTTGTAGGTACAATTATTTTAAAAAAAAACCTTGTCTTACGAAAATGGTGTGGATGGGGTTTGGATGATGGGTGGGGACGGTTGAGTGTGCGGGGTTAGAGGACCAATGTTGATGTTGCAGGGTTAGGAACGGTCAAGGGCAGACGGGTGTAGCGTTGGACGCGGTTGTGGGCTGGTGGGGGTTGGGTTGGGATGGGAGCGGACAGGGTTGGGGACGGGCGGGGGCAGGCGGTGGTATGGGGTGGGAGCGCATGATGATGTGGGCAGGTGGCGGAGGAGGTGTGGGAGCAGGCGGGTTGGGTGTGCGTGGGGCAGACAGGGACGTGGGGTGGGCGGGGGTACGGGGTGGGAGTGGACAATGTTCGGGGTGGGCGGGGCATAGATGGGGCAGGGTGGGAGCAGACATGGCGTGGGATCTCGCGTGCAGTGTGATTTTGCTTTGTCTCCTGAACGGGTAGCAGACGTCACAAAAGACTCCGAGCCCCAGAGTATATCAATTAACCGAATAATCTATTATCTGAATGAAATAGTGCACCGTCCATCTCAATTGGATAATCGAGGTTCCACTGTATATCTTACCTCTCAGAATCTTTTCAAGTAACTACTACATATGTTAGTTCTCCTGGTCTATAGCTCCCAGGTTTATCTTTGTAGCCCTCCTTGAATAAGGGCACAGCATTCACTATCCTCCAGTTCTCAGGGACCTCACCCGTTGGCCAGCGAAATTGGAAAAGTACCAACCAGGGCTGCCGTAATTTCAGCTCTATCCACCTGCAGAGTTCCTGAATAGAACTGGTCAGGATCAGGAGATTTATTGAAGTACTGCAAATTCGGAAAAATTCGTCTCTTTCGTGAATTTAAAAACACCACAGAGTGAGCACGTGACTTAATGATGGTTAACGTAACAAATTTAAATATTATATTAATCATAGGAAAAACTCCAGAAATTGTGGAAACCAGAGATTTCTCAGAAATTGATGGTCCAGAAAAGGAGGGGCATGCAGCTGATAAGGATTTCAAAACGCGAACATGCGCGCTAACAAACAGGAACACAAAGACTGCATCAATCTACTATCTATATTTCAAAGGAAACAAAATTAATGCAATGTCAAATGTGGAAATTTGTAATCGGGAGAGGAGAGTTTATTGTGGAGAACAAGGAATTGGCGAAGAAAATAACCAGTTACTTTGTATGCGTCTTCATGGAGGAAGATCCAGAAAATCACCCAGAAAACCAAGTGATCAGATGGAGCTGATGGAACTAATGACATAAAGCCAATTTATATCAGTAACAGGGCAGTACTTGAAAATGTAACTAGATTGAGCATTTCTAAGTCTGAAAAATAAACCAGATTTAGTTCGTATCAAAATGTCAGAAATAAGGCACCAATAGATGTGTTAATTGCACAGTCAATGACTATATTTTATTTTCTTGTCCATTCTGCAGAGGCCGGAAGCCATTGTAGATTAATGGAAGGTAGTAAATGTGTTCCAAGCATTTTAGACGAATGGAAGTGATCCAAGCAAATATTTGTGATTCTGAGGAGCTGGTGTTGGATTGGGGTCGACAACATTAAAAATCACACAACACTCGTTATAGTCCAACAAGTTTAATTGGAGGCATAAGCATTCAAAGTGTACAACTACCTGATGAAGAAGCAGCGCTTCGAAAGCTTGTACTAGCGAATAAACCTTTTGGACAGTAAGCCGGTTTTGTGTGATATTTAACCTTGTCATGTATGGTTATCATAAATGATGGAGATGAGAATGTGGAGAGGAAAGTTGTTGGTAGTGTGATAAATCGGTTTGTGTTGGACACAAAGATTGGCCGGGTAGTTGGCAGTAAGGAGGAAGGCCTTATGTTGCAACAAGGTACAGACAGAATGGTCAGAAGTGCAGATCGATGGCAGATGGAATGAAATGCTGATAAATATGAGTTGATGCACTTTGGAAGAAGGAACCAGGCAGGGGAGGACTCAATGAATGGCAGCACACTCGGAAGCTCAGAGAGTGCTTTTACACACATCCCTGAATGTGACTGAACAGGTTAACAGTCGATCTAAAAAGTCTTCGGAGTCGTAGACATAGATTATAAGAGTTATAAAGGAGTTTGTTTACGGCAAGATGGTATGCAGTGTGCAGTTCTGGATAACTCACTATGAAAGGATGTCATTACACTGTGTGGGTGGGGTTTGGTGGGCATTCATCCGGATGTTCCCTGGGATGAAGCGTATCAGCTATGGAGAGGCTGGATAAACGTGGGTTGTTTACTTTGGAGCAGAAGAGGCTGAAGGGATGTGATTCAGAAGGTTAGGATTACGAAGTGCATGGACAGAGTGGATAGACAGCAGCTGTTCCTTTTAGTCAAGAACAAGGGAATAAGTGAAGTGCTTCAGAGAGAATTTAAAGATATTTTATCACCCAGAAGATGTTGGGGTCCGGAAGAGAGAGAATGGTTGTTACAGTAACTCCACAACAATTACCAGTTATTTGGATGAGTTTTTGCAGTGTCATAACATGTCTGGTCCTGGACCACATGTCAGAAAGTGGGACTAATGTAGATCTTTCTGTATTTCCAACGATACAGAGTCTGTGTTTCTGTGATTGTATGATTGTGGAATTCTCATCATTTAACCGTTTAAGGCAGAAATTGATGCTGTTGTGGTTCTGTTCGCCGAGCTGGAAATTTTTGTTGCAAACGTTTTGTCCCCTGTCTAGGTGACATCCTCAGTGCTTGGGAGCCTCCTGTGAAGCGCTTCTGTGGTGTGTCCTCCGGCATATATAGTGGTCTGTCCCTGCCGCTTCCGGTTGTCAGTTTCAGCTGTCTGCTGTAGTGGCCGGTATATTGGGTCAAGATCGATGTGTTTGTTGGTTGAGTTTGTGGATGAGTGCCATGCTTCTAGGAATTCCCTGGCTGTTCTTTGTTTGGCTTCCCCTATAATGGTAGTGTTGTCCCAGTCGAATTCATGTTGCTTGTCGTCTGCGTGTGTGGCTACTAAGGATAGCTGGACGTGACGTTTCGTGGCTAGTTGATGTTCATGGATGCGGATCGTTAGCTGTCTTCCTGTTTGTCCTATATAGTGTTTTGTGCAGTCCTTGCATGGGATTTTGTACACTACATTAGTTTTGCTCATACTGGGTATCGGGTCCTTCGTTCTGGTGAGTTGTTGTCTGAGGGTGGCTGTTGGTTTGTGTGCTGTTATAAGTCCGAGTAGTCGCAGTAGTCTGGCTGTCAGTTCTGAAATGCTCCTGATATATGGTAGTTTAGATTAGATTAGATTAGATTAGATTAGATTACAGTGTGGAAACAGGCCCTTCGGCCCAACAAGTCCACACCGACCTGCAAAAGCGCAACCCACCCATTCCCCTACATTTAATCCTTATCTAACACTATGGACAATTTAGTCTGGCCAATTCACCTGACCTGCACATCTTTGGACTGTGGGAGGAAACCGGAGCACCCGGTGGAAACCCACGCAGACACGGGGAGAACGTGCAAACACCACACAGTCGTCTGAGGCGGGAATTGAACCCAGGTCTCTGGCGCTGTGATGCAGCAGTGCTAACCACTGGGCCACCGTGCCGCCCAGTGTGGCCGCCGGTAGTGTGGCTAGTCCTTTGGGTTGCGGCATGTCCTTCTTCCGTTGTCTTTCTCTTTGGCATCTGTTGATGAAATTGCGCAGGTATCCATTTTTGGCGAATACCTTGTACAGGTGGCGAATACCTTATACCTTTGTGGTGAATACTGCGTTCGGTGTTCTCTGTACCTTCGGTCTTCTTCTCACGATAGAAGAAGAAAAGGATAACCAACTCCCATTCCTAGGCGTGATGGGACAGAGAACACCGAACGGAGAATTCACCACAAAGGAAAACAAGAAAGCCACACAATCAGACCAAGTCCTGAACTATGAAAGCAACGACCCCAACACACACAAAATAAGTTGCATAAGACACTATTCAAAAGGGCCACAACACACTGCAGCACACCAGAACTGCAAAAGGAGGAAGAGTAAAACCTGTACAAGGTATTCGCCAAAAACGGGTACCCGCGAAATTTCATCAACAGATGCCTAAGAGAAAGACAACGGAACGAGGACATGCCGCAACCCAAAGGACGAGCCTCGCTACCATACATCAGGAGCATTTCAGAACTGACAGCCAGACTACTGCGACCACTCGGACTTATAACAGCACACAAACCAACAGCCACCCTCAGACAACAACTCACCAGAACGAAGGACCCGATACCCAGAATGAGCAAAACTAATGTAGTGTACAAAATCCCATGCAAGGACTGCACAAAACACTATATAGGACAAACAGGAAGACAGCTAATGATCCGCATCCATGAACATCAACTAGCCACGAAACGTCACGACCAGCTGTCCTTCGTAGCCTCATACGCAGACGACAAGCAACATGAATTCGACTGGGACAACACTACCATTATCGGGGAAGCCAAACAAAGAACAGCCAGGGAATTCCTAGAAGCATGGCACTCATCCACAAACTCCATGAACAAACACATCGACCTGGACCCAATATACCGGCCACTACAGCAGACAGCTGAAACTGACAACTGGAAGCGGCAGGGACAGGCCACTATAAATGCCGGAGGACACACCACAGAAGCGCTTCACAGGAGGCTCCCAAGCACTGAGGATGTCACCAAGACAGGGGACGAAACGTTTGCAACAAAAATTTCCAGCTCGGCGAACAGAACCACAACAACGAGCACCCGAGCTACAAATCTTCACCCAAACCTAGAAATTGATGCTTTTCTGAAGAGTATATCAATGAGAGTTATACAAGTGAACTGTAATAGCTTCTAAAGATATGCCCATGTGAAAAGTAAGGTAAAGCAATTGAAGCTTAGTACAGTCTGAAACCAGAGAATAGAGAATGGAGAACAGCGAAATGGCAAAACTATGAAGCAACTACTTCATTCTGTCTTCATAGAAGATAACAAAACAAAAAATAAAACTTCCCAACAATACCATGAAACTTTAGTCTCGTGAGAAAAAGAGAATAGAATGAAATTAGCAACTAAACAGTTCGAGAGAAAATATTGGAACGGGACATAATGGGCACAGACAAAGTCAACATAGATTTATGAATGATTCGGAGATGATTCGGAGATTCGGAATGATTCGGACACAATCAACTGATGAAGGAGCGTCGCTCCGAAAGCTAGTGTGCTTCCAATTAAACCTGTTGGACTTTAACCTGATGTTGTGTGATTTTTAACTAGATTTATGAAATTGGAATCATATTTGAGAAAGTGAATTTTAGCAAAATTATGGAGAAGCTATCAATGCAATACAATTGGATTTTCAAAAAAGATTTTTGCTAAAGCCACAAGCCTATCGTGCAAATTTGAATCCTATGGGACTCGGGCTAATATATGACCATGGTTTTAGAATGGGAGAGCTGGCAGAAAACAGTGAGTAGGAATAAAACCTTTTTTAGAATGGAAGGCTTGTAGGATATAGCAAGGATCTGGGTTTGGGACCCAGATATTCCCAATACACATTATATCTTTGGTTGAGGGGCTGTTTTAAAAACTTGTCAAGGTCAGGTTCGTAGGAGAGTAGTCTGACACAGAACAAACGACCAAGAGGCGAGTCTGCTAGAATATGGGCATTTTATTCCCCGCAGCGTCGCCACAACCAACGGGTCTGGCTTATACTCACTCTACATGTTACCGGAACTGGGAGCCGTCAGTTCTCGTAGAGCGGTTGCCAACAACCCACGCTCAGCGGTTAAACGTAACCCCGGAGCAGACTCACCGAACTGGAGACTTTTCCAGCTGATATACTCTTTTCCAGATATAAACATTCATGTGAACAGCAGAGCAAGGCTAAAAAACACATTCCATTCTGGTTACATACAGATAAGAAGATTCACACGGGGAGGTGTGTAATAAGATTCACACGGGACTAAGCAACACCTCCATTCCGGTTAGATTCACACATGTATTGGGACATAATTTTTAACCGTTTCACCACAGGGGCTCAAATGAAATATTCCCAAGTCTGCTGATGGCATTAAACGATGTTTGATTGTGAGTGGGTGAGCAGGTTGTAAAAAACCTCCAAGGTAATTAAGACAACTGGAGTGACTGGGCAACTACGTAGCAGATGGAGAGCAATGGGGGGATGGGGGGGGGGGGGGGGAGAAGTGACGTTGTACACTTTGTTGGGAATAATAGAATGTCAGGCTATCAATTGAAAATAGATTGATTGATAAATGTTGATCTGTAAAGGAACTTAAGCTGCATTTTTGTTTTCTTCTGCGCAGACCTGTGAAGGCCATACAGGGCTGTGAGTTCTGAAACCAGAAGTCAATACTGGGAATGGCACTGACACACTGACCAGTGTGCATAGACCCACCAAGTGGGTAGCTTTAACATTGAAAAGGAGTTGGATCTCCTTGTACACCAGTCACTGAAAGCAATATTGCAGGAACAGAAAGCAGTTTGGAAGATAAATGGTGTGTTGACCTTCATTTCAGGAGTATTTGAGTCCAGGAATAAGAATGTCTTACTGCAGCTGTACAGGCCCTTGGTGAGACTCCATCCTGAGCATTGTGCAGTATTGTGTGCAGTTTTGCTCTCCTTACCTAATAAAGGACAAACCTGACATTGAGGGAGAGCAGTGAAGGATGACCACACTGATCACTGGGATGACAGGCGTGTTGTGGGAACAGAGTTTGGGGCGACTGGGCCTGTATTCCATGCGGTTTAGGAAAATGAGTGATGATCTCAGTGAAATATCTAAAATTCTGACAGGGTGAGACAGATTGGAAGCAGGGATGATAATTCCCCTGACTGGGACGTCACAAAAAAAGGGTCCACAACATTAGGTACAGACAGGCCACTCTGCATTGAGATGAGAATAAATATCTTCACTCAGAAACTGGTGAACCTGGTGAATTCTCTTGAACATAAGGCTGTGGAAGTCAAGGCACTGAATATAAATGAGGATTTCTGGAAATTAAAGGGACAGACAGGGAGCAGGAACATGGTGTGAAGATAAAGGATCACATATCATTCCAGGCTTTTCTCCAATAACACAGCAGTGGTATTCCTGTGCAACACCGTGTTTGTGAAATTATGCAATATTAATAATGTGGCCTATGGAAAAAAGTGGGGAAGGGGCAAACCACACCCCCCCAAAAACATCAGTAAAAGCCAAAACGTTAAGTTAATCTAACACACACGAGCATAGTCTAAGAAAATATTTAAATCATATGTTGTAATGAAACAATGCTGAAAATATAACACTTTCACACTAAAGTCACTGACTGCAGCACTGTCCCTTTCACCAAGCTGTTCACCAGAAAGCGCGTGAGCCGACAGACCACATGATGCTGACATGGAATTCCGGTTTGAAGTAAAGGTCCTTCTAAATGTAGACTAGAATTCCTGGTTTCAATCTCAGTTTCAAGGCTTGCAGAGCAGATTGCATTCCTGCTTTAGTGAACACACTGAGTGTGCACTTTGCAGATAAAGGATCCTGAGGCTGTGTTTTGCTGTACAGCTAGTGCCGGGGTTGGAATTGCACTACAGTGAATGGGAGTTCGCTTTATAAAGAGGATGCGCAATTCACGAACTGTGTTGCAGACAAGTTGCGTTTAATAAACATGCTCTATCTGAACTGCCTGTATATTGAATGGAGGATCAAAATTGATGGACCAAAGCAACTACAGCAGTTCCCGTTTTATATATCCCGATGCTTAAACATGTTAAGTGATACGAAAACTGTGCGGGACAAATCGGACTGAGAGATTTTCTCCACTATCTAGAATGGGAGCTGCTCAATGTGTTGAATGACATCCTCCCTTCCCGATGTTGCTGTGCAGTCTGTGGGATAGCTCTGCAAACGTTGTCACAAGCTCTCAGACGTTCGGAAGGAAGTCTCTTCAGGGACGTCAGGACTGTGTTTCCCATTCCCATATCCAGTAACAAGGCTGGGACTGGGTGTTCTGTCCCGGTTTATCCTTTAAGAACGATGAGCAGATTGATACAATTGAGTGTCTTGCTTGGAAGTTTCAGAGACCATTGCAGAGTTTATCACATGTTTTTGTATCTGGAGTCACTTTTAGGCAGACCAGGAAAGTACAGGAGACTCACTTCCTGCAAGTACACTGGGGAAGGAAAATGGTATTTGCAATCGACATTGGCTTCAAGGTCACTATTCCTGACACCAGATTTTAGATCTCGATATTTTATTCATTGTTTTTAAATTCCACCAGCTACCAGAGAGTTAGCCTGGTCTGGATTAGTAATCCATCGACATTTCCATCACAGCACAATCTCCACATGGGGAACTATCAGAAACCACGCTGAGCTGGTTATTCCTGTGCTGCTTGACAACTCTGTCAAAAAGTACAGCCACTAATGTGACTATCGTGATCGGACTGCGGGGGTGGTAATTGGACGGATTGTAGTTATTCCCTCTTAGGGGAATAGATATCGTTGAGTAATTTTCCAAATTGCCAGGGAGATGTCAGAGTTGGAGCTGGAATGAAACACCTTCCCCAGGGACACGGCTTGTTGTGCAGCACAAGTCCTCAGTCCAATTGCAGGAATGGTGTCAGGGCCCATTGCCTTCGGCCTATCTACTATATTCGGCTGTTTCTTTATGACACGTGCAGAAAATCGAATCTGTGATTCTGAGGGTATCATGAAGATGGTGAGGTGGATCATCCACTCAACACTCCTGGCTGAGGATGGTGCACACACTATATCCTTATCTTTTACGCTGACGTATAGGGCTGTTCCATTATTTTGGATGGAGATATGTGTGGAGTCCTCTCCTCCAGTGAATTGTTTAATAGTCCATTGACATTTATTATTGGATGTGGCAGGACTGCAAAGCTTAGATCTGATCTGTTGGTCTTGAGATAATTTTGTCCTCTCTATCCTGCTATTTGGAATGGAACCGGTCAAGTACCATAGCTTTAATGGTTTGTCATCAGGTTTAGGTACACATGGTTATGATTCTGGTATGTTCACCCACGCTCCTGACTGAACCATGGATCAGTTTGATGATAATGGTAGATTGAGAGATTATCCCAGGGAAAAAGTTACAGGTTGTGATTGAACACGATTCTGCTGCTGCTGCTGCTGTGAGCTACACCATCACATGAATGCCCAGTTTGAGCTGCAATATCTATAATTCAATTCTATTAACTGTCTCCGAATTCAAAACGAGACCCATTCACCAATCAGCACTGCATTCAGTGATCTAACCTCGTTTCCGCTGTGGTGGCATTTCATTTTCATATTCTCATTCTGTTAGGCTCTCTCCATGGTGCCACGCTTCCAATTTGTTATATTAATTAAATTCTTTGACATATTCATCTGAATCTTTTCTATCTTCTATATTTAAAATGATAAAGAGCTCTGCAGTGTCCGTGATGCAGCCTTATGCACCTTCAGAGCCAATGAATATGTGCACCTGGAGTTATTGTTCACGTCCCTGGTACACAGCGCTTCGTTTTGGACGGGGCTTTTGAGCATCTTTGACAGACATCTGTGGAACTTGTTCAAAAACGTACATAGCTGAAGAAACTTAGCAGGTCTGGCAGCATCTTGTAGAATGACAGCACAGTTCATCTTTCGGGTCCGGTTTCTCCAGAAATATTCGTGTTTTTATTTCCAGTATCCATAATTATTTGTTTATTTGAAAATTTGTGCTGTGCCTATTCAACCCTGGAGAAACTCAACAGGTCTGGCAGAATCTGCAGAGAGAGAGAAACCGTGTTAGCGTTTCATGTCCAATGTGATACTTCTTCAGAACGGAAAAGGTTTGGAAAATGGGGTTTTTAATCCCTTGACAGAGGTGGGGGAGTAGGTGATGCATAAAAGAGAGCGTGGCAAAAGATAAATGGGCTTTTAACAGTGGTGAACGAGAAGGTGATGTGAAAGATGCAAAAAGGGGAAAGGTGTTCTCTCTATTGAATGCAAGATAAAGTAGACACAACCCCACAAGGTCAGAGCGAGACGAGGAGAGAGAATGTATGAAAATGGAGAACAGTCATAATGGGGTCAGGCTGTGAAGTTATCGAATTGAATATTAACTCCTACAGGCTGTAACGTACCAAAGGGTAAAGTGATTTGTTACTGGAGCTTGGGTTGTGCTTCACAGGGAACATTGCAGCAGCTCAGGACCGAAATGTTAGCATGAGAGCAAGGTAGGTTATTGAAATGGGAAGCAATGAGAGGGTCAGGGTTATTTCTACAGACAGAGTGGGGCTGTTCCTCAAAGCAGTTTATGTATGGTCTTCCCAATGTGAAGGATCGTGCATTGTGAGCAGCAATGACAGGATTGTTTAGATTAGATTAGATTCCACCCAACAAGCCCATATCGACCCTCTGAAGACTAACCCACCCAGACCCATTTCGCTGTCATGAATCTAAAACTATGGGCAATTTAGCATAGCCAATTCACCTGCCGTGCACATCTTTGGACTGTGGGATGAAAACGGAGCACCTGGAGGAAACCCACGCAGACACAGGGAGAACGTGCAAACTCCACACAGACAGTCGCCCGGGGCTGTAAATGAACTCGGGTTTCTGGTGCTGTGAGGCAGCAATGCTAACCAGCGCTCCACCGTTCCGCCCTCCAACTGTGTGGAAACTGATTTGAAACAGTACAAGTGAATGAGGGTGCAGTGGGGGCGGCAACACGGGAGGTAGGTCAGTCACAGCATAAGGCCCTGTCCACCGTAGTTAGGGGATTCCTGGTTTGAAGGGAAAGCGTCAGGGGCAGCTCACTGGAATGTGGCATCATCAAGCAGAATCATCAGAACGGAGAAACCGGGTGAAAGGAGTCACCCTCCACTGATCATGTGTTCGGCCGCATGCAGAAGTTCCCTCTGAATGATTGAAAAGAACCAGACATTAAATTGAGGAGTTCTGACTCACATCTGGTCTGAAGCGTGATGTGGATAGAAACCCAGAGGAAGGTCAGTGGGGAGACATGGGCAGACATCCAAGCAGATATCTCATAATGCTCAGCAATTATTTGTTTCTGCTCAAAAAGAAGGACTTGACATGGAGATGAACCACAAATGGTTGACTAAAGCTCTCAAGGATACTATTCAATCACAAATTGATGAGCATTGATATCGGGCCAGATTTAGGATGTTTATTTCAGGGACTACTGGCAGCTGCTAGGCATGAATTTCAGCTGTGCTTTCTGAATTATACCAGAACCCCCTGCCATTGCTGCTCAATCCGCTTCCCTGGTCGTCTCCCCTTCCTGATTCCAGGTTCACCCTCTCCAATTACAGAGCATATTCTCTCACATTATGGTCCCTCCCCACATCACCTTAAGTTGTTTGATCCAGTCTACCTTCCCTGCACTAGCATCAAGCTGCGTTTTGTGCTGCCACTTTGCCTCTGGTCTCAGTGTGACTCGGACTCTCCATTCATGCTGTTTTCCACATCCCACCCACATCTCATTCCGGAAAGTTTCCTTCTTGGAGTAAATCGTATTGAAACCAACTCTCCCTCTTTGCCCTGAATTCATACTGTGATCCAAATTTCCAAAAGTATACTCAACCTTCATCTCACTCTGCTAAACGTAACTGCATGCTAACCGTGTGGTACAAGAATTCCCTTCGTTACATAGATCTGGCCAGAGATGCGTTTAAACTAACTCTGCAGGGGCATGGGAACCCAGACTGTAGCTTTAGGGTGCAGAACCTGGAGTGTAGGGAGGTTAGGAACATGGCATCAATTTCAAAGGAGGGTGCCTGTAAACAGGAAAGTGGCTTGAAGTGTGTATACTTCAATGCAAGAAGTGTACGAAATAAGGTAGGTGAACTTGCAGCGTGGGTTGGTACCTGGGACTTCGATGTTGTGGCTATTACGGAGACATGGGTAGAACAGGGACAGGATTGGCTGTTGCAGGTCCCAGGGTTTAAATGTTTTAGTAGGGTCAGAGGTGGGGGTAAAAGATGGGGAGGTGTGGCATTGCTTGTCAAAGATAGTATTACAGCTGTGGAAAGGACGATGGATGAAGATTCGCCATCTGAGGTAGTTTGAGCTGAGGTTAGGAATAGGAAAGGTGCGGTCACCCTGTTAGGAGTTTTTTACAGGCCTCCTAATAGTCCTAGAAACGTAGAAGAAAGGATTGCGAGGTTGATTCAAGAGAAGAGTGAAAGTAATAGGGTGGTTGTTATGGGGGACTTTAACTTTCCTGATATTGATTGGGAAAGCTATAGCTCAATTTCGTTAGATGGGTCAGTGTTTGTCCAATGTGTGCAGGAGGGTTTCCTGACACAATATGTAGATAGGCCAACAAGAGGTGAGGCCATACTGGATTTGGTTCTGGGTAATGAACCAGGCCAGGTGTTAGAATTAGAGGTAGGTGAGCACTTTGGGGACAGTGACCACAATTCGGAGACTTTCACTCTAGTGATGGAGAGGGATAAGTGTGCACTGCAGGGCAAGAGTTATAGCTGGGGGCAGGGAAATTATGATGCGGTGAGGCATGACTTAGGATGTGTGGCTTGGAAAACCTCAGGGCAAGGGCGTAATTGATATGTGGAGCTTGTTCAAGGAGCAACTATTGAGTGTCCTTGATAAGTATGCACCCGTCAGGCAGGGAGGAAAGGGTCGTGTGAGGGAGCCGTGGTTTAATAAGGAATTGGAATCCCTTGTTAAATGGAAGAGGGCGGTCTATGTAAAGATGAGGCGTGAAGGTTCAATTGGGGCGATTGAGAGTTATACGGTAGCCAGGAAGGACCTGAACAGAGAGCTAAGAGCAGCAAGGAGGGGACATGAAAGGTCCTTAGTTGGTAGGATTAGGGAAAACCCTAAGGCTTTCTATAGGTATGTCAGGAATAAAAGAATGACTAGGGTAGGAATAGATCCAGTCAAGGATAGTAGTGGGAAGTTGCGTGTGGAGGCTGAAGAGATTGGGGAGACACTGAATGAATACTTTTCGTCAGTATGCATTCAGGAACAGGACATTGTTGTCAATGTGAATACTGAGTCACAATTAAGTAGAATGGATGGCTTTGAGGTATGTAGAGAAGAGGTGTTGCAAATTCTGGAAAGGGTGAAAATAGATAAGTCCCCTGGGCCTAATGGCATTTATCTTAGGATTCTCTGGGAAGCAAGGGAGGAGATTGCAGAGCCATTGGTCTTGATTTGTATGTCCTCGTTGTCTACAGGAGTAGTGCCAGAAGATTGGAGACAAGCAAATGTGGTTCCCTTGTTCAAGAAGAGGAGTAGGGATAACCCTAGTAACTATAGGCTGGTGGGTCTCACTTCTGTTGTGGGCAAAATTTTATGGAGAATTGTAAGCGATAGGATTTATGAACATCTGGATTGGGACCATTGCTGTTTGTCATTTTTAAAATGACCTGGAGGAGGGGTTAGAAGGTTGGGTGAGCAAGTTTGCGGATGATATAAAAGTCGGAGGAGTTGTAGACAGTGAGGAAGGATGTGTCAGGTTACAGCGGGATATAGATAAGCTGCAGAACTGGGCAGAAAGGTGGCAAATGGAGTTCAATGTAGCTAAGTGTGAGGTGATTCACTTTGGTAAGAGTAAGAAAAGGATGGGGTACTGTGCTAATGGTCGGATACTTGGTAGTGTGGATGAGCCGAGGGATCTTGGTGTCCATGTACACAGATCTTTGAAAGTTGCCTCCCAGGTAAATAGTGTGGTGAAGAAGGCATATGGCGTACTGGCTTTTATTGGTAGAGGAATTGAGTTCGGGAGTCCTGAGGTCATGTTGCAGTTGGATAAGACTCTGGTGCGGCCGCATCTGGAGTATTGTGTGCAGTTTTGGTCGCCATACTATAGGAAGGATGTGGAGGCAATGAAACGGGTGCAGAGGAGGATTACCAGGATGTTGCCTGGTATGGTAGAAAGATCGTATGAGGAAAGGCTGAGGCACTTGGGGTTGTTTTCATTGGAGAAAAGGTTTAGGGGTGACTTGATAGAGGTGTACAAGATGATTAGGTGCTTAGATAGGGTCGACAGTGAGAATCTTTTTCCACGTATGGAGTCAGCTATTACAAGGGGGCATAGCTTTAAATTAAGGGGGGGTAGGTATAGGACAGATGTTAGGGGTAGGTTCTTTACTCAGCGAGTCGTGAGTTCATGTAATGCCCTGCCAGTAGCAGTGATGGACTCTCCCTCATTATGGGCATTTAAGCGGGCATTGGATAGGCATATGGAGGATAGTCGGCTAGTGTAGGTTAGATAGGCTTGGATCGGCGCCACATCGAGGGCCGAAGGGCCTGTACTGCGATGTATTCTTCTATGTTCTATGTTCACTGTAGCGATCATCTCCCCATTTAGACAAAGGTGTTTGATATCTTTTTGGCACTAGTAAGAGTTTCCTGCTGCCTTGTTACTATAACATGGAGAAGGACAAATCACAGTGTGAGGTTTGGGCTGAGTGTTGTTTACCTGTCATTTTTCTCATTGTTTCAAATCTTCAGTGGTTATCTATAAATGTTTGTTCTTTAAGTTATTATCAGATGGCGTGTAGGTGGTTGAGAGGTGACACTATATAATCTTATAAAATCATGACAGGCATGGTTAAGGTGAATAGACAATGTCTTTTCTCACAGGATAGAGAAGTTCAAACATAGAGGACATAGCTTTAAGGTGAAAGGGGAAAGATTTAAAATGGACAATGGGGCAGGATTTTCATGAAAAGAGTTGTGTGTATATGGAATGAGCTGCCAGAGGAAGAGTGGCACATGCAAGTACAGTTGCAACATTTCAAAGATGTTTTAAAAAGATGGGAAACATTTAGAGGCTAAGTGCAAACAGATGGGACGAACTTAGTTTGAAAAACTCGGCCCACATTAGCACGTTGGATCAAAGGGTCTAAGTGTGCTCTCTATGATTGTGTGAATCTAGAAAGCGAGGAAAAAAGAAGAAAATATATGATGCAAATAAATTAGCAACAAATATAAAAACAAGCTTCACAAGCTTTTCCGTGTATATATAAAAAAAAAACTTTCAAGATGGGTGTGTGACCGAAGTTAGAAATTAAGTGAGGAGAGTATATTGAGGACATTTGGAGGGTGTGACTGAGGAACTGGCTACAGGGAACAAATAATTTACACCAGCATTTCACATCATTCCTCATAGGGACTGTAAGTACTTCAATGATATAAACAAAATGGTAATAGGCGGGAAGCTCTTGAACTGTCTGTAAAAAACGAACAAGGTTTTTAACAAATAGATAAGAGTTAGGGTAGACAAGTCAGGAATAATTCATACCTGGTTTTAAAAGAAGTGGTTACAGAGTGACTCGTGGTAATGTGTGAAATATTCCATAACTCTGTGGATTTCAGGAGTGTTCCAGCGAAACTGGCGAACCTCCAATGTGGCGCAAGCCTTCAAGAAAGGAGTGAGATAGAAAACAAGAACCATTTAGCCGAACCATTATTGCTGGGAATCTGCGAGAGTCTGTTATTAAGGAAGAAATTGCAGGGCTTTTAGAAAAGCTTCACGCAGTCAGCATGGTTTTGTGAAAGTGAAACTATATTTTGCCTTGTTAAATCATGTAAGGTTTTTTTTATCTGGATATCCCTGAGAATGTAGCAAGGGGATGTGATTAAAGGGAACTGGTAGAAACGAGGCTTTCCAGAGATTTTCCACAAGGTATCACAAAATCAAGGTTCTTATACAAGACAGCGGCTCATAGTATGATGAAAATGTATTAGCATGGGATGGCGGTTGGTTAACACATAAAAATCGGAGAATCAGGATTAATGGATGTTTATGACAAAACGTACTGGAGTAAAAATAACTGGAGTACACAAATATCAGTCCAATGGCCAGAGTTATTCACAATCTATACTGATAGTCTGACCGGGGGAGCTGAGTGCAATATACATACGAGTTTGTGGATGACACTGAGAACCAAAAGGTTGTTATTTACTTAAGAGGACTCATAAAAAGAAGCATTACAAAGGGATTGGAGTGTTTCCTGTGTATGAAACATAATGTCAGCATGCTGATGCAACAAGTAACTAGGTTGGTACATTAGGCGGCTTCCTGGGATGAAAGGGTTGAATTATTGAGTATATCTAAAATGGTGAGGCGATTATTCATTATGAATGAGGGTGATATTACTGAAATGTACAAGATACAGAGGGGGCTTGACAAGGTAGATGTGCTTCTACACCTGGGTAGAGTCTGGGATATAGATACAGAATAGCAGGTATTGATTTCATTCTGAGCTGCAAAAGAAAGTCTTCTTTCAGAAAGTAGTCAATGTCTGAAATTCCCTAACCCAGGGAGTTGTGGGGGCTGGGTCACTGACTGTATTTACAGACGCGGCGGATTGTTTTCTGACATAACAGCAAGTTGAGGGATACAAGGTGTTAGCAGGAAAGTGGAGGTGAGCCATGGAATAGATCAGCCATGTAACTATTGAATGACAGTGCAGGCTTGCGAGGCCGAATAGCCTGCTCCTGTTCCTATTTCGTACGTTCTCATGTCTGCTTTTGGAAAGTCACTGGTTATTTTACTGGAAGATGTGTTGTACAATGTTGCATTCAGGGAAAGCAGAGGATTTCTTTGAGTTAACTCTGGGTGGGGTATGTGGGCTGTATTCACAGTGAATCTGGGTCGGTAACATGACCCACATCTCGAGCAGAAGTTACAGAGAAGGGAAGCCTGAATGGAAGAATTGGGGGTGGGGGTCAACTCCTGATTCAGCTTGGATTTTCCAAGTGCATTTCCCAAACTACACCTAACCAGCAGAGTGGCCTCAATCTGCCCCTGTGCAGCGGATCTGAAGGGCTGAATTGAACATAGAACATAGGGCTGAGGGACAAGAGAGTGCCATTCGGCCGTTTGACACTACTCCACCAGTAAATAAGTTCGTGGCTCATCACACTGTGGTCCCTGCTGCACTTTTCTCTCCATGCACCATTATCGCTGATTCACCTGTCAGTGGAAAATCAAACGAACCAGCCTTGGTATAATATAAAGATTCAGCCTTTCCAAACTTCTGGGAAAGAGAATTCCCACTTGAATTAAATTTCACATTGTGAATTTCTCTTCGTTCCTTTTCTAACTGAGATTGGAGGGTGTCACTATTTCCTTTCATCGTTCCACTCCTCCACTGGTCACAACAAATTTTAAATGTAACCAGATTGGTGATATGGCCACTGATAAAAGTCTCAGACTGGGTCAGGTTCAGTGATAGGAATCAGTCAAAGAGATTTCTTTCGTCAGACACAAGTAACTAATAGAGCTAACGAAAGAGGATGGTGGATCTGTGGTTCGCACTGCTGCTTCACATCACCAAGGAGCTGGGTACAATTCAAAGCTCGAGCGACCAGCTACATGTCTGTGTGGATTTCCTCCCATTGCTCCAGTTTCCTCCCACAGTGCAAAGATGTGCAGCTTAGAGTGGATTGGTCATGCTAAGTCTCCCACATTGCCCAGGGATGGGTAGGGTAGGTCGGTTAGTCATGGGATGTGCAGGATTACATGGAGTGGGTAGGGGACAGGTCTAGTTGGGATGCTGTTCGGTGGGTCGGTGTGGACTCGATGGGCAGAATGTCCTGCTTCCACACTGTCGAGATTAGCTGACAATGGCAACAAGATTGGACTATACAAACACCCAGTGGATATCGACCTGCTCCACTCTCCTCATAGTCTTGTATGTTTCAATAAGATCAACTCTCATTCCAAGAGTAACCTGTTAAAGCTTCCATAATATAACCCTTCATCCGTGGAATACGTGAAGTGAAACATCTCTGAATTGCTTCCAATGTAATTATATACTTTCTCCGGTCAGGCGACAAAAAAAAAAATCTTACACACAGATGAGGCTAATTTTTGTTTTCTCAGTGTTGGACGTCTTTGGATCTCACTTCCCCGCAGAGCATTGGAGGCAGATATATTGAATATTTTTGAGGCACTGACAGAAGGTTAGAAATAACAACTGAGTGAAAGATTATCGGGGAATGGGCAGGAAAGTGCAATGTGGGGGAAATGCTGACAGTAGTACAAAATCACACTTCTCCAGAACATCCAGGAATATAATGCAAATCGAAATGATAACAAAGGCAAATTTTAAAATGATAACAGTGACAGATTGGAGTTCCAAAGGATCATGGGGCTGCTCTGTCATTAGAGACAGACCACTTGTAGTGGTTTAAACTGAGGATCTGCACACCCCAGTGACAGGTCTCCTTCATAGTAACCTCTGACAGTGTGGGGAATTGAACCTGCGCTGCTGGTCTCCCTCCGCATCACAAACCAGCCGTCTAGCCAACTGAGTGGGAGACAGTGTAACTGTTACAGACAGAAACAGTCACAAACAAAGGGCAAGAGAAACTTTCATATCAAGGTTAAAAGTGCAAATCAAATAATGGTCAAGATAACGGCTGAGGATAAAAAGGTTCTCTGCTCGAAATTGTAATTTAAAACGAAACAAGTGTTGAGAAATTGTCTTTGGCTGAATACAATAAGGTGAGACAAGTGAAATAACTAGAATTACTAAATGTGTTTGAATGTCGATAACCATGAAATAAGTGCATATATTGATTGGTCTGTGTAAAATGTGCTGATCATTACGTAGAAGTATAAAGCGGATGGAATATATTGGAAGGAGACTCCATTCCCATGGGAAATGCCCTGGAACAAACACATGAAGTAAACCGACGTAAAAGTGCCTCATGCATCGTTTGCTCAGTGTCAGAAACCCTGGTGGTTGAATGACTGAATTTTCCTGTAACATGGAGCTGAGAAAGCCATCTGATCAGCCACGTTCTTTCGAAATGCTAAAGCAAGTTTGAAGGGACGAATGGCCTCATGATGGATTTGAACTGTATGTGATTCGAGAAGCGAGCATCTCTACTCCTTCCCCTTGTGCATTAGCTACTGGGGCATTGACATTTTCCTGAAAATACGAATTATTTGGAACATTAACTGGAGTATTTCAGATTCGCCCCCCCTGCAGAATATTGTATCACCATGTGGCAGTAGAGCAAAGGAGACAGAGAGAGAGAGAGAGAGGGGTGGAAATGTGTTGCATGCAGTAGTGACAGAGGTGGAGCATAAGCCCAGTTCGAGCAGTTCCATAAGTGTGAAGTTGGAGAGACAATATGGTGACCCTTATCCTGGCAGAGCGGGGAAGATTATTGATGCTTGCAGTGCATTATTGGACATTTCCTCAGACCACAGATACTGCACTGAGCTGGGTGGTGAGTTCAGACCATGCTCGGTGGGTCTGGTGGTGCAGACTCCTATGGGAAGAGAATGGTCCCCATCTGTACTAGCGCATTCACCAATACCTCCATACACCTCTTGAAAAATTGTGGTGTAATTGCCCCTTTTCTGCCCTGCTCGGGTAGACTGCACAGGGCAACTCCAAACTGAAAAAACTCAACTGTGTCTCCATTGGCCTTTTCACGATGACACCAGTACCAGGGATCACGAAATACCCAGGGGTATCCGGGCCTTGGTAAATACCTCTAGCCATGATGGGTGGGAGAATCCGGCTGGCATTGAATTAGAGGGATAACATGGAGTGGGGTGGGTCGTTAATGAAATGAGTTTGATAAGAGAGCACCAGGAAACTAGTTCGGCCTCGTGCAGACAATCCCTTTGTCACACTCAATGAAAATGGTACAGAGACAAATTATTGTTAGATTCAGCCCAGTGAGTCGAAGACTCTGCTGACCACACTCCCAGTTACAAAGCTGCAGAACAAATTCTCAACCAATACTTTCCATCATTTGAAAATACACCAGCATCATGTTCATCCATCATTCCTGGGAATACTGGCTCATGTTGCAGGATGCTGTCGAAATATCTTCATTTCAGCATTCGGAAACCTGTGATCTTACGATTTTTTAAAATCAATCTCCTTTTCTCTTTTTCCCCCAAATCCTTTCGTTTTTTGGTACTTCAGCTGATTCGCCTGCCATCTCTCTCTGACAGGGACCAAGAAATAGGGAAGATGGACTATGGAATAAGGACTCTGTGCCAGAGTGATAATGCAACTGGAGGGTAATTCAGAGGTACAGGCTATGACTTGAAAGACAGTGTTTAAAATCCTACACAGCCGACAACAGAGCTTAAATTCGAATGACAAAAGTTGGAATGAAACCTATTTTCACTCATGGAAAACAGAAACCATCAGGATTTAATTTATTTTTCACTGAAAGCTTTTGGAAAACAAAATTAGCATTATTTCCCAATCTGGACTATGTGTGTCTTCAGACTCACAACAATGTGGTTGGCTCCATATTGTCTTGACAAATTATCTCACAGTCAAGGGCAATTAGTGATGGACAACAAATGCTGCCCTTGCCAGTGATGCTGACATCCCAGCATTAAGGTGAAATAAACCAAGGAACTGTGGATGCTGGAGATCTGAAATAAAATTCCCCAGCGTCTGAAAGTGTTGGAGAATCTCAACAGGTATGGCAGCCTCTGTGAGAAGAAACACAGAAAACGTTACGAGTCCAGTGAGCCTGCTTCACAACGGAAAGCAACTGGGAAAGAATATTATTTATCCTGGTATCAGGGATGGTTGAGTTGGAGGGACAGGTGGGGCAAGTTTTGAATTGAATGAATGAAGAAATGGACAGAAAGAGAGAGGAAAATGAAAAGCGAGCAAATGTATTGCTGATGATGAACTGAAAAGAAAATAGAATGGAAAGTTCTTCTAACGTTTCCTCTTTCCCGAAATTCCTGAGTGTCACGTCTACTGAGGATGTCTGTTTAAAGTGAGTTATGTTCCCAATGACTCTCTTCTCTGAGTGTGGTGACCTACTCCTTTGCCAATACTGGTGCTGCCTTTATAGTTGCTGAGATACAGAGAAACGCAAAGTTCCATTTTCAACTGCTTTAGACAGATGAACTGTTATGGTGGGACTGTGCAGAGATGTAACGTCTTTCTCAGCCAGGAAGAGAAACTGAGGAGATGGAGGCGTTTTCAACACTGAATGGGTTCACCATGTGTGTGGGGAATTGCCTTTCTCCTGTCCTTGGAAAGTCAGTGGAGGCTCTGTGGACGCTTTTCTCTGGTTTATGCTGTCAGCTGCTGGGGTCATTCAGGGAGACCCGACGGGTTGGTGATCCCACTCTGGACACTGCATTTACAGAGTGTCTGGGTCCACGTTAAACAAATGGAGCTGAGACTACACAGAAGGGAAGCTCTGTTAACAGGGAGGAGCAAGCACTGCACTATACTCCCTGGGATTTCCAGGAACATTTGTCTAAGGTAGACTCATTCCAAGTGTAAAGTGTGAAACTAGCTTGTTTAAAATATGAGATAATCACTAAGTTGTGTCCCCTCCTTCAGTATAACCTATAGCCTCACACCAAGGACAGGATTGTACTGATACTCAGCATGAGGTGAACTGGATTGATTCTGGAACATTACAGGCAGCGGTGGGTGACATATCCACCATCTCCGGAATGCAGTCCTCTGATGTATTACTAGCTGACAGAAGCCATCTGGCTGCTGACAGGAATACAGTGGTTCTGTCTCCACAGAGAAAGGTAACGAAACAAACTAGGAAGCAAAGTGGTTGGTGTAAAAAAAAGGAACTGCAGGAAATTAGAATTAATAAAAAGTATGTCTTTGAATGTCTCATTGAACTGAGGTTTTGTAAGGTGATGGATCTGATGAGCTACTTCCAAGAGTATTGAGGAGGTAGCAACAGAGCAAGTAAAAGAATTATTGATTACTCTTCAAAGCTGCTTGGATTCTGGAAAGGATCCTACAGACCGGAAAGCAGCTGTTGTGAAACTAACTATTTAAAAAGGATGGAGAGAGAATGCAGAAAAGTATTTACTGGATTGCTTGACGTCAGCTGTGCGAAAAAATATTGTAGCCTTTTAAAAGAATGTAACTACTTAACACTTGGAGATTAATGATATGACTTGGGAGAGTTTGTCTCGATTCAGGAAAGGGCAATGATCTTTGATAAACCTGCTGAGGTTTGTGGACATTGCCCATTGTGACATCGACAATTGAGAACCAGTGGGAATGGAGTATTTGAATTTTCAGCAGACGTTTGACATAGTTGAATACGTGTGAGTAGGCAATGTTAGTGTTCATGCGTAAATATGGGTGGAATGCACACCGCATGGATTAAAAATTGGGTAATGGACATACGAGAAGAGTAATGCTTTTCCCTGGACTGAAGGCTTGATGGGTGGCAGGAGGATCAGTGTTTGGGCAATAGGTACAAAAACGATTCAGATGTGAACAACAAATATCATCACGTACATTTATACTTATTAAATTGTGAGAGTTTGGGAAGGGTTGTTGTTGATAAGGACCTGGATGTCCTTGGTCATAATCACTAAAATTATTCTTACAGGGCAAGAAGTATGTGGCTCTTCATGCAAAATGATTGTAGTACCAGAGTTAGAATATCTTTCCCAAAGGTATTGTCTTTTTGAAAGAGTATTTGGTGCATTGTGTACAGATTTGCTCTGCTTTATAAATAATGATCTCTTTGTCAGCGAGACAGTGCAAAGGAGCTTTGAACAGACTAAACCCTGGCATGATGGTACCACCAGGAGAGAGTGCAGTAACTATGTGTTTAATCTGTAGCACTGAGAGAGAATAAGAAGTTAGAACCTTGAACAATGCAGCACAGAACAGGCCCTTCGGCCCACGATGTTGTGCCGAACATTTGTCCTAGCTTAAGCACCTATCCATGTACCTATCCAATTGCCACTTAAAGGTCACCAATGATTCTGCCTCTGCCACTGCCACAGGCAGCGCATTCCATGCCCCACCACTCTCTGGGTAAAGAACCTACCCCTGACATCCCCGCTATACCTTCCACCCTTCACCTTAAATTTATGTCCCCTTGTAACACTCTGCTGTACCCGGGGAAAATGTCTCTGACTGTCTACTCTACCTATTCCCCTGATCATCTTATAAACCTCTATCTAGTCACATCCCATCCTTCGCCGTTCTAATGAGAAAAGGCCTATCACTCTCAACCTATCCTCGTATGGCATATTCTCCATTCCAGGCAACATCCTGGTAAATCTCCTCTGCACCCTCTCCAAAGCTTCCACATCTTTCCTAAAATGAGGCGACCAGAACTGCACACAGTACTCCAAATGTGGCCTTACCAAGGTCCTGTACAGCTGCAACATCACCTCACGACTCTTGAATTCAATCCTTCTGCATCTGCAGAGCCCCCATGTCGATTGACAGAGAGGTACAGGCTCAGAATGAACTCTGAACACTTTAATGCACAGTTACTGAGTGACACTGCATTGAATGCCACTTTGTACACAATCCTGTCAGCACCCACAATACCTTTATTTTGAAACAGTTAGCCATTCCACACAAGATTCCGACCTCCATGCAGACCAAGGGTATGCTTTCTGGGAGATGGAAGACAACTTGGAGAATGGCTAAAAACGTTGGCTTCATTCCGCCTGCCAGAAAACCATGTTAAAGTAAGACGTATGTATGATGAGTAATTAAGCCAGATGGTTCACTTTGGAGCAGTCTCTCTGGTCAGTCCCTGCTTCATTTGTTTGTGATGTTGGAGCGTCTCCTTCCTGATGCTTCTGTCCCTGTGTTACAGGCAGGAGGGACTGAATGAGATAACGTACGTCCTGCCGGGTAGTTTTGATGGGCAGGAAGACAGCTCTATATTCCTGTGAACCTGGATTGAGGTGCTGAATGAGCTCCTCCTTTTACTGTGGAAATGTACAGTGCTACCATATGAACGCTACCCAGACTTTAACAGCACGATATTGAATGTTGTCCTGGTCGTGTTGCACATGAACACAGATTGCTTCTGGAGCTGAGGGGGGACAACTTGTTCTGAAAATTATGGAAACTTCAGCGATTATCCCCATTTCTGCTTATTATGGACTCAATCGGCTGAATGGCCTCCTTCCACACTAAATGGAGTCTATGCTGATAAATTGGAGATGTCTGGGCTGAGGGAGCTATACTGAGGATCTCCTGCAGTGATGTCCCAAGGCTGATATGTTTGATGTCTCTGATAATAGACATCTTCCCTAGTGCTGTGAATGACTCCAAACACCGGAGAGATCACAATCGATTCTCATTAAGTGCGCTTTTGCTCAGGCTCCTTGATGTCTTCCTCCGTCTAGTACTGAATTTGTGCATCATGCATTATTGTTCACTTCCCGTCTATGGTGCTCCATGTTGGACAGGGAGTTTAAGCAGCTTTGACACACGTCTTTGAAACTTGTTCAAAAATAACACTTGCTGGAGAAAGTCAGCAGGTCTGGCTGCATCTGTGGAGACAGAGAAACAGAGATAATGTTTCAAGTCCAGCATGACTCCTGTTAAGAACTGAACATGACTTCCGAATTCTTTGGCAAAAGTGGATGAGAGAAGATGGGAAACAGGGCATGTGGAGGTACAATGGCAGAGAGGATTGGACTTTTAATTGGGGTGATAGAGGGACCGATGTAAAATGGGTGTAAATTAAATTGTGAATGGGAGAAACTGGTTGTCTCTATTCAGTGCAAGAGAAAGAAGACACAGAAAAAATCATAGGGAGACCACAAAGATAAGGAGTACAGGAAACTAACTGTATGAAGAATGGAGGACAGCCATAATGGGGTCAGGCTGTGAAGTTCTGAAATTGAAGATTAATTCCTATAGGTGGAAACGTACCAAAGTGTAAAGTGAGGTATTGCTCGAGCTTGGATTGTGCTTCACTGGAAGACTGCAGCAGCCCAGGACCGAAATGTTAGTATGAGAGCAAGGTAGGTTTTTGAAATGGGAAGCAATGAGGAAGCCATGATTATTCCTACAGACAGAGTGGAAGTGTTCCTCAAAGCAGTCTCTGTTTGGTCTCCCCAATGTAAAGGACACTGCATTGTGAGCAGCAATGAGAGGAGACTGGATTGAAAGAGTACAAGTGAAATGTTGCTTCACCTGGGAGGTGTGATTGTGCCCTGGACTGTGAGGGAGGAAGAATTGAATGAGCAAGTGTTGCAGCTTCTGCAATTACATGAGAAGTTGCTGATGGGGGAGTGGAGAAGTGTTTGGGGAGATGGAGGGTGTCACAGAGGGAATGATCCCTGTGAAATGCTGACAGTGAACGGGAGGGGAACATGTGTTTGATGGTGCTGTCTTGCTGGAAATGTTGGAAGTGGCGAAGGACGATTCTGCGAATGTGGAATCTAGTGCAGTGAGAAGTGAGGGCAAGGGAGATCTATCGTTGTACTGGGAAAGAGGGGACGGAGTGAGTGCGATGCCACGGGAGATGGGACAGTGAGAGTTGAAGGTCCTATTCACATGAATTAGGGGATTTCTGGTTTGATGGAAAAGGAGGTCACGTCACTAGAATGTGGCATTATCAAACAGAAACAACAGAGATGTTGAAACTGGGAGAATGGAGTCAGCCTCCACTGATTATGTGTTTAGCCACATGCAGAAGTACCCCCTGAGTGATTTAAATGAACCAAACATCTAAATTGACGATTTCTGCCTCCCATCTGGTGTGAAGCGGGATGTGGTACAGACCGATAGGAAGGTCAGCGTGTATGCATGGGCAGATATTCAAGCAGATATCCCATAATGCTCAGAATGTATTGATTCTGTTCAAAAAGAAGGATTCAATAAGGAGATGAATCACCCACAGTTGACAAAAGCTGTCAAGGAAATTATTCAATCACAATTCGATGAGTGTTAATGTAGGGCCTGATTTAGGATATTTATGTTAGGTTCCAGAAGAAGATGCCAGGTATGAATTTGAGCTGTGCTACCTGAATTATCCCCAGAAACGCCTGTCATTGCTGTTCCATCCTCTTCCTTGCTCGTCTCCCCTTTGATGCAGTCTCCCTTCCCTGCATTAGCATCAAGCTGCATTTTGTGCTGTCACTTTGCCTCTGGTCTCAGTGTGGCTCGGCCTCACCATTCTTGCTGTTTTAAACCTCCCACTCACATCTCACTCCTGAAAGTTTTATTTTGGAGTAAACCTTACTGAGAACACTTCTCTCCCTTTGCCCTGAATTCACACTGTGATCCAAAATCCAAAAAGTACATTCAGCCTTCATCTCACTCTGAAAAAGGTAACTGCACGCCGACCGTGTGGTATAACAATTCCGTTTCTCACAAAGATTTGGCTAGAGATACGTTATCACTGTCGACATCATCACCCACTTTAGACAAAAGAATTCAGGTGTTTGACTCCTTCTTGACACGAGTAAGAGTTTCCTGCTGCCTTAGTATTGTAACATGGAGAAAAACAAATCACAGTATGAAGTTTGTTTACCTGTCATTTTTTAATATTATTTCAAATTTGCTGTGCTTATGTTGGTTCTTGAAGTTAGTATCAGATGGTGTGTAGGAGGTTGAGGAGTGACATTATAGAAGTTTATGAAATCATGAGTGGCATGAATTGGGTGAATAACCAAGGTCTTTTCCACAGGATAGTGAAGTTCAACATAGAGGACACAGGATTAAGGAGAAAAGGGGGAAGATTTAAAATGACAATGGGGTAACGTTTTCACGCAGAGAATGGTGTGTGTCTGGAATGAGATGCCAGACGAAGTGTGGTAGATGCAAGTACACCTACAGCATTTCAAAGACATTTGGACAAGCATATGAAGAGGAAATGTTTAGAGGCATTTGGGAAACATGCAAGCAGATTGGACAAGTTTGTGTTGGAAATCCTGGCCAGCATGGACAAGTAAGAACAAAAAGTCTGTTTGTGAACGATATGACTGATGAATCTAGAAAGCGAGAGAAACGGGTGCCACGGTGGCTCAGTGGTTAGCATTGCAGCCTCAGAGTACGAGGGTCCCAGGTTCGATCCCAGCCTCCGTGACTGTCTGTGTGGTGTTTGCACATTCTCCCCGTGTCTGCGTGGGCTTGCTCCGGATTCCTCCCAGCTACAAAGATGTGCAGGTCATGTGAGTCAGCCATGCTAAATTGTCCACAGTATTAGATCATTAGTCAAGGGGAAATGGGTCTGGGTAAGTTACTCTTCGGAAGGTCGGTGTGGACTGGTTGGGCTGAAGGGCCTGTTTCCACACTGTAGGGGATCTAATCAAAAGACGTGATAAAAGTAAATTGGCAAGAAATATAAAAGCAAGCATTTAGAGCTTTTCCGTGTATATGAAAGCATATTCAAGGTGAGTGTGTGACCTTTAGATTAGATTAAATTACAGTGTGGAAACAGGTCCGTCGGCCCAACAAGTCCACACCGACCCGCCGAAGCGCAACCCACCCATACCCCGACATTTACCCCTTACCTAACACTACGGTCAATTTAGCATGGCCAATTCACCTGCACATCTTTGGACGGTGGGAGGAAACCGGAGCACCCGGAGGAAACCCACGCAGACACGGAGAGAACGTGCAAACTCCATACAGTCAGTCGCCTGAGGCGGTAATTGAACCCGGGTCTCAGGCACTGCGAGGCAGCAGTACTAACCACTGTGCCACGGTGCCGCCCGTTTGGTAGAAATAAAGTCAGGAAAGTACATTGAGGACATTTGGAGGGGGCTACTGGGACCAGTCAGATAATTCACATCAGTAGTTTACATTCATTCCTGACAGGGGAAGGTACAGTAAGCATTTCAATGATATAAACAAAATGGTAACAGGAGGGGAGTTCTTCAACTGTCTCTAACCAAAGGGAACAAGGTTGTTTAACAAACAGATAAGACTAAAGGTAGACAGGTCACGAGCAATTCACAGCTGGTTTTAATAGAAGTGTTTACAGAGTGACTGGTGGCACCGTGTGAAATATTCCATAACTCTCTGGATTACATGAGTGTTCCTGCGAAGGTGGAGACCATCCAATGTAGCGCCTATCTTCAAGAAAGGAGCGAGACAGGAAGCAGGAACCATTTAGCCTCACCAATATTCCTGGGAATGTGAGAACACATGTTATTAAGGATGGAATTGCAGGGCATTTAGAAAAGCTTTACGCAGAGTCAGCATGGCTTTGTGAAAGGGGAACTATGTTTTGTCTGTAAAATCAAGCAAAGTTTTTCTGGCAGGACATCATGAAGGGGGACTGGTAGACATGAGTCTTTGCAGAGATTTTCCACAAGATATCACAAAATTAAAGTTGTTATACAAGACAGAAGCTCATAGTACGACGGATAATGTATTAGTATGGGATGACGGTTGGTAAACACATCGAAATCGGAGAGTAAGGATTAATGAATCTTTCTGACAAAGGCGTATCTACTTGAGCACCACAAATAACAGTCCGATAGCTTCAGTTATTTACAATCTACACTGACAGCCTGATGGTGGGAGCTGAGTTCAAGACACATCTGAGTTTGGGTATGACACTGAGAAGCAAAATGCAAGTTTTTAGTAAATGAAGAGGACTCCCAAACTAAAGAGCCGTGCAAAGGGATTGGCTTGTTTCTGTGAAAGAACCATAACGTCAGCATGGTGACGCAGCAAGTAACTAGTTTAGTTCATTAGGCGGGTTCCTGGGAGGAAAGGGTTCACTATTGTGTACATCTAAAATGGTGGGGCGATTATTCATGAAATGCATGAGGGTGATATTACTGAAATGTACAAGAAACTGAGGGGGCTTGACAAGGTAGATGTTGAAAATGTGGTTCCATTCTGGGCAGAGTCTCGAACTCGGGGACACAGATACAGAATTAGGGATATCGATTTCAACCTGAGGTGTAAAAAAGTCTCCTCTCAGAAGGTAGTGATTTTCTGGAATTCCCTAAGCCAGAGAGTTGTGGGAGCTGGGTCACTGAATGTATTTACAGATAGGATGGATTGATTTTTGACACATCAGCGAGTTGAGGGATACAAGGGGTGAGCAGCAAAGTTGGATTGAGCCCTGGAGTAGATTAGCCATGTTCTGATTGACTGAGAGTGTAGGCTTGAGGGGCCGAATGGCCTACTCCTTCTCCCATTTCTTACGTTCAAATGTTATGCTTTTGGAAAGTAACTGTTTATTTTCCCAGAAGTTTTATTGTCGAATGTTGCATTCAGGGAGATCAGAGGGCTTTTTGAGTTAATCCTGGGGGACGGGGGTGTATGGACGCTTTATTCCCACTGAATCTGGGTCTGTAACATGACCCACATCTCGAGCAGAAGTTACAGAGTGGGGAAGACTGGAAAGTGGGATGGGGGGCATGAG
Organism: Chiloscyllium plagiosum; assembly: GCF_037043375.1. Taxonomy (NCBI): domain Eukaryota; kingdom Metazoa; phylum Chordata; class Chondrichthyes; order Orectolobiformes; family Hemiscylliidae; genus Chiloscyllium; species Chiloscyllium plagiosum. The sequence continues at coordinate 461,117 of NW_028270188.1, read as the reverse complement.
GGTCACTTCCTCACCTGGCCTGGATTTTCAAAGAACATTTCCGAAATTATACCTACCCATTGGAATGGCCTCGATCCGCCGTGCAGCAGGTACGAAGGGCTGAATAGAAGATCACAACACAGGACTGAGGGAGACGAGGGGGGCATTCGGCCATTTAACGCTACCCTACAGTAAATAAAGTCGTGGCTCAACTCGTTGTAATCCCAGCTGCACTTTTCTTTTCATGCACCATTATCTCTGATTCACCTATTTGTGGAAAATTAGACGAAGCCAGCCTCGATATAATATAAAGATTCAGCCATCCCAAACTTCTGGGAAAGAGAATTACCACTTGAATGAATTCTCACTTGATGAATTTCATCACATTCCTGTTCTGACTGAGGTTGGAGGGTGTCACTATTTCCTTTTCTAGTCCCACTCCTCCACTGCTCACAAAAAATTTTAAATGTAACCAGGTTGGTGAAATGGCTGATGATAAAGGGCTCAGACTGGGTCAGGTTCATTGATAGGAACAAGTCAGGCAGATGCCTTTAATCTGACAGAAGTAACGTATATATCTAACAGAGGAACATGGTGGATCTGTGGTTAGCACAGCTGAGTTCAGTTCCAAAGTATAGATTAGAATGGTGCTGGAAAACTACAGTAGGTCAGGCAGCATCCGAGGTGCAGGCAAATCGTCATTTCGGGCAAAAGCCCTTCATCAGGAATGGAAGGGTTCAATTGCAACCTCGAGCGAACCTCTATGTGGAGTATGAACATTCTCCACGTGCCTGTATGGGTTTCCTCCCAGTGCCCAAGATTCCTCCCACAGACCAAGGCTATGCAGCTTAGAGGGGATTGGCCATGTTACATTGCACATAGTGCCCAGGGATGTGTAGGTTAGGTGTGTTAGTCATGAGAAATATAGGGTTACATGGGGGCAGGTATGTGTGCGATGCTGCTTGGTTAATTGATGTGAATTTGATGGGCTGTCCTGCTTCCACTCGGTAGAGATTCTATGACAATGACAACACGTTTGGACTATGCAAACACCCAGTAGGTATTTACCTGATCCACGCTCCCCAAGGTTTCGTATGTATCAATAAGATCAGCTTTCATTCCAACAGTAACCTGTTAAAGCCTTCATAGTACAAGCCCTTCATACCTGGAATATGTGAAGCGTAACATATCTGATCTGCTTCCAATGTCATTATATCGTTACTCAGGTAAGGATAGAGAAATTAATCTCAGAATATTTTTATATTTGTTTTCTCAGTCTATGAGTCTTTGTAACTCTCTTTCCCACAGAGAATTGGAGACAAAGACATTGATTTTTTTAGGCACAGATGGAAGGTTCATAAATAACAATGGAGTCAAGGATTATTAGGCAGGAATATGCAGTGTGGGGGAAATGCTGACATGGTACCAAATGACACAGATTCAAAACGTCCAGGAATATAACGCAAAACAAATGTACAACAGAGATAAAAATTTAAAATGCAACAGCGATAAAATATAGTTCGAAAGGACCATGGGACTTCTGTGTCATTACAGACAGACCACTCGAGGTGTTTTAACCTGAGGGTCGCCAGACCTCGGGTGATGGGCTGAGGTTGAGAGAGCGTCTTCTTCATGGTAACCTCTGACAGTGTGGGGAATTGAACCTGCGCTGTTGACCTTCCTCTGCGTCACAAACCAGCCATCCAAATAACTGAGTGGGAGATTGTGTAACTGTAACAGACAGAGACAGTCACAGACAAAGGGCAAGTGAAACTTTTATTAACAAGGAAAAAGGTACAATATAGATAACGGTCAAGGTAACAGCTGATGATAAAATCGTTCTCTGCTATAAATAGTATTTTATAACGAGAAAATTGTTTAGAAGCTGTCTTAGGCTGAATATAATAAGGTGAGACAAGTGAAATAATCAGAATTATTAATTGAAATTTGATATTGATCTCCACAAATAAGTGTATATTTTTGATTGGTCTATGTAAAATGTGCTTACCATTGCAAAATGTATAAAGCTGATGGAATATATTGTTTGGAGAGGCCATCTCCATGGGAAATGCCCTCGAACAGGCGCTTGAAGAAAACCAGGGTACAAGTGCCTGAGTGTCGTCCGGTCAGTGACATGAACCCAGGGGGTTGAATAACTGAGAGTTCATGTAACATGGAACTGAGAAAAGCATCAGATCAGCCGTGATCTTATTAAATACTAGAGCAGATCTGAAGGGCTGAATGGCCTTATGATGGATTTGAATTGTATGTGATTTTAAAAAGGTACATCTCTACTCCTTCCTCTTATGAGTTTCATACTGGTGCACTGACGTTTTCCTGAAAATTCGAAATATTTGGAACATTGTCTGGAACATTCCATAATCAGCATTCTCCAGAAAATTCTATCGCGTTGTTGTGGTATTGAAATGGCGATAGAGAAAGGGAGAGGGAGAGAGGGAAGTTGCTGCAATGCGGTAGTGAGCATAGTGGACCATAAGTCTTGTTCGGGGGTCGGTGCTGTAACAGACGTACAGTGAGTGTGAGGGAGCAGAGAGAATACGGTGACCCTTATCCTAACAGAGCGGGGAAGGTTATTGATGCTTGTCCTGTATTGCTGGGCATTTCTTCAGACCGCAGAATTGAACTGGGTGATGAGCTCAGGCCATGCTCGGTGGGTCTGTTGGTGTGGCCCCCTCTGGAAAGAGAATGATCCCCCTGTGTACTAACCTATCCACCAGGACCTCTGTGCCCTTGTTGACAAACTGTGGTGTAATTGCCCCTTATCTACCATGCTTGTGCTAAACTGTGTAGGGCAGTTCCGAAGTGAGAAAGCTCAACCATGTGCCCATTAGCTTTTTAAAGATGGCATCAGTGTCAGGGATGACGGAATATGAAGGAGTATCCGGGCAATGGTGAGTACGTCCAGCCATAATGAGTTGAAGATTCGGACTTGAATGAGAGGGACACCATGGGGTGGGGTGGGTAGTTAATGAGGTGTGTTCGATAAGATAGCACCACGAAACTAGCTCGGATTCGTGCAGATAATCCCTCTGTCACACTCAATGAAAATGGCACTGATACAAATTATTGTTAGAATCAGCCCAGTGAGTCGAAGACTCTTCTGACCCCACTCCCAGTTACAAAGCTGCAGAACATATCCTCATGCAAAACTGTCCGTCATCTGAACTCACACCGATATCCCGTTCACCTATCATTACTACCAATACTGGCTCAAGTTGCAGGATGCTGTGAAATATCTTCACTTCAGCTTTCTGAAACCTGTGATTTTCCATGACATTTTCTCTCAATTTCCCTTTCTCATTTTCCCAAAATTCTTTTGAGTTTTAGTAATTTAACGGATTTCCCTACCATCTCTCTCTTGCAGCCATTTTCACATCCACATCACTGCTTTGTCAGGGCACAATGGAGATATGGAGCTGTAAATGGATGGGAGCTGCACATCCTGTCACTTCCAGCACGGGCTGCAATTTTCCCCACGTTGGGAAGGCATCTATCAGAGTGTTACTGAACAACGCACAGGGGTTGTATACACAGCTCTACATGCTGGGAGGGAACGGCTCCAGGTTTATAGATCATTTCACTGTTATTCATTGCACAGCTCCCCATACTGAACAGATAACTCGTCAACGTTTATAGAACAAGATACTGGTGCGGGCTGCATATCTCCGCATGCTGGACAGACCGTTTCGTCCACGTTTCTGACTCACTGCACCGTATGGTCTGTACTGCTCATCATGTTGGACAGATAGTGGACTAGTGAGAGTTGCACAGTATTCCATCCTGGACAGATTGCTGAGTTGTACTGACCCTAGTCTGCACAGTGCTCCGTGCTGAACAGATATCTCATTTGGTCTTATACATGCCTGGGCTGGCTCTACAAGGTGAATTGTGTATCCGATATAATTCCTGATACAGCTATCACTCCTCCAGCTCCGCGCATTCAGCTGTCAAACCGCGTGTTTCTGCAACATATCGTCCATTTAGTAATTCGACAATTACAACATGAATATCTGTCCTTCTTGTTATGGACCCGAACAGACGCCTCTCACAATATATGAAGAAGGACTCTCGACCGAACGTTTTCTTATATTAAATGCAATTGTCAGGTGCTGCGTTTCAGATGCAATTCGTTTGGTCAAAATATTCGACATGAAGCAAAACACAATTTAATCAAACACTGTGTACAAAATACAATTAAAAACAAGAGGAACTTGGAATTACTTAATTTATCGGAAAACTTAAGAGAATAATGGATTATTCAACTACTACACAGTAACTGCTTCACTATGGTAACATGCTTGAAACTCACACTTGCAACAAAACAAATTCAGGAAACAGATTGTCTGACATGCAGTTCTGCAATCCAAGAGGAATGAACATCAAAAACAGATTCTGAGAGAAATCTCAGAGAGAGAGTGCAGCAATCGGGATCCAATTGTTGTTCTGGGAATGTTTGACCATCCCTGCACAGAACCAGGTTGTGGCTGCAAGGACCACAAGGAATGGACTGTATCTACACCGCCTATGGCACTGCAGTAGTGTCTCAGAAATGCTAACACCACCTAAGCCGTGCAATGTTGGTAAGATAAATGTCAAAGTTAACCATAAATAAATAAAGCCAAAGGATGCAGCAAGCCTGGTGATCAGACACAGCGTCAGGAGCCCAGCAATTCCTACACTGTGAAAACACAGGAGAATCATGGAGCTTGTGAAGAGAAAGCATCATCTCTCTCCCTCACCTCTAACTTTACAAATGGAGATGTGTCATTAACCCAATAGTCAGCGATGTCAACATCTCACGAAGGCCAAGTATTATTGTCGTATGTCAGGATTGTTGTGAAAGGGGTTTAACTGGAACTGTTTGTTCAGTGACTGCGATTGATGTCAGTCTCCATGGATCCTAACTGTGTCACTGGAGGGTGTCCTCTTCTTTTAATAAGGGTCTTTCTTCAAACTGTTATCTCATAGTATCAGCGGCAGCGTCATCCTCAAGTTGATTGGGATCAGCAGCTAGAGAGACAGGAAGAGGAAGAGCATCTTAGAACAATACACTGGAATGTTCAAACAATTGATCAAAATCTGAGAACATTAGACTGGAAAGTACCAACAATGGATCCGAATCTGAGAACATTAGACTGGAATGTACCAACAATCGATCAGAATCTGAGAATATTTGACTGGAATGCTCCAACAATTGATCAGAATCTGAATGCGTTAGACTGGAATGCTACAACAAAGGACAGGAGTTTATCCCATGGTCTTTACTATCTTTCACGGGATTCGATATGGTTAGAGTTGCGGATAGAAGCCGTCCTGATGATTATTCAAGCTGGGTACTATCCCATCCTCGCTATTATTGGTGTTCCTGTTAAGCCTATCTCTGTCAATTCTATAAACGATGCTGAAGCTTATTGCTATTTCAGTTACTTATATTTAATAAATGCACAAACTGTTATCTTCAGTTTCAGTCACAAACTCCACTTCATTTCCATCAATCTCAGACTACTCACTCATCAACATCTAAGACGGAACAAGACTGTTCAGACCCGGAGTTTTATTTTTACTCTCAACTGATTCTTTATATTGTCTCTGACATCAAACCTGCCTACACCCACCACCATAATATCCCCAGTCTCCACCTCTGCCTCATTGTTGTAGTTGAATTAGCAGTCATCTGCCCCTTTGTTAGCTTCAGACTTTACGTCTCCAGTTCTCTTCTGACCTCTCCTCCAGTAGCAAATATTTTGAACACATACTTGTTCTGCCTCTCCAGCTATTTCATAATGGGGACTCCATATCAGAGTAATAATGTCACTGGATGGGTAATTGAGAGGCACAGCTTATGACCTTATAGGCATTGTTTCAAATCCTAATACAGCCGATGACAGGACTTAATTTCGAATGACAACAATTGGAATAAAATCTCATTTTCCTAACGGCCACCACAAAACATCAGGATTTCTTTCATTATTTCACTTATTGCCTTTGGTAAAGAAACTAAGTGTGTCTTCAGACCCACGACCACACGGTGGCTCCATATTGTCTTGACAGACGACCTCACAGTCAAGGGAAATTAGTGATGAACAACAAATGCTGCCATTGCCGGTGATGCTGACATCCTGTGAAATAACAACATTAAAGGTGAAATAAACCAAGGAATTATGGTTGTGGAGATTTGAAATAAAATACACCAGCGTCTGGAAATATTGGAGACTCTCAGTAGGTATGGGCAGCCACTGTCAGGAGAAAACCAGATAAAGTTGCAAGTTTAGTAACCCTCCATCAACACTGAAAGCAACCAAGAAATAATATTATTTCTATCAGGGATGGCTAGATGAGTGAAGGGGCGGTTAGTTGAATGGATGGAGAAATGTTCAGCAAGAGAGAGAAAAAGAGAGAGAGAGAGAGAGACAGGGAAAGAAATGAAAAGCAAACAAAGGGACAGCTGATGATGAAGTAGAAGGAAAATAAAAAGGGAGCTTCTTCTAACATCACCCCTTTTCCCCTTATTCCTGTATATCACGCCAATCTTGTTATGCCCCTGTTTTAAAGTGAATTATATCCCTCTATCTTTCTTCTCTGAGTATGATGATCAACTCCATTGTCAATAGTGATGCTGTCCTTACAGTTGCTGAGATACAGAGGAACGTCATGTTTTTCGTTGTCAACTGCATCTTCAGAGAAAGGGACTGTTACTGTGAAACTGTGCAGAGATGTAACGGCTTTTTCAGCCAGGAAGAGAAACATTTTCAACACGGAATCGGTGCACTGTGTGTGAGAGAGGTTTTGACTTGCACCTGTCATGAGACAGTAAGGGGAGGTTCAGTGGATGCTTTCCTCGGGGTTGTGTATGATCAGCTTCTGCATCCATTCAGAGACCGGAGGGTCTGGTGACCCCACTCTGAACACTGCATTTATAGAGTGTTTGGGTCCATGGGAAACAAATGGACCTGAGACTATACAGAAGATAAGTTCCATACACGGGGAAGGGTTGGGCATTGTACTATCCTGTCTGGGATTTCCAGGAATACTTTTCTAAGCTGAACCAATTCCAAACGTAAAATGTGAACCTTTCAAAAATGAGGTGGTCACTGAGTTGTGTCCCCTCCATCAGTATAATCTGTAGCCTAACACCAGGGACTTGACTGCTCTCTCAGCGATGGAAGATGCCTTTGAACCTGGTTAAAAATTGGCTTCATTCCTACTCCCAGGATACCATGTTAAAGTAAAACGTCTGTGATATGAGTAATGAAGCCACGAGGAACAAGGTGGAGCAGTTTATCTTTGCAGTCCCTGCATCATTTGTTTGTGGTGTTGGAGCATCTCTGACATCTTCCTGTGCCTGGTTAGTCACTTGAGAAGCAGAATGACTACTTCCTGTTCCTTTTTAATGACTCCAGGTGTGGAATGGCCTCTTTCTGATCCTGCATAAATGACGTGTGTGAGTGAGCAGACTCCTTTTTCGTAACAGGTTGGAGGGACCGAATGGGTTATCCCTCTTTTTGCACAATAGTGTTGATGGGCTGAATGACTTTCCCAAATTCTTGTGAAGCCACATTGAGGTGCAGAATGAACTCTTTCGTTTACTGTCGAAACGTGCAGTGTCTGGCAGCGCTGTTCCTTGAATGTTGCCGACACGTAGACTTGAATGCTGTCCAGGTCTTGTTGCGCATGGACACAGATTACTTTAGGACCTGAGGGATGACGAAAGTTACTGAACATTGTGTAAACTGGAGTGAATATCCCCACTTCTGTTCGGTGTGAACTCAATAGGCTTAATGGCCTGCTTCCACACTGCATGTATTTCCCGCTGACAAACTAGAGATGCCTGGGCTGAGGAAGCTACACTGAGTATCTCCGGCAGTGATGTCCCACGGCTTAGATGATTGATGCGCACTGATGGTAAACATCTTCCCTTGTGCTGTGAATGACTCCAAACACGGGAGAGTTTTCAATGGATTCTCATGATGTGCGATTTTACTCAGGCTCCTTGATGTCATCCTCAGTTAAATACTGCCTTGATATCAGGGCCAGTTGCTCTTAGCTAAGCTCTTGTATTCAACTCTATTGCTCATATCAATAGGTCATGGTGTAGGATCAGACAATTGTTTCTCAAACAGAGGGTAGTGAAAGTCAGGAATTCTCTATTCCAGAGCGTCAGGGGAGCTAGATCACTGAAAGATCTCTGAATGGTCTTCCCTGTTTCTGTGCACCAGGTAATAGCAGTAAGTGGCCTCCAACTACTCCTGTCTAGCAGGTTAGATGGGCTGAATGGAACAACGGGACATCGCACTCAGGAGCAAGATTAGGTCGTTCGACACGATGAAACATCTCCACCAGGCACTAAGTTTGTGGATAATCAGGTTGTGGTCTCAGCCTCACTTTCCTGTCTGTATCCTTTTATCCATGACTCAATCGCTGTCAAATATTTAATGATTCAGTTTGAATAAATGTGAACAAAGAGGGACCACATACCTCTGGAGAAAAGAATTCCCACTCAAATAGCCCTTTTAGAGTTACTCCTTATCTCTCTTACAGTGTCGTACAGCAGGGAACCCTATCCATATAAACCAGACATTCAAATCTGATCTCAACGCATTCGCCAACATTAGGCAAATATCCTTCTAAATCCTTCCTATTAATATGCACATCCAGATACCTTTCAAATGTTGTGAATTTAACAGCTTGCATCACTTTCTCTGATAGCTCATTCCATACACACACCACAGTCTGCATGCAAACTTTGTCCCTTTAATGTCTTTCTCCTCTCACATTAAGCCTTTGTACGTTAGTTTTGGACTCACCGAACCTGGGAAAAAGACCTTGGGTATTCAGCTTATCCATGTTCCTCATGATTTTAAAATCCTCTATAAAGCTACACCTCAGCCTCCGATGCTCCAGAGTAAACACTCCCCAGTCTGTCCAGCCTCTCCCTGTAGCTAAATTCCTCCATGCCCGGCAAGATCCTTGTAAATCTTTTCTGCACCCTCTCAAGTTTAACAACATCGATCCTATAGCAATAAGAACGAAATTAGACACAATATTCTAAATGTCACCTCACCAACATCCTGCCCAGTTGCTATCTGATATCCCAACTTGCATGATCAACGTACTGACCAATAAAGGCAAGCATACCAAACCCTTTCTTCACCACCCTGTCTACCTGCGACTCCACTTTTAAAGAACAATGATCCTGCACACTTTTGTTCAACAACACTCCCCAGTACCCTATCATTAATTGTATATGTCCTGCCGTATTTTACCTTTCCAAAATGCAACACTTCATCATTTATCTAAATTTAACTCCATCTTTCACTCCTTGGCCCATTGCCCCATCTGATCCAGGTCCCATTGTACTCCAAGGTAAATCTTGCTGGCTACTGCACCTCCAATTTTGATATAATTTGTAAACATAATAAACAAGCAAATATTCACATTCAAATCATTTATATAAATGACAAAAGCAGTGGACTCAGCACCATGTGTTACACCACTGGTCACAGGGATCCAATCTGAAAAGCAGCCTTCTACCACCCTCTGCCTGCTACAGTCACTCTAACTTTGCAGTGAATTGGCTAGCTGATCTTGGATCTATTTATGATCTAAACTTACGAACTTGTCTGTCATGCAGAATCCTGTCGAATGCCTTCCTGAAGGCTGTATGGACAGCGTCTACCACATTGCCTTCATTAAACTTTTTTGTCACCTCTACAATAAACGCAATCAATTTTGTTAGAAATGATTTCCCATGTACAAAACCATGTTGACTATCCCTAATCAGTAGTTGCATCTGCAATTACATGTAAATCCTATCCCTCACAATCCTCTCCAACAACGTGCCCACTAATTACATCCGGCTCACCGGTCTATTCTTTAGATAACTATTCCCTTTCGTCGTCCCATGCCTCCACTGCTCACTGCAGATGCTAATGTAACCGGGTTGGTGATTTGACCAACAATATAGGTCTCAGACTGGGTCAGGATCAGGAACAAGTTAGGTAGGATTCTTTAATCTGCTAAAATTAGCAAAGTTATGACCCAAGCAAAGTTACTCAAACTAGTTGGAATGATGAATGACAAACAGTCTGCATATTACAAATCTGAGCAGCAATGTTTCTCAGAAGTGCTGACACATGCAAACGTTTGATGACCAACAGAACAACAAAATTTCGGCAGAGCGTTAATTTGGAAGAACTTTGACCAAATATTAATTGAACTCATGACGAAAGGAAACATCAGTTACTTCCTGTAATAGGTGATATAGCTGAATTCCTTTTACTTCAAACAGTGGGGCGATTCCAGCGAATCCTCAACAGGAATCCTTCATGAATGGCAAATATGACTGAGGGGTTTTCAGCTCACACACATTGCTGGGAAGAGCAACAGAGAGAGGGAGCATGAGTCTGTTTCTTCTGAGGAAGAATACATTTTCTCCCTCTCTGAGTTGAGTCACACAATGACCGTATCCAACGCCAAACTTGACCAAATGAGGTCTCTTTGGACCGTGTCTGAACTGTACGACTCCATTGCATTTCCTTCTCCATGTAGGTACATCATTGCTGTTGTCGTATGCAGAGCCAATACTTTCGTAACAAGTAGCCCCATTAGATTTGAAGATGTGTTCCGGTATACTTTTAAAATACACCTTCTAATATCTTCACAATATCTCTATTTAAATGAATATATCTTCGTCTTCAATTACTTCCCCAGTCTTATTCTGACATACAAGATGAAATATTCAACAGGTATTAACTAGCTCAAAATCTTATATGGTCAATAAGAACATTTCTCATTCTCAGTCCTGAACATCTAATCGCACATGACATAATACCTTCATCCCAGAATGAGTAAAGAGAAACATCTTTGAAAAGTTTCAAAAGCAATTTGTTTTTAACTTCAGTGGACTTACACCCCACACACAGTACGTCAGATATCGTCTCAGCAACGGCCTGTACAGATGCAGTAAAACATCCTTAAGATCAGACCCAATACTCTTTGCAAGAAAAAGTATCATTGCACTTATTTTCCAAATCACGTGCTGAATCTACAGACTAACTTGATGTCATTTATGTCCCAGGACACACGAATCCCTTTGTACCACAGGTTTCTGCATTCTGCCTCCCGTTACCTAATTTACTGTTGTTTTATGCTTTGTCCAAAACACAAACTTCCCATCACCGACATTGTGCTTTTTTTTTTTGCTGAGGTTTGCTCACGACCCTCCCCTGTCTGTATCCCATTGCAGACACCGTGTCTCCACTTGACATTTTATTGAATGACTATTCTGGTGTCTGAGCAAATTGAGCTCCAGTCCATTCAGCCCCTTCATCCAAATCAATAATCCAGATTGTAAACTGTTGATGACCGCACACTGATCCCTACGTAATTCCACAAATGACAGCTTTCCAACCTGAAAATAAGTAATTATCTCTACTCTGCATTTCCTGGTAGCTGACCAGCGCTTCCCTGTTCCTGTGTACCTGCCCAGAAAGGTTGCATGGCCTCCTGCTATGCTGTGTAACTGATTATCGATTTGTTTCTGATCTCAGTGATCTTCCTTCCAGACATTTGTTGTCAGATGATCAGGTGGCGTTTGTTCTGTCAATGATCCTGATCCCTGAGTGTTTAAAAGATGAACACAGAATATAGACTAAAATTTCGGGGGATCGCTACTCGGTTAAAAAAAAACATGCGTTATTTCAGATGCAGCAATAGAACCATTCTGCAACATCAGTCATGTGCTCAATTTTCATCAGAGAGACACTGAGGAAGAGGGGAGATTTCCTATTAACCTGATTAACATGTGTTCCCTTAACAACACAACCAATAATCTAAATCATTACTTCCATTGCTGTCTGTTGGTGCTGTGTTGGAAAATTGTCGCATTCACTACACATTAAAATAAACTATTGTCTTTGAGCGATGACCTTATCGATATTTATAAAATCACGAGGGGCATGGATAGGTTAAATAGGCAAGGTATGTTTCCTTGGGTAAGGGAGTCCAGAACTAGGGGGTATATGTTTAAAGTGAGAGGGGAAAGATATCAAAGGAACCTAAGGGGCAACTTGTTCACACAGCGTATGATGTGTGCATGGACTGAGCTGCCAGAGCAAGTGATGGAGGCTGGCGTGATTAGAATATTTAAAAGGCATCCAGATGTGTATATGGAAAGGAATGATTCAAAGAGACATGGGCGAAATGCTGGCAAATGAGACTAAATTACTGTAGGACATCTGGTTGGCACGGATGAGTTGGACCAAAGAATCTGTTTCCTGATGTATATCTCTATTACACTATGACTGAATCCTTCAATCTATTCATGTGTACCTCCTTAGAGGAGTATAATGGGCTCCTCCTGCCTCATTGCAGTGATTCTGACTGGCTGAATGGGGTCTTCCTCTCCCTCTGTAATAGCCTCAAGGGGTGCAGTGAGAGAAAACATATGAGATAGAAGCTCCAGCCGGCTGCTCAGTTGAGAAAGATCATGGCTGGTCTGTTTGCGGCTGAAAACTCTTTTCCTGTCTATTCCCAATAAACACGGACTCTCCTGTCCAACAAAGGTCAGTCAATGTCAGCCTTGAATATCTTAATTGACCCAGTCTTCACTGTTCCCTGGGGATGAGAATACAACAGACAGCACAACCCGAAGGAGATAAGAACATCCTTATCTTAATCTTCAATGGGGAAACTCTAAACTTAAAAGTGTATGAACTTCACAGCAAGTCACGTTCTCTTTTTTAGGCATGAGGGCACAACGAATAGGAATGAAATGGGCAATTCAGCCTCATAAACCTATTCCACATTCCCTGTTCAAAAAAGTATTTATCAAACTCAGCCTCACTGCTCTATTGAGTAGACATTTCAGATAGCGTAAACCATCGAACGTTCAAAATTGATGCAGAACTGGAGTGTTTGGTCCATTGAGTCTGATCAGCTGTTCGATCATGGCTGACGTGTTTCCCAACAAAATCCTCCCGCCTTCTCACTGTAATGCTTGATTCCCTTATCAATCAAAACAGAGTTTTGAGTACAGGAGTTGGGAGGTCATGTTGCGGCTGTACAGGACATTGGTTCGGCCACTGTTGGAATATTGCGTGAAATTCTGGTCTCCTTCCAATCGGAAAGATGTTGTGAAACTTGAAAGGTTTCAGAAAAGATACAAGGATTTTGGCTGGGTTGGAGGATCTGAGATATAGAGAGAGGCTGAACAGGTTGGGACTGTTTTCCCTGGAGCGCCGGAGGCTGAGGGGTGACCTTATAGAGGTTTAAAAACTTATGAGGGGCATGGATAGGATAAATAGACAATGTCGTTTCCCTGGGGTATGGGAGTCCAGAACTAGAGGGCATAGTTTTACGGTGAGAGGGGAAAGATATAAAAGAAACCTAAGGGGCAACGTTTTCACGCAGAGGGTAGTACATTTATGGATTGAGCTGCCAGAGGATGTGGTGGAGGCTGGTACTATTGCAACATTTAAGAGGCATTTGATGGGTATATGAATAGGAAGGGTTTGGAGGGATAAGAGTCGGGTGCTGGCAGGTGGGACTAGATTAGGTTGGGATATCTGGTCGGCATGGACGGGTTGGACCGAAGGGTCTGTTTCCATGCAGTACATCTCTATGACTCTATGACTCTATCTCTGCCATAAAGACATAACTGCGTCTGTGTCTCTGTATGTCCGTATGTGTGTGAGTGTTTCTACTTATTGGCGCTATACAGAGGGTAGTGGAGGAGAGTTGTCTTTTGGACTGGAGGCTTGTGACCAGCGGCGCTCCACAAGGATTGGTGCTGGATCCACTTTTGGTTGCCATGTATATCAACAATTAAATGTAAATAATAAAAGGCATGGTGAGCACGATTATAGATGACACCAAGATTAGTTATATGTTGGTGAAGAAGGTCACATAAGATTATAAAGAGATCATAATTAATTGGATCAATGAATCATAAAGTCCAACTCATTTGTGCCAACCAGATGTCGTAAATTAACTTTGCTTCATTTTCCAGCATTCGTTCCATGTCCCTCTAAACCCTTCTTATTCATGTCTCTTTCCAGATGCCTTTTAAAAGTTGTAATTGTACCAGCCTCCACCACTTCCGCTGGCAGCTCATTGAATACATGCTCCACCCTCTGTCCATCTCAACTTAAATCTATGTCCTTTAGTTTTGGACGTCCCTACCCTGGGATACAGACTCTGACTATTCACCCTATCCATGCACTTCATGATTTTATAAACCTCTAGAATGTTGAAATGTGACTCCACTCAACAAGAATGGCTGTGTTTTCAGTCATCCTGGGCCAAAATTTTGAAATTCAATACTGACACCTCTTCCTTCTCCATCCAGTCACAATTCTAAAACCATTTTAATCAACTTTTTCAGCCACATTATGAAACACCTCTGTGGGATTTGAATCTAGACTTTGGGGCTCAGAGGTAGGGACACAACAACCACTTGGCAACAATGCCTAAAGCTGCAACATTACTCTCCTATGTGTTTGTTCATCAGCCTGGTTTCAAATACTGTAACATACCTCTGTGAAAGGCAGGAATTCAATACAGACCTTCTAGTCCGGAGTGAGCGCCACTACCACGCAAGTTCGGTTTTTGGAATCTGACACAGAGCTCTGGCTCAGAGGGATAGGCGTTACCCACTGCACAAGACTTAAACCATGCCCAGATTTTGGGTCACATTTTAAATGTCAGTTTTCAGCTCGGTGTGGATTCATTAAAATTTGGTTCACTTTTACTGAATTACACAGTTAAAAGAATTAAATTGTTTAACAGATTAAAGGTATTCACCTCAAATATAGGATGTTGACTTTATGTGCTCTGCCTTCGTGATGAACTATGAAGATCTTTAATTGTTTGGCTACGATTTCCACCTTAAGTGGCTATTATCTGAAATCTCCAATATGAGGGAAAGACATCCCGCCGACACACTCTGCACTATAAAGGATCTGTAGTAGATACTTATCACTGAACACCAGAGATAAAGAAAGAGCATACTTTCTGGATCAAAAACACCAATCACTCTTTCCCGCCTGTAACGTGTGTCTGCCTGCTTTTTAAAACCACGAAATGATCCAGCCTTTCCTTTCCAGTACTATCACTCACTGGGCTGAAGACTGGCATATGGAGTTTAGTTTGGATAAACACAAGATATCAGAATTTGGTTAAACAAAGAACGAGAGGACATATACAATTCAATGTCAGGCCATTGGTAGTGTTATAGAACAGAGAGATCTAGGGGTTCTGGTATATTTCTTTGAAGTTTGCACCATGTGTAGGCAGGATTGTTATGAAGGTGTTTGACTTGCTGTCCTTCATTGCTCAGACCTTTGAGTACAGGAGGTGAGCATTATCTTCAGTTTGTGCTGGACACTCGTGAGGTCTCTCCTGAAGTATTGTGTGCAGTTCTGGTCACCCAGGCACATTGAGGATATTATTAAACTGAAGAGGCTTCAGAAAAGATTTACCAGGCTATTGTTGGGAATGGACTGTTTAGGTTATAAGAGCCGACTCGATAGATTGGGGCCTTTTCCACTGCAGCGTAGAATGTTGAGACCTTATCAACCTTATGGAGATTTATAAAACAATGAGGGGTATAGATAGTGTTGAATGGCAGTTGTCCCTTCCTTAGGGTAGTGGATTTCAAGACTGGGGGTAATTTTAAGATGACAGGTGAAAATTTTACAGAAGACATAGTGTCATTGAACTGTCCAACATAGAAACAGATCCTTCTTTCCGGCTCGTCCCTACTGAGCAGATGTCCTTAATTAATGTAGTTCCATTTGCTAGCATTCGGCCCATATCCGCTAAGCACCTCCTATTCATGTGTCCATGCAGATGCCTTTTAAATGTTGTAATTGTACCAGCCTCCACAACTTCCTCTGGCAGGTCGTTACATACACAGCTCTCTCCATTTGAAACCGTTGACCCTTAGATCCGTTTTATGTCTTTTCCTCTCACCTTCAGCCTATTCCCTCTAGATTTGGAACGTGCTACCTTGGGGAAAAGACCTTGGCTATTCACGCTATCCATTCCACTTATGACCTTGGAACCTCTACGATCACCTCTCCACCGCTGGTGCTCCAGGGAAAATAACACCGGCCTACTCAGCCTCTCCATAAATCTCAGAACCTGCATCCCTGGCAGTATCTTTGTAAATCTTTTCCGAATACTTTCAGGTCTCACCCATCCTTCTTCGATGATCGAAAGGTAATTGCACGAAGTATTCAGAAGTGGCCTAACCAATGTTCTGTACAGCCGCAATATGACCTCCCAACTCTTACATTCAATGCACTGACCAACAGCGGCAAGCATATCAAACACCTTCTTCACTATCCTATATACCTGCGATTCCACTTCCAAAATATTATGAACCTGCACCCCAAGGTCTCTTTGTTGAGCAACACTCCCCAGGAACTTACCTTTAAATGTATAAGCCAAGCCTTGATATTCCTTTCCAAAATGCAGTACTTCACATTTATCTAAATTAAACTCGATCTCCCACTCCTCAGCTCATTAGTCCATCTGAGCAAGATCCCGTTATACTTTGAAGTAAGCTTTTTCTCTGTCCACTGCACCACCAACTTTGGTGTCATCTATAAACGTACTAATCATGCCTCCTATGTTCATATCCAAATCATTTATATAAATGACAAATAGCAGTGGACCCAGCACCGAACTTTGTGGCACTCCACTGGTCACAGGCCTCCAGTATGAAAAACAACCCACCACCACCATTCTCTGTCTTCTAGCTTTGAGCCAGTTCTGTATCCAAATGGCTAGGTCTCCTTGTATTCCATGAGCTCTAACCTTGCTAACCAGTCTACCATGAGGAACTTTTGTCGAACGCCTTACTGAAGTCCATATAGATCACGTGCACTGCTCTGCCCTCATCAATCCTTTTCTTTACTTCGTCAAACAAAAATAATTATTTTGTGAGACATGATTTCCCATGCACAAAGCCATGTTGACTATGCCGAATCGGTCCTTGCCTTTCCAAATACATGTATATCCTGTCCCTCAGGATTCTCTCCAATAACTTGCCCACCACCAATGTCAGGCTCACTGGTCTATAGTTCTCTGGCTTTTCCTTCCCGGTTTGTTCAATGATGGCACCACGTTAGTCAGCCTCATGTCTTCCAGCATCTCACCTTTGGCTATTGATGATAAGAACATGTCATTAAGATTCCCAGCAGCAGCCACAACCTATTCATTCAGACGCAGTCAGACCATTCCTTTATCATCGGTCTCCACATAGAAAGAAATTAATGTATCTTAAAAGCCGTCCCCTTGCTACACGTTTCCAAACACTGTCCCCACTGCCAACCAACAACGTCAAAAATCCGGTATGTACTGCGAGCAATTGGGCCACTGGGAATGTCACGGAGCAGATCACCAGAGAGACGGAGCAAAACCTCCCATGTATAAATGAGTCTGAGTGAACTCCCCAGTACACAGTATTGCTAAGCCCTGTAATCTCTCTCCATTTCAGTAACATACCTCCTTCCATCCTTCCTGTAAATGAAATGACAGGTTATATCATGTTATATTCCACTGCCTCTCTTGATAATTTAATGTCTTGCTTATCACAGAGTCATCACCAAACGTAATTACAATACATCCGTTCCATATTCTTGATCATTGATATAGATTGCAAGTAGTTGAGGACCTAGCACTGGTCATTCAGTGACTCCACTGGTGACGTTCTGTCAAACTGATTTAGATTGATTTATCCAGAGAGCCTGCTTCCTGTTGATAACCTGTCCTCCCCCATTCCTGTGTAACACATGCGAAGAGCTAAATACGAACAAGGAACGTCAGTCAGTAGTTCAGCCACTTCAGGCTACTGCACTACTGAATACAATCATGGCTGATGTCATCGCGGCCTCTGTTCCACTTTCCTGCCATCTCTCCATCCTGAAACTCTGGTCTGTTTTTGTAGATTGCTGCGCAAGAAAATATATCCACTCCATATCTACACTGTCAATTACTTTTAGCATTTTACAGACCTCAATGAGATCTCCATTCATTATTATAAACTTGAGACGATAGACCTGAACTGCTCAATCTCTCTTCATAAGAAAAACCCCTCATCTCTGGGATCAATCTCATGAACCTCTTCTGAATTACCTCCAATGCAAATGCATCCTTCCGCAAGTCGAGGCATCCTCACTATCCTCCAGTTGCAGCCTCACTAATGTCTTGCATAGCTACAGCAACACTCCCTACCTCTCTACTCTATCCTTTTGCAAATAAAAACTGAAACTACGCTTGCCTTTCCCATTAGTTGCTGTATCTGCATGCAGGTTTTCTATGAAATGCACGTGAACACATAGACCCTTCTGCATCTGAGCACTTTGACGTTTCTCTCCATTTAGATATTAATTTGCCTTTCTATTTCGCTGGCCAAATTGTATAATCTCATACTTATCCACTTTAATTTTCATTGTCAAATGTTATCTTATTCGCCCAACCTATCCATATTCATTTTTAAACCTCTTACATCTTCATTCCGAAGTAATTTCCCACCGATGTTAGTGCCATCTGAAAAATTGCTTATAGTATTTTCTATCCTGTCAACCGAGTAATAATATTCATGAAAAATAGTTAAGACATGAGTACTGAAATCTGTGGCACCCCACAAGGTACATTTGCCAGAAGAAAATGGCACATTTATTACATCTGACTGCATTTTGTTGGTTCACCAATCCTCCATCCAAGCTAATAAATTACTTCTAAACCCATGCTGTCTGATCTTAACACTTACTCTTTGGAGAAGCAACATATCCAATGCCTTCTGGAAGACCAGATATATTCCATCTCCTGGATTCCCACGATCCACCTTGTTTGTGACATCTTTAAATAACTCAAGCAAACAATTCAAACACGATTTAGCTTTCGTAAAACCATGCTGACGGTTTAACTTTGCAAATATCCTGAACAATGGATTCTAACAATTTTCCTTAAATTACAATAGTTTCGTGTTACACTTTACTCCCCAATGTATTCCATTAATATAAGTTTTTCCCCTTAGAAAACCTTTCCTTTTCTTTGAATTCCTGTTTATTGGGCACACGTTTTTAAGAGATCTGCTCCAAATGTTGTGTAAGAGGCATGTGCGGCTGAACGGACTAATCATCCTGCTGGTGTACAAAATCGATGAGCTGACGTCTTTCTGGTGATCCGATGTTGTCGTCTCCAAGGATTGAATGACCTCCACCTGTTGATGTGTTAGAGGGTTGGGGATCATGGAAGCTTCATGTTGCTGTGTAACAGCTCGAGCGGCTGATGGGTCTTCGCATAATCCTCCATCAAACGCTGGAGATCATGAACGGTCTCCTCATGCATCCCTGAGATGGGAACAAGGGAATGATTGGTCTTCTTATGTTCCCTGTCTGAATTGTCTGAATTGCCTCCTCCTTTTCTCATGGAAAAAGGCTCAGATAGTTTATATCCTCATCCAATTCAATTTCAATAAGCTCAGTGGGACTGAATTGCCTCCAGCTGTCCCAGCATAACAATCTCTCGTCACTCTGTTGCCTCTTCCAGTTCCTGTGTAACAGACTTGACACGGCTGAATGAAGTGATCCTGTTGATGTATAGCAGGATACTGGTCCGTTATAGCCTACTGTGGCCTCAGGGTTATAGGCTCGAAGGGCTGATTGGCCTCCTCCTATAACTGTATATCAGGCCCCAAGGGCTGGACAGACTCGTCCTGTTCTGGTGTAACTGGGCTGAAGGCCTGAATATCATTCTGTTATTCCTGTGTAACAGGCTGGAGAATGGCATGGATTTCTCCATTACGTGTGGAATTGGCTTCTGTTGCTGACACCGTCTGGTCATCTATGTTGAAATAAGATCATGTTTCATTCTTGTAAAGTCCAATGTGTATTGGATCAACCTGACCATCCTTTCCTTGTAAGCTAACAGCTTCATTACACCAATCAGTTGAGGGAACCATCTCTGAGCTGCTTCCAGTGTAACAATATTCTTTCTTCATTGAGGGGATTAAATCTGTAAACACTACTCCAGATGTGATCTCACTAAGATCCTGTACAGCAGCAGCAACGCTTTACCATCCTGCTGTAAGGTTCCCACCCAGGTTACAGCAGGCTCAACTGTCGCAATGATACACAGGGCAAAAGTGAGGACTGCAGATGCTGGGAACCAGAGTTTAGATCAGAGTGGTGCTGGAAAAGCATAGCATGTCAGGCAGCATCAGAGGAGAAGAAAAATCGATGTTTTGGGCAAAAACCTTTCATCAAGAATTGATGTTGAAGGTCTTTTGCCCGAAACGTCGATTTTTCTTCTCCTCTGATGCTGTCTAACATGCTATGCTTTTCCAGAACCACTCTGATCTAAAATCTGGTTCCCAGCATCTGCAGTCCTCACTTTTGCCTTGTGTATCCCTGCGACAGCTGAGCCTGCTGTAACCTGGGTGGGAACCTTACATCAGGCTTGTAAAGCGTTGCTGCTGCGATAGCTACTGTGCTTTTCCAGCACCAGTTCGATGAAAACGCAGGGAATAGACAGCATTGTTGAAAGATCTTTGTCCTTCTCTACTCCATCAGCATAACGGGAGATCTGGAGAAAATCTCACAATAAAGCTTGAGAAGAGCATAATGATGTGGCGAGATGATCTCTACCATTAATCTCCCCATGACCCACTTCACTGAGATTTCACTGAATCATATAAGGTGGAACTCAGAAACAGCAAGGAGGAGTAAGCATTGATGGGACTTATATACCAAAGTGAAAGCTGCAATACATCCGTTAGGCATGTTATAAAACAGGAAATGGGATATACACGTTTGTGTTTACTGCAATAATAATGTACTGTTTAAATTATATCAAACTGTGTTAACCCAACTGAAGGCTAATGCTGGGAAAATGGATTACATGAACGCGTGTGAGAAGGTTTGTATTAACATTAGTTCGAGCACCGAGCTAGAGATCAGGTTATTTCGGAATTGGTGTTGGATGATCAGAAGAGCTAATTGAAAACTTTGCTGTAAAGCATCATTTGGGAACAGTGACCGCAACCTTTCATTTGAGATTCGATTCCCTACAGTATGGAAACAGGCCTTTCGGACCAAAAAGTCCACATCAGCCCTCCAGAAAGTAATCCATCCAGATCGGTTTCCCTCTGATTAATGCACCTACCGCTATGGGCAGTTTAATATGGCCAATTCACCTGAACTGCACAACTTTGGACTGTGGGAGGAAACTGGAGAACCCGGAGGAAACCCACACAGCCACAGGGAGAATGTGCAGACTACACAGACAGTCACCCGAGACTGGAATCAAACGGTGCTGCCTCTGTTGGTTTTATTTTATGATGTTTGAGTACACGACAGTTTTTGTTTTATTTGAAGTAACGGTTATGAATCTGAGTCATGCAAGTCTTGAAGATGTGACGAGAAAGTGGGGACTGCAGATTTTAGAGATAAGAGTCGAAGAATGTTTTGCTGGAAAAGCACAGCCGATCAGCCAGCATATTCGTAGCATGAGAATTGACGTTTCAGGCAGAAGCCCTACATCAGGTATGAAACTTGTGGGCCAACTGGGCTGAGAGATAAATGGGAGGAGGGTGTGGCGGTGGGAAATAGCCTGGAATGTGAGAGGTAGATGAAGGAGGGGTTAAAAGTGATAGGTAATGAAGGGAGACAGAACGCCTCATCTACTGCATCCATTCAACCCGATGTGGTCTCCTCAACATCGGCGAGACAGGACAGCAACTTGTGGATCGTTGTAGAGACCATCTCTGGTACAGACACACTGACCAACTTCACCACCTCGTGGCTGAATACTTTATCTCTCCCTCCCACCAAGGACATGCAGGTCCTGGGACTACTCCATCGCCAAACCCTAACCACCTGACGCATGGAGGAAATATGCCCCATCGGCCGCCTGTGGACCCTCCAACCACAGGGGATCACTGAGGATTTCACCAGTTTCCCCTTTTCCCCTCCTCCCACCTTATCCCAATCTAACCTTCCAACTGGGCACCGCCCTCTTAAATGTTCCTATGTGACCATCTTCCTTTCCAACTATCCACTCCACCTTCCTCTCCGACCTATCACTAGCACAACGCCCATCTCCCCCCCCCCCCCATCTACCTATTAGACCAAAGGAAGTAGCTTCAAAAAATGTCAAGTATTGTAGTAAGCCAGTGGATTCAGAGTAAAGTAGGGCCTAGCAAAGAAGGAGAAAGAAACTGAGAAAAAAAAATCAGAAAGAGAAAAAAGCATGCGAACAAAAAAAACAACTTAAAAACTGCTAAAAATCTTTTATCAATGTATGAAACAAAATAAAAAAAGGTCAAATGTGGAACAGTGAGTGTGCGGACAGGATAATTTATTGTAGAGAGCAGAGACATTACAGGGAAAATAAAATAAAAATTGTGTCTGTCTTTATAGAAGAATATCGATAAATTCTCCCAGAAATACCAAGTGACCATTGGAATTGTGTAAGTAAAGTCTAAGATCATTCATATCAGTGATGAGGCAGTATTTTAAAGACAGCTGGATTGAATGTTGATAAATCTGACTGACCAGATTTACTTCATGAAAAAAAATTCAGTGGGAGCAGCAATAGTCATATTGATTGCATTTCAGATTTTCACATTATTTTCTGACACATTCCCGAAAGGCAGGTAGCCAATCGGGATAAGAGACGGTTATAAATATTACCCGCCAGTTTGAGAAAGGATGAAGATGGAGAGTGGGGAACTACAGACCAGTAACTTCTCATCCGCAGTCGAGTGTCTGTTGGACTCAATTATAAAGAACATTTTACGAGACATATATAAGGTAATGGCAAAACTGTGGAGTATGATAACGTATCGATGAAAGGAAAATAGAAGTAGCAAACATATTTTTGGAATGCATTGAAGATGATTCTTGTAGAAATCAGCAATGAGGAACCAACGGATAACGTAAAGTTTGATATTCAGGAGGATTATTTTAAGAACTCACACACTAATATCATTAGAAAAGTTAAAGCGAAAGGTAGAGGGAAGAACATACGCAAATGGGAAAATAAAAAATAGGTTTAGATTCATATGAATGTAATTAGAATATAGAAGATGTCGTGCACCAGATGCATAGAGTGTAGATGGGACTAAAGTTGGAGTA
This sequence comes from Chiloscyllium plagiosum, assembly GCF_037043375.1. Classification (NCBI taxonomy): domain Eukaryota; kingdom Metazoa; phylum Chordata; class Chondrichthyes; order Orectolobiformes; family Hemiscylliidae; genus Chiloscyllium; species Chiloscyllium plagiosum. Next base: position 437,970 of record NW_028270188.1, on the reverse strand, counting down.
TTGTGTACTGTTTTGGTGTCCCCCTCTAAGAAAGAATATACTGAGTACAGAGTATAGAGGAACTGCAAAGGGCAATCTCCAGATTAATCCCTAAAATGGCATGATTGCCTGATAGGAAAACCCAGCCTGTGATCTCGAGATTCAAATAATGAGAGGTGATAGTAGTGAATCTTAGAAACTTAGAAACATAGAGGGGATTGAATAAGAGAGGGACATGGTGAAGTGCACGCAGGCGCGATTAGGGAGAATCCCGTGATATTCTACACGTACAAGTAGGACAGAATAACCAGCGAACAGTTAGTGTCCATTTGAATTCAAGGGAGCAATCTGTGTGTGAAGCTGGAGAAAATTGAGAGATTGTGACTGAGAGCTTCACATCTGTTTTACTTGGGAGAAGGAGGAGACAGGTACAGAATTCGAGAAGATGGACGGGGAAGCTCTTGAACAGATTGACATAAGATGCGAGCAGGTATTTGAGGCGTTGTCTGGTATAAAATTGGACTAATTGCCAGGTCTGGATGAGTTGTATCACAGGCTGTTGTTGGAGTTAAGGGAGGAAAGACCCGGACTGAAAAATATAATTACTATCTGACCATAGGGGAGGCGCCAGAGAACTGGAAAACAGCTAATGCGATTCCACTTCACAGTAAGGGTGGTAGAGATAGACCAGAGAACAATAGAGAAGCAAGCATTACATCAATGCTCGGGAAACTACAGGAGAAAATAGGGAAAAGAGAAAATTGACTCCAATCAGTGGCAAGGTTTGATCAGGGATAATCACCATCACTTTATCAGAGGGACATCACAACTAACGAATTTGAATTAGTTTGAGGAGTTCGCTTATTTAGTTTTGAAGCAAGGCCTTTGACAAATTCCCATAGTGAAGAATAAAGTAAAATCTCTTGGAATCAAGGATAACTTGACAAGTTACAACGAAAACTGTCTTAGTGGCAGAAGACAAAGGGTTGTGAGAGAAGACTGTTTGTGTGACTGGAGACCAGTGTTCCCTTGGGTACCACAGACATCAGTGCTGCGTCCCTTATTATTTGTGGTATTCAGAAATGGTGCAGATGTGAATGGAGGTGGGTGGGTGGAGGGGGCGAGGGTTGTGATACGTAAGTTTGTGCTTGCCTGGTTGGTTGGCAGTGAGGAGGAAGGTCTTATGTTACAGGAAGGTACAGATGGATTGGTCAGATGGGCAGATCAATGGCAGATGTAATGTAACCCTGATAAATATGAGGTGGTGCACTTTGGAAGTAGGAGCCAGACAGGGGAGGATTCAATGAATGGCAACACACTAGGAAGGTCAGAGGTTGCTTCTCCACACATCCCTGAATGTGACTGGACAGGCTCATAAGATAGTTTCGAAGTGAACTTTGGGTTAGCACTTATTAATCAGGGCGTAGATTATACGAGCTGTACAGGGCTTTGGTTAGGCCAAGATGGAGTACTGTGTGCAAATCTGGGAACCACATTACAGCAAAGACGTGATGATACTGGAGGGTGTGCAGAGTAGATTCACCAGGATGCTCCCTGGGATGGAGCATATCATCTGTGGAGAGGGGCTGGATAAGCTCGGGTTGTTTACATTGGAGCAGAGCAGGCTGAGTGGGATGTGATTCAGAAGGAAAAGATTACAAGGAGCATGGACAGGGTGGATAGACAGCAGCTGTTCCTTTTAGTCAGAGGGTCAAGAACAAGGGAGGACACTTTTAACGTGAAGGGTTTGAGGTTTAGTGAGGGTTTAAATACTTTTTTTTAACCCAGTGGAGTTGGGGTCTGGCATGTACTTCCCGAGAGGGGAATTATCACGGGTAACCTCACAACCGTTAAAAAGTACTTGGATGAGCAATTGCAAGTGTCATAACATTGCAGGCTATGGGCCTCGTGTAGGAACGTGGGACTAATATTGATCATGCTGTATTTCTGTCGGCACAGAGTCTATGCTCCTGTGAGTGTATGGTGTGGAATCATTGAGCAGCTTAAGGCAGGGATTGATAGGTGTCTGAAGAGTATATTCACAAGGATTATAAGAATGAACTGTAATAAATTGTCAACTTATGTCAATGTGAGAAATATGAGAAAACACGTGCAGCTTCCTTACAGTTTGAGACCAGAGAATAGAGAATAGGGAACATGGAAATGGCAGAACTATGAAGTCACTACTTCAGTTCTGTCTTCACAGAACTTCCTAACAATACTAGGAAAATCAAGTCTGTTGTGGTAAAATGATATAATACATGGAACATAATACATAGTAAGTATATAGTAAGTAAGGCAGGCGGTACGGTAGCGCAGTGGTTGCCACTGCTGCATCACAGCGCCAGAGACCTGGGTTCAATTCCCACTTCGGGAAACAGTCTGTGTGGAGTTTGCACATTCTTCCCGTGTCTGCGTGGGTTCCCTCCGGGTGTCCGGTTTCCTCCCACAGTCCAAGGATATGCAGGTTAGGTGAATTGGCCACGCTTACTTGCCCAATGTGTTAGGTGTGGGGGAATGGGTCTGGGTCGATTGCTCTTTTGGGTGATACTATCACGGTGCTAAATAGGACAGACTTTGAACAGATCTAGCAGCTTAAGTCTGGGTGTCCATCAATGGCAGCAGAATTGCACTCCTGCACATCCTCATGGTCTGGCATATCCCCCTCGCAACAATTAACATCAAGCCAGAGGATCAACTTTGGTTCAATGGAGTGTGCAGGATGGCAAGAGCAGAACCATTCATAGCTGAAAATGAGATGTCAGCCTGGTGAAGCCACCAAACGGGACAACTTGGGCGATAAACAGCATAAGCAGTAAGTGATAGACAGAGCGAAGTGATCCAACAAACAACGCATCAGATCTCAGCTCCAGTCAAGAAACGTTGGAGAAAATTAAACAATTCACTGCAGGAAGAGTTTCCACAAATATCCCCCTCCTTAATGATGGAAAATCCCAGCACCTCAGTGTGTAAGATAAGGCTGATGCATTCGCAACAATCTTCAGTCAGAAATGCTGAGTGGATGATCCATCTCAGCCTCCTCCAGGGATCCTCAGCAATTCAGTTACCAGTCATCAACAAATTTGATTCAGTCCACGCGATATCCAGAAGCGGTTGGAGACACTGGATACTCCAAAGGGTACGCATGCCGAAAACATTCTGGCAACAGTACTGAAAACCTATGCTCCAGAACTTGTCACTGCCCGAGTCAAGCTATTCCAATACAGTTGCAACAACGATAATTCCCCGATCACATGGAAAATTACCCAAGTATCTCCTATACAGAAAAAGCAGAACACATGAATCCAGTCAATTACCAACACATCAGTCTACTCCCGATCATCCATAAAGTGATGGAAGGTGTCAGTGCTTTCAAGTTTCACTTGCTCAGCAACAACCTGCTCAGGGACGCTCAGGTTGGGCTCTCCCAGGGTCACTAAGCTTCTGATCTCATTACCTTGGTTCAAAAATGGACAAAAGTGCTGAATTCCAGAGGCGGGGAAAGAGTGACAGCCCTTTAAAACAAGGCTGCCTTAGACCAATTGTGGTATCAAGCGGTGTTAGCAAAACGGGAATCAATGTGTATCCGGGACAAACTCCCCGCTGGTTAGAATCATACATGACACTGAGAAAGATGGTCATGGTTGAAGAAAGTCAGTCATCTCAGCTTCAGGACAAGTCTGCAGGTGTCCCTCGGGCTGTGGCCTAGGCCCAAACATCTTCAGGGCTGCTTCGTTAATTACCTTCCCTCTATTAAAATGTCAGAAGTGGGAATGTTCGCCAATGATTGCACAATGTTCAGCAACATTTGTGACTCCTCAGATACTGAAGTATTCCAAGTCCAAATGCGACAAGATCTGGACAGTATCCAGGCTGACAAGTGGCAAATAATATTCACGCAGCACAAATGCCAGACCTGGCCATCACCACTAAAATACAATCTAACCACTGCCCCTTAGCATTCAATAGTGGTGCCACCACTGAATCCCCCAGTATCAAAATCCTGGGGGGTAATCATTGCTCAGAAACTCACTGGACTCGCCACGCAAACACGGTAACTACAAGACAAGGTCAGAAGCTAGGAATACTGCGGCGAGTAACTCACCTTCTGACTTCCAAACGTCTGTCTATTATCTACAAGGCATAAATCAGAAGTGTTATAGAATACTCCCCATTTGCCGAGATGAGTGCAGCCCCAACAACACTCAAGAAGCTTGATACCATCAAGGACACAGCAGCCAGTTTGACTGTCATTTCATCCACAATGCTGCACAATCAACGCTCAGCAGCAGCAGTGTGCACTATCGACAAGCTACACTGAAAAGATACACCAAAGATTCTCAGACACCATCTTCCCATCTCACGACTGCAGCAGTTCAAGAAGGCAGCTCAGCACCACTCTCGCAAGGGCAACAAGGGGCAGGCAATATATGCTGGTGACACCCAGATCCATAAAATATATAAATTGAAAAAAAAAACTTTTTTATATCAGAGGAAGGTTGCTGAGGTATCGCAGGGAGCGGTGCTTGGGCCCCAGCTGTTCACAATACCAATTAAGCATTCGGTTGAAGGAATTACATCCAATATATTGACAGCGCTAAAGGATGTGTGATTGTAAATGGGTGAGGACGTTGTAAAAAGTCTCCAAGGTGACTGACACAAGTGGGGTGAATGGGCACATATGTGGCAGATGGAGAGCAGACTGAGTAGAGGTGAAGCTGTGCCCTTTGGTGGGAACAATAGTTTGGCAACCTACCAATTGAAAAGGGATTAGTTGAAACATATTGATCTACAAAGGGAATTGTGCTTTCTTTTGTTGTTTCCTTCTGCGCAGCTCTCCGAGGCCCATGCAGGGCAGTGACTTCTGAATCCAGAAGTCAATACTGGTTATGGCATTGGCACGCTGACCAGTATACACAGACACACCACGTGGGTAGCTGTAACATTGAAAAGCATCTGGTCTCCCTGAAAGAATTATTGCAGGAAAATAAAGCAGGTAGGAAAATAAATGGTGTGATGACCTTCATTTCAAGGGGATTTGAGTCCAGGAGTAAGGGTGTCTTACTGCAGCTGCACAGGGCCTTGGTGAGACCACATCTCAAATATGGTGCAATATCATGTGCAGTGTTGGATTCCTTACCTAATAAAGGACAAATCTGACAATGAGGGAGAGCAGCGAAGGATAATCAGACTGATCATTGGGATGACAGGCATGTTGGGGAGAACAGTTTGGGGCGACTGGGCCTGTATTCCATCGAGTTTTGGAAAATATGTGGCAATCTCAGTGAAATATCTAAAACTCTGACAGGGTGAGACAGATTGGAAGCAGGGATGATAATTCGCCTGGCTCTGATGTGTAAAGCAAGGGGCCACAGTATTAGGTACAGGCAGGTCACACTGCATTGAGATGAGAATAAATATCTGCACTTAGAGGTTGGTGAACCTGGGAAATCCTTTCCCACATAAGGCTGTGGAAGCAAAGAAACTGAAAAAAAATCAGGATTTCTAGCTACTAAAAGAATGAAGAGGGTAGGAGTATGCTGTGGAGACACAGGATCAGCTATCATTCTAATGGATGGGTTAGAAAGCTCTATGGAGAGAAGAAACTACAGCAGTTCCTATTTTATATTTTCCAACAGTTCATCACATCAAGGGATGCCTACATTGTGTGGGATAAGTGCATTGAGGAGATTTTCTCCATGAATGAGAATGTGGAAGGGCTCAATGAGTTGTATGACATACTCCTTTCCCGATATTTCTGTTCAATCTGCAGGAAACCTCTGCAAATGTTGTCACAAGCTCTCAGATGTTAGGAAGGAAGTCACTGCAGTGTCAACTGAACTGTGTTTCCCGTTCCCTTTTCCGATACCCGAGGCAGGGACCTGGTGTTCTGACCGGGTTTATCCTTTAAGACCTCAGAGCAGTTTGATATAAGTGAGTGTCTTGATCGGCTGTGTCAGAGACCATTGAAGAGTTTGTCACATGTCTGTGGGCCTGGAGTCACTTTTAGGCCAGACCAGGAAAGTACGGGAGATTTACTTGCTGAAAGTACATTGAGGAAGGCGATAGATGTTTACAATCGACATTGGCTTCAAGTTCACTATTCCTGACACCAGATTTTAGATCTCGATATTTTATTAATTGTTTTTTACTTCCACCAGCTGCCATTGCATTAACCTGGTCTGGATTAGTAATCCAGTGACATTTGCACAACAGCACCATTTCCACATGGAGATCTATCGGTAACCACACTGAGCAGGTTATTTCTTTGCTGCTTGACAGCTCTGTCAAAAAGAACACCCACCAATTTGACTGTCGTGATGGGACTGAGGTGGTGGTAATTGGTCAGATTGTAATTATTCTCTTCTCAGTGGATGGAACATAGTTGAGTAATTGTCCACATCGCCAGGGTGATGTCAGATTTGGAACTGGAATGAAACTTCTTCTCCAGGGACACGGCTTGTTGTGCAGCACAAATTTTCAGTCCGATTGGAGGAATGGTGTCAGGGCCCATTGCCTTTGTCGTGTCTACTGTGTTCAGCTGTTTCTTCATGTCACGTGCAGCCAATCGATTTGGTTGAAGTCTGGCATCGGTGATACTCTCGGCATCACAAGAAGGGTGTGGTGGGTCATAGACTCAACGCTTCTGGTTGAGGATGGCGGAGATAGTCCAAATTTGTCTTTTACAATGATGTACAAGGCTATTCTGTTATTTAGGATGCAGATATTTGTCGAACCCTTCTTCCAGTGAATTGCTTAATTATCCATCACTATTTAGGACTGGATGTGGCAGGGCTGCAGAGCTTCGATGTGATCTATTGGTGTGAGGGTCATTTGGCCCTTTTGATCAGATGTTAGTTCTGCTCTTTCCTATGTAACCAGTCAATTGTGGTTGTTTTAATGGGTTATCATCAGGTTCAGGTACACATGGTTCCGAATGTCATATTCACCCACACTGTCACTGAAACATAGATCGGCTTCATGGTAAAGGCAGTCTGAGGGATTATCTAGGGCATTAATTACAGATTGTGGTTGAATACAATTCAGCTTCTGCTGCTGCTCTGCACCACCACATGAATGTTCTGTTTTTAGCTTCAAAATCTGCAATGCGATTCTGTTGCCTGCTCTGAATTCACACTGAGACCCATTCACTCATCAGTCCTGTACTCAGTGACCTCCTCGGGTTTCTGATGAGGTAACACTTCTATTTTAATGGGCTCATTCTGCTGTGGGTCTCTCCACGGTGTCACTGCTCTAAGTTGTTACATCCCTCAAAAGCCCTTTGACCAATTCATCTGAATCCTTTCTCTTTCCAGTTGTGCCATCCACTGTGATTGAAGTGAATGTGTTTCCCTCTGTTTCTCTCCATTAACATGATTAAGAGCACTGTAATGTCAGTGATGCCAGCCTTATGTAGTTTCAGAGCCAATAAATTTGTGCAGCCTGCGTTATCATTAATTTCCTAGTTGTGTGGCGCTCCGTGTTGGACAGGGCGTTTGAGCAGCTTTGGTACACGTCTGTGGAACCTCTTTACAAACAGAAATTGCTGAGGAAACTGAGCAGGCCTGGCAGCATCTCAACGCAGAGTTATTTTTTTTTACGTTCAATGACCCTTCAAAGCTTCCAATTTCTTCACCAACATTTGTTTTTGTGTCAGATTTGCATTATCCGCAGTTCTTCTTTTATTGAAAATTTCAATTGACTATTCGTTTCTAGAGAAACTCAGCAGGTGTTACTCGAGCTTGGGTTGTGCTTCATTCGAACGAAAAGTTAACATGAGAGTAAGGTTGTTTTTTTTTGGAATATGAAGCAATGAAAAGGTCAGGGTTATTCCTACAGACAGAGTGGGAGTGTTCCTCAATGCAGTCTCTGTTTGGTCTCCCCAATGTAAGGGAGACTGCTTTGTGAGCAGTAATGACAGGAGACTGGATTGAAAGAGTACAAGTGAAATGCTGCTTCATCTGGAAGGTGTATGTTGCGTTTCTAAGCAATGGGGAATGTGTCAGGTATCTTTCCAAATATCTGGTGAAATAGACTACATCATTGGGACTTCCGCAGCAACAGCTTTAGTAGTGCTCTTTTGACAGATTATTTTCCGTCTGTTTAGTCACAAACCGCTCCCCACATCTTACCAACAGGTTCTAGATAACAGTCTGTTTGTCACATATGCTTCTGTCTGTTTCGAACTGATTTGCTTTGTTTCAAACGTACTTGCAAGTCTGCTCTTTGCAATAGCGTTTGTAAATTCCAAGCCTTGTCATGCTATAGATTAAACGCAGAACTCTGTGACTTCCTTGTTTTTTATATACTCTGTGCCACTATCCATAAACCCAAAGATCCACTAAGCCTTCTTACCAACAATTTCAACTTGGCTGGCCACCAGTAATTTCCTGTCTTCTGCATCCCTCTCTCTTTAAACAGTGATTATATTTGCCAGTCCTCAGGGACCCTACCTGACTCCAGTGATTCCTGAAAAATTCCTGAAATATCACCAACAGGACCTCTGCAACAACCTCAGCAATCTTCTTAGAAGAACGGGGTGCCGTCCCTCTCGCCTGGGTGATTTATCCATCTTCAGACCTTTCAGCTTCCCCCGCAACTTCTCCTTAGTGGTGGTCACTATCATTACCTCTGCCCACTGACTCTCTTGAAGTTCTGGTAGGCTACTGGATGCTTCCATTTTGTGAACTGATGAAAAGTATCTATTCAACTCCTCTGTTATTTATTTCTTTCCCACAAACTATCACAGCCTAATTTTTAGCAGTCTAATGTTTACTCTTACCTCCCTCCCTTCCCTGTTGCATATCTTAAAGCCTCTTGCAATCTTCTGTTACATCATTTCCAAACTGACCATCCTATTTCTTCTTCGACTCCTTATTGCTTACATTAGTTATCCTCTGCTCGTAATTATAGGTCTCTCTATCCTTTGGATTCTCAATAATCTTCACCACATTGGATGCTTTCTCTTTTGGTTTGATGCTGTCTCTGACTTCTCCTATCACTCACGGCTGCCTTGTCCATTCCTGAGTACGTTTCTTCTTCTTTCGGATGATTTTCTGATGTGTCTCCGAATTATCCCGAGACACTGTTGCCATTGATGCTCCATGGTCTTTTTTGCTCGGCTCCCGTTCCAATTAACTCTGGCCAGCTCCTCCCTCATGTCTTTGTAGTTACGTTACTCAATTATAATCACATCACAGCAAGAAAAGAGCAATAGATGTAAAGTAAACGAAAGAGAATTTAGAGATGGGAAATGGAGAATAATTGGAGGATGTATTAATGGGGTACAAAGAGAGAAAGGAGGGAGAATATAGATGATGAGATGTAAAAATAGAGAAAACGACATTACCGATAGAAGTCGATGTCCTTCCCTATTTGTTTTGGTACCTCCTATGTGCTGTGGTCCTCTGTACTGTGTATGTGTAACAGAGTAATATGTTCAAATGCTGGGTCTGATTTGAGAGCATTTATGTCCAACAATATTAAAGATACCAGCTATTGACAGAACTCAGCAGGACCATATATTTATTTCCTGGTAGAAAATGGATTAACGGAAAGAAGTTGGCACATCAAAAGCAGGAATTTAGAACACACATCCTGTTAAGTTTGAGAGACTGGAGCAGGGAATCCCAGAAAGGGAGGGGACGTTGATAGAAGAGGAACATGGCATCTCAAAAGTGGATCAAATATTGTTTCAATGTTCTTTAAAATTTTGACATCATATGCATCATATTTTTTAACATTTTCTTTGTTTATGATTGTGAATGTGTTTTGCAAATATGAACAATCTTACCTGTCTGCACCCACACTGATTAAAGAGTGATTATAAAATAATTTTCCTCGATTTCAAATTATCCTGTTGTGTTCACACTGTATTATGTTTCTTTCTCTATGTTTTACTTTATTCCGTCTTTCAAGAAGATATTGGTGACTTTGGAGGGATATCACTTTACTCCTCTCCAGGTTCTACAGTCACCGTCTCCTATTCCTTTCTGTTTCTTAACCAAGGACACATATAACTTGTCGCTGAAGCTTTAATCCCACTAAAAAGGTGATTGTAAACATAACATTTACTTGTGGACTAATGACAAAAATCTGAAAATGAAGAGGCGTATAAATTGTGCAATAAGATGTACGCACCTTTAGAAACATATTATTGAAGTGCATTGGTTAAAGATGAACTGTTGCCTTACTACAAAAGTGAGAGGAAGGACCAGAGAAACCTGTATTTCTTGTGTTCAGGGCAGTTGTCTCCAGAGGCAGTTTCCAGAATGATACTTGTTGAGGGGGAGGAGACTTCAGTGCAGTAACAACCACTCAATTGGCTCTTAGGAATATCATTTCATTGAGCATGACTTGTGATTTACACAGCAGAGTCATCAAAACAGTGAAGAGAAAGCAACATCTTTCACCTTTACCTCGCACATTGTTGGAGTGATTGGCGATAGACAATAACATCAATAGCAGGCGATGTCAACATCCCATCCAGACGAGGTATTGTTGTTGCATTAATCGCTGTCAGTCTGCGAAATCCACTCTTTGAACTGGATGCAACGTGGTGAAATGTATGCACATCAAGTGGAGTGTGTGTGAGTGACAGGACTCACTGCAGTAACATCCAAAGCTGATTCAGACAGCACAGGCCTCCTGTGACTTCGACAAGGACACAGACACTATTCCCGATGACTGGGAGAGATTCTCTCTTTACCAGAAGTTCTTCATATTTCTATCTGTCTCAGATGGCGTTATTTGCACAAGATTCCCAAAAGAAGATGAGTTCCTGTGCATGCGCGATCTCCCTTTTCTGTACATTTCCAGAATTTCCATACCTCGCACTCCCATTAGCCCCCTCCCCCGCTCCACAACCCTCTGTTTAATAGTGAGGCGAAGAGCGCCTTCATGCTACTCTCCACCAGCACTGCCTGCCAATAGAAGATGAGTTTGTCCAGTCATCAACGGAGAACGCCCGGGGGAAGCAACTAGCGCAGCCTCCTGGGAGAAGCACGTCAGAATGGAAAGGGGCTGTTATTAAAACTCTGTGCTGCTTTCACTCCGAAACAGCAAAAATAACCTTAGCTTACAAGAAAAATCACCGGATTTATGATGACCATATCTGGTGCCGTTCTGGTTCGTTTGTCTCTAGTGTGTTATCGCCTCAGGCGGGTAACTTACAAGTGAGAGGACTTGGGATCACATCCCGGATGAGCACTGGACTTTTGCTCACTGCCTCATTTTTGACTGCGAAGATATGATTTTTATGAGATCAACGTCAGTTCAAGATTCCAAAGCTTTAAAACACGCACCAGCAAGTTCAAGACCACCTTCTTCTAGGTCATTACTGCTCTGAGAAATGGATTGTCTAACTGGAAATAATGCTGATCCTGCCAATGCAGATCTTGCTGAGTGCACGTCCTGTACGGATTAACCTGAATTTCTGAGTATATCCAAATTTTGCTTTACTCACACTGTGATCTGCATGTCCTTAATTCATATAATCTGCCTTTACCAATTGAGAACAAAGCTTTCCACTGTACTTGCATCCATGTGACAATCAATCAATCACAGTTATTTCGTCATTGTGTGGAGCCAGCACAGCGAAGGTGGGCTGCATGGCTTCAATCTGCAGTGTGGCATATTTTGTCATGCTGAGTGAAACCGCAGTTAAATCAACAGAATTTGGGAAGTTCCAGAATGGTTATATTCACACAGCTGGGACACATTTGTGCCCTAGTGTATCACACAATAACACTGATGATCTTTTGACGTCATCCTCGAAGGTACATGCTACAAAAAGCTGAAGACTGCGGGAAACTGCTGTGGTCAGCGCTAACACAGCGGCCCAGCAGAAGCCTGGTAGGCCCTGAAACCAGAAATTAATGGATAAAACGCATCCTCTGCTGATTGACAATTCCAGCTTTCTGTGTGGTACTGCCCCTGCCAGTGTTCCTTGAAAGCAGTGCTCCGTTCTTCACAAGACATATTGATGAGCCTTCTGCGTCCTGTCACTCAATGGTATCTGAAATAAATATCTCGTATTGATACACCCGCCAAATGTACACATTTGAGGAAACACACTTATGAAGGTATGGAAGCTATTTTCCTGTTCTCTGTCGGTCTGCTTTGATCTGATTCGCAAAGTCACTTGCCTGAGCTGGGAATACAGTGGTGAAGGTGAGAGGTGTCGGTTGTGGTGTGTCCCATGCTCATGACGCCTTGCAGTTATTCCCCACACTGTGTCACACAGCAGGGTCCTCCGCTGAAATGAAAAGCCGTGAATGACATGTGGATGAACATATTGGAGACAGCATTTCGACACAGACACAGTTCCCCATTATTAGAACAAACACCACTGATGATGAATAACCTCAGAGAGAAGCAACCAATAGAGAGTTGCCTTGGACTCGATAGGCTGAACGGCTTCTATCGGCACATGACGGACGTCCACGTCACTGCTGTTCATCTCCATGTCTCTGGGGCATAGCAGCTGAAGGAGAAACAATGGCTCGTTTTTAACCCTCCCTTCCTCTTTGCACTGCATGCAACCCCGCAACTCAGGGCTGTGCGGATGGCTCTCATTGAATGAAAGTTTCACTCGGAGTCTCTTCATCTGGGACAGCTGGGACAGATGTTAACTGCTGCCCGATTGCAGCAAAGAAGCCGACGCCTCTGACACAACAACCTTTCTGCAGGATTGCTCTGTGAAGATGGATTCTGAACACAAAACAGGCGATACATAAACGCATTATTTGAATTTTACTGAGGGAAGACAGTCCACAGCCCATTTCTCCCTTTACCACCAGCTCAGCATCTTCCGCTCTGTCTCAAATAAATGATATTCGGAGGAGGTTCGGACTCAAAGTTGCTAACTTCCAGCGGATGATGCACTTGGCTGTGCCAGTGAGTGGAAGCTTCAGAGCGCATCCGTGCTTCCGTCCCCTGACACTGCCTGGAAGTGGAGGGATATGTCTGAATACTCTGCCAATGGAGACAGCTCAGTCCGCGGGAATGGGATAAACAACGCCGTCCCGCTTGGAGAAATTCTGCAGTGTGTCCTGTGGATTAGACACAGTGCTCTTTATCATTCAGATCATACCAGAATGAGTGCGCTCGAGAAGGCCAATCGCTCAATCGTACCTGTGTCAGCTCAGGAGTTACAAAAGATGCGTGAAAGTGGAAACAATGCTGATTTGTTCAGGTTTCAAGTGTTTACGTGAAGCAGGAAGGAGAAGAAGATACACTGTGAAGCAATTGAGATCTGACTACAGAAGCAGCAAATAAGTTGTACAGCGCAGAGGAGAGTTTGAAGTATTGAATTCTGGTTTATGGGCCGATCATGCTTTCACTAGGCCACGCTGCTACAGAAGAATCTATGTCAGTGTCTCTCAGCACTGTGATGTCACAGGCAGATATCGCTGTTACACTGCAAGTAATTCCTTTTTCCAATGTGACGACAGTCTCTACGTAAAATATCTTAAATATTGAACACTTTCTCATAAATTATTCCACTCCATCTCAGTGTATCGTATTGTCTCCTTTCCACTTTACCTGGCATTCTGCCTGCATTCAAGGTGCTTTGTTCATTCTACATGTCTTTTACAGTTTGGGTGATACGACGCAGTTGCACTGATCCACCTTCTGACAGAAGTTTCCACTTCACTTCAGCCTGCCTTAACTTCGCTATCTGATACCATTCCCGTTGCTTAGGTGTTAAGCGCTCGTCTCAGATCCAGCCTGCCCTCACCAAAAATAAACGCAAAACTCAGTCACACTGTGATCATTGCAATCCAGGGGCATCTTCTGTCTGAGGTCATTGATTATTCCTAGGAGAAAGTCAGGACTGCCGATGCTGGTTAGCAGAGTCGGGAATGTGGTGTTCGAACTGCACAGCAGGTCAGTCAGCATCAGAGGAGCAGAAGAATTCACGTTTCTGGAATAGCCCTTCATCAGGAATAAGTCTTGTGAGTCGGGGCTAAAAGATAAGTGGTAGGCGTGTGGGGCTGTGGGAGGTTGCTGGGAAAGCGAGAGGTGGATGAAGGTGAGGGCGAAGATGATAGGTCAGAGGATGCAGTGATAAAATGGGTCCAGCGGATGGTGCCGATCTGAAGGTTTGGGCTTGTGGAGAAGAAAAATGAGGAAGTTGTTCAAATCCATAGTTGTCCCGTGTGGTGTTAGGTACCCAAGTTGGAATATGTGGCGTTCCTCCTCCAGGCATTGAGTTGTAACGGTTTGGCGATGAAGAGGGACCATGACCTGTACATCTTTGATGGAGTGGGGAGGGGATTTGAAGTGTTCAATCATGGAGCGGTGGGGTTGATGGGTGCAGGTGTCCCAGAGATGTTCTCTGAAATGATCTGCAATAAGATGTCCTGTCTACCTGATGTAGAGGAGACCACACTGGGTGCAACGAATGCAGTAATTGACCTTGGTTGCAGTACATGTGAATTTCCAACGGACGAGGAAGGATCTCTTGGGCCCTTGGACGGAGATGAGCGGCATGGTGGCACAGCGGCACAGTGGTTAGCACGACTGCCTCACCGCACCAGAGACCCGGGTTCAATTCCCGACTGACTGTGAGAAGTTTGCACATTCTGCCCGTGTCTGCGTTGGTTTCTTCCGGGTGCTCCGGTTTCCTCCCACAGTCCAAAGATATACAGGTCAGGTGAATTGGCCATGTTAACATTCCCGTAGTGTTAGTGGCAGGGGTAAATGTAGGGGAATGGGTCTGGGTGGTTGCGCTTCGGCTGGTCAGTGTGGACTTGTTGGGCCGAAGGGCCTGTTTCCATACTGTAAAGAATCTAATCTAAAATCATGAGGGGAGTGCTGTGGGCGCTGGTTTTACCCTTACTGCGGTGGCAGGGAATGGTGCCAGGAGTGGGATGTGGGCTGGTGGGGCTGTATGGACCGGAAAAGGTCGTCCTGACGGGAATGGTCTTTTCGCAATGCTGATTGTGGCGGGGAGGGAAATATATCATTGGTGGTGAGATCTGTTTTGAGGTGGCAGAAGTGGCGGGATATGATGCATTTTATGCAGAGGTTGGTGGGGTGGAAGGTTAGCAACATGAGGTTCTGTGCTTGTTGCATTGGGAAGGATGGAGTTCAAGGCTGGTGGTGGTGAAGTGGAGAACATGCATTGGAAGGTATCGTCAGCCACGTGGGAAGGGAATTCGTGAAAGAAGGAGACCAACCGGGACTTTCTGAGGTGGAATTGGTCATCATGGGAACAGATGTGCTGGAGGAGGAGGAATTGGGAATAAGAAATGGCGTTTTTTACATGAGGTAGGATGGGAGGAGGTGCAGTCTAGCTTGCTGTGGTAGTCGGTGGGCTTGCAGTATATGTCTGTGATTATTCAGTCGCCAGAGACCGTAATGGAGAGGTCCAGGAAGGGGAGGGAAGTTGCCAAGATGATCCAGGTGAATTTGAGGTCTGGGTGGAAGGTGTTGGTCAAGTGGATGAACTGTTCATCCTCCTCTTGGGAACACAAGGTGGCGCCAAAAGTTTCATCAATGTAGTGGAAGAACAGATGGAGTATGGTGCCTGTGTAACAGCGGAAGATGGACTGTTGCACATATCTGACAAACAGGCAGGCATAGCTGGATCCCATGCGGGTGCCCATGGCTACCCCTTTGGTTTGAAGGAAGTGGGAGGATTGGAAGGAAAAGTTGATGAGGGTGAACAGCAGTTCAGCCATGTGAATGAGGGTGTCAATGGAAGGGTAACTGATTGAAATGGCGTATGATGAAGAAATGGACGGCTTGGATACCTTCGTCTTGGCAGATGGATTTTTATAGGGACTGAATGTCCATGGTGAATATAACACGTTGGCCTTCAGGGAAACGAAAATCTTGGAGGAGGTGAAGTGCATAGAGGGTGTCACGAACGAAGACCGGGATTTCCTGGACCGGGGAGACAAGATGGTGCCGAGATAGGAAGAGATGAGACCAGTGTAACATGCGCAGGCTGAGAAAATTGGTCGACTGGGGCAGTCAGTTTTGTGAATCTTAGGAAGGAGGTAGAATCGGTCAGCGTGGGGTTCACGGACAATGAGGTTGGAGGCTGTGGATGGGAGATCCCCAGGGGTGCTGAGCTTGTGGATGGTTTGGGAGATGATGGTTTGGTGATGGGGGGTGAAGTTGTGATTCGAGGCAGTAAGAGTGGGCATCTGCGAGTTGACACCTGGCTTCAGCAGTGCCCCTCAGGCCGACTCACAAACCTCATTCTTGATGAAGGGCTTATGCCTGAAACGTCGATTCCCCTGCTCCTCGGATGCTGCCTGACCCCCTGTGCATTTCCAACATCATACTCGTGACTCATTAATTATTCCTGCCTCATTTCACACTACCAGGTCCGTGCTGTCTGTTTGCTTCTGGAAAGCACAGTTCTCATAAACTGCCAAAAAATCTGCCGATCTGAAGCAAAAAAAGAAATTGCTGTAAAATCTCAGCAGAGCTGGCAGCATCTGTGCAGATGAATCACAGTTAACGATTCAGATCCACTGGGTCCGTCCATCCACAGATGGTGAAAGTGAGGTCTGCAGATGCTGGAGATCAAAGTTGAAACTTTATTGCTGGAACAGCACAGCAGGTCAGGCAGCATCCAGGGAACAGGAGATTCGACGTTTCGGGCACAGGCCCTTCTTCAGGAATGAGCAGAGAGTGTTCAGCAGGAGAAGATAAAAGGTAGGGAGGAGGGACTTGGAGGAGGGGCGTTGGAAATGTGATAGGTGGAAAGAGGTCAAGGTGAGGGTGATAGGTCGGAGTAGGATGGAGGCGGAGAGGTCAAGAAGAAGACTGCAGGTCAGGAAGGCGGTGCCGGGCTGGAGGGATCCGGCTGAGACTAGGTGGGGGGAGGGGGGATGAAGAAACTGGTGAAGTCCAAGTTCATCCCCTGCGGTTGGAGGGTTCCCAGTCGGAAGATAAGACGCTCCTCCTCCGACCTCCTCCCATCCTACCCCCTGTAAAAACGCCATCCCATTCTCCCAATTCCTTCGTCTCCGCCGCATCTGCTCCCAGGAGGACCAGTTCAAAATACGTACAACACAGATGGCCTCCTTCTTCAAGGACCGCAATTTCCCCCCCGACGTGGTCGACGGTGCCCTCCACCGCATCTCCTCCACTTCCCGCTCCTCCGCCCTTGAGCCCCGCCCCTCCAACCGCCACCAGGACAGAACCCCACTGGTCCTCACCTACCACCCCACCAATCTCCATGTACAGCGCATCATCCGCCGTCACTTCTGCCACCTCCAAACAGACCCCAGCACCAAGGATATATTTCCCTCCCCTCCCCTATCAGCTTTCCGTAGAGACCACTCCCTCCGCGACTCCCTTGTCAGATCCACACCCCCCACCGACCCAACCTCCACACCTGGCACCTTCCCTTGCAACCGCAGGAGGTGCAACACTTGCGCCCATACCTCCCCCCTCACTTCTCTCCAAGGCACCAAAGGAAAGTTCCATATCCGCCACAGATTCACCTGCACCTCCACCCACATCATCTACTGCATCCGCTGCAGCCGGTGTGGCCTCCTCTATATTGGGGAGACAGGCCGCCTACTTGCGGAACGATTCAGAGAGCACCTCTGGGCCACCCGGACGAACCAACCCAACCAACCTGTAGCACAGCATTTCAACTCCCCCTCCCACTCCACCGAGGATATGCAGGTCATTGGACTCATCCACCGCCAAACCACAACAACCCGACGGTCGGAGGAGGAGCGTCTTATCTTCCGACTGGGAACCCTCCAACCGCAGGGGATGAACTTGGACTTCACCAGTTTCTTCATCCCCCCTCCCCCCACCTTGATAGCAAGATGTTAGAAAGCCCAGGGACGTGGTTTACTGAGACATAAAAACGGTAGAAAGGATGCAAACGGTTTCATTGGGATGATAGAGAGAATTCATGAGTTTATTCACGAGATCAAAGTTTGTGAGAAGATTTGTAGCTCGGGTGCTCGTTGTTGTGGTTCTGTTCGCCCAGTTGGGAATTTGCGTTGCAGACGTTTCGTCCCCTGTCTAGGTGATATCCTCAGTGCTTGGGAACCTCTTGTGAAGCGCTTCTGTGATGTTTCCTCCGGCATTTATATTGGTTTGCCTCTGCCGCTTCCGGTTGTCAGTTCCAGCTGTCCGCTGCAGTGGCCGGTATATTGGGTCCAGGTCGATGTGTTTGTTGACAAATATCAACAAACACATCAACCTGGACCCAATATACCGACCACTGCAACGGACAGCTGCAACTGACAACCCGTGGCGGGAGAGACAAACCACTATAAATGCCGGAGGAAACATCGCAGAAGCGCATCGCAGGAGGCTCCCAAGCACTGAGGATATCACCTAGACAGGGGACGAAACGTCTGCAACACAAATTTATTTACGAGATTTGGAAATGCTGGACCAGAAGCACGCAAGTTTAAAAGTGAACAAAAGCGATTTTCATGTAACGTGAGCTTTGAAGTGACTAAATCAGGGAAATCCCTCTTTCGAGTGAATCAATATTATTAGTTAGAGCTTCAAAACCATGAGTGAATGATGAAGAAAAGGTTGGTCGATAATTTCTTCCACTGAATAGATTTATTGAAATCCTGAACGACTTTCCAGAAATAAAACGTAGAAGCTGATTTCAGAGTGAGATGGAGAGCCCTTCAGAAGAAAGTCAGTTGCCTTTGAGATATGAAATCTACTTATTTGCCATGTGTGTAACAGAAACCTGATCAATATTATTTTTGTCTCCAAAAGATAACCAGACTGACGGTGTTTCCAAACATCATCAGAAACAAACGCCAGAATGCATAGTTTGGAATGGATGTCAATGAGTTCAAAATCCACCTCCTGTCATCACTCCATGACCTTCTGGGTGTTTAAACAGACCAAATGAACCAGACAATCCCTGTTCACACACTGTGTAGATTGGTTGCCTTCACATAATAAGAATGTATCTGTACACAGCACTATGTTGATTATTTCTAAAACCAGGTGTTCTAGATACACAATTGTTTTAACATTTTAACTGCCAAAGACCATTTTCAATTACTCCGTGAAAATAAAAGAAAACAAAACCCTATACTATGCACACTTATGAATTCGCTGGCATCTCAGCAGTTTGGGTGACAAAGTGCATGCTTTCCTCCAATCACAGCCAGTAAATGGTCTCTCTCCAGTGTGAACTCGCTGGTGTGATCGTAAGTTGAATACCTGACTGAATCACTTTCTACACACAGAGCAGGTGAATAGTGTGTCCCCAGTGTGAGCTCACCGTTGTATTCACAGGTTGGTTTTCTGAGTGAATCCTCTCCCACACATGCAGCAAGTGAATGGTTTCTCTTCAGTGTGAATTCATTGGTGTATCCTCAGGTTGGATCCCTAACGGAAGTCGTTTCAACACATAAAGCAGATGTCTTGTTTTCTCCGCAGTGTGAAATCAATAGTGGTCTCAGGAGGCTGGGTGACTGGATGTATCCCAGGAGGTAGATGAACAATATCCCGCCCCCCACCCCAGTATGAAATTTCTGGTGTCTCAGTCTGGAGGATGACTGACTGAATCCCTTTCTACACATTGATCAAGGAAATGTTTTTTCTCCAGTGTGAACACGTTGGTGTGTCAGCCGATTGGATGAACGAGTTAATTCTATCAAACGTGGGAGCAGTTGAAAAGTTTCTCTCCAGTGTGAACTTGCTGGTGTCTCTGGAGCTGGGGACAATAAGGCAAATATTTGGAGACAGTGAGGTCTGCAGATGTTGGAGATCAGCGTTGAGGTTGTGTTGCTGGGAAAGTACAGCAGGTAAGACAACATCAGAGGAGCAGACAAATTGACGTTTCTGGCCGGATCCCTTCTTCAAGAATGAGGCTGGAAGCCTCGGGGGTGGACAGATACAAGGGAGGGCGTGGGGTGGGGTTGGGGAGAAGGTAGCTGAGAGTGCAATAGGTGGACGGAGGTGGGGTAAAGCTGATAGGTCAGAGAGGAGGGTGGAGTGGATAGATGGGAATGATGATTGGCAGGGAGGACAGGTTATGAGGATCATGCTGAGCTGGCAGGTTGGAACTGGGGTAAGGTAGAGGAAGGGGAAGTGAGGAAAGTGGCGACGTCCACATTGATGTCCTGGGGTTGAAGTGTTCCAAGGCGGAAGATGAGGCGTTCTTCCTCCGGGCATAGGGTGGTGGGCGAATGGTGATTGAGGAGGCGCAGGACCTGCATGTCCTCGGTAGAGTAAGAGGGGGAGTTGTAATGTTCAGCCACAGGACAGTGGGATTGATTAGTGTGGATGTCCCAGAGATGTTCCCTGAAGCACGCTGCGTGATGGCGTCCAGTTTCCCAAATGGAGAGGAGACCGTATCGGGACAACAGCTACAATAAATGACGTGTGAAAGTGCAGTTGAAACTTTAATGGATTTGGTGCCTTCTACGGAGGTGAGGGGGGAGGTGTGCCCGCAGGTTTTGCATTTGCTGCAGTGTCAGGAGAAGCTGCCACGAGGGGTGGCTATGTTGGTAGGGACATGCACCTGACCAGCTGGACGCGGAGGGAAGGTCTTTGCGGAAAGCGGATGGGGTGGAAAGGTGGTGGGGTCCATTTGTAGGTGGCAGAAATATCGGCAGGTGATGCAATTTCTGTGGAGGTTGGTGGGGAGGAAGGTGAAGACTGGGGGTTCTGCCCTTGTTACGGTTGGAGGGGTGGGTTTCAAAGGCAAAGATGCGTGACCTGGATGAGATGCATCGTCAACCATGTGACAGGGCAAATTTCAGTCTTAAAAGAAAGAGGCCATCTGGTGTGATATGTGAAGGAAGTGGGAGCAGATACGGCAAAGACGGAGGAATTGGGAATATGAAGTAGGGTGGGAGAAGGTGTAATCCAAGTAGCTGTGGGAGTCAGTGGGTTTTTAAAAAATGTCAGTGTTGATTTGGTCCTCGTGGATGGAGATGGAGAGGTCTAGGAAGGGGGAGAAAGTGTCCGATATGGTCCAGGTGAATTTTAGGTGGAGGTGCAATGTGTTGGTGAAGTTAATGAACTGCTCAACCTCCTCGCATGATTACTGGGTAGCGCTGATGTAGTCATCAATGTAGTGGAGGAAGAGGTGGGGACTGGTACCAGTGTGGCACCGAAAGATGGACTGTTCTATGTAGCCAACAAAGAGACAGGCATAGCTGGGGCCAGTATCAGTTCAGCCTACCGAAATAGAAGTCAGTGGAAGAGTACTGGTGGGGACATTGGGAGATGAAGAAACGGAGGAGTTGGAGACCCTGGCCATGGCAGGTGGAGCTGTAGAGGGAAGGGATGTGCACTATGAAGATGAGGCATTGGGGACCGGAGAAACGGAAGATTTGGAGGAGGTGGAGGGCGTGGGTGGTGTCTCAAATGTATGTGGGGAGTTGCTGGACCGGGGGATAGGACATTATCGAGGTAGGTGCAGGTGAATTATATGGTATGGAGCAGGCTTAGATGATAGGCGGCTGGGGGTAGTTAGGTTTGTGGATCGTGGGGAAGAGGTAGAAGAGGGTGAGGTCATGGTCGAGGGGGCGGTAAAAGGAGGTGTCTTCGAGTTGGTGCCTGGCTTCAGTGGTGTAGAGATCAGTACACCAAACTACCACAGCACCCTCTTTGTCCGCTGTTTTGATGGTGACAAGTATAATCTCCACTTAACTGTAAATATATGTTAGAGTTTATGTTGTGGTTTGTAGTTATTGACAGGTGCAG
Organism: Chiloscyllium plagiosum; assembly: GCF_037043375.1. Classification (NCBI taxonomy): domain Eukaryota; kingdom Metazoa; phylum Chordata; class Chondrichthyes; order Orectolobiformes; family Hemiscylliidae; genus Chiloscyllium; species Chiloscyllium plagiosum. The sequence goes on along the minus strand of NW_028270188.1, from coordinate 416,310 downwards.
CATAACCAGCACTGGACTGGAAAAAACTGTCTGAGATTACCCTGAAGTTTGTACTTATTGACATGAGCAATGTACCATCCACTGACCTGTAAACAGCTCACTGAGGTTACTCTCTAATTTATAGTTATTGATATGACCAGTTTACCCTGCACTGAACTGTAATAATTGTAGAATAAACGGAGTCATTTATTTACATTTCAGTGTGGGTTAAACTGATCATAGCAATAACTGCAAACTGCAGGGTAACCTCAGCGAGCTATTTACAGATCAGTGGAGGGTACATTGCCCATGTCAATAACTACAAACTACAGGGTAACCTCAGACAGTAATTTAAAGCTCCGTGCAGAGTGTGCTACTCATGTCAATAATTAATAATTGCAGGGTAAACTAAGACATTTATTTAGTTATTGGCATGTGTCGCACACCCTGCACTGAGCTGTAAATTTCTGTCTGAGTTTAGCTTGCAGTTTGCAGTTATTGAAATGAGCAGTATACACTGCACTGGACTGCAACTAGCTCTCTGAGTTTTCCATGTAGTTTGTAGTTAAAAACATAAGCACGGAACTATAAATACCTGTCTGAGTTTACCCTGTTGTTTGTAGTTATTGACAGGAGCTGTATAACCTGGACTGTAACTGGATCTCTGATTTTGCCCTGTGTTTTGTTTTTATTGACATGAGCAGTGTAATCTGCGCTGAACTGTGAATATCTGTCTGAGGTTACCCTGTAGTATGTAGTTATTGACATGAGCAGTATACCCTGCACTGAAATGTAAATATCTGTCTGAGTTTACCCTGTAGTTTGTAGTTATTGATAAGAGCAGTGTAAACTGCGCTGAACTGTAAATAACTGTCTGAGTATGTACTGTACTTTTTAGTGATTAACATGAGTAGTATACCCTGCACTGAACTGTATATAGTTCACTGAAGTTACTCTGTAAATATTTAATTATTGACATGAGCAATATAACCTGCAGTGAACAGTAAATAGCTCTCTGAGTTTACACTGTAGTTCATAGTTATTGACATGAGCAGATAACCCTGCACTGTAGTGTAAATAGATGTCTGATTTTACACTGTAGTTATTAGTTATTGAAATGAGTAGTATAACCTGCACTGAACTGTAAATAGCTTTCTGAATTTACCCTGTAGTTTGTATTTTCTGACATGCTCAGTATAACCTGCATAGAATTTTAAATATCTGTCACGTTGGTCCTGTAATTTGAAGTTCTTGACATGAGCAGTATACTCTCCACTGAACGGAAAATAGCTGTCTGAGTTTACCTTATACTTTGTAGGTATTGACATGATCAGTATAGCCTGTTCTGAGTTGAAAATAGCTTTCTGACTTTACCATGTAGTTTGAAGTTATTGACATGGGTGGCGTACCCTGCACTGAAGTGTAAATAGATGCCTGATTTTACACTGTCCTTATTAGTTATAGAAATGAATAGGACATTCTGCATTGAACTGTAAATAGCTGTCTGAGGTTACCTTGTATTTTGAAGTTCTTGACATAAGCAGTATATCTGTGCTGAACTGTACATATCTCTCTGAGTTACCCTGTAAATTTTTAGTCATTGACATGAGCAGTACACCTTGCTGTAGTGTAACTAGCTATCTGAGTGTACCTGGTAATGTTTTAGTTATTAACATGGGCAGTAAACCTTGTAATTACATGTAAATACTTGCTTTAGTTTACCCTGACGTTTATTGTTATTGACATCAGCAGTATATCCTACACTGAACTGCAAATGTCTGTCTCAGTTTACACTGTAGTTTTTGGTTATTAACATGAGCAGTATAACCTGCACTGAACTGTAAATTGCTCTCTGAGTTTACCTTGTAGTTTGAAGTTATTCACATGAGCAATGCATCCTGCATTGAACTGTAAGTAGCTGCCTGAGTTTACCATGTAGCTGGTAGTTATTGACATGAGCAGTGTAAGCTGCACTGAACAGTGAACAGCTGTCTGAGTTTACACTGTATTTTCCAGTTATTAACATGGACAGTATATCCTACACTGAATTGTGAGGATCTGTCTAGTTTACCCTGAAGTTTGTCGTTATTGACATGAGCAATATACCCTATTCTGAAGTGTAATAGAAGCCTGATTTTGCACTGTAGTTCTTAGTTATTGAAATGAGTAGTGCACCCCGCACTGAAATGTAAATAGTTGCCTGAGTTTATCCAGAAATTTGGAGTTATTGACATGAGCAGTATAAGCCGGACTGAACTGTAAATAGCTGTCTGAGTCATAGAGTCAGAGAGATGTGCAGCATGGAATGAGAGCCTACGTCCATGCTACCAGATATCCCAATCCAATCTAGTCCCACCTGCCAACACCTGGCCTATATCCCACCAAATCCTTCCTATTCATATACGCATACCCTTTTAAATGCTGCAATTGTACCAGCCTCCACCACTTCCTCTGGCAGTTCATTCCAAACACGCACACACCACACTCTGCATGGAAACGTTTACCCTGAGGTCTCCTTTGTATCTTTCTCCACTCACCCTAAACATTTGCTCTCTAGTTGTGGACTACCCCACTCCAGGGAAATTACCTTGTCTATGTACCCAATCCATGCTCCTCATGAATTTATAAACTTCTATGATTGTCACACCTCCGCCTGTGGCGCTTCAAGGAAAACAGCCCTAGAGTATTCAACCTCTCCCTATAGCTCAAGTCCTTCATCTCAGGAAACATCCTTGTAATTTTTTTTCTGAACCCTTTCAAGTTTCACAAAATCCTTCCAATAGGAAAGAGACCAGAATTACACGCAATATTCCAAAAGTGGCCTAAACAATGTTCTGGACAGCCGCAAAATGACCTCCCAACTCCTGTACTCAATGCTCTGACCAATAAAGAAAAGCATACCAAACACCTTCTTCTCTATCCTATCTACCTCCGACTCCACGTTCACGGAGCTATGAACCTGACCTCCAAGGACCTTTGGTTCAGCACCATTCCCCAGGACCTTACCATTAAGTGTATAAGTCTTGCGAAGGCTTGCGTTCCCCAAATGCAGCACATCGTATTTATCTAAATTAAACTCCGCCTGCCACTTCTCAGCCCATTTGATCAACATCCCGATGTAATCGGAGGTAACTTTCTTCGCTGTCCACTGCATCTCCAATTTTGTTGTCATCTGCAATTACCTAACTGTACCTCTTAAGCTCACATCCAAATCATTTATACAAATGATGAGAAGTAGTGGACCCGGCACCAATCCTTGTGGCACTCCACTGGTCACTGGCCTCTAATCTGAGAAACAACCCTCCACCACCACCCTCTGCCTTCTACCCTTAACCCAGGTCTGTGTCCGAATGGCTAGTTCTCCCTGTATTCCATGAGATCTAATCTTGCTAATCAATCTCCCATGCAGACCCTTGTCCAACGCCTTCCTGAAGTCCATAAAGATCACGTCTCCTGCTCTGCCCTCATCAATCATCTTTGTTTCTTCCTCAAAATACTCAATCAAGTTTGAGAGATATAATTTCCCTCGCACAAAGCCATGTTGACCATCCCGAATAGTCCTTGCCTTTCCAAATACATTTACATCTTGTCCCTCAGGGTTCCCTCCAACAACTTGCACACCACCGACGTCAGGCCCACCGGTCTATCGTCCCCTATTTTGTCCTTACCACTTTTCTTAAACATTAGAAACATGTAAGCTAACCTCCAGTCTTCTGGCACCTCACCTGTGACTATCGATGATATAAATACCTCAGCAAGAGGCCCAGAAATCACTTCCCTAACTTCCTACAGAGGTTTCGGGTACACCTGATCAGGTCCTGAAGATCTATACAGTTTTATGCGTTTCAAGACATCCAACACTTCCTTCTCTGTATTATGGACATTTTTAATGATGTCACCATCTGCATCCCTGCAGTCCATATCTTCCACGTCCTTATCCACAATAAATACTGATGCAAAATACTCGTTTAGTATATCCCCATTTCCTTTGGTTCCACAAAAAGGCTGCCTTGCTGATCTTTGAGGGGCCCTATTCTCTCCCTCGTTTCCCTTTTCTCCTTAATGTATTTGTAAAAACCCTTTGGATTCTCCTTAACTCTATTTGCCGAATCCATCTTGTGTCCCCTTCATGTCTTCCTGATTTCCCTCTTCAGTATACTCCTACTGTCTTCATATTTTTATGAGGATTCACTCGATCTAACCTTTAGACACCTGACATATGCTTCTTTCTTTTTCTTAACCAAACCCTCAATTCCTTTGATCATCCAGCATTCCCCATACCTACCACCCTTTCCTATCACCTAACAGGAGTATAATTTCTCTGGACTCTCGTTATCTCATTCCTGGAGGCTTCCCATTTTCCACCCGTCCCTTTACCTCGAACATGTGCCCCCAATCAGGTTTTAAATATTGTTGTCTAAATCCATTGAAATTGGCCGTTCTCCAATTTAAAATTTCATGTTTGGATCTGGCCTATCCTTTTCCATCACTATTTTAAAACTAATAGAATTATGGTCTCTGTCCCCAAAATGCTCCCCCACTGACACCTCAGACACTTGCCCTGTCTTATTTCCTAAGAGTAGGTCAGGTTTTGCACTTTCTCTTGTAGGTACATGCACACACTAAATTAGAAAATGTTCCAGTACACAAATAACAAATTCCTCTCCATCTAAATCGTTAACACTATGGCAATCCCAGTTTATGTCTGTAAATTTAAAACCCCTGCCATAACCATACTTTTATTCTTACAGTAACTGAGATCTCCTTACAATTTTTTTTCAATTTCCCTCTGACTATTAGGGGTCCATAATACAATCCCAATAAGGTTACCATCCATTTCTCATTTCCCAGTTCCACCCAAATAACATTCCTGGATGTATATCCGGGACTATCCTTCCTCAGTACAGCTGTAATGCTATTCCTTATCAAAAAAAAGACACAACCACTCCTCTCTTGCCTCCATTTCTGTCCTTCCTTTTGCATTTGTAACCTGGAACATTAAGATGCCAGTCCTGTCCATTCCCGAGCCATGTTTCTGTCATATTTATGTTATCCCAGTTCTATGTTCCTAACGATGGCCTGAGTTAACCTACCTTCCCTGTTAGGCCTCTTGCATTGAAATGCAATTTAATTTATCAGTCCTACCTTGTTGTCTGCCTTGTCCCTGCCTGCCCTGACTGTTTGACTCGCTTCTTTACTCAACTGTACCGTCTCAGATCTTTGCACACTATCTCCCTGGATCCCATCGACCCATCTTACTAAATTAAATCCTCCGGAGCAGCTCTAGCAAATTTCCCTGCCAGTATATTAGTCCCCTTTCAGTTTAGGTGCAATCCGTTCTTCTTGTTCAGTTCAATTCTACCACAAAAGAGATTCCAATGATCCAAAAATATGAAACCTTCTCCCACAAACCAGTTCATCAGCCATGCATTCATATGCTCTATCCTCCTATTCCTGCCCTCACTAGCTTGTCGCACCTGGAGTAATCCAGATATTACTGCTCTATCGAACCTACTTTTTAAATTCCTGCCTAACTTTGTAATCTCCCTTCAGAATCTCAACATTTTCCCTGCTTTGCTGTTGGTTCCAATGTGGACAATGACTTCTTGCTGGCCCCTCTCCCCCGTGAGAACATTCTGCACCCTCTCTGAGACATGATTGATCCTGGCATCAGGGATGCAACACACCATTCTGATTTTTCGCTTCTGGCTACAGAAACCTCTGTCTGCACTTCGGACTAGACAGTCCCCTAAAACAATCGATCCCTTGGAACCCGACGTACCATCATTGCATTAGAGCCAGACTCAATACCAGAAACTTGACTGTTTGTGCCACGTTCCCCTGCGAATCCATCACTCCCTACATTTTCCAAAACAGCATACCTGTATGAAATGGGGATAGCCACAGAAGACTCTGGCACTACTTGCTACCTCTCTTTCTTTTCCTAGAATTAACCCATTTATGTGACTTTATCTATGACTTTTCTCCCTTACTTTCACTTCCCTCCATCACATCCCTTTGCTTTTGTAAATTTCGCATTGCCTCTAGCCGTCGTTCCAACCATTCAATTTGATCTGATAGGATTCACAACCAAAAGCATTTATTGCAGATATAACCCTCAGTAACATGTAAACTCTTTCTTCACAACCGACAGGAATAGCAGGTCATTCTACTGGGGGTCATTTTTGCTTCTTCCAATCTGAAGGCCCAGAAAATAGCACCGTCTTATTCCTCGACAAAACACTGCTCCAGGCTATCTTGATACTTATAGCTTATATTTTTAAAGTTTAATCAGGAGACATAGCCAAAAAAAATCAATAAAGAATCATTGTTGCAAACTTAGAGTAAGGGCCTGAGGCCACACTTTAATGTATTCGCTTTTCTGTGACCTCTCCCAAATCGGTTCCTCCAAGATCAATTGTGAATTTCACTGTTTGTTAATTTTCCCAGATGCACTCCTATGTCCAGTGATACATGAATTCAAACAGCAAAGGCAGTAACTGCGCAGATACACTGCTGTGTCAGTTAGCTGTGTGGATTTCTTTCTCTCTCTCTCCAGCACTGACCTCACCATGTGTTGCCTTTGTCTGTTCCTCTCCCTTTTTAAAGTGCTGTTGTTTGACGTATTTTTTCCCCAAGTTCCAAAATAATGCAACAGCATAAAAAACAGTCATTGCTGCTCCTGGAATTGGAGGACATCACGCCCAACACCTCAAATACTTCAAAAAAGGAGCAGCCTGTTACAGCCAATTTTTTCACATCCTCCACCTTTGATTACCCAGAATCCTTCGCGGTTTACTTTGTAATTTGTAGTTATTAACAATGAGCAGTATAAACTTCACTGAATTGTAAATAGCTCTCTATGGTTTCCGTGTAGTGTGTTTCATTACCGATAAACTTCTCCCATTTGTTTCAATACATATTAGATTTGGTTCACACTCCATTCTGCTGCCAAGTTTGCTCTAGCCTGCAAAGGGGTGTCTTCAATTAAAATTTAATTAGACAATGTTCAATGTCAATCCAGGATGGGTGCGAAACTACATTCTCTCACCTCTGACTCCAACCTTCTACTTAAACTAATTCAGCAGGTGGGTTGGAACCCAAATTGTAGTTCGAGTATAGAGGACTTTAAGAGTAGGGAGGTCTGAAATGAGGTTTCTGCGTCACAAGAAGGCACCAACAAGCAAAAGTTTGTTTTTGAAGTGTGTCTATTTCAGCATCCAGAATAAGGTGGGTGAACTTGCAGCATGGGTCGGTACCTGGGATATAGATTCTGTGGCCATTTCGGAGACAGGGGTAGAGCAGAGACATGAATATATGTTGCAGGTTTCAGGATGTAGATGGTTCAGTTAAAACAGAGAAGATCGTAAAAGATGCGGGTGGTGTGGCACTGTTATTCATGAATAGTATGAGGGCTGCACAAAAGACAGGACTCGTCAGTCAAGTTAATATGGGATGAAGAAAGAAGCAGGAAGGGAGAGGTCACCCTGTTGGGAGTTTTCGATCGGCCTCCAAATAGTTGCAGAGATTTAGAGGAAAGGATAACAAATATAATTCTCGATGAGAATTACAGTGTAGCTGTTGTGGGGGACTTCAACTTCCCGAATATTGACTGGATAGTTCAAGTACTTTAGATGGATCATTTTTTGTCCATTGTATGCGAAGGGTTTTCTAATGCAGTACGTAGACAGCTCAACAAGAGGCGAGGTTACATTAGATTTGGTACTAGGTCATGAATCCAACCAAGTGTTAGATTTGGAAATAGGTGAGCACGTGACCACAATTGAGTTATTTTTAATTTAGCGATGGAAAGGGCTTGATATACACCGGAGGGCAAGAGCTACAGCGAGGGGGAAAGCAATTACTGTGATTAGACAAGTTTAAGATTCATAGGATGGGGAAGCAAAGTGCAGGAGATGGGCATAATTCAAATATGGAGCTTCAAGGAACAAGTAATGTATGCACTTGGTACGTACGCCCTTGCCAGACGGGGAGGAAGTTGACGAGCACAGGAGCCATTGTTTACAATGGAAGTTTAAACACATGACAAGGGGAAGAAGAAGGCTTACCTTAGGATGAGATGTGAAGGCTTTGTTACGGTGAGTGAGAGTTAAAAGATGGACAGGAATGACCTAAAGAGGGAGCTAAGAGGAGCGAGGAGGGGATATGAGAAGTTGTTGGTGGATAGGTTCAGATAAAAGTCTAAAGCTTTCTATAGGTATATAAGGGAAAAAAGAATGACTAGAGTGAGATTAGGGTTAATCAACGATAGTAGTGGAAGTTGTGCGTGGAGTTACAGCAGATAAAGGGAAGCGTGAAATGAACATTTTTCGTCAGTGTTCACTTTGGAAAAAGACCACGTTATCGAGGAGAACACTGAGAAACAGGCCATTAGACTGGATGGGATTGAGCTTCAAAAGGAAGAGGTGTTAGAAATTCTTAAAAGTGTGGGTTGGATTCATCCGAAGATTCTCTGGGAAGCCGGGGAGGAGATAGCTAAGCCTTTGGCTTTCGTCTTCATAACGTCATTGTCTACAGGAGTAGTACCTGAAGACTAGAGGATAGCAAATGTTATTTCCTTGATCAAGAAGAGGAGTTGGGACAATCCTGGTAATTAACCACGACCGAAGTAGGGCTCACTGATCTACAAAATGTTGGAAAAGTAACAACAAATTGGATTTATGATCATCTAGAAATGAATAAGTTGATTAGGGATAGTCAACACAGGTTTGTGAAAGGGTAGGTTGTTCCTCACAAGCCTTATTAAGTTCTTTGCGAATGTGACCAAAAAGGTGGATGAGGGGAAAGCCATTGATGTGGTATATATAGATTTCATGAGGCATTTGATAAGTTTCCACATGGTTGGCTACTGCACAAAATATGGATGCGTGGGATTAAGGACGATTTAAGGTTTGATTTGGAGATGCCGGTGTTGTACTGGGTGTACAAAGTTAAAAATCACACAACACCAGGCTATAGTCCAACAGGTTTAATTGGAAGCTAGCAAAGCTAGTGTGCTTCCAATTAAACCTGTTGTGGTTCTGTTCGCCGAGCTGGAAGTTTTTGTTGCAAACGTTTCGTCCCCTGGCTAGGCGACATCATCAGTGCTTGGGAGCCTCCTGCGAAGCTCTTCTTTGATGTTTCCTCCGGTGTTTATAGTGGTCTGCCCCTGCCGCTTCCGGTTGTCAGTTTCAGCTGTCCGCTGTAGTGGTTGGTATATTGGGTCCAGGTGTTTGTTGATGGAGTTTGTGGATGAATGCCATGCCTCTAGGAATTCCCTGGCTGTTCTCTGTCTGGCTTGCCCTATGATAGTAGTGTTGTCCCAGTCGGATTCATGTTGCTTGTTGTCTGCGTATGTGGCTACTAAGGATAGCTGGTCGTGTCGTTTCGTGGCTAATTGATGTTCATGTACGCGGATTGTTAGCAGTCTTCCTGTTTGTCCTATATAGTGTTTAGTGCAGTCCTTGCATGGTATTTTGTACACTACATTCGTCTTGCTCATGTTGGGTATCGGGTCCTTCGTTCTGGTGAGTTGTTGTCTGAGCGTGGCTGTTGGTTTGTGTGCCGTTCTGAGTCCTAGGGGTCGCAGTAGTCTGGCAGTCAGTTCCGAGATGCTCCTGATGTATGGTAGTGTGGCTAGTCCTTTTGGTTGTGGTAGTCCAATTAAACCTGTTGGATTATAACCTGGTGTTGTGTGATTTTTCGATTTCAGGTTTGGTTTAGAATTTGACGAGCTGAAAGAAGACCCAGCGTGGTGGTTGATGGACAATGTTATTCCTGGAGCTCAGTTACTTGTGGTGTGCAGCAAAGATCTAGGTCCACTGCTGTTTGTCATTTTAATAAATGACCTGGATGAGGGCGTAGAGGGATGGGTTAGTAAATGTTCGGGTGTCACTAAAGGCAGTACAGTTGTGGGTAGTGTCGAAGGCTGTTGTCGGTTGCAAAGGGACAGAGATAATCTGTAGAGCTGGACAGAGATAAGGGAAACGGAGTTCAATGAGGAAAAGTGTGACGTGATGCACTTTGGAATCACGAAACAGAATAAAGTGTATTTGGCCAATGGTAAGATTCTTGGTAGTGTAGATGAGCAGAGAGATCTCGATGTCCACATGCACAGATTCCGCAAAGTTGTCACCCAAGTTGATAGGGCTTTCAAGAAGGCATATGATATCTTAGCTTTTATTAGTGGAGGGATCGAGTTTCGGAACCATGAGATCATGCTGCAGCTGGATAGAACTCTGATGCGGCCACGCTTGGGGTATTGCATGCAGTTCTGGTTTCCACATTCTCTAAAGGATGTTGAAGCTTTGGAAAGGGGTCAGAGGAGATTTACTAGGATTTTGTCTGGTATGGAGGGAAAGTCTTACAGAAACGGTTGAGGGACATGAGGCTGATGTCGTTAGAGAGAAGGTTGAGAGGTGACTTAATTGAGACATATAAGCATATCAGAGGTTTAGATCAGTTGGACAGTGATAGCCTTTTTCCTCAGATGGTGATGGCTTGCATGAGGGGACATAGCTTTAAATTGAGGAGTAATAGATCTGGGACAGTTATCAGCTATAGTTTCTTTACTCAGAAAGTAGTAGGGACCTGAACGCACTGCCTGCATTAGTAGTAGACTCGCCAGCTTTATGAGTTTAAATGGTCATTGTATAAACATAAAAGCGAGAATGGAATGTTGTGAAACCAATCTGAAGCCTATCTAACCTACAAGTCGGCAGAACATCGGGGGTCTAACGGCCAGTATTGTGCTGTGATGTTTTGTACTTTCTGTTCTATGTTTCTGGTGGAGGCTGAATCAGACTGTTCACAACCGTGGAGGAATATTTCAACCCACGATGAGATTCTAACCACACACCCACCATCACCACAACGATCACATACATTTGAATATCAGTAACATCTCAGTTCATCTGCTGCTGAAACTCCCATTCAGTCTTTTGTTCCCTCTCGAATTAACTCCACAAGCACCCTCCCAGCTTTCCTCCCACCTCCCTGTAATCATGAGATCACCCAAAAGTCTGCTGCGTGTGTGTGCTGTTCACCCTGTGCTCATTAATGCACACATTTCTGGGTGACACAGAACCAACACACTAACACTCCTTTAATTTGAAATTTTGACAGCACGCCTCACTCTCTTGATATTTCCCTCCCTCTGGGGAGCAGTCTCCCAACCCTCGGAGATACATCTGAAGAAGGGTCACTGGACTTGAACCGATAATTCTGCTTTCTCTCCACTGATGCTGACAAACCTGCAGAGTCTCTCCAGCAAATCCTGTTTGTGTTTCTGATTTCCAGCATCCACAGTTCTTTTGTTTTTTACCTCCAAAATATTTGCTGACCCCTGAATTGCAACCTCCCGTAGTTTCCAATTTTAACTCTCCCATCTTTTGCACCTTTTGCATGCTTTCAGTTTCCATAGCAATAAGCTCTTGAATTTACTCCCTAGTTTTTTAACATCTCTTTGTTTGTTCAGGATACTCCTTAAAAAGTCAACCTGTTTGACACAGTTTCTGGTCACTTGCCCTAATATGACATATGTGCCTGGTGTCAAATATTGTTATCATACAAGGTCGTCAGATATTTTTGTATTGCATCAAATATATGAAAAATATAAATTGTTGTTTATTTGGACAAGAATCAGTAGACCTTCATGATATTTTAATAACTCTTTGCCTAACAGCATTGCAGTTGCACTTTCACCACGCAGACTGCAATAGATCAGGAAGATCAGTCATCAATTTCTTCAGAACTAAGTGAGGATTGACAATATTTACTGAGCTCTATGGAGAGTAATCCAAAGGTAATGTTTTCGGATATGCTGAATTAATGAGAAAGAGTAAACATGGTGCTGAGCCTTTTGGTTAGTACAAGCATAAAGCAAAACAGTAAAAGACTGTAGTACAAACAATTCCTGACCGTGAAACATTATCTGGGAAATTAAATCTTCTAAATCTATTGTGTATCGTCAAAGGAATGCAGTAGAAACATCATCCAAACACGATTTGATAAAGGGACGAGAAGAATTAAACAGACAAGTAGTCACAATATTAGAGATGTAGGGAAGGCATAAATGAAACAGAGCTACATATTGAAATGGATTCAGATCCACATTAAAGGAGATACACCAGCTTTACAGCAGCGGAACCTCTCACAGGTAACAGGCACAGCACTAAAAACTCCAAATTACTGAATAATTGTCACAAATGCTCAACAACGTCACTGCTGTCAACTTGAAATTCACTGCGGAGCCTGCAGCTGGATAGATATCAGAGGTACTGGACTTAGAGAAAAATCTCACAGTTGCGGAAATCCCCAGGGAGCGGATGATGTCACTGTGCTATGGTCACTGCATAATGCCATGGAGTCAAAGAGATGAATAGCATGGAAACAGACCCTTCAGTACACGTTGTCCATGCCGACCAGATATCCAAACCCAACCTACTCCTTCCTAATCATATACCCATCGAGATGCCTTTTAAATGTTGCAACATTCTAACGTCCACCCCTTCATCTGGCAGCTCATTCCATACAAGTATCACCCTCTGTGAGAATACGTTGCCCCTCAGGTCTCTTTTATATCTTTCCCCTCTCACCCTAAACCTATGCCCTCTAGTTCTGGACTCCCCCACCCAGGGAAGAGACTTTGCCTATATATCTTATCCATGCCCCTTCTGATTTTGTAAACCTAAATAAGGTCACCCCTCAGCCTCCGAAACTCCAGGGAAAACAGCCCCAGCCGATTCAGCCTCTCCCTGTAGCTCAAATCGTCCAACCCTGGCAGCATCCTTGTAAATCTTTTCTGAACACTTTCAGATTTCGCAGCATCCTACCAATAGGAAGGAGATCAGATTTGCACGCAATATTGCAAAACTGGCCAAACCAATGTCCTGTACAGCCACAACATGACCACCTAACCCCTGTACTCAATACTCTGAACAATAAAGGAAAGCATACCAAACGCCTTCTTCACTGTCCTATCTCCATGTGACTCCACTTTCAAGGAGCAATGATACAAAGGCTCTTTGTTCAGCAACACTCCCCAGGACCTTATCAGTAAGTGTATAAGTCCTGCTAAGATTTGCTTTCCCAAAATGCACCACCTCACATTCACCTAAATTAAACTCCATCTGCCACTCCATGGTCAAAATCACGTTGTACTCTGAGGTCCCCTTCTTCACTCTTTACTACGCCTCCAACATATGACCCTCAGGAACACTGAGCAGCTGGGTCTGTGCAAACCAGAGACCACCCACACATTGGGAAGGAAAACAGGGTCCCTGCGAGGGGGATAGATCACTCACACATTGGGAAGCATGGCAGGGTCCCTGAGAGGAGGCAGATCACCCACACATTGGAAAGAATGGCAGTGTCTCTAAGAGGGGGACAGATAATCCACACATTGGGAAGGATAGCAGTGTCCGTGAGAGGGACAGATCACCCACACATTGGGAAAGATGGCAGGGACCCTGAGAGGGGGCAGAGCACCCACACATTGGGAAGGACGCCAGGGTGACTGAGAGGGGGTAGATTACCCACACATTGGGAAGGATGGCAGAGTCCCTGAGAGGGGGCAGATCACCCACACATTGGGAAGGATGGCAGGGTGATTGAGAGGGGGCATAGCACCCACACATTGCATAGGATGACAGTGTCCCTGTGAGTGGGCAGATCACCCACAGATTTGGAAGGATGGCAGGGTGACTGAGAGGGGCAGATCACCCACACATTGGGAAGGATGGCAGGGAGCCTGAGACGGGACAGATCACCCACACATTGGGAAGGATGGTAGGGTAATTGAGAGGGTGCAGATCCCACACACATTGGGAAGGATGGCAGTGTGACTGAGAGGGGGCAGATTACCCACACATTGGGAAGGACAGCAGGATTACTGAGAGGGGGCAGATCACATATATATTGTGGAGGATGACAGGGTCCCTGAGACGGGACAGTTCGCCCACACATTGGGAAGGACAGCAGGGACGCTGAGAGGGGGTAGATCACCTATACATTGGGGAGGATGGCAGGGTCTCTGAGAGGGGGAAGATCACTCACACATTGGGAAGGACCGGAGGATCCCTGAGAGGGGGCAGATCACCCACATATTGGGAAGAATGGCAGGGTCCCTGAGAGGGGGCAGATCATCCACACATTGGGAAGGATGGCAGAGTGACTGAGAGGGGGCTGATCACCCACACATTGGGAAGGACAGCAGGGTGAATGGGAGGGGGCATATCACCCACACATTGGGAAGGATGGCACGGTCTCTGAGCGGGGCAGATCACGCACACATTTGGAAGCTTGGCAGGGTGACTGAGAGGGACATATCACCCACACATTGGATAGGATGCAGGGTCCCTGAGAGGGGGCATATCATCCAGAGATTGGGAAGGATGGCAGGGTGACTGAGGGGGGCAGATCACCCACACATTGGGAAGGATGGCAGTGTCTCTGAGAGAGGGGCATATCACCCACACATTGGGTGGAATAGCAGGGGATCTGAGAATGGGCAGATCACCCACACATTGGGACAGATGGCAGGGTCCCTGAGGGAGGAATAGATCACCCACATATTGGGAGCATGGCAATGTCCCTGTGAGGAGAATGATCACCTACACATTGTGAAGGATGGCAGGGTCCCTAAGAGGGACAGATCACCCACAGACTGAGAAGGATGTCAGTGTCCCTGAGAGGGGGCAGATCAACCACACATTGGGAAGGATGGTAGTATCCCTGAGAGGGGACAGATCACGCACACATTGGAAAGGACGGCAGTGTCCCTGAGAGGGGGCAGATCACAAACACATTGGGAAGGACAGCAGGGTCCTTGAGAGGGGTCAGGTCACCCACACATTGGGAAGGATGGCGGGGCCCCTGAGAGAGGGACAGATCACCCACACATTGTGAAGGATGGCAGTGTTCCTGAGAGGGAGACAAATCACCCACACATTGGGACGGATGGCAGGGTCCCTGAGAGGGGCAGATCACCCACACATTGGGAAGGATGGCAGTGTCTCTGAGAGAGGGGCATATCACCCACACATTGGGTGGAATAGCAGGGGATCTGAGAGTGGGCAGATCACCCACACATTGGGACAGATGGCAGGGTCCCTGAGGGCGGAATAGATCACCCACATATTGGGAGCATGGCAATGTCCCTGTGAGGAGAATGATCACCTACACATTGTGAAGCATGGCAGGGTCCCTAAGAGGGACAGATCACCCACAGACTGAGAAGGATTTCAGTGTCCCTGAGAGGGGGCAGATCAACCACACATTGGGAAGGATGGTAGTATCCCTGAGAGGGGACAGATCACGCACACATTGGAAAGGACGGCAGTGTCCCTGAGAGGGGGCAGATCACAAACACATTGGGAAGGACAGCAGGGTCCTTGAGAGGGGTCAGGTCACCCACACATTGGGAAGGATGGCGGGGCCCCTGAGAGAGGGACAGATCACCCACACATTGTGAAGGATGGCAGTGTTCCTGAGAGGGAGACAAATCACCCACACATTGGGACGGATGGCAGGGTCCCTGAGAGGGGGACAGATCACCCACACATTTGAAAAGATGGCAGTGTCCCTGAGAGGGGGCAAATCACCCACACATTGGGAAGGATAGCAGGGTCCCTGAGAGGCGACAGACTGGTTCCTTTCCCAAAATGGTTCAAATTGAGAGACTCATAATGTGAGGCTTTCATTGAAGCTGAAGGGAAATTTAAAGAGTGTACCATTTACTGTTGGTTTTGACAATGTCAATAAAAACATGGCGTTCACAGTAACTGAAAGGAAATTGATCATGGGATGCAAAAATAAGACTTTGGTTCAGATCATCAGGGAGGATATGTTGGAGAAATTATATGCAGTGAGTGGTAATGACCAAGGAACCAGTCACACTTACTCAAAGGTTATTCATATTCAGTTTCACATGAAATGATCAATTGTGTCAGATTTTGATTAAATGGTTGTTTGGTGATTCCTTTCTGTGAATCCACTTTAAGTATTCAGGCAAGATTAATAAAGACAGTGTCAGTCCAAGTGAGAAATCAGACAGGCAAATAATTCACTTTGATTGATGTTTTTGTCTGGATATCCATCCTTGCAAGCCTCAGTGAAAGAAGCCTCCAGAATCCATCGCTAACAGTGCAGAGAGAAAAGTGTAATAAAAAGAGAGTAGTAAACTATCTCTAAACACGAACATTACTTATCTCTCCCAAAGGCGAACAGTTCTATTTGGTTCCTCCAGCACTCTCTCTTTTATGTCCGAAACTCACATTAGCCCTGTTCTTGTCCGAGGGTGACCAGGTATGCTCACACAGAGATCATCACACATTGTGAAGGATGGGAGGAGCCTGAGAGGTGATAGGCTTATTCATTTCCGCAGAGTTTCAGGACTGAATGATATATGATACAATGGAGCAACTGAAGTTGAAGGGAGATGTGACTGAGCTTATGGGCTTATGATTGACGTAGATAAGATAGATGAAAACAAAATGTTCACATTAGCTGGGGGAAATGGATGATGAGATGCAAAGTTGGAGATTTGGCCAGATTGACAGGGAGGATTTGACGAAGTGGTTACATAGAAGAGATTCTGTACGTGTATATCTGAATGACAAATAGTTGGACTGAGCGCCATGAAGCGCTGTATTTAAGTTTCAGTTTCTGTCAAACCGTGGGTTTGAATTATCCCAGTACTAGAGCCACAAGTGATGTACTTCAGGCATCGAAGGGCCTGGGTAACTTCCAGTTTGTGATGGTGCCTTCCCCTCTGGGTGTTTGCAGACCCCTCGAGCTCTCTGACATTCTCGGTGATGAAAGCAGGAAAATTGGTGGCAGACTCTGAAAACAGTGAGAGATCCAACTGTTCCACCGCCCTTCAGATCCCCCCTAAACTACCTGCGTAAGGGGAATCGGCACGCCTGGTTGGTGTCAGTCTCTGTGGCTCAAATGGTCAGCACCAGACTGCAAGTTAAAATGTTGATTCTTCAACATTATCCAGGTGTGCAGCTTTGGCTGTTTCATATCAGAGTATAAGAGTGACCCCCACCTCTATTTAAACCGGAAAATCCATGACAAGTTTGGATTGCAGCCCAAACCATCCATGGTTCTGTGATATGGGGTTCCACACAGAGGAAGACGGGACAAAGACCATTCTCTCCAGACCTCCACTGCCAGCAGAAAGCAGCCATTCCAGCTTCAATCAGCAGCTTCCTGTCCAGCCCTGGGACGCAGCTTAAAGAAACTCTTTCCACATGAACGGCTCATTCCATGGGAAAGGGGCATAAATCTTTTTTTTTTTCCAACGCGGTAACGGCTGCGGCTGATACTCCCCCATTTTTCAGATCTTTGTAACCAAACCCCTGTCCCCAACATTTTAAGGTGGAGGATTTTGTGATGAGACCAGTGCTATGAAGCTGAAGGCGTGCACTATACCGTAAAAAGAGAGTGAATGTTTTTCAAGAACTGAGAGCTGACAAATACCTGTGATGACCAGCTAGCAGTCTCAGTGTGTCCTGCAAAATATAAAAAGATGTAAGGTTTGGTTATGAAATGGATACCTGAGTTGGTTGCTGTATTGAAAACAATTCAAATTTAACAAATATATTTAAATTATGCCTCAGAAAACTAAAATCCAATCGCGCTTGAATTTAGTGTTGTGAAACACTGCAGAAACGAAGGGCTTCCTTACTTTTGCCCCTACTGACCATACTCCATGAAATATTCCCAGATCCTCAGTTGCGGAATTTTGCTGTTGGAAGTTACCTCACAAACAGTGTTACCATGTGCTGCATTGAGCGAATCGCAAGACGGACAGCACTTAACCCGGAACACAAACAAAAATGACAAACCAAACGCATTTTCAGATACACCGAATCACGAATGCTATTTGTGAGACATTCCGAGGGCAATGATGCATAAGCTACCTCCACAACTGACAACAGAGCAACTCCAAACTGCTCTTCCAAACATACTGGAGCCTGAGTGCACCGTCACTTCCCGGAAAGTGCTGAAATGATGGAAAAGGAAGAACAGAATATGAATGAACCACGAAAATTGAAGATTACCAATCAGTCTCGGTCAGATTAGCTTTCCCTCCGATCAACAATGCGGGAGGGCTGCAACGTATCACCAACCTATCTCTCCAGGACAGAACTGAAGGGAAATGAGAGAAATCCAAGAAAATATGACATCGCAATTATTTGGAATTATTTTCCCACTCGCCAGAACACCAAACAAGGACGTGTACAGTCACTACAGCATTTTGTTTCACAACAGCGATGAAATAACAATTTCCACTGGGTTTCAGTGAAAACAGTGAACAATACAACTTGCCTGGAACATGAAGCAGCAGTGGAGCTGCTGGAGCGCGGGACTTGTCGTGTGGGAGGCGCAAGTTGTTACTCCACTACGGACACTGCCTCATGGAGAGTCTGCACTCTCCCACATCAGAGACAAGTTTCCAAGCAACAAACCCAGCTGTTCATATTGGAATTTAAATGCAGCAGCCTTTAGCACGCAGCACGAGCATAAGGCAGCAGGGGACACGAACGTACGTTTCTGTTCAGGCACAAACCTTAAGCCAGGGGCTGAGACGGCTCGGCCACGGCGCTAGGCACACTGCGATGCTTATCTCATACATTTTCAATTGTACTCATGCGAAAAATCAGAAGCAAAGTCACAGGGAAAGGGTTGCACCATCCTGGTCCTGCTCGCACTGCTCATGGAATACGCCCAGCAACAATACCAGTTTTGCAGCAGATAATGATAACCCATCAATCCAGACAAAAATCAATGGGAAGCTGAGTCTGTCTTCTGAGACTCGTTTGAGTCACAAATGGAATGTGTCTGTGAGAATGTACATTCGGTTATGATACGATAAAGAAACCATGAGCTGCATATCAGTACTGCAATTTGGATTCTTGCTTTGATAACTGATTTCGCCCATTGCTCGAAAGTGTACAACTATCGCGATTACACGTTTCCGGTCAGCCAACCAATTTTCAATCCAAGTCAATATTTTGCCCCTAATACCATCTGCCGTAATTTTGCACACTAACCTCCTATGTGGGACTTTATCAAAGGCTTTCTGAAAGTCCAGGTGCACTACGTCCACTGGATCGCCCTTGTCCATCTTCAGAGTTACATCCTCAAACAATTCCAGAAGATTAGTCTAGCATGATTTCCCATTCATAAAACCATGCTGACTCTGACCTATCCTGTTACTGCTATCCAGATGTATCGTATTTTCATCCTTTACATTTGACTCAAGCATTTTTCCCAACACTGAGGTCAGACTAACTGGTCTATAATTCTCTGTTTTCTCTCTCCCTCCTTTCTTAAAAAATGGGACAACATTAGCCATCCTCCAATCCACAGGAACTGATCCTGAATCTATAGAACATTGCAAAATGATCACCAATGCATCCACGATTTCAAGAGCCACCTCCTTCAGTACCCTGGGATGCAGACCATCACTCTCTTCAACACCATTTCCAACCTAACATAAATTCCCTTCAGTTCAGGTTCTTCAGCCACTGTTACATCTGGGAGATTGCTCGTGTCTTCCCCAGTGAAGACAAGTCATTTACTAATTCAACTCTTCTGTCATTTCGTTGTTCCACGTAGTAAATGCATCTGTTTCTGTCTTCAAGGGCCCAATTTTAGTCTTAACTATATTTTCGCCTTTCACATACCTAAAAAAGCTTTCATTATCCTCCTTTATATTTTGGGCCAGTTTACCTTCGAACCTTATTTTTTCTTTGCATATTTCCTTTTTAGTTATCCTCGGTTGTTCTTTAAAAACCTCCAAGTCCTCCGATTTCCCACACATCTTTGCTATGTTATATTTTTTCCTTTTTGTCTTTATACGTTCCTTAACTTCCCTCGTCTGCCACGGCCTCCCCTTAGGATCTTCCTTCCTTTTTGGAATGAACTGAACCTGCATCTTCTGCATTATACCCAGAAATACCAGCCATTGTTGTTCCACTGCCATCCCTGCTAGGGTATTGCACCATTGAACTTTGGCCAGCTCCTCCCTCACAGCTCCATAGTTCCCTTATTCAACTGAAATGTTGTCACTTCCCGTTCTACCCTCTCCCTTTCAAACTGCAGATTAAAGCTTATTGTATTGTTCTCACTGCCTCCTAATGGCTCCTTTACTTCGATATACCTAATCAAGTCCGCTTCGTTGCACAACACTATATCCAGAATTGCTTTCTCCCTGGTAGGCTCCAGCACAAGCTGTTCTAAGAATCCATCATCGAGGCACTCCACAAACACCCTTTCTTGGGGTCCAGTACCATCCTGATTCTCCCAGTAGAACTGCATGTTGAAATTCCCCATAATAATTGTAGTAATCTTTGCGACAGGCCAATTTTAGCTCCTTATTCAACCTATGCACTACATCCAGGCTGCTGTTTGGGGGCCCGTAGATAACTCCAATTAGGGTCTTTCTACCCTGAGAATTTCTCAGCTCTATCCATACTGACTCTACATCTCTCGATTCTGGGTCCCCCCGTCCAGGGGACTGAATATCATTCTTTACCAACATGGCGACCCCACCCCCTCTGCCAGTCAGTCTGTCCTTACAGTAGCACGTATAGCCTTGAATATTCATTTCCCAGGCCCTGTCCACTTGGAGCCACGTCTCAGTTATCCCCACAATATTGTAGTTGCCAATTTCCAAATGAGCCTCAAGTTCATCCACCTTATTACAGTTACCGTGACTGTTTTGCAAAAAAGGCGTCCGAAGGAATGTTCTCTACATGAAAAGCTGAGTTAGCGGTAGAATCCAAGAAGGACAGATCACATTACAAATATGTTCGAGCCTCGGTGCCGGTACGAGTTGCCAGGTTCCTTGTCCTTCGCATTCATCGTGCAATTTGCTGCAGAGATGTCCACACCTGGACATGAGCCACATGGCTGCCAGCTCAGGTGGAACCCTGTGTGGGAATCGATGAGAAGCCACTCAGTAAAGTTTACTAAATTCCATGGTGCTTATTCGAGATGCACAAAACACACTTTCTGAACATAATGACAGAAGGCAAAAGGCAATACCCCCACCCCCACGAGATGGCAAAAAGGTGCTAATTGCACACGAGTGCTCTTTGTTCTCGATGTGAAAAGCTCTCCCGCCTGAGTCAACTACATATCTTTCGTTGCTGACGCAATCAGAAAGAAGGAGTTTCAGCAGAGCTACACGTGCCTCGCTGTGTTTCCCCCCCTCCCCCCCCCCCCTCTCAACACACACACACACCGATTACATTTTTCTGCTCCTCTGTGATGTAAAGAAAACAAAATGTAGACAATACCATTCGGTAGCCTTTCTATCATTTCCTCGGTTTCAGTTCCAACATGGCAGGGATTTCAGGGGTACACGTTAATATTAGTAACTCTATGATAGCACAAGTCTAGAGCTTCATCTGAGAGTGTAAATTCATTCATTCCTGTTGCTGGTGGAGTGAGCTGCTGACATGCGAACTACTCCTAAACATGGTTCAGGTCTTCTGAATGCTGATTTTCACACGTTGAAAAACGGCAGACAGCTTCCAAATGAGGCCTTTCAGAGACTGCTTTGGCATCCATTTGATAGAGAGGCTACATTAGGAATCCGTGATGCACTGTGACACCAGCACATCAGCTTTCTCCTTGGCTTTGAACCGGGCCATCGGGGCAAGGAATACAAATGCGTTACTGCTTTTAGCGGAAGGACCAGAGCACGCGAACTGCACTCTTCAACAGAATGGTCATGGGTGCTGTGCACATCGGCGCATATTCAGAACCAGGGAGGAGAAAAAATTAACAATGCTTCACACAGTAATTAAATAGAGTTGCATTCCTTTTCATCGCAACAGCAGACACAGGTGAACAAATTCAAAGGCAGATTTGCAGCAAGCAAGAAGTGGCCATTCATGTCAATCTACCAGACTGCCATCGGGAACAAGACTGCTTCGGCCGGGGTCCTTTCGCGTGTTAAGCGAACGTGATAACCACGACACTACAGAAACACGCTCCACCCACAGCTGCCGCTGCTCAAAATCGCCCACCACTGAAGTTTGCAGCCGTTCAACCCTTCCCCTTTCAATTTCCAGTAGCTCGTTGTGGTCCGGCGTAATTGGCATCTATGAAAAATTAAGGAAATCACGTGAAATTGCTCACAAAATACAGACAAGGATGTGGACTGTAGGACGAGGCTGAATAGGCTGGGATAATTTTCCATCTGGCGTGAGGGGCTGAGCCATGAGCTTATCGAAGGTTGATAAAGTCATCCAATCCACCTTTATTGCTGACATTCCTCATACACCGTACCATTCCCATCAACCTGTTCTGCACTGTCTCCACTCATTTCATTTCCCTGCTTCCTAAACCTTCACACCCAGAATTGTGTAAACATTCAGATGGTGGATTTAATCAGAGTGGGATTGTGTGGGTGAAGCACTTGTTTCGCTTTCACCACGTGTGCTGCTGTACCATGTTCACTACAATGACACTCTGGTCCCAAACTCGAACTTATTTCAAAGAGACTAACCTCATGAAGGGCATCTGTTTTTTTAACTCGAACAGCTGACAGGGCGACCAGCAAAAGTGAAATCCAACGACCAAGGCTCGATGGCGATTTGAAGCAAGGCTCTCTCACATGCCAGTTTAACACAAGCTCGGGGAGTGTCATGCCCAGAGACAAACG
Source organism: Chiloscyllium plagiosum (assembly GCF_037043375.1). Lineage (NCBI taxonomy): Eukaryota > Metazoa > Chordata > Chondrichthyes > Orectolobiformes > Hemiscylliidae > Chiloscyllium > Chiloscyllium plagiosum. The sequence goes on along the minus strand of NW_028270188.1, from coordinate 393,644 downwards.
AGCCAGTGACACTCTTGCATTTCCAACACCAAACCAGCTGAGAGCCGCTCAGAGCCAACTACACCCCAACTTGCTTCAGGGATTCTAAGCAACAAAGCATTTCAATGACATCGCCTTCTCATTCTCTCTCCGTGCATACGGGACAGTGCTGTTTATCCCTTCCCCTTTGACTGAGCTGTATCCATTGGTGGAGTATTCAGCCATTTCCCACCACTTTCAGGCAGTGTGAGGGGAGGCAAGCGCGGATATGCTCTGAAGCTCTCTCTCACAGGCACGGCCAGTTCACTCAGGCGCTGGAAGTGAGTAAATTTGATTGCGAACTTCCTCTAAATATCATTTATCTGAGACAGAGAGAAAGATGTTGAACTGGTGGGAAAGAGAGAAATGGACTCCGGATATTCTTCCTTCAGGTATATTCAAACGAGTGCATTTTTGTCCAGCCTGTTTGATGCTCAGAATCCATCTTCACACAGTAATCCTACAGAAAGGCTTTTTGAACAGGGGCGTTGGAATCTTTGCTACAACCGGGCAGCAGTTAACATCTGATCTCCAACTGTCTCAGATGGAGAGAATCCACGTCAAACCCTCACTCACTGAGAGCCATCCCCATGGGCCCTGAGCTGCGGGGCTGCTGACAGTCAAACGCAGAGGAGAGGGTTAAAATGAGCCATTGATTCTCCCACAGCCGCTCTGTCCCAGAGACAGGGAGAGGGACGGCATCAACGTGAGGTGTCATTCCCGCGCTGACAGAAGTTGAACAACCCATCAAGTCCATGGCGACTCTCTGTCACTGGTTATTCATAATCGGTGATATATGCCCTAATAATGGGGATCGGTGTCTGTGCCATAATGCTGTCTCCCACATGCTGATCCATTTGTCATTCACGGCTTTTCATTTCACTGGGAGGACAGTGCTGTGTGAAACAACGTGGGGACTAAGGGTAGGGCGTCATGCGCATGGTACACACCACAACTGATATCTCTCACCTGCATCAGTTTATTCCCAGCTCAGGCAAGTGATTTTGCGAAGCAGATCATAGCAGATCGACAAAGAACTGGAAAAGAGCTTCCAGACCTTCAGAAGTGTGTTTCCTCACCTGTGTAAATTTGATGGGTGTATCAGTATGAGATATTCATTTCAGATACATTGAGTGACAGGAAGCGGAAGGCGAATCAATATGCAATGTGTAGAATGGAGCTCTGTTACAGATGAACACTGACGGGGGTAGTATACACATACTGAAACCTGGAACTGTTAACGAGCAGGGGATGTTTTCAATTCATAAATTTCTGGGTTATGGGCCAAGCACCCTCGCCCTGTGCCGCTCTGTTAGCGCTGACCACAGCACTTTCCCGCAGTCTTCAGCTTTTCATCTGGCGTATGGCATGTACCTTAGAGGATGGTGGTGAAAGATCTTCGCTGTTCTTGAATGATAGTCTGTGGTGCAGACGTGTCCCCGTCTTTGTCAATATAGCGTCTAATGTTACTTCCCACATTCTGTTGGTTGAACTGTGATTTCACTCAGAATCACAAAATGTTGTCACAGTGCAGACTGAGGCCTGTAGACCCCCTTCATTGTGCTGGCTCCACACAATGAGGAAATGAATGTGCCGTTCAATTGCTTGATTGTATACGATTGATTGATTGATTTTCATCTGTGCCTAAGTACAGTGAAAAAGCTTTGTTTGTGATTGGTAAAAACAGGTCATAGTAATCAAGGACATGCTGATCACAATGTGAGTAAAACAAAATTTGGACAGATTAAGGCATTCAGGTTACTCCGCACAGGGTGTGCGCTCAGAAAGATCTACATTAACAGGTTCAGCATCATTTGAAGTTAGAGAATTTATTTATCAGACTAGTATTGGCCTCGAAAAGAAAAGAGGGGGTTTAATGGGATAGTGGAGGAGATGAAGAATCACACCGAAAAAAATAGGAAAGACTGAGTTGTTTCCTAATGGAGGGGTTCCAGCTGATGTGAGGTTGGTAAGAATAAATAGGAGGGGAATTCCCTCCTTCAGGTGAGTGCATAAGTAGAGGCGAGAATTGTTTGCTTTTGCTCGTCATTAAATGGAAACCAGTTAGCTCAGTCCGCTGGCTAACTGGATTATGGCATAGAGTGAGACCAACAACATGGAATTAATTGTTGCACAGTCTCAAGTTGCCATTAGGATCATCATCTCCCCCGTCCACCTGACCTGTAATACTATGGCGACTCTAATGAGTTAGACTTGGTCCGTCGATGTAAAACATCATTATCATTGCCATCTGTTGCCTTGAAAACATTTGGTCACAATCCCAAGAAATGGGTCTGAGTCCGTTTAATATTCACTGATCTCCGCCGGAAAAATACAGCAACAAGACTCGTCCTTATTCCTGTTTGAACGCTCTGTTCCGCACAGCAGCAAACTATTTATTATGACTTTACCAGATTTGCTGACAACATTCAACCTACCCAAACAGATAAATCTAGTTCTTTTCGATTGGTTTAATGGACTGAGCGAGTTTACAGCAAATGAAATAATTTGAAACGAGCTCAACAATCTTACCCAGAATGTAACCTCGTGCAAGATCAACGATATGAGAAGGACCATCAGACTAAAACTTTCCTCCTGTTTCTCTATCCACAGATAGATATTCACCTGGGGAATACTTGCAGCTTTTTAGTTAATAATTGACACCTTTCCCAAAGACAGAGCAATCATCCAAATCAGAAACTGGAGTTTTAGGATAAATTTTGCTTTACTCAACATTGTTTTTCAATTGCGCTTCAGTCTTATGATCCAACACCCACGGTGGCACAGTGGTTAGCACTGCTGCCTCACAGCACTTGAGACCTGGGTTCAATTCCTGCCTCAGGCAACTGTCTCTGTGGAGTTTGCACATTCTCCCGTGTCTGTGTGGCTTTTCTCCGGGTGCTCCGGTTTCCTCCCACAGTCCAAAGATGTGCACGTTAGGTTAGTTGGCCGTGCTAAATTGCCTGTAGTGTTATTGGGGTGGGTCGGCGTGGACTTGTTGGGCTGAAGGGCCTGTTTCCACACTGTAAGTAATCTAATCATAACACTTGGTCAATGTCATTAAAAGCAGTTTAAAATCAGGACTGAAGTTATAAACTCGGCAGTTTACGCACCTTTAAGTACCAAGCGCTGAAGAATCGCGCCACAGGAGCCACGGCCGCCAGACTCTAACGCGTCATATTCGTACCTCTGGGACCTTCAACCCAACAGCTGGACTTTTGCTGTGGTTCTGAAATGAAAACTAACGCATAGGAGGTTATATTGACATGGACCTGTGATTATTGGAGCATCGAGTTCACAAAATGACCGAGAAACATATTGTGAAAAATAGACTTCATTTAAAAGTAGGTTTCCATGGGTTCGTGCATTGTTGACAGACAATGTTACATTGCCGCTGTCACAGGGCTTTTCATTCGATTGGCTTCAATTCGGCACAGAATTCGATTCAATGAAACTTCACCAAGTTCCTTCTGAACGTTCATACAGACAACATGAAACATCCTGCACTGAAAACCAATCTTCAAAGGAGATGTTGAACGATTTTCATGAACACTGAAGATATAACATGGTTATGCAAGATTTAGTTGAATTTCTGTTCAAATTGTAAAGTGGTGAGAATCCAGGGTGTTTCAGAAAGTCCGAAATTCGTGTTTACTTGTGGCAGGAAAGCCAGCCCAGCAAAGGGGAAATCTGTTCCTGAAACCCACAATCCACATGGTCCTTACTCCATGTGCCCAGTTGGACCCCTTTGTGAAGGAGCAGGCAGTCTGACAGAGCGTCTGTGAAAATACTCCACGCTTTGATCGAACGCTGCAACAAGAGCTGTCTATTCCCGCTGTGAGAGCGGTTGGATAAAGGGAAGGACCTTGATATTCCATGGTTTAGATTCACATTGTCCTCGTGGTGTCATTGTTTAAAACTCCTTAGCAGAAACAGTACAGACAGCAACAAGAGAAAGCTATTGAACCTCACGGCCCTACCCCTCAATCTGGTCTCATGATGGCTGATGAAACATTATAATATCTTTTCCCAGCCCATCCACATCCACCTATCGCCCCCTGGGAAACAGATGTCTAAAAACTGAAAATGTCAGTGCGATTGTGTGTGTGGTGCTGGGGTGGGGGGGGGGGTAGACATGTTCAGAGGCAGTGGGTTTCTGCTCGAACTTTGTACATTTTGCGACTTATCTGTCAATTCTGGTCCAATCAAGTTTAAAAGATACATTTCCCTCAAACCTCACCACTCAGGAGGTGAGGACTTTCCTCTGATCGGCTGTAGGAACGACAATTCCAGACGATTGGAATTGACGAAGAATCAGCAGAGCAATAATTGATTCTGAATAAACTCCGACTCAAACCCAACAAACTTTGAATAACGATGCTGTAGAAGTTTAATGCGCTTTTCATTGCGCCACAGAGCCGCGCTGGCCCCCATTTTACTGCACCCAAATTTGTGGTTTTTGGGTCTTTCATCAAGCATATATTTCTCCTCTCCATACCTTCCCTACCTGGTCTTTATCCGTGTGTGCCCCAGCTCCTCAAGTGTTCAGCGAAATAATCCTGACATATTCTTATCACTCTTACCGTTACCACACGTTCAGACAGTGAATTGCAGATAAACAACACTCTCAGGGTGAAAACATTCTTCATAAATCTCCTCCAGAAGTCCACTCCCTTGTCTTTAATGTGTAGCCCTGATTATTAATCCTTCCTACAAGAAGTTTATTCATATCACAAATGTCGATCCCCTTAATGTGCATGTCAATCAGTTCCTCACTCAGCCTTCTGCGATCTCAGACAAACAGCCCCAGCCTAGCTCGTCTATCTTCATAGTGAGAATGGTTCAGCCCAGGCAATCCCTTGGTCAATCCCCTTTGAACACCGTCCCGTGCAAACACACGATTCCTGCAGTCCGACGACCAGAGCAGAACAAATTATTTGGAGGGGCCAGTGTTGACTGGGGTATACAAAGTTCAAAATCACACAACACCAGGTTATGGTCCAACAGGTTTGTTTGCAGAGCACTAGCTTTTGCAGCACTTCTCTTCATCAGGAAATTGTGGACTGTAAGATCATAGGACACAGAATTTATCACAAAAGTTGACAGTGTGAGTTAATCGAAATTGTTAAGTCTCTAATCTTTTAGAATGAATATGTTGGTTTCAGTTCTTTCATATGTACATCTCAGAGCTTTTTTAAAAGTTGCATTCTCAAGTGAACTTTAACAATTGGTGTCATATCGGCCCAAATAACGCATTGAAGGTGTGACGTACCCCGTGTGAGGCTACCAGTGCCCCAGTGTGCAGATTGATTCTCATCTGAAAAAAAAAATGGACTGGCAGAATCTTACATGGATGCTTACAGATTTTTGAGCAAAATAAATGTAATTCTGCAAATACAAATTCACCCCACAAATTTATACCCGTGTGTGTGTCGTGGGTAGGTATGAGTGTAAGAGAGTGCGTGCGTGTGTATGTGTCTGAATCTGAGTGTAAAGGGGTGTGTCTGTGAGAGGATGCGTGTACGTGTGAATGTGTGAGTGAAAGAGAGAGATCTTGTTTATGAGAGAGGGTGTGCGTGAGTGTATGTGTCTATAGGAGTGCGCGTGTCTTTCAGTGTGTGTGTCGGAGTATGTGTGGCTGTCTGTAGGAGTGTCTGTCCGTCTCTGTGCGTGTGTCTGTGTGTGTGTGCACATAGTGAGGTCACCTGTAATGTGGCAAACACTCCAGGTCCCGTTTGAGGCCACCCCCATGGTTACCAAACTTGGCTATCATCCTCTGCTCGGCCACTTTGCATTGTTGCCTGTCCCCAAGTCTACCTTGGAAAATGGTCACCGGAAGGTCCGAGGTCGAATGCCCCGGACTGCTGGAGTGCTCTCTGCCTGGGAGAGAATACTCCTGCCTGGTGATTGTTGTGCCATGTCCATTCATCCATTGTTGTAGCCTCTGCTTGGTCTCGACAATGTACCATGCCTCAGGGCATCCTTGCCTGCAGCGTATGAGATAGACAATGTTGGTGAAGTCGCCACGTACATGGTGGGAGGTGTCACCACGTGTAATGGTGGTACACTTCCCACCATGTACATGGCAGGTACTCACGTGACTTGGCCACGTCGTCTATCTCCAGAGGCTGTGGAGGTTGCATCGAGTACTTCATGTTGAATACTGAGATTGATACATTTCTACAATACATTAAAGGCTCAGGGGATAGTGCAAGGTATTGTTGAAACGTATGTTTCAATAACAATGTAGTTTCACATCTGTTGCATCACCAACATCCCCACACAAGACAGTACTCCATTGTTGCAGGCGATCCCATAATCCCAGTTTCCATACCCGGAATCAGAGAATCTGAGTGGTGCAGAAACATGTGTCCTTGCATATTATTAAGGCAGGTAGAGAATGCTCCTGCTCGGCAACGGGTTGAAATTTCAAGCACAGAAGGGAATAGGGATAAAGAATCATTTCGGATTTAGAACCGGATTAGTCAACATAAGCACCAAAACCAATAATGATAACTCTGACAAATGAGAATCTAATCATAACCCATTGACATTGAATGGTTTATAGTAACTGAATTCCTTCGTATAATCGTCCAAGGAACCAGTATTTGTGCGAAACGGAACTTGACCAGCTACATAAATACTTCGGCTACAAAAACAAGTCCGTGGGTAGGCATTTTTAAGAGCTAACTCAGCTCTTAAATCCATGAAGCCTGCATGGTTTGCAAGGCACAAATCAGACATGTAACAGATCTCTCTCTCTCTCTCTCTCTCTCTCTCTCTCTCTCTCTCTCTCTCTCTCTCTCTCTCTCTCTCTCTCTCTCCATTTGCCTGGATGGGTGAAGCTTAAATAACATTTAAGGAACTGAACACCGTTCACGATAACGCAGTCCCGTAACTGTACCCTAAACAGTACCTGCAATAATTACTCCCTTCACCGCTAAGGCACAATTGCAGCAGAGTGCACCACTTACACAACGCACTGGTGTCACTCATCCAGGCTTTGTTGACAGAACTTTCAAAGATCAACAACTGTACAGACGACAAAGACAAGGTGGGAAGGTGCATGGAAACGCCATCATTTGCAAGTTACCCTCCAAGGTACATTCCATCATGACTTGGAATCATTACAATCAGTAATAAACACATTGATTTGTGAACTGGACTTGATGGGCAAATTGGCCTACTTCAGCTCTCCACCGTTTATCTTAGAATTTTAAAACATATTGATTATTGTAGTGACCAGACTTGTACTCAGACCTTTAGATTTTCCCTCAACTGGCGGTTACTAAAGTTCTAGTATCATCCCCAGCCAATGGTCAGCAACAGAACATATCCAAAAGCCCTCTCGACCAACAGACCTTGCTGTCCAACGATCTTCAGTGATCTGTGAATGTGCACTCCAACATCGGTTTGTGTTTCTAAACCACTCAGAATCCTCACTGTTATTGTTTCCTCTTCCCAAATTCATTAGCACTCATTACTCTGCATTCAATTCCATTCATCAGTTTTGCTTTCCACCTGTTTGATACATCTGTCCAGTCCCTGGCAATCTTTGTCATAGTCAAACACTCGACCAATTGTTGCATCGCATTGAAACTTCTAAATTATGACTCTGGCAAATAATTGTAAAATTCGATAAAGATCAGAAAATGGTGGAACTCTACTGGAAACTGACTTCCAAGCATGGTTCATTGCTGGTTGGATTTAACAGCTGCAATCACAGGAGAATCGAACCCGTGCCGTCATTTGTAAACTTGCTGGTGACTCTGCAGTTTGTTTTCCTGAGTGATTATTTCTCACATGTGAGAGTGGTGGACGGCCTGTCCATAGTGTGACAGAGCAAGTGAGTTTACAGCTCAGCGGTAATTGCATCCTTTCCTGCAGTCCCCCAATTGCCTTGACTTCTGGGCGGCGTAGGTATCTTTGTGTCTACAGGTTCAGGCTGCTCATTTGAGTCAGTGGATCATATGAAAAGGCTGGCTGTTTAAAGGAACACTATCCCTCTCTGCTGTTGTTATTTAAAGGGATGGAGACATTGTGTGTGAGAGAGAGACCGAGGTTAACCTGGAGAGCATGGAAATCAAATCCTGAGCAGAAACTAATAATATAGTTAGTTAGAAACTGTTCTCAATTCCTCCTGCAATTTTACTGCAATAATGACAGAGATAAACTTGTTTTAAAGCGAAAGAGTTCACAGATGGGAAATTCAGACTTTAAATCGATCTGAGAGTCACCCAATTCCGCAGGTCCTGATTATTATGGCTAATATAGAAGGGGAAAACAGCAATCCCAGCCCAGAGAAACCATTCCCATGTTGTGCCTGTGGTCAAGGATTTAACCGGTTATGTGATCTGGGAAGACACCAATATGACGGGACCAGGGTGAGGCTGTGTAAATGTGGCGACTGTGGGAAGGAATCAGTTACCCCACCCAGTGGGACACACACAGGCACAGTCACACGGGGAGAGACTGTTCATCTGCCCCAAGTATGGGAAGGGTTTTATTCGATTTTACAATCTGCTGAGGCACCAGAGAGCGCACAGAGGGTTGAGACCCTTCGCTTGCTCCATGTGTGAGAAAGGATTCATTCAAGTCTCTCACCTGCGGAGACATCAGTGCATTCCCACCGGGGAGAGGCAATTCAGATGCTCAATGTGTGGGAAAGGATTCACTCAGTCCGCTGATCTGCGGAAAGACCAGGGATCCCACCAGGGGAGAGGCTATTCAGATGCTCAGTGTGTGAGAAGGATTTCAGTGATTCATCCCTCCTGCTGATACACCAGCGAGTTCACACTGGGTAGGAGCTATTTCCCTCTCTGTGAGACAAGGGATTTGCTGAATCTTCAACACGACTGAGACACCAGTGAATGGACACAGGGAAGTGGTCATCCACCTGTTCTGTGTGGGGTAGAGTTCACACATCACTGCAGGACTCTGATTCTGCAGTTACTGTTCACCAGAATCCGAACTGGACCTTGTACATGATGACACTGTTGGAGTATCGATGTTGTTGTTGTTGTTAATCACATTAACTGGGCTGGAGTTGATTGAATTTATGTTGCCACTTTCTGAACATCAGGATGTCGCTCTGGGCAGTAAGTCTCCACAAACAGCAAAGTGACAATGAACAGAGATCATCTGTTTTGATTCAAATTGGGATTGGAGCATCTGCTTCACAGCACCAGGTACAAGGTCTGGAGTCAAGCCTTGGCCAACGGCCTGTGTGGAGTTCGCACATTCTCCCTATGATAGTGTGGGTCCCCTCCAGGTGCTCTGGTTTCCTCCAACAAACCAAAGATGCGCAGGTTAGGTGGATCAGTCGTGCTAAATTGTCCACAGTGTTCCAGAATGTGCAGACGAGGTGGATCAGCCATGGGAAATGCGGTGTTTCAGGGATGGAGTGCAGTGGGTGGTAAGGTCAGTGGTATTTGATGGGCCAATGCTCTCCTGCCACACTGTAGGGATTCTATTCTATGACTGAGGCTTAAGGCGACACAGCAGGGTGTTCTTGGAGAAGGAGCATGTGGTGTGTAACAAGGCTCTCGATGCCTGTAGATAGAGGTGGGCACCGCAGGGCATACGGTACTTTATCTCCACCGCTACCCCTCCTCCCCCCAACTCTACTTTGATTTAGTCCCTTCCCACGCTGTCACTTGTAATGGTTTGCTTTGCCTGTAATGGGCTTTGTTTATAAATATTCAATTGGTTACACAAATGGTTTACTGCTGGTGATTATATGTTAACAAAAAGCAAAATGATGTAATGATGATTTTTTATGGTGGGAAGGTTGCTCTGCTGTGTGTGATAACACTTCTGGGTCGGAGAAATGGCGGGGAAAAGAATGCTTCACAGCTCACAGAATGAGAACTGAAAAGCAGTTAAATCAAACCAAAGGTTCCGACTGGAAAGGAATATTTCCCTGGAGTTTAAGTAACTGGGAAGTGATGGTGTCTGGGAATTGACAGAATGGGATGTTCATCATAGGGTTGGTGTGGACTTGATGGATGAATACCCTATCTCTGCACTATAGGGACTTCATTCTACTCGCATAAAGAAGAATGTACCTATCTCCATGTGTTGTGAATCTGTGAAATTCCCTATTCCAAATGCAGTGGATGCCAGGGCAATGAGCAAATTTACTGAAGAGATACAGATGTTGAATTTGCAATGAGTTGAAGGGTGAGAAAGAGCAGGTGGGAGAATCCAGCTCAGACAGAGATGAGCTCAATCATCCCCGTATTAAATGGTGGAGCTGGTTCGAAGGGCTGCATTGCCTCTCCTGTGCCCAGTGCTTATCCTCTTACGGTAATAACTGGAAAGCTGAATCCAAAACTCACCACCTTCACCAAGGGAGATTTTCGGAAACAGCAGGTTAGTCAGGTAGATTAGCATTCCAAACTTAGATTGTGGGAGATAATGATTTTGCAATTTTAAACTGAGGGTAGACAGTGATTTATGGTTTTAGACTGTGTAGTACATTCACAACGTCCAGAATACTCTCTTGTGAATATCTATCCTATACTTTATTACAAAGCCAAGGTCTCTGATGATGAAAACCAAAACACCCAGGAAACATCGCCTCACCGTGTAATCTGATAAAAGACTTGTGCTAAGTCTGGTGGAATTTAGAACACAGAATTTCGAATGTGGGAAGATTAAATCCAATCCCAAGATCCAGTGCTAAAACAAAGGAGATGACAATAGGATGAGGCAGGATTTGGCTAATGTAGACTGGAAGCAAAGGCTTTACAGTGGGACAGTTGATGGACAGTGGGGGAATATCAAAACATTTTATCAAACAAGAGGTCTTCTTTGAGTCTTTTATGATGAGACATAGCAGTAACCTAAATAGTGTACTTGCAAAAGGCCTTCGGTCAATATCATTTAGCTGTTCGATGTGCGGCTCACATTCTTATACGTTTGTGACTTGTGGTTTTGAATGGAAGCTGTCTATCAGGATTATCTCCATGGCAACCGCAGTTTAAAACGTCTAGTTCAGTTCAGCACTTTGTGGTTAAACCACGCACCCCTCCCCCACACCCACGTTGCTCACTCAAGTACCTGACAGACACTTCAGTTGCAGTCGGGTTATCTATCAGGATTCTGATGTGGAGGAGCCTACGTTGGATAAAGTTATAAATGACACAACACCAGGTTATAATCCAACAGGTTTATTTGGAAGTACAAGCTTTTGGAGTGTGCTTTGATTTTCCACTTGATCAAGATTATCTCTATGGTAACAGTTAAGTGCTTCAACAATTAGAGGTCATATGTTCCCCATACAAAAGGTTGCCCTCTAGCAGTGTAAACTGCTATTCTGGCCCGGGGGATAGCTACTCATCACTTTTCTCCCCCTGTCCCATATAGATTTCTGTTGATCTTTTATGTTTTTCCAATCGCCTAGTTTCTCGCTGATCTTTGCTAATTTGTATGCCTTCTATTTCAATTTGATAGACTCCCCTATTTCCATCGACACCCAAGGCAGATAAATGCTTTTCCTACAGTCCGTCATTTTCACTGATATATACTTTCTTCCGTGATCTGAAATCCAAAACAATTTCCTCACTCCTTTCCCCCACAGCCAGTTTTCACACTTTCTCTCTCCTCTCTTTTAATTCAATTCCCTTGCTCCTGTCTGTAGGCTAAGAACCAAATCAATGATTCTGCCTAGGATTCTATTAGGTGTTGATGAATCTTACCCCCACCTCCTAGGTTTCCTTCCTGGTCAGAACCATATTGGGGAAAAAAAATAATCTGGAACAACTTATTTTCCTCAGCCCCACCCTCTGATGAAAACCATCCTGCACACACTGGCCAAATCATTTCTGGTTGAACTAAAATGAACCAAAATAGAACTCTAATTGCAGTTGTATCCTTATCCCTTTCCATAACAATCCTGAATCTTCACAAAAGTGTTCTGATAACTTTCAGCAAAATGCTCCCCCACTGATACTCCGACCAATTGTCAGGATACCAGGGGAGGGGCCATTCCCTGGGACCTGTTCCCGGAGAGAGTTAGGGAGAGAGCTGTCAATGGCAGATTAATCCCACACACCCACAGCCTCCCTCCCTGGCACTGACCCGTACTGCACATACGCCAACAATTGGCCAGCACTGCGCCCGTGCACTGGTCTCCCCTCCTGCAGCACAGGCTCCAGATCACACAGGAGCCTGGGTGATTGACAGCAACTGCTGCCCAATAGGGTGGAGGGGGCGGGGCTGGAGGACTGGGACAATGGGATCGTGAACAGTGAATTTATGTGGAGGATACTGGGGGATGGATAGGTTAGTGAGGGACAGGATCATTGCAGCAGCAGGAGGGAATCCTGGACAAACTGAGCAGTGGGAGAGCCTGACAGGAGAGAAACTACAGGAAGGTTCTGTTTGGAGACTCAGGCAGGGACAGCTTGGAGACAGCATGGCCTGGTCTAATAAGCCTTTTCAAAGATGCTGTTACACAACTCTGAGCCCGATCCTCTCTGGTCCAGAGGTAAAGACACTACCACCCTTTCCTTAGGGGCTAGTTGGAAAGAAGGGAAGATTTTCTCAATCTCACTCACATGGAAACTCCACGAGTTCCTCCCACTTACTGTCTACAGTGCGGATGGAGGAGACAGAGCAGGTGGGAGGGGGCTGGGATATACGGACTGCCTTTCAAAAGGAACTCAACTGTGTTGGTGATATTATCAAGACTCAATACACAGTCACTAGCACAATGCTGGTGTACATGAACTTTATCCAGAATATTAAAACCGAAAGCTGGGCGACGCAGACCCCAATGTAGAGTTAAGTCCTGAATATTATTAACAGCTTTGTGCATGGGAGATCATGTCTCATGAACTTGACTGAGTTTTCTGAAGAAGTGACAAAGAGGATTGATGAGGGTAGAGCAGTGGACATCATCTATATGGACTTCAGTGAGGTGTTCAACAAGGTTTCTCATGGGAGACTGGTTAGCAAGGTAGATCTCATAGATACAGGACAACTGGTCATTTGAGTAAAGAATTGGCTCAAAGTTAGAAGACAGAGGGTGGTGCTGGAGGCTTGCTTTTCTGGATGGAGGCATGTGACCAGTGGAGTGCCACAAGGATGGGTGCTGGATCCACTCCTTTTCGTCATTTATATGGATGTGAACATAAGAGGTGGAGTTAGTAAGTTTGTACATGACACCAAAACTCGAGATGTAGTTGACAGTGAAAAATATTACCTCAGAGTAAAACGGCATCTTGATCAGATGGGCGAATGGGCTGAGGAGTGGCAGATTGAGTTTAATTCTGATAAATGTGAGGTGCTGCATTTTGGAAAAGCAAATTTTTGCAGGATTGATACACTTAATGGTAAGGTCCTGGGGAGTGTTGCTAAACAAAGAGATCTTGGAGTGCAGGCTAATAGTTCCGTGAAAGTAGAGTTACAGGTAGATAGGTTCATGAAGAAGGAAGTTAGTCTGCGTTCCTTTATTTAATGGCATTCCAAAATTGGCCGAGCCAATAAACTGAACAACCAAAACATGATCTCCCAACTGCTATGCTCAGTGCACTGCTCAATAACAGCTGTCATACCAAACACCACATTCACGGACCTGTCTACCATCAACCCCACTTTCAAGGAACTATCAATCCACACTCTAAGATGTACTTATTTGTCAACACTTCCCAGGAACTTGCCAATATGAGTTTGAGTCCTATCCTGGTAGCACCTCTCCAAAATCAGGAAGAATACAATTGAATACAGTATTCTAAAGTTGACCTCACCAATGCCCTATACAGCTACGATATGACCTCCTAATTCCTATACTCAGTGACAGAATTCCAACAGTGTTGAAAGAGGCCATTTGGCCCATGAGACCTTTCCAACCATCGAACAGCTTGCATGCCACCTAGCATTTCTCACAGCTAATCCACCTAACGCGAACATCTTTGGATTGTGGGAGGAAACCAGACCACCCAGAGGAAGTACACGCAGACACACAGGGAGAGAATGTGCAAACACCATTCAGAAAGTGGAATCGAAATAGAGTCCCTTTACTGATCAGTGCACTGACCAATAAAGGGCAGCGTCCCAAATGCCACGTTCAACATCCTAAAACTCTATTTTGCAGAAATTATGCAATTGCTCTGAGCCCTTCAGAGGGATGCAGGGGACGGGTAGAAAACAGGAACTGGGTTGAGGTATCGATATATAACTCTCCATCCCGCCTCTCCCGCTCTGTTGCCCCCTGTCTGACACCCCGTGTTCCCTATTACCCCCCTCGCTGACTGCCTCCTCAGACCACCTGCCTCTCCTCTGTCTCTCCACCTCCTCTCTGTCTGTCCCATCCAGCCCCTCTGTCCACCCCCCCCCCCACCATACTCCCCTAACTCCCCCCTCAACCCCGCTCTCCCCTCTAACACCCCCCTTGTCCTCTAGTTCTGGACTCGCCAGCACATGAAAATACCTTGTCTATTTACCCTACCCACGCCCCTCCTGATTTTATAAATTTCTATAAGGTCACCCATCAGCCTCTGACGCTCCAAGGAAAACAACCTATTCAGCCTCTTCCTATAGCTCAAATCCTCCAACACTGGTAACATCCTTTCAATTTTTTTCTGACCCCTTTGAGATTGGAGAATATTGTTTTGATAGGAAGGAGACCAGAGTTACATGGAATATTCCAAACGTTGCCTAATCAATGCCCTGTGCTGCCGCAATATGACCTCCCGACCCCTATTATACAATGCTTTGACCAATAAGGGAAAGCATACCAAAACTGAAACAACTGCAGATGCTGTAAACCATAAAGAAGAAAAAAAAGAAGTTTCTAGAAAAGCATAGCAGATCTGTTGCATCTGTGAAGAGAAGTTAGAGTTAACGCTTCTGAGAAAGGGTGACCGGACCCGAAACATTAGCTGATTTTTCTTGACCGATGCGGCATGACCTTCCAACATCTGTGAAAGTTTAAAGGGAATTGTGTCAGGCACGTTTCTTGTGCAGAAGGTGGTAAGTGACAACAACTTTCTCTCCTGGGAGATGGTAAAAGCAGAAACAATCACAACGTTCAAGAGGCATTTGGACAGATAAATAAGCAGGTATGGGTTGGCAGGAATTTGGATCACATACAGGCAGATGGAATTAATTTGGAATAGCATTATGATCCGCACAGACATGGTGGGCCGATTATTCCAGTTCTGTACTGTTCTGCTTTCCGGGGGCGAGAATTTTTTTTTGAAGAAGCAACAAAGAGGATTGATGAGGGCAGAGCGGTGGACATGATCTACATGGACATCAGTAAGGCGTTCGACAAGGTTCCCCACAGGAGACTGGTTAGCAAGGTTAGATTTCATGGAATACAGAGAGAACTAGTCATTTGGGTACAGAACTGACTCAGAAGGCAGAGGGGTGGTGGTGGAAGTTTGTTTTTCAGACTGAAGACCTGTGACCAGTGGAGTGTCACAAGGATCTGTGCTGGGTCCACTCCTTCTCATCACTTATATAAACGACTGGGACGTGAACATAGGAGGTATTCGTAATTTTGCAGATGACACCAAAATTGGATGTGCAGAGGACAGTGAAAATTATGACCTCAGAGTGCAACGGGACGTAATCTGATGGGCGAATGAGCTGAGGAGTGGCAGATGGAGTTTAATTTAGAAAAATGTGAGGTGTTGCATTTTGGAAACTCAAATCTTAGCAGGGCCTCGGGAGCATTGCTGAACAAAGAGACCTTGGAGTGCAGGTTCATAGCTCCTTGGAAGTGGAGTCGCAGGAAGATAGGATAGTGAAGGCGGCTTTTAGTATGCTTTTCTATCATGGTCAGAGCATTGAGTATAAGAGTTGGGAGATCATATTGAGTCTGCAAAGGACGTTAGTTAGATAACTTTGGCAATATTTCATGCAATTCTGGTCTCTTTCCTATCAAAAACAATGTTGTGAAACTTGAAAGGCGTCAGAAAAGGATTACACAGATGTTACCAGGATTGGAGGATTTGAGATATAGGGAGAGGTTGAATAGACTGTTTTATCTGGAGGGTCAGAGGGGTGACTTCAAGAAGGTTTATAAAATCAGGAGTGGCAGGGATAGGGTAAACAGACAAGGTCTTTCCTCTGCAATGTTGGGGGTGTGGGTGGAGAACGAGTAGGGCGGGGGGGGGGGGGGGGGAGACAAACAGACTGGGGGGCGAGGAGAGTTATTTTAATGATCTACAATTCAACCTTGTTCCTGTTTTCTCCCATCCCCTTCAATCCCTCTGAAGTGCTCAGAACAATTGCATAGTTCTGCGGAAGTAGGGTTTCAGGGAGATCAGGTGCTGAAGGTTGCATTTGGGACGCTGACCTGTATTGATCAGTGCACTGATCAACAAAAGGACCCGTGTTCGATTCCACTCTCTGTGTGGTGTTTGCATATTCTCCCTCTGTGTGTCTGTGTGTCCTTCCATTCTGTGTCTGTTTCCATTCCAGACATCTCTATGACACTGTTTTGCTAAACGTGAAGGGTTTCAGAAAAATCTCCAAGGTTATTCTTAGGACTGTGGAGTTAAAGGGAGAGGCTGACTAGGCTGGGGCTTTTTTCCATGGAGCCCAGAGACGAAGGGGTTACCTCATCGAGGAGCACAGACAGGGTGAATAGCCAAGGGCTTTGTTTCCACCCAGTATCGGGGAGTTCAAAACGACAGGTCGTTGGGTTGAAGGTGAGAGGGGAAAGATGGAAAAGGGACCTGAGGGGCAAACATTTCACGAGGAGGTTGCTGTGTGTATGGAATGAGCTGTCATAGGAGGAATGAATGCATGGAGGATTACAACATTTAAAAGGCGTCTGAAGGGATACAAGAATAGAAAGTGTTCAGAGTGATATAGGCCAACTCTCCCAAATGGGACTGGATCAGTTTACGATATCTGGTTGATATGGACGAGTTGGACTGAAGGCTCTGTTTCATGCCGCATAACTCTATGACTCGAAGTGCTTAAGCAAAATGGTGGAAATCTGAGATAAAAACAAAACGTGCTGGAGATCCTCAGCGGTCGGGCAGCACCTGAAATGGTGACAGATGCAGGAAACATTTCAGCCTTGAAATAGTGTTTAGGTGATCACACCAGACACGTGCGCTTGATGACCAGTATGGAGAAGTTGGGGGCATTGTGTTCAACAGTTTT
Source organism: Chiloscyllium plagiosum (assembly GCF_037043375.1). Taxonomy (NCBI): domain Eukaryota; kingdom Metazoa; phylum Chordata; class Chondrichthyes; order Orectolobiformes; family Hemiscylliidae; genus Chiloscyllium; species Chiloscyllium plagiosum. The sequence continues at coordinate 376,496 of NW_028270188.1, read as the reverse complement.
ACACGACAGAATCTGACTCCATTTTATTCTGTATTTCTCTGTGACTCCCTCTTTTCGGGAGCAGGCAGGAATGGGAAGCAGTGGAGAATGTAAATGATGTGTGACCTTCCTAGTGAGAGGATTCGAGTACAGGAGCAGCGATCCCTTTCTGGAAGGGCTTTGGTGAAACCACACCTGGAGAACTGTGTGTACCTTTGTTCCCCTTTCCCAAGGAAGGCTATCCTGGTTATTGAGAGAGAGTAAAGGAGGATCGTCAGATGAGTCCTGGGATGTGGAGATAGTTAAGGACTGCAGATACTGGAAGTCAGAGTCTATACAATGTGAACCAGGAAAAGCACAGATCAGGCAGCATCAGAGGAGCAAGAAAGTTGCTGTTTTGGCTCAGGATCCTTTGTCAGTCCCGATGAATAGTCCTGACCCGAAACGACAACATTCCAGCCCCATCGTATTCATGCTGGTCATCAAGCACCTATTTATTCTAGTCCCACGTTCTGGCACTCAGCGTGTAACCGATATTGAAGTGCTTGGTGTGATCATCTCAACACTTCTTCAAGGCTGTAATGTTTCCTGCATCTCTCACCATTTCAGGTGCTGCCCGACCTGCTGAGGATCTCCAGCACTTTTTGTTTTTATTGCAGATTTCCACCATTTTGCTGAAGCACTTAGGGTCAGAGAGCTGTACAGCTCCATGTTTTGCTGACTCTGATTCCTGGGGATGTCAGGACTGATGGATGAAGAGGGACTCAATCCTCATTTAAAACTCCACCTCCTCTGGTTTTCTGAGCAGCTGACTACATCACTCATATTCTACCTCCCATTCCCTGAACTGAATCTGACCCATCTAAGCCTACACTTTATTTCCCATCCCTCTGCCGGACTAGTTAAAACCTCACCAATGGAAGTGGCAATAGCCCCCACCAGGGGATTTCATCCAGCCCTGCCCAGGAGTAACTAGTCTGGCTGGTACAGGTCCCACCTAACCCAGAAACGATCCCAATGCCTGAAGAATCTAAACCCTTCACTAGTACATCATTTCTCCAGCCAAACATCCAGGTGATCTATCCTCTTATTCCTACTCTCATTAGCACATGGCACTACTGGCAATTCTGATATTATTATATTTCAGGAGATACATTTTAATGGATCTCTGATTTTCTTTTATACAGTTTTCAGGCCCTCATCCCTTTATTTCGGAATGTCGTTGGTATCTGTGTTCCATAACCATGAGCTTTTTACCCTCTAGCTCCAGAATGTCCTGCAGCCGCTCTATGATATCACGGATCCTGGCACCAGGGACGTAACATACCATCCTGAACTCATTCTTATGGCCACAGAAGTGCCCGCCCTGTCCCTGACCATTGAATCCCCTGTCACTGCAGCTCTACCACTCTCTTTCCTCCTGTTCTTTGCAGCAGAGATCTCTGTGGTGCCATGAACATGGCTGGTGCTGATTGCCGCTGAGAGACCACCCCACCCGGTACCCCCAAACAGAATCCCAAGCGGGATATCTGTTTGATAAGCGGATGATCACTGGGGACTCCTGCACTCCCTTCCTGAGCCTTTTACTTGACCTGATGGTCACGCATTCCCTTTCTGTCCGTGGAACCCTCATCTGCAGTGTGACTAAATCACTAAACGCACTGTCCATTACATTCTCAGTATTGCAGGTGCTCCACAGTGAGTCCACTCACTGCTCCAGCTCTGAAAAACTGGTTCTTAGTAGCTGCAGATGGCACACTTCCTGCACACATAGCCGTCAGGTAGACTGGAAGCATCCCTTACTTCCCACATTGTATAAGAGGAGCACACCACGGGTCTGAGGTCTCCTGTCACAACATCGCTCTAGATTCAGCTAGTTATTCCCTTTAAGAGAATTTAAATGAGCTAGTAACCTTCCTTCCCTTGAAACATTTCTATTATAATCAAAAGCACCGAACTTTAACTAAACTGATATGTTATATTTTTAAAAATCTTAACAAATACTCCGCAGGTATCACTTACAAATTGGCTATTCCCATTGGGACCATGTGAATTTCTGAATGGCCTGAACTAAAACTGAGTTTCAGCTTCACCTTCTCCCTGTCTCACCTCCCTCTGTTTTCCCCCAACTCCAAAACACACTCATTGAGCCAAGCAGCACTCTCAGTGCAGCCCTATCATTTTCATTGTCTGCTCACACCTAAACTGCCCTCAGCCTCTTGTACTGTTCCAGTGCATCTCAATGGGAGCTCAGGAACTGCATCTCATCTTTCAGTTCAGCCCTTTGTAACTGCAGAGTCAACATGGATTCAGCAGTTTCTGGATGAACAGACAGTTATCAGAATCTGGAACATTCCACCTAAAAATGTGCAGGAATTTGAGTTCATAAGGAATTTTATTAAGAAGTTTGCAGGGAGTTGAAAATAGGGAGTTTACAAGTTAATATCATGAAGTGGGGTGATTGGGACTAAATCTGACAAATCTTACAAACATACGAGGTATAATTTGGATAAAACTGTGCTCCCTCTCAGGCCAAATCGCCCAAGGGTGATACAAACATGAACTTGAGCACACTCCTGCTTTTTGCTTGACAAAGAACTGGAGATATTTTCCCACAAAACAGACAAACCTTTCTCCTTCCACAGTTAAATGCCAATGATATTCAGATCCTGATGACTCCGCTGACTTTGGAAACTTGCTTTCGAGATCCCGGTCTCATTTATTCTCAATATCCTATACAAAGAATTCACAAAACAAATCTCACAGTCAGTGCAAGATGAATAGTAAAGACAAATATTTCTCTGGTATGTGTTTGCTGTGTAAATGCTCCTCTTCAAATCGCCCTTCCCCCACCCAGGAAGAGGACATGTCCATGCGCCTCACTGTACCTTGCCCCAAATAAAGATGGCGGTCAAAACCCAGGACCTATCACCGCCTGAGGCCCTCAGCCGCTTTCCCATTTGCGGCAAACTTGGGATCAAGAGTTTCTAATTCAGAACTAGCGACCTGTACAGAGGTGTAATTAAACCCTCCCAGTCTGAACTGAAGCATTCCATCCAATTTCCACTGCCACTCTTCCCCTTTCCCGTTTCCGGCTCCTGCACACAGCAAGGGTATATCCAGGTCCAGTGACTTTCCTCAGAAACAATGGAGGCTGGGAAAATTCAAATCCCTAGTGTGGAAACAGGCCATTCGGCCCAACAAATCCACACTGACCCCCCAAAGAGTATCTCAACCAGACCCATTACCCTACCCTGAAGTGTATCTCACCCAGACCAATTACCCTACATTTTTCCTGACTAGTGCACCTAATCTACACATCCCTGAACACGACAGGAAAATTAGCCTGGACAATTCACCTAATCTACTCATCTTTGGACTGCAGGAGCTAAGGCTAAAAGAGTAAAAAAATAGGTGGGGATGGGGCGAACAGTCAACAACATGGCATCAAGGTTTCCTCATCTCCTCTCCCCAACCTTATCCCAGACCCAACCCTCCAACTCAGCACCGCCCTCCTGAACTGTCCCACCTGTCTATCTTCCTTCCCAATTATCCACTCCACCCTCTCACCATTACCCCCACCTGCATTTTCCTATCATCTTCCCAACTACCTTCCCACCCAGATCCACACAACCATCCTATAATCTGTCAGCCCTCTTCCCCACCCTCACATTCCTGATGAACTGATTAGGCCCAATATGTCAATTCTCCTGCTCCTTGGATGCTGCCTGACCTGCTGTGCTTCTCCAGAGCCACACTTTAACACAAGCTGGAAGATCAATACCTCATTTTGTACTTGGGGACCCTTCAGCGCTCTAGCCTCAATCTTGAATTCCATAATTTTAGGCCTAAGTCTTCCCTGACTAGTGTCCTAGTCCCCCACCCCATACATAGGCTTTGTTATTGCACTGTCTGCCATTACACACTACCTATGCGTAGCTGCTAACAGTCCCCATAATCAGCTATTCATCTCCCCCAGCCAGATCATTATCCACTCCATTGTCCAACTGCTCCTATCTATCTCTTTGGTCTCTAATCCCATCTATCATTTACTCTTTAACCCCTACCTTCTGCATATAAACTGATATGTTTTCTCAGTAATTTCAGTTCTGAGGAAGGGTAATCGGATCCGAAATTTTAACTTTCATTTCGCTTCACAGATGCCGCCAGACGTGCTGAGCTTTTCCAGAACCTCCTAATTGTTGTTTCTTATTTACAATATCCGCAGTTCTTTTGGTTTTCATTGACTGGGAGCTTGTCGTTCAGGTCTAGCAGGCAACATCGTGTGTTTATAAACCCTCTCAGTACACAAACACAATTTCTTTCCCAGTCTCCGCTGTCTCTCCCACTTCCGTCACACTCACTGGGACAGCACCACCCCCCACCCCCACCTCACACTGACACTGCACCTGCACATCTCAAGGTCACGTTTTGGCCTGCTGGACCCACCCTTCATTCACTCCCATTGGCTGGAGGATCACACCAACTCTCCTATTGGTCTGAAGCTGCTGTCAATCAGGCAGGATCCATGTGACGAGTGGTGGGTTCCTCCCATGAGCGTCAGAGTCTCAGGGGTGACCACATAGAGGTTTATAAAATCATGAAGGGCATGGATAGGATACATAGACAAGGTCTTTTCCCTGGAGTGGATAGGATAAATAGACAAGGTCTTTTCCCTGGAGTGGGGGAGTCTAGAACGCGAGAGCATAGGTTTAAGGTGAGAGGGGAAAGACATAAAAAGGATCAAAGGGGCAACATTGTTCATGTCTAGACTGGTACGAGTATGGAATCTTCTGTCTGGATGATTATATGAATAGGAAGGGTGTAAAGGGATATGGGCCAACCGCTGCCATATAGGACTAGATTAGGTTGGGATAAGTGGTTAGCATGGACGAGTTTGACCGAAGGGTATGTTTCTGTGCTGTATTTTCTATGGCTCTGCCCTGGGATGAGCTTCATCATTCACAGTGAATGGCACAGCATCACAGAATACAGAGGTTGGGGGCTATTCAGCCCATTGGGGCTGGACTCTCTCCCTCTGGAGATGCAGTAAATCTGTCCCAACTCCCCTCACATTTACCTGAAGCCCTCCAAATTTATCCTCAAATAGTTAAATTCCAAATCTGTTTTGAAATAACTGCTGAATCTGCATCCAGCTGTAGTTCAAACTGTTCTAGATGCTCAGAATTTACTCAGTAAAATAATCTTCACATTTTTACCCTGAATTATTTGCCAGTTACCTGATAGTCGTACTAAAAATTTTGACGCTAATATTTTTCTCTCTCTGTAAATTAAATATCCTGGAAACAAATCGGCTCCTGGTCCAAATCACTGCTTAACCTTCTCAGCTCCAAGGAGAATTATCTGAGCTTCTGCTAACTCTCCATAAAAGAGAAACCTACCTTAATTTTATTTTATTAGTGTCATACAGATGTTCAACACAGAAACAGGCCCTTCGGTCCAACTCGTCCATGCCGCCCAGATATCCTAAATTAATCTCGTCCCATTTGTCAACACTTGGCCCATATCCTTCTAAAACTTTCTCATCACGTACCCAATCAGATGCCTTTTAAATGTTGTAATTGTGCCAGCCTCCACACTTTCTCTGGCAGCTCATTCCATACACGTACCACGTTCAGCCTGAAAATATTGCCCCTCAGATCACTTTTAAATCTTTTCCCTCACACCTTAAGCCTGTGCCCTCTGGTTTTGGACTCACTGAACCTTGGAAAAAGACCCTGGTTGTTCACCCTATCCATGTCCCTCACGATTTTGTCAACCTCTAAGATCATCTCTCAGCCCCAGCCTATTCAACATCTCCCGATAATTCAAACCCTTAACCCTGGCAACATCTTTGCACATCTTCTCAGAGTCCTTTCAAGTTTTGTAATATCACTCCTACAGCGGGGAGTCCAGGACTGAAGGCAGCATTCCAGAAGTGGCTCAATCATTGTCCTGTAGAGCCACAAAATAATTCTGCGACTCCTGTACTCAATGCACTGACCAATAAAGGCAAGAACACAAAACATCTTCTTCACTACCCTGCCTATCTATGATTCCACTTTCAAGGAGCAATGAACATGTGCACGCCAAAGTCTCTTTGTTCAGCAACACTCCCCAGGACCTTACCAATAAGGACGTAGGTCCTGCCCTGATTTGCTTTTCCAAAATGCAGCACCTCACATTTATCTGAATTACACTCCATCTGCCACTCCTCAGCCCATTTGATTGAAGTCCCATTGTACTCTGAGGTAACCTTCTTCGTTGTCCACTACACCTCCGATTTTGATGTCTACTGTAAACCTACCAACCAAACCCATATATTCACATAGAAATCATTGATATAAATGATGAAAAACAGTGGACCCTGCACCGATCCTTGCAGCATATTGTTCATCACAGGTCTCCAGTCCGAAAAGCAACCCTCCACCACGACCCTTTGTCTCCAACCTTCCAGCCAATTTTGTATACAAATAGCCAGTTCTCTCTGCATCCCATGGTGTCTAATTTGCTAACCAGTCTGTTCTGTAGAACCTTGTTGAATGTCTTTCTGGAGTCCAAGTCAGTGATTTCCATGGACAAAGCCGTGCTGACTATTCCTAATCATTTCTTGCCTTTCCAATTACATCTAAATCCTGTCCCTGAGAAGCCATTCCAACAACTTACCTGACTTCAGGCTCACTGGTGTATTGTTCCCTGGACTTTCCTCATCACCTTTCTCAAATAATGGCACTTGCCATGCAGCACCACACCTGTGGCTGTCAGTGATATAAATACCTCTGCAAGGGGCCCGGCAATCACCTCCCTCGATTCCCACAAGGTTCTGGGATTCACCTGATCATGTACCAGGGATTTATCAATCTTGATGCATTATACAAGGTCCAGTATCTCCTCCTAACTAATATGGACACTTGTCAACTGAACACTATTTATTTCTCCAACCTCTCTCGTTTCCATATTTGATTTCAGTAAAAGCTGACATGAAATCCTCGCGTATCATCTCTCCCATCTCCTGCAGTTCCACAGACAGCCTTGTTGATCTTTAAGGGTCCCTATTCTCTGTCTGGTTACTCTTTTGTCCTTAGTGTATTTGTAGAATCTCTTTGGATTTTCCCTAAACCTTTTTCCCAAAGCTATCTCATGTCCCCTTTTTTGCCCTCCTCGTTCTACTGGCCCAATCCTCTTCCAGGGATTCACTCAAACCCAGCTGTCGATATTTGCCATATCCCTCCTTCATATTCTTGACCAGATCCTCAATTTCTCTCGATAGGCAGCATTCTCTGCAGCTACCAGCCTTGGCCTTAACAGGAAGATACTCTCTGCATACTACAGACCTATGGAGGCAATGGCAGATGAGGACAGAGGTCAGTAAAGAGGTTGTGTTGGGAAAGCTAACAGACTAAACGTATTTGGGTCTCCTGGCCCTAATGGAATGCATCCAGGGAACTCTAAGAGATGACAGACGGTAAATACATCTGCACTCGCGACAGTTCACGAAAAGTTGCTGGACTCTGGGACGGTTCTGACAGACTGGAAAGCTGAAAATGTGATGCCAATATTTTAAAGTGGACCTGTTAGCTTAACGTCTGTAATGGGGAAAATGCCTAAATCTCTCAAGGAAGCAATAGTGAGCTATCTAGATAGAATTTGTCTCATCGAGCAGACACAGCATGATTCATGTTTACTTCATTTACTCAAAGTATTTGAGGACATTACGTGCAAGTTGGACAACAGAGACCCAGTCGATATGGTGTATCTGGATTTCCAGAAGGTATTCAACATTATGCCACACAAAAGGCTGCTGGATAAGACGCACGGCATTCTGGCTAATGTATTAGCATGGATGCAGGATTTATTAACTGACAAAACGTAAAGAGTGGGGATAAATGGGTGTTTGGACTAGTGTTGGGACTACAATTGTTAACAATTTACACAGATGTTTTGGAGTTGAGGACCAGGTGTCAGAGTTCACACTTGACATTAAGATGAGGCAGAGCAATGTGTGCAGAGGCCACTGTAAGTCTATACAGGGATAAGGATAGGTGACGTGAGTGGGTAAGGATCTGGCAGATGGAGGAAAATATTGGGAAATGTGAGGTCATTCGTTTTGGTTGGATTAACAGCAAAATAGATTATGTAATGGTGAAAACTTGCAGCAAGCTGCTGTGCAGAAGGAGCTGGGTGTCCTTTTGCATGAATCACAGAAAGTTGGTTTGCAGGTGCAGCAAGTAATTAAGGCAGTGAAGGGATATTGTCCTTCATTACTGGAGGGATGGTTATGCTGCAGCTGTACATCGTGTTGGAGGGGCCACACCTGGAGTACTGTGTATAGGTTTGGTCTCCTTATTTCAGGAAGGATGGACTGGCACTGGCGGGGGTGCAGAGGAGTTTCACTAGTTGGAGACTGGAGTTGAGAGGGTTGCCGTATGTGGAGAGATTGAGTAGACTGCTACAATATATATTGGAATTTTGAATAATGAGAGGTTGTATAGGAGAAAAATAAAATTATGAAGGGGGTCGATAAGATAGAAGCAGGGAGGTTATTTCCATTGGGGACGGGGCAAACTAGAGAACATAGCATCAAAATAAGGTGGTATCAGATTTAGGACTGAGTTGATGAGGAACTTCTTCAACTAAAGGGTTGTGAATCTGTGGAATTCCCTGCTGAACGCAGCAGTTGAGGCTTTCATCTTGAATGTCGTTTGGTCAAAATGTAGATTTATGCATAGGAAAGGGATTAATGGTGATGATGACAGAGCAAGAAATTGGAGTGAGGACATGAAAAGATCAGCCCTGATCTTATTGAATGGCAGAGCAGGCTTGAGGGGCCAGATGGCCTACTCCTGCTGCTATTCCTTATATTCTTATGTTCCCACTTTCCAGCCGTCCATTTACCTGGGAATAGCAAAGAAATATTGAAAGTTCTTGCCTCGTACCGTCAAAATTTAGAACATGAACTTTTAGATCTTTTAAAACTAGTAGAAAGATCAGAGAATTCCAGCAGGCCATTCAGTCCATCACATCCACACTGACCCTCAGGCTCCCACCCTAGCTAAGTTATGCTGCATTTCCCATGGATAATCCACCGAGTCTGCACTTCCCTGAACACGATGGGCAATTTAGCCTGGATAATCCATCCAACCTGCATATCTTTAGATAGTGGGAGAAAACCAGAGCAACCAGACGAAATCCACGCAGATAATAACAACCAGGATATCATCTCTTTCTTATTTCCCAGTTCCACCCAAATAACTTCACTGGATGCACTCCCATGAATATCCTCCCGAAGCACATCTAAAATGCTATCCCTGATCAAAAACACCACTCCAACTCCTCTCATGTCCCCCTTTCTATCCTTCCTCTTGCATCGATACCTTGGAACATTAAGATGTCAGCCCTATCCATCCCTGAGCCTCGGTTACATAATGCTCATGATATCCCAGTGCCACGTTGAAAACCATACCCTGAGCCCATCTGCCTTCCCTGTCAGGCCTTTTGAATTGAAATAAGTGCCGTTTAACTGGTCAGTCATACCTGGTTCTGTACCTTGCCCTTGCCTGCCTTGACTGTATGACTTCTGAACTGTACCAGCCTCAGACTTATCTCTTTTCTCATTATCTCTTTGGGTTTACCCACACGCCCTCACTGATGTAATTCCTCCCGACTAGCACTAGCAAACATTCCTATCTGGATTAAGAAACCTTACAATTCAGGTAAAATCCATCCTTCTTATGCATGTCAACTCTACTCCAGAGGAGATTACAATGATCCAAAAATGTGAATCCTACACCAGCTCCTTAGCCACTCATTCATCCCCTCCATCCTGCTATTCCTCCTCTCACTAGCATGTAGCACTGGGAGTAATCCAGATATTAGGACCAACGAGGACCTACTTTTCCAGGCTAATTTGCTATATTCTCTCTGCAGAACCCCATATTATCCCCTTCCTATGTCATTGGTATCAATGGACAACGACCTCCCAGTAGTCATTCTCCCCTTTGAGAATAGTCTGCTCCCTCTCTGAGACATCCTTGACCCTGGCACCAGGGAGGGACCACTCCATTCTGATGTCTCACTGTCAGCTGCAGAAACGGCAGTCTGTGCCCTATACCAGAGAGTCCCTAAATATCATTGATCACCTGGAACCTGATATACCTCTCCTTACGTTCGAGGTACCTGGGCTGTCAGTGCTATATTCCCCTGAAAGTCTATGACCACCTACATTTTCCAGAATACTATACTTGTTTGAGATGGGAAAAGCCACAGGAGACTACTTCTCTACCTACCTCCCTCTCCTACCTTTCCGAGGTGTAACTCACCTACCTGACTGTACCTGCAGTTTTCCAGTTGAAACGGCCATTTATCACACACCCTGACTCGTGTAAATTCTTCATTACCATTAAGCACTGCTCCATCTAATCCATGAGATCCAAGAGGATTTGCATCCTCACTTCCTGCAGACTATCGTCAGAATCATTGAAACTCTTCCTAATCTCCGACATCCTGCAGGAAGAGCACGTCACTGTACGAACGGCCATCTCTGCACCTTAATCTGTAGACCCAGAAAAAGGCAGAGTCTTAGAGCTTTACAAAAGACTACTCTCGAATACATTAGTACCTGTATTTTATATTTAAATCATTCAACCAAAAGATCATAAGACAGGCATTTAAACTAATAAACCCTCACCCCACTGAATGTTATGGATTTTTAGAAATAAAACAGACCAACATTTACCTTTTAAGAGACTGAAACCCACTGAGCTGATACCCGGCTGTGAGTCACAGCCATACAGCACTGAAACACCCTTCGGTCAAACTCGCCCATGCTGACCAAATGCACCAACCTAATCTCGTACCATTTGTCAACACTTATGTGCGATATCCCTCTTAACCCTTCCTATTCATATACCCATCCAGGTGCCTAATAAATGTTGCAATTTTATCAGCCTTCATAACTTCCTCTGACAGCACATTCCATAAACGCACCACCGTTGCATGAAAAAGTCTCCCCTTAGGTCCTTTTTATATCTTTCCACTCTCGCGCTAAACCTATGCCCTCTAGTTCTAGATTCCCCCTCCCCAGTGAAAATACCTTCTCTATCTCTCTGATCCATGCTCATGATTTTATAAACCTCTGTGGTCACCAGTCAGCCTCCGACACTGGAGGAAAAACAGCCCCAGCCTATACAGTCTCTCCCAGTAGCTCAAACCCTCCGACCCTGGCAACATCCTTGTAAATGTTCTCTGAACCATTCAAGTTACACAACATCCTTCTGATTGGTGGAAAACAGAATTGCACACAATATTGCAAGATGGCCAAACCAATGTCCTGAACAGCTGCAACATGACATTCCAACTCTTGTAGTCAATGCTCTGACCAATAAAGGAAATCATATCAAACACCTTCACTATCCTATCTACCTTCGCCTCTCCTTTCGAGGAATTATGAACCTGCACTGCAAGGTCTCTTTGTTCAGCAACATTCCCGAATACCTGACCATTATGTGTCTCAGTCCTGCTAAGCTTTGCTTTTCCAAAATGCAGCACCTTGCCTTTATCTAAATTAAACTCCATCTGCCACTGCTCAGCCCATTTGCCCATCTGATCAAGATCCCATTATAATCCGAGGTAACCTTCTTCACTGTCCGCTACACCTCAATTTTGGTGTCATCTGCCAACTTACTAACTATACCTCCTATGTTCACATCCAAAAAAATTATATTAATGACAAAAAGCAGAGGACCCAGCACCGATCCTTGTGGCACTTCACTGATCACAGGCCTCCAGTCTGAAAAACAATCCTCTACCACCACCCTCTGTCTTCTAACTTCGATCCAGTTCTGTAACCAAATGGCTAGTTCTCCCTGTATTCCGTGAGATCTAACCTTGCTAATCAGTCTCCCATGGGGAACCTTGTCGAATGCCCAAATGAAGTCCATATGGATCACATCTACCGCTCTGCCCTCATCAATCCTCTTTGTTTCATCTTCAAAAAACAGCTCAATTAAGTACGTGACACTGATTTCCCACGCACAAAGCCATGCCGACTATCCCTAATCATAGAACATAGAAATGTACAGCACAGAACATGCCCTTTGTCCCATGATGTTGTGACGAGATTTAATCCTAATGTAAAACAAAGTAATTTAACCTACTCACCCCTCAACTCAACTCAGAGCAGACCTCTGCAGTTCTGCCACACCCAGTTGTGAATGGTAATGGACAATTAAACAACTCACTTGAGGAAATATTACAGATATCCAGACCCTTACTGATGGAGGGGTCTCACATATCCATGCAAAAGTAGATGACAACATTTGCAGCAATTTTCAGGCAGATGCAAAGTGGGATGATCAATCTCAGCATTCTCCAGCGGTTTCTAACCTCATAGCTGTGAGTTTGAATCCAGTTTGATTTAGTTCGAATAATATCAAGAAATGGTTAAGTAAAGGCTATAGGTCCTGCTAACATTCTGGCAACAATATTGATAGCTTGTGCTCCAGACCTTGCCACCTACCAAGTCACGTACCGCTCCAGCACTGGCATCTACCGACAAAGTGGAACATTGCCCAGAGATGTTCAACACAATAACACATGGCAAATCCAACCCAGGCAATTTTGATCTATTGGTCCACACTCGATCAGCAGTAAAGTAATGGAAGCTATCATTAACAGGGCTATCAAGAAGCAGCTGCTCAGCAACAGCCAGCTGAGCGACACTCATTTTAGGTTCCACCAGGACCACTCAGCTCCCGATTTGGGGACCGCCCTGATTCACAACCTAACAACCAGATGAATCCCAGAGTTGAGGTGAGGGTGACAGCCCAGTCCCACTCCAAGACCACTATTTCTAGCTGATACCAGCCTCACCTCAGCTCATATACTGAAACCCTCATCCATCATGTGTTATGATTTTTAGATTACTTACAGTGTGGAAACAGGCCCTTCGGCCCAACAAGTCCATATCGACCCTCCGATGAGCAACCCACCCAGACACATTTCCCTCTTCACCTGACAGTAAGGGCAACTTAGCATGGCCTGTTCACCGAACCTGCACATCTTTGGATTGAGGGAGGAAACCGGAGCTCCCGGAGGATAATCCACGCAGACACGGGGAGAATGTGCAAACTCCACACAGACAGTTGCCCGAAGAGGGAATTGAACCTGGGTCTCTGGCGCTGTGAGGCAGCAGTGCTAACCACTGAGCCACGTGCCACCTATAACCAGACTTAATTATCCAAACACACTCCTGGCTAGCCTCCCAAACTCAACCTCCCTGTCATCTCAAGAAAAATCGAAAACTCTGTTGCCCACATGCTCACTTCTGCCCAAACATGTTCATCCGTCAAAAGGCTCATATTCATAAGCAACAACAATTTTAAAAACTCATTCTTGATTTAATTCCTGGCTGTGATCATCCCGAGCTCCCTGCACTACACATCCTTTGAGACCTCAACAACCTATTTTCTTCGAGACTCCCAATGATTTGTTAATTCATTACTTCATTAATTCATTTGTTAATTCATTAATTACTGGTATCTGTGGAATGAGAAACACAGTTGATGTTTCAGTGAGTGCAAAATGGATTACAGGGAATGAAAATGGTACAGAATTTGATAGTCAGAAATGGAAGGAAAATACACTTGCTTATTGGGAAAAAGAATTCTTGACTGTCAAAGATATTCTATTAAAAAAATATGATAACAGAGCAGCACATGGGGCTGGGCCGCAATGAAAAACTCATTTACAAAGGGTCTATAAACGTTTTAGTACAGTGGGTGACATGGTGGCACAGTACTAAACAGACCAAAAATACACCCATGGCTCGAGGCTGAGGAAGCTAGATATTGACAAAGTGGTTATGAGGGAGCCCAGAGGTGAATCAGAGCAGTATTAGCTGTTATGATCCCAATGACTCTCTACCAGAGAAAGGATGCACGTGCGCCTGTCTGCACCTTGCCCCCAAAAAGATGCCGGCAGCGCACGTGCCCAGTGAATCGTTGCCCCGAATAAAGATGGCGGCGCTCACTCAGGCCAGCAGCCGCGCTGAGGCAATTCCCCGTTTACTGCAAACACGGGACCGGGACGTTGAAATTTGTGTTTTCCGACGTGCACAACATGTTTGTAAAGCCTATCCGCTCATAGCAACACAGTTTTTATCCCCTTTCCCTCTGTTTATTTCTTTCCTTACCGTATCCTTTCTCTCCAGAGCTTCTCAAGCATTCATTCCAGCGACTCTGCGCCATGCGCGAGGGTGATCACGTGGTTTAGCGTAGTTCCGCCCCTCATTCACTTTGATTGGTTGGAGGACCAACCGCCCCACCAGTTCCTCCAGCACCGCCGACCGTCCTTTCATTGGTCCGGTGCTGACCAATCACTCGGGGTCCCTTTGTTGGCTAGAGCATGCGCAATGCGTCCTGCGTTTGCTGATATTAGATTAGAATAGCGGTGCATAGGTGAAGGAATTATGAGTGACATCAAATTGAAAGAAAAGGTGTACAAAACTGCAAAGATGATGGGAGACCAGAAGTTGAAAAATTTCAAAAAAACAAAGGATGAAGAAAAAAACAGATGGAAGATATTTTGGCCCTTGTCAGAGATCCTGTTACAACAGCTTTGCTCCCATTAATACCTTGCTTATTTCCCAGCTTTAGGATGGTAACAGTATCTTCCGGATTAGTAAGATAATTGGGCAAATTAACCCACCAGTTACTAAGCCTAAAACAAAGTGCTCTTGTGATGCTGTGGTAGTGTCTCCAACTTTGAGCCAGAAGGCCTGGATCAGTCCCAACTGCTTCAGAGTTTTCATAATGCATCAAAATGGGTTGATTAGGAAAGCAATATGAGACAAAACTTCAGTAACTGAATGAACAGTCTTGATGGTCGACGGAAATTCCAAACTTGACTGTTTTGTATCCTCACCTGAGGTCTGATCTCAATTAATCTTCCTCATTTAAACTTGTGTTGAATATAATTAAAGTTTGTCTTGTCTGCATGCCCCCTTGTGCAAAGCCTGTTGCAAACTGTCAAAGAACAAGATTGAAAACACAGATTAGCTGATAACCTGTTCAAGGGCTTAAACCAGTGGCCTTTTCCACTGGGACAGTAGGCGCTGCAGAATTGATCCCATTTCACATTGAGCTGAGACAGGAGGTGGTGAGCTTGCTGAAATGTCTTTCACTGAAAAATGTTTGAAATAAAATAAATTACAATGGCTGCAGTGCATTTGAATTTAGAGACTTAGTGGGGAGTATCGATCGTCTTTTCTTTGTTTGTTTCATCGCAGAAGGAATGAGAGCAGCCCAACGCCAGCTGGACCTGCGGAGAAACTGCCAGATATTAAAATGTGTAACTCTGCTTCATTAGCCAGTCTGACGAAGTCATCCAGACTCAAACATCATGACTGGCGGTGGGTTTTTTGTGTTCACTATGGATACTGTTAACAGAGTACAAAATTAATGCATAACATATTTCTTGAAAACTGAAAACAACCGATACTGAAAATCACAGTAGGGAGCCGATGGCCAAGTGGTATTATTGCTGGATTATTTATCCAAAGAGATGGAAAAGCGCAGCAAGTCAGGCAGCATCTAGGGAACAGGAGAATCGACATTTCGGGAATTAGCCCTTCTTCAGGAATGAGGAAAGTTGGTCCAGCAGGCTAAGATAAAAGATAGGGAGGAGGGACTTGGGGGAGGGGCGTCGGAAATGTGATAGGTGGAAAGAGGTCAAGGTGAGGGTGATAGGTCAGACTGGGGTGGGGGCGGAGAGGTCGGGAAGAAGATTGCAGGTTAGGAAGGCGGTGCTGAATTTGATGGATTTGACTGAGACAGGCTGGGGGGAGGGGAAATGAGGAAACTGGTGAAATCCGAGTTCATCCCTTGTGGTTGGAGGGTTCCTAGCCGGAAGATGAGGCGTTCTTCCTCCAACCGTCGTTTTGTTGTGGTCTGACGATGGAGGAGTCCAAAGACCTGCATATCCTTGGTGGAGTGGGAGGGGGAATTGAAATGTTGAGCTACAGGGTGGTTGGGTTGGTTGGTCCGGGTGTCCCAGAGGTGTTCCCTGAAACGCTCCGCAAGTAGGCGTCCCGTCTCCCCAATATAGAGGAGGCCACATCGGGTGCAAAGGATGCAATAGATGATATGTGTGGAGGTACAGGTGAATCTGTGGCGGATATGGAAGTTTCCTTTGGGGCCTTGGAGGGAGGTGAGGGGGGAGGTGTGGGCGCTAGTCTTGCACCTCCTGCGGTTGCAGGGGAAGGTGCTGGGAGTGGAGGTTGGGTTGGTGGGGGGTGTGGATCTGACAAGGGAGTCACGGAGGGAGTGGTCTTTACGGAATGCTGATAGGGGAGGGGAGGGAAGTATATCCTTGGTGGTGGGGTCCGTTTGGAGGTGGTGGAAATGGCGGCGGATGATGCGCTGTACATGGAGGTTAGTGGGGTGGTAGGTGAGGACCAGTGTGGTTCTGTCCTGGTGGCGGTTGGAGGGGCGGGGTTCAAGGGCGGAGGATCGGGAAGTGGAAGAGATGCGGTGGAGGGCATCGTCGACCACGTCGGGGGGGAAATTGCGGTCCTTGAAGAAGGAGGCCATCTGGGATGTGCGTTTTTGGAACTGGTCCTCCTGGGAGCAGATGCGGCGGAGTCGAAGGAATTGGGAGAATGGGATGGCGTTTTTACAGGGGGCAGGATGGGAGGAGGTGTAGTCCAGGTCGCTGTGGGAGTCGGTTGGTTTGTAGTAGATGTCCGTGTTGATTCGGTCGCCTGAGATAGAAATAGAAAGGTCGAGGAAGGGGAGGGAGGAATCTGAGACAGTCCAGGTGAATTTGAGGTCGGGGTGGAAGGTGTTGGTGAAGTGGATGAACTGTTCAACCTCCTCGTGGGAGCACGAGGCGGCGCCGATACAGTCATCGATGTAGCGGAGGAAAAGGTGGGGGGTGGGGCCAGTGTAGTTGCGGAAGATGGATTGTTCCACATATCCTACGAAGAGGCAGGCATAGCTGGGGCCCATGCGGGTGCCCATGGCTACTCCTTTCGTTTGGAGGAAGTGGGAGGATTGGAAAGAGAAGATGTTCGGGGTGAGGACCAGTTCAGTCAGTCGAAGGAGGGTGTCTGTGGAAGGGTACTGATCGGTACGGCGGGAAAGAAAGAAGCGGAGGGCTTTGAGTCCTTCGTGATGGATTTATCCAAAGATCCAGGTAGTATTCTGGACTGATCCCCCACACATTGGGAAGGATGGCAGGGTCCCTGAGAAGGACAGATCGCAAACAAAACTAGCAGACCTAATGCTTTTTCAGAAACACCGAAGTATGAATGTTAAATGTGAGACAGTCCGAGGGCTTGAGCCATAAAGCAATCACACAACTAACAACAGGGCAATTCCAAACTACTCTTTCAAACATACTGCAGCCTTAGTGCACCACCACTTCCCAGACATTGCTGAAAAGAGAGAAAGAAAGAACATAATAAGAATGGGCCATAAAAAGTGAATTTCACCAATCACAGTCTCGATTAGATTACCTTTCCCTTCCGATTACTCCAGGATGGAAATTAAGGAAATGGGAGAAGTTCAATAACATATGACATCGAAATGCATTGGACCGATATTCCCATTCGCCAGAAAACCAAATAACGAGTCGAGTCACCGCAGGACTTTGTTTCACAACAGCGATGAAATAACAGTCTCCATTCGGTTGCAGTAAAAACTCAACTTGCCTAGAATATAAAGCAACAGCAGAACTGTTTGCGATTTTCCGCACGGGAGACGAACACGATCATGACAGCAGAGACACTTTGAAATATTTGACACTATCGCACACCACAGTTAATTCCCCGGGAAGCAAACACATTGCTCTTTTGTTTTCAACATCAATACAATGGGGACCGAAGCAGCATTGGAACTGATCAGCATAAATGACAGTGGTGGGACTCGAACCCACGTCGCTTTCGAGACTGAGAATTGAGATCCAGCGCCTTAGACTGCTCAGCCGCACTACCAGCCGGGTTAGCTCCACTCCCCATTTTCTTGCATTACCAATTGTGCTCCTGCATAACAACAGATGCAAAGTCACATGAAAAGGGTTCCATGATCCCTCTCCCACTCACACAGCTGCTGGGATGTGCCCGGCTACAATGTCAATTTCGCAGCAGATAATGATAGCCAATCAATCCAGACAAAAATCAATTGTAAGCTGAGTCTATCTTCTCAGACTCTTTTCAGCTACAAATGTATCTGTGAGTGCGTGGGAATATATGTTTGGTTATGATTTGGTCAACTAACCATGAGCTGCTTGAAATTACTGCAAGTTCGATTGGTACTTTGCTAAATGATTTCACCCATTGCTCGAAACAGGACGACTTTCACCGTTACATGGAACACGAAACACACCGAACTACAGGGAAATGCACAAAGCTGAGCAGGCCGTGTTCCACATCATACCGTGCAGCATAGTTTCAGTCACTGTGTCTGTTTTGCAGAATAAGAGTCCCAAAGAATGTTCTCCACCCTAAAACCGGAGGGAGCATTACAATCCGAGAACGACAGATCACATTGTGAGGATGCTCTGACCTCGGGGCCTGATCGAGAGGCCACTTTCCTTGCCTTTTACCTTAACTGTGCAATTTGCTGCAGAGATGTTCACTCCTGGACATGAGGCACATGGATACCAACTGAGTTGGAAACCTGCGTCGGAATCGATGCGAAGCGACTCAATAAATTTTGCTAAATTCCATGGTGCTTATTAGAAATGCAGTTTCTGTTCCCGTCAATCTAAAAGGCAGTTTCTGAACATGGTTACAGAAGTCATAAGGTAATTACCTCACCCCACCCACACTCCGGAAGAGGTGCTAACTGCCCTTGAGTGCTTTTTGTTCTCGATGTGAAGATCTCTCACGCCTGAGTCACCTTCACGTCTCTTGTTGCTGAGTGAAGCACAAAGAAGGAATTTCACCAGAGCTGCAACTGCCTCACTTCCCCACTCGCCCTCCCCGTTTACATTTTCCTATTCGTCAGTGATTTAAAGAAAACCAAATGGATGCGATGTCATTCTGTAGCCTCTCTGTCGATTCTTCCGTTTCAGTTCCAATATGACTTAGATCTCGGGGCGCACCTTAATTATAGCGACGCTATGAAAGCACAAGTCCAAAGGTTCCTCTGAGAGTGTAATGTCTTTCATTGCTGTTGCTGATTGAATAAGCCACTAACGTGCGAACTGCTCCAATACATGATTCAGGACCTTTGGTGCCAAATCTCACACGTTGAATAACGACAGACAGCTTCCACATGAGGCCTTTCAGAGACGACTTTGGGGTACATTTGACAGACAGACAAGTTCAGGAATTCGTAGTGCGCTGTGACACCAGCGCATCAGCTTCTTCCCTGTCTTTGAACCGAGCCGCCTGCGCAAGGAATGCAAATGCGGTATTGCTTTTTGTGGAAGGATCAGACCGCGGTAACTACACTCTCAAACAGAGTGGCATATGATCAGAACCAGGTTGGAGAAAAACTTTACAATGCTTTGCACAGTAATTAAATGGAATTGCATTACATTTCACAACGAGATCAGATTTGTTCAAGCAAATTCGAAGGCAGGTTTGCAGATGGGAAAGCAACCAAGAAAGCTCCGTTCTTGTCCATGTAAAAGGCTGCAGTTGAAAAACAAAGAAGTTGCTACCCAGTTTCGAACAGGAGACCTTCCGCGAGTTCAGCGAACGTGATGACCACGACACGGCAGAAACAAGCCTCGGCCGCCCGTGCTGCGGCTCAGTCGCATCCAGCACTGAAAGTTGAAGCCATTCTACATTTCACATTTCTGTTTCCAATAGCTCGTTGTTGTCCAGCGTAATTGACGTCTTGAAAACGTAAAAAAAAGACACGTGAAATTAATGAAAAAATATAGACAAGGATATCGTCAATGTTTGGACCGTAAGGCGAGGTGCAATAGGCTGGGACGACTTTCCCTGCAGCGTAACGGCTGCGACATGATCTTATGGAAGGCTTGTAAAATGAGTATTTACGTGTTTTACCCAAGTTGGGGTGAGTTGAAAACTCGAGAGCACAGGTTCAAGGTGAGTTGGCTGAAATTGATAAAGGACCTGAGGCACATTTCCCACACAGAAGATTGTGCGTGTATTGGATGAGCTACCAAAGGAAGTGGAGGAGGCTATTACACTCAGAAAATTGCAAAGGTAATCGGATGAGTTTCTCGACAGGATGGGATTAGAGGGATTGGGGCCAAATGCTGGGGAACGGGACTTGTTTAATTTTGGCGATGTGGTGAGCATGGACGAGATACACCGAAGTATCTGTTTCCACGCGGTATACCCCAATAATGTTGTGTTGCTTACACCGGCTTTAAAGGATTACGTTTTCGCGGAGCTTGCTGTCGCAGACTATGGCACAATAATTTAGTCTGTTCGACTGCTCACGGGAAAGATAGTATTGTGAAACACTGCAGAAACGAACGACTTCCTTACTTTTGCTCCGATTGACCATACTCCGTGAAATTTTCCCAGATCCTCAGTTGAGGATTTTTGCTGCTGGAAGTTACCTCAGAAACCCTGTTAACTCGTAATATATTGAGCGAATCGCAAAACAGAAAGTATTTAACAAGGAACACAAACAAAACTGGCAAACCTAATGCATTTTCAGACACAGCGAAGCATGAATACTAAATGTGAGACAGTCCGAGGGCTTGAGCCATAAAGCAATCACACAACTAACAACAGGGCAATTCCAAACCACTCTTTCAAACATAGCCTTAGTGCACCACCACATCCCAGACAATGCTGAAAAGAGAGAAAGAAAGAACATAATAAGAATGGGCCATAAAAAGTGAATTTCACCAATCGCAGTCTTGATTAGATTATCTTTCCCTTCCGATGTCTCCAGGACGGAAATGAAGGAAATGGGAGAAATTCAATAACATATGACATCGGAATTCATTGGAACGATTTTCCCATTCACCAGAAAACCAAATAACGATGAGTCGATTCACCGCAGGACTTTGCTTCACAACAGCGATGAAATAACAGTCTCCATTTAGTTCCAGTAAAAACTCAACTTGCCTGGAACATAAAGGAGCAGTAGAGCTGCTTGCGGTTTTCCGCGCGGGAGGCGAGCACTACCATGACAGCATAGACACTTTGCGAAAATCTGCACTCTCCCACACCACAGTTAACTCTCCAGGAATCGTACTGAATTTGTTAAAACCTCAACTTGCCTAGAACGTAAAGCAGCTTGAGCCCGCGATTTGCCGTGTGGGAGGCTAACACGATAATGACAAGATGGACACTGACCCCCGTCTCCATAAAGCAAACTCACAGTCCTGCTTTTTATTTGAACACGCCGCAGCCACAGAAATTGCAGTGGGGTACTTGAGCCTAAGCTTCTTTAGTAATTGAGTTCTGAAGCAGGCACCTCTGGCACCTTGGCTACCCTTCATAGGGCTGATTCGGTTCAAATACTGAAATTTCCAGTGTCTGATCCGCAGGACACCCTGCATGATTTTTAGACAGCGCCATCCTCCCTGTGACATGTACGTGCTGGATAACATTCTGTTGTGTCATGTGTCCCAGCTTAGCCAATATCACCGTTGTTTAACTCCCTACATTCTGTTGGTCGAACTGTGATTCCAGTCAGAATCACAAACATGTGACAAAACACCTTAGCTGTGCTGGTTCTCTACAGAGATAAATGTGCTTCTCTTTTCGTATCATTCTCTTGCCTTCTCCCTGGTACTCTACACATCTTTACTTTCAACATGAACATTGAATTAGTTTTTCAACAACTCGATTGAAACTGTCTTTGTCAATGTCAGACCCTAACCATTCCCTATGTGTAAACATTTCTCCTCATGTACATTTTTCTTCTTTTACTAATGTATTCAAAATCTGCCGAATCGTTCTCGATCCTTTCAGGCGTAGGGAGCATTCCCCCTTCCTTATTCCCTCTGTCTAACCCACTCATGTCTTGGAAAGGTTTCACAAGGTCAGCTTTTGGCCTTCTGCTCTCCAAGGAGACCTGTCATTTCCAAATGACCTTTATTGTTGACATTCCTCATATACCACACCATTCTCATCAACCTGTTCAGCGCGATTTTCAATCATTTGATGTCCCCACTTCCTAAAGTTTCACACCCAGAACTGTGCGAATATCCAGATGGTGGATTTACTCAGAGTGGAATTCTGTGGGTGAACATCCTCTAACACTTGCTTCACTTTCACCACATGTGGTACTGTGCCATGCCCACTACAATGACACTTCTGACCCAAAACTCAAAGGTATTTCAATGGGTGCAACTTAATGATTTACATCATTTTATCAAACAGTTGATAGGACGATCGGGCAAAATTGAAACGAAACAACCAAGGCTCGATGGCAACTTGAAGTAAGACATTCTCCCATGCCAGTATTAACACAAGCTGCTAAGCGAAGATCATGCCCTAGACACTCTTCCATTGCCAACAACAAACCAGCTGAGATTCGGTCAGGCCCAACTCCATCCCAATTTGTTCTCAGATTTATAAGCATCAAAGTGTTTTAAGCATTTCGCCTTGTCATTTTGTCTCCTTGTTCACAGGACAGTGCTGTTTATCCCTTCCGCCTGGACGAAGTTGTCTCCATCGGCAAAGTATTCAGCTATTTCCCTCCACCGGCAAGCAGTGTGAGGAGAGGCACGCGCGGTTACACTCTAAATCTCGCTCTCATCGGCACGGCCAGTTCCATCAAGTGCTGGGAATCAGAAAGTTTGATTGGGAGCTTCCTGCAAATATCATTTATCTGAGAAGCGATAAAAATGTTGAGCTGGTGGGTAAGACACAAATGCATTCCGGACTCTCTATCCTCAGGTAAATTCATGTGAGGGCATTTTTGTGCAGCCTGTTTGCTGTTCAAAATCCATCTTCACACAGCAATCCTGCAGAAAGGCTTTTGTAACAGTAACATCGGCTTCTTTGCTGCAATCGGGCAGCAGTTAACATCTGAGCCCCAACTTTCCCAGATAAAGACAATCCGAGTGAAAGTCTCACTCACTGAGAGCCATCCCCACGTCCCTGAGCTGCGGGGATGCAGACAGTTTAACGCAGAAGATAGGGTGAACAATGAGACTTTGCTTCACCATCAGCCACTCTGTCCCAGAGACAGGAAGAGGGACAGCATCAACGTGTGGCGTCACTCACGCGCAGACAGAAGCTGTTCAGCCTATCGAGTCCATAGCGACGCTCTGACGCTTGTATATCCCTGTGGTTATTCATAGTTGGTGATAGTCCCTAATAATGCGGAGCTGTGCCTGTATCGCAATTCTGTCTCCAACAAATTGATCGAAATGTAATTCACAGCTTTTCATTTCACAGGGAGAACACTGCTGTGTGAAACGGCGTGGGGAATAACTGCAGGGCGTCATGCACATAGAGCACTCTACAACTGATGTGTCTCACCCTCACCAGTTTATTCCCAGCTCTGGCAAGGGATTTTGCGAATCAGATCAGAGCACACCGACACAGAACAGGAAAAGAGCTTCCAGAACTTCACAAGTGTGTTTCCTCATTTGTGTAAATTTCCGTGTGTATCAGTATGAAATATTCATTTCAGATACATTGAATGAAAGGAAGCAGAAAGTGAAACAACATGCAATGCGTAGAATGGAGATCTATTGTAGAGAAACACAGGAGGGGGCAGTACACACACTGAAACATGGAATTGTCAACGAGTAGAGGATGTTTTCAATCCATTAATTTCATGGTTATGAGCCCAATACGCTCCCGCTGGGCCGTTCTGTTAGCGCTGACCATAGCAGTTTCACACAGTCTTCAGCTTTTCGTCTGGCGTGTGGCAGAGGATGATTTCAAAAGGTTTTCACTATTATTGTGTGACACTCTGTGGCGCAGATGTGTCCCGGCTGTGTCAAAATAACCTGTGACTAACTTGCCACATTCTGTTGCTTTAACTGTGATTTCACTCAGAATCACAAAATATGTCACAGTGCAAAGTGAGGCAATGCAGCCCCCCAAAAATAAGGAAATGTCTATGTCGGTCGATTGATTGACTATATTTGATTGATTGATTGTCACATGAACCTCAGTACAGTGAAAACTTTTGTTTGCGATTAGTAAAGGCAGATCATACTAATTAAGGGAATGCAGATCACAGCATAAGTAAAACAACATTTTGGACAGATGAAGGCTTTCAAGTTACTCTGCACAGGACGTGCACACGGCAAAATCCACATTAACAGGTTCAGCATCATTTGAAGTTAGGGAATCCATTTCTCAGTCTTGTAACGACCTCCAAGAAGTTGCTGTTGTGTGTTTACAGCTTCGGTACCTTGTTCTGAACTCGATCTCATCAAAATTATACATTCCGAGTCAAAAATAGAACCAACTGCAAAACTCCAGTGGTCAAGTGTGACTTTTCACACGTACATCACTCGACCGAGGCGATATCACACCCAAGAGCAACAAGACAGAACCGCAACAGAAGCATGATCCATAAATCAGGTGAGTTTCCTTGTTTAAAAAATAGGGTTTTTCTGTTGTTTCGGAGGGAAGGCCGCACTGAGTTTTAATAACAGCTCCTTGCCATTCTGACTTCCGGTTCCCCGGAGGCTGTGCTAGCCACTTCTTTTGCGAGCGGACTCCCATCATTGGAAGCTGGACGAACTCATCTTCAATTGGTAATTAGTGTTGTGGGAGAGTAACATGAACGCGCTTTTCAGCCCACTATCAAACACGGGGTTGTGGAGCGCGGGAAGGGGTTAGAGGTAGTGGGAGTTATGGAAATTCTGGAAAGTTGTACAAAAGAGAGAATGCGCATGCTCAGGACTTAATATTCTTTTGGGAACCTTGTGCAAATAATGCCATCTGAGACAGATAGAAATGTGAAGAACTGCAGGGAAAGAAAGAATCTCTCACAGTCATCTGTGTCTGTGTCCTTCTCGAAGTCACAGCGAGAGCTCTGCTGTCTGAATCAGCTTGGGATGTTTCTGCAGCGAGTCCTATCGTTAGTCATTCCTGAAGAAGGGCCTGTGCCCGAAACGTCGAATCTCCTGTTCCCTGGATGCTGCCTGACCTGCTGTGCTGTTCCAGCAATAAAGTTTCAACCTATCGTTAGGCACATTGCACCTGATAGGTATAAGCTTTATGACGTTACTGCCAGCTGCGAGAACAGATTTCACAGCTCACATCATCCCAGAGTGACAGGGAACAGAAGAAAGCGATTCAGACCATCATCTGAACACCTGCTGGGGAGAAAACGGATGTGGGAGAGCAAACAGTCTCGACTAGTGCATGTTTCCAGCATTTACAATCTTGGTCTGTGTGACAACAAAAGGAGGAACGAGGAACTGTTTATCTTGCTTCTTAAAACAGGCGTGAAAATGTTGCAGAGCATAGATACATCTACCTGCTGTTAGTGAAATGATGAAAAGCATACTACAGTTCACAGAGTATGATCTCTTGGTTATGGGCTCAGCACGCTCCAACTGTGACCCTCTGCTCACCGGATTTGAACAAAAACAAAGAAATGACCCAGTGACACGGATTCTGTGAGGAATTGTAACCAATGGAATGAAAAGCCCCTTGAGAGTGGGATGTAACATTATCTGTGAAGGGATTGTTTTCCAGACTCGAGGAGAGTGCGCAGTGCTGTTTCCATGGATCAATATCAGGATAGGTAGATTGAAACAGCGTCGAATGTTATTGTAGAGAGCCCTGTCGCTTCGACACACTGCACCTTTTATACAATGGTACAAAAGCACGGACCTTTTGTGAAGAGGGGACACCTTCAAAATCGTTACTGAGGCAAAATGCACAAATCAGCGAAACAACAAAGCAATCACAGAAACTGGTGTTACGTGACGGGGTACAACTCTCTGCTAATGTAAACCAGCAAAACAGAAAGGAGTCACCCCGTGCTGTATTCTGTTCAAATTCAAGAGGCAAAGAACCAACCCAAAAATCACTACTTAAAGTTAAAAATAACAACTTTATTGATTTTTTATTATCAGAAAATAATCAACGTACAACTCCTTTCTCTAAACCTTCTGCTCTACAATACCTTCCCTCACCCCGACCCCAATAACTTTTACAAAAAAGTTCAAATTTAAAAACCAGCTAGATGTTGAATCTTCTCTTTGTATCTTCCTCTGTAGATTCTTTCTCCAGGTCGGTGTTGATGCTTTTTTTTCTATGCAATCTATTTCTCCAGATAGGCACCTCTTGCAGATTTTACTAGCATCCTACATCTGTTGGTGTTTTAACTGCTCTCTTTGCTGTTCTTTGTCACTCTGGGTAACTGTTCCAAATGTCCGATATTTGTCCCACGAAACTTCAGATCGTTTCATTGGTTTTAACATTGTAAAATACCAAATTCAAACTTGATTGGGGCATAATTTAAACTGATTGGCCGAATTCAGATTTGATTTTTGTATCCATGTAACACAGTTCTTAGTTGTTACGACCAAATGCTATGTTGTTGCCTTGTTCTGGACTCCTTGTGCTCGCCAGACATGTCAGCACCATTAAAAGTACGTTACACCCACAACTTCATAACACCGGCATTTGCCATGACAATCTATTTCTCTCAACATCGTTTTCTATCAATCTCATGTGCCTGACATTTGAACAATCTCTAATCAATGTTAATCAAAACTGCCCTATTCTTATACCCTCAGATTTAACACGCCCCCTTAATTATGTCTAACGATATTAATTTATTTCTCACTGCGTTACTTCAGCACACGTTGAGAAGAAATACAAATGAAAACAACAGTCACCTTTGTGACTGCGATTTGACCCAATGTTGCTGCAGCCAACCGATTCAGCTGTAAATGAAATAGCCTTCATCTTTCCTGTACCAGTAATGAGATTGCATAGCATAGTGGTAAGTTTTCATGAGTTGAATTAGACCCAGAATAATTTCTCATGGCGAAATTTATTGATGAAATACACGGGGGTTGGGGAGTTCAATTTGGTTAGGAAGGGTATGGTCAGATTTCCCTTGATACAAAATCGTTAGAGACGATGGAAATGAGATTGACTGGGAGGTATAGCCACGAGAAAAGAAAAGAAGGGATTTAATGGGATGGTGGAATAGATGAAGATTCACGCGACATAAATTAGGAATAACTGAGTTGTGTCCTAATGCAGGTTTTCCAGCGGATGTGAGGTTGGTAAAGGTAAATAAGAGGGAAATTACCTCGTTCAGGTGAGTGTATAACTAGAGGTTAGAGCTTCAAAATCAGCGAGGAACGACAACGAAGTTGCAGCAGGTACTTTTTATTCTGAGTTTTTGAAATCGGAGATTACTTTTCAGACAGAAAAAAAACATTTTAGAAGATGATTCCAACATATTTGAAAGGCCAGTTGCAGACACACAAGTAGAGAATTTAACAGGGACAAGGATTCTGGGTTGCCTAGATGGGGAGGCAAAAGTGACACACTCACAAATTGTTTAGCGTTTATCGGAAAGAAATTGCATAATACCTGCAACTGAACATGTTAAGTGGAAGAAGAGCTGGTGGTGGTGAAAGGTGTTGTAGCTGATTCGACGTGAACTGCTACAAATTGTTAATATCCTGAGCTGTTTGTTTTAGGTTTGCATTAAATGGAAGCCGGTTATCTGAGTCCGCTGGCTAACTGATTTATGGTATAGAGTGAGACTAACAACGTGGGATTAATTGCTGCACTCTCTCAGGTTGCCATAATGATCATCATCTCCACCGCTCATGTGATCTGTAATGTAATTGTGACTCCAGTGAGTAGGAATGGACCTATCAATGTCAAGCACAATTATTTTTGCCATCTGTTGCCTTGAACATTTGGTCACAATGACCAGGAACTGTACTGAGTCCATTTAATATTCACTGATCTCCTCCCAGAAAATCCAGCGACAAGACTCGGCCTTATTCCTATTGGAACCCTCTGTTCTGCACAGCAGCAAAACTATTTGTCATAACTTTACCAGATTCACTGACAACATTCAGTCTATCCAAAGAGATAAATCTAATTCCTTTCGAACCGTTTAATGAGCCGTGTGAGTTTGCAGCAAACAGGATTATCTGAAACGCGTTTATCAACCTTTTCAATAATGTAATCCAGTGCAGTGTCAGAGATTTGAAAAAGGTCATCAAGCTAAAATAGCACCTCTGTTTCTCGATCCATAGATGGACAATCACGTGGGGAATATATGCAGATTTACAGTGAATAATTTATACCTTTCCCAAAGACAGAACAATCGCACGAATCAGAAACTTGAGTTTTAGAATAGATGCTGCTTTATTTGACATTAGTCTTCAACTACGCTTCAGTCTGATGCTCCAATAATTCCTGATCAACGTCAGTAAAACCAGCGTTAGGTAAGAATTGTAATTACAACTGTGGCATTTTAACACACTGTTAAGTACCAAGCGCTGATCAGTTGCTTCACTGGAGCCGCCGGCAGCAAGCCTATAACGTGACCTACTCGTACCTCTGGGACCTTCGACCCGCATGTTCTACTTTTGCTGTGGCTCTGAAATTAAAGCTTAGACAAAGGAGGAGGGACTGTTATGGATCTGTGACTTTTCGAGCATCAGGTTCAGGAAATGGGACACAGAAAAATGATGCGCAAAATAGACTTGATTAAAAACTGTGTTCCGTCGATCGCTGCGTTGTTTACAGACAATGTTATATTATCACTGTCACAGGGCTTCTCATTCGGTCTGCTTCAATTTGGAACAGAATTCGATTTATCGACACTTCACTAACTTTCTTCTGCAAGTTCCTACAGACAACATGAAACGTACTGCACTCATCATCAATCTTCACCATGGCTAAATCCAAGGACATGTTGCACAGTTTTCATGAATACTGAAGATATAAGAATGCCATGCAAGAGTAAATTAAATTTCAGTTTAAGTTATAAACAATCCCGAGTAAGATACTGAATTGCCCAAAATTCATGTTTATTACCGTGGCCAGAACTCTAGCCAGGCAAAAGGGAAATCATTGTGCCACAGAGCTGCGCTAGCCTCCATTTTACTGCTCCCAAAGTTATGGCGTTCAAATCTTTCATCAAACATCTGTTTATCCTCGCCCCAGTTTCCAATACTTGGTCCTTATCCGTGCATGGTCTAGCTCCTCAAGTGTTAAATACTCCTAAATACTCCTGAAGCGTTTTAATCCCCAATACCCACACGGTCGTTTGCTCCATGTGCCCAGTTCGAAACCTGTGTGAAGGAGCACGCAGTTTGACAGAGCGCCTGGGAGATCCTCCACTGTCTAATCTAAAGCTGCAACAAGAGCTGTGTATTCCAGCTGTGAGAGCGGTGGGATAAACAGGAGGTCCTTGGTGTTCCGTGGTGTAGATTCAAAGTGTCCTCATCATGTTATTGTTTAAAACTCTGTCAGAAACAGCACAGACAGAGAGGATTAGATGGGGACCATTTCGCCCGCCAGCGCTACCCCGCTATTTGATGTCATCATGGCTGACCGAACACATCAATGTCTTTTCCCATCCACATCAACCTGTCACCCAAAGGGAAAAAGGCACTGAATAAAACGAAAAACTCTGCAACTGTGGGAGGGAAATGTATTTAGAGACAGTGGGCTTCAGCAGTGGGTTTTGTGAATGAGAAGACGATTCTGGGCTGACCATGTTTCAAGTGATATGATTCCCTCAAAACTCACCACCCAGAATGTGAGGAATCTTCTCTGGTGAGTAGTAGGGAGGAGGACTACAGACGACAGGAACTGATGATGAATCAGCAGAACAATCATTCATTCAGCTGAAATCAGATCCAAACTCTGATTCTGGTGGGACTCAAACCCACAAAATTTGATTCGCAATCTTAACAATGCAGTAGAAGTCCAACACGTATTTCATTGTGCCACAGAGCTGCGCTAGCCTCCATTTTACTGATCCCAAAGTTATGGCGTTCAAATCTTTCATCAAACATCTGCTGATCCTCGCCCCAGTTTCCAATACTTGGTCCTTATCCGTGCATGGTCTAGCTCCTCAAGTGTTAAATACTCCTAAATACTCCTGAAGCGTTTTATGACTCCTAGCATTACCACACGTTCAAATAGTGAGTTCCAGACAAACAACACTCGCAGCATGTAAACATTCCTCCTAAATCTTCTCTGAACATCCTCTCTTTAGCGTTTCATCTATATCCCTGGTTATTAACCCTTCCCATCAGAAGTTTGCTCCTGTCACACATCTCTATCCACTGCTGTGGTTCTGTTCGCCGAGATGGAAGTTTTTGTTGCAAACGTTTCGTGCCCTGTCTAGGTGACATCCTCAGAGCTTGGGAGCCTCCTGTGAAGCGCTTCTATGGTGTTTCCTCCGGAATTTATAGTGGCCTGTCCCTGCCGCTTCCGGTTGTCAGGCCACTATAAATGCCGGAATAAACACCGCAGAAACGTTTGCAACAAAAACTTCCAGCTCGGCGAACAGAACCACAGCAACGAGCACCCGAGCTACAAATCTTCTCACAAACCTTGAATATCTATCCACTTTCTGGGCACGTTAATCAATTTCTCTCCCAACTTGCTCCGATCTCCGATAAAGAGCCCCAGTCGAGCTCATCTATCTGCATTGGAGAGTGTAGTGCGTTTAAAGCACAGCAGGTCAGGCAGCATCCGAGGAGCAAGAGAATCGATGTTTCGGGCATAAGCCCTTTATCATGGATGAGACTTTTGAATCGGTGTTGAGGGAGGGGGATGGGAGTGATTGTCAGGTAGCTGGGAAAGTGATAGGTGGATGAAGGTGAGGGAAAAGGTGGCAGTTCAGAGGGGGGACTGTTTGCCGGGTCCAGATAGCAGTGCCTAGTTGGAGGCTTTGGATAATGTCGGGGCAGGTGAAATGAGGAAGCTGTTGAAATACACATTTATCTGGTGTGGTTGCAGGATCCGAAGGTGGAATATGAGACGTT
Source organism: Chiloscyllium plagiosum (assembly GCF_037043375.1). NCBI lineage: Eukaryota > Metazoa > Chordata > Chondrichthyes > Orectolobiformes > Hemiscylliidae > Chiloscyllium > Chiloscyllium plagiosum. The sequence goes on along the minus strand of NW_028270188.1, from coordinate 345,611 downwards.
CTTTCTCCAGGCACCGGCTGGTAATGGAGTAGCGGTGGCTTGTGCCCGACCATCGATTCTCTTCTCCTCATATGCTGTCTAATGTGCTGTGTTTTTCCAGCTCTACACTCTCGACTCTGAGCTCCAGCACCTGCAGCCCTCACTTTCGCTTATCTTCGCAGGGGGAATGGTCGAGCTTAGGCACCACCTTGGTAAATCTCCTCTGACCACGCTTCATGAAGGCTGGCGATCAGAATGGAACAACATTATCCAAAGAAAAGCAGAAATATATGAAGAAAATTAGCAGGTCTAGTGCATCTGGGGAGAGATTTTCGACCCAAACGAACCGCCTTTGGAACGAATGGTATATGTAGGTGGGGCAGGAACGTGAAAGAAGGTGGACAGGGTCTAAAATAATTTAACTCGATATTGTGTACTGAATATTGCATGGTCTCTCAGTAGGAAATGACGTGCCGCTCTTCCAATTCACGCTTTGCTATGCGGGAGCTCTGCAGCACACCAAACTGAAATGGAGGCACGGGAACACAGTGGGATGTTGCACTGACAGGAACCTGGAAGCTCAGGGTCATTTTTTGCTTGCAGACAGAACGTAGGTTTACTAACGTTTCTCTCCCACTCTGTTTTTCTCTCCTCAGTCGAGACGATATCACATTGTGAACTGGAAATGCAGTTTGCTAAATTGAGTGATGGGCAGATAAATCACTGGAACCTTACACAGTGAGGGGAGACATCGTAAACGAGAAACATTACTCCTTCTGGGATTTCGTGGAATGGTGCCATATGGGGAAGTGCTGGGGGTCAAAGATTATTGGACGTGGGTATACAGAGAGAAATTGTCCTGCATAGTGCCGGTACTCAGTTGTATGGGCAAGTGGGGAAAGCGCAGTAGAATGTATAACTTCCTGGGCTACGGGCTGTAAGTAAACTCCTCACTACGGAGAAAAAAAAATCCAATAATTTTCATTCCAACACCGACACGAGATACAGCTTGCAGAAGTTACATATTTGCACTGTCACTGTCACTCTGTCTCCCCGGGAGCAGTCGTACTCCCCCATGCTGATTTCACACAGCACGGTTCTTCCTGTGACATGACCCTTCGAGAATGGAAGGACAGCTATTGATAACCCGTACTTCGAATGGAGTATCTGTATTGCTCAATAACAATCACTTAACTATCCGAACTCCTTTTTAAATCACTTGACCCATAGCCTTGTATGTCTTCGCATCACAAATTTACATCTGAATACTTCAGAAAGTTAAGTGGATGTCTGACTCTTCGATCATTGCATACACTGTGTTCCAGATTTCAATCACCCACTGTTTGAAAACGTTTTTCCACGCATTCACTCTAATCTTTCCGCTTCTGACCTTTAATCGATGGCCTCCTGTGTCGAAATCTCCATCAAAGTGAAGCATGTATTTCACTTTATACTATCCATATCCCTCAGTACATTTTACATATTACTCATGCCCCCCTCAATCTCCTCTGCTCTGAGAAAAACAATCTCTCTTCTTCAGCCCAGACAATATCCTGGCAACTCTCCCCTGCATCATTTCCAGTGCTATCACATCCCTGCTATAATGTGTATTGCATGACTACACACAATAGTCTCGCTAGAGCCGAATGAAAACTGAAATAAATGACGCGGAAGTCCACAGAAACTGGCGTTTTTTGATTAAAGTTTATTTTCCTCAATGCTGCCCTGTACCTTTTTTCTGAGCCTAATGTTTCAATAATCGCTGGTCCATGTCAGTAAAAGCTTCGACATGAGGATTGCTCTCACAACCGCGGTATCAAAATGTATCAACTTGCTTGAAGGTCCCGATGGTGAGACTTGGACATGGTCACCCAGCAACAGTGAGAACAGCAGCACACACTGAACGGGGTCAATGTGAAAGTGATTGTAAGGGAAATGGGAGGGGGAACTTAAAGGAGGTAAGTGATTGCGGGAGGGAGTGAATTCTCCGAGAATGGGTGAGTCTGACTCCTGATATATGACTCGCAGAGATGTGAGAGACATAGGTGTTTGATGGAAAAAAATCATAATCTTTGAGATTGATTTCATGTAAAATCAGCTAATTTATTACTGTGTTTCTTCAGCATGAGTCACAAGGAATAAAATGCAGTGACTCGGATTTGAATGAGCTTACTGCGGCCACAATGCAGAATATTTTAACGTAAAACCATCAACGAGTCATGCAGAGACACGCGTTTAAAAACAGCAATATTTACAGTGACAGAGGATATGTTAGAAAGAGTAGCAGATGCACAACAGGAATATTAGGCGAGCGATAGCAGACATAAGGGAATTCAGAATGAGCTGAATCTTTAAATACGATATCCGCAGACTCTGTGGTGGTTCCATCGAGTACTGCATGTTGAAGACAGAGTTTGATAGATTTCTAGAAAGAAAAATTTTCAGGGGATAGTGCGTGATATTGGTACAATGTATGTTTCAATAACAATCAGTTTTAATACATGATTCGGAGATGCCGGTGTTGGACTGGGGTGTACAAAGTTAAAAATCACACAACACCAGGTTATAGTCCAACAGGTTTAATTGGAAGCACACTAGCTTTCGGAGCGACGCTCCTTCTCCTTCTCCTTCTGGTGTTGTGTGATTTTTAACAGTTTTAATACGGTTGCTTCGCCAATTTCCCCAAACAAGGAAGTACCCATTGCTGCAGTCAGTCACATAACCCCAGTTCCGAGAACCGGGATCAGACAAACTTCGTGGCGCAACTGCAAATATCAAACTGGAAGTGGGGGTGGAAATGAGTACCTGAAGCTATTCTGTGGCACCAGTGACATGATTGGCAAAGGTGTGGTCATAGAGTCATAGTGATAAACAGCATGGAAACAGAGTCTTCGGTCCAACCCGTCCATGCCGACCAGATATCCCAGAACAATCTCGTACCACCTGCCAGCACCAGGCCCATATCCCTCCAAACCTTTCCTATTCATATACTCATCCAAATGCCTTTGAAATGTTGCAATTGTACCAGTCTCCACCAATTACTCTGGCAGCTTATTCCATACACGCACCACCATCTGTCTGAAAAAGTTACCCCTTAGGTCTTTTTTATATCTTTCCCTTCTCAACCTAAGTCTATGCCTTATAGTTCTGGACTCCACGACCCCAGGGAAAAGACATTGTGTATTTATCCTAGCTTGTGAAATGCTGAGGCTGGAAGTGCTTCTGGTCAAAGGCGAGGTGGAAAAGCACATTGGTCTCAATTTATTGTATTATTAAGATTCAGAAGCAGCATTAACCAGCGCTGAGGATTGGCTCAGAGGAAGCGTGCTGGAGCATTAAGTGAGAGGTCGATGTGTTAAAAGCATTCTAAGAGATTTTCCTTAACAAAGCGGAATTTTGTTACTTTGACAGTAAGAACTGCTTTTGCTCACATCGTCTCCACATCAGTCTCTTGCTCCAGAAAACACTCCAATCCAGCGTACATTGCTTTCATTCCATCACAGAAACGCGTCCTATTCTCTCTCCATCTTGGATAATCTGAATTAACAATGTCATTCTTTGAATGGAGAAATAGAGCAGGGAGTTGTCAGTGCAGTGGCAATCTATTGGGCTAGTAATCTTTAGAGACTGGAACGTGGCAGCTGCTCTGATATAAATGCGATGAATTAAACCTGGAAAATAAATCCAATCTCAGGAACAGAGACAATAACTTTATATTGCTGAAAACTCATTCATTCATGTCCCTTCGAAAGGGAAATCTGCCGACGACAACGAGTCCTGTCAACATGTGACTCCAGACCCACAACAGTATGGTTTACCCATGAATGCCCTCTGACTCAGTTCAAGGTGAATTAAGAATGAACAACAAATGCTCTTCAGACCAATGATAACAACATTCTGTGGGAGAATAAGGAAGAATAAAAATACATGGACAACGGGGAAAATGTAAAACGTGTCTGTGTGGACTCGAATTCAACTGATTATCCAAAGTAGACACAAGGATACCCGCAGCACCAAGAAGTCAGGGCCATGGGGTGACTGCAGGAAGGGATTTAATTACCCACTGAGGTGTAAACTCACCTGCTCAGTCACAATGCACAGAAGTCATTCACCACTCCCATATGTGAGAAGTGATCACTCAGGAGACCAACTGACGGAGTCACCAGCAAGTTTACAAATGACAGCAGGAGTTCGATTCTGCTGTTATTGCAGCTGTTAATCCCAATCAGCAATGATACCTGTTTGTTTCTAGTGGAGATCCACTGTTTTCTGATGTAGATCAATAATTCAAACTTAGTTGTAGGAGCCATGATTCAGAAGTTTGCTGATAATGCAACAATTGGTCGTGTAGTTGACTATGGCGAAGAATTTTAGGGACTGCAGGGATGCATCAATCAGATGGAAAGGTAAAATGCTGAATGGAATTGAGTCCAGATCAATGAGTGTTAATGAATTTGGGTAGAAGAAACTATAACAGTGAGTATTCTGTGTGGTGTAGACAGACAAAGAGATCTTGGAGTGGACATTCACGATCGCTGAAGATTAATGGACAGGGGAATCAGTTGGACGAACGTGCGTACTGTAGATGCTGGAGATCAGAGTCATGATTAGAGTGGTGCTGAAGAAACCCAGCAGGTCAGGCAGCATCCGAGTTGGGGAAAAAAAATGACATTTTGGACAAAAGGCCTTCATCAGGAAAAAGGCTGGCAGCCTCGAGGTTGGAGAGATAAATGGGAGCGGTGGGGCTTGGGAGAATTTAGCTGAGAGTGCAATAGGTGGATGGAGGTGGAGATAAGAATGTTAGGTCGGAGAGGAGGGTGGAGCGAATAGGTGCGAAAGAAGATAGACAGGTGGGACAGGTCAGGAGGACAGTGCCAAGCTGGCAGGTCAGAACTAGGGTTAGGTGGGGGCGGGAGAATATTAGGAAACTGGTGAAATCCATATTGGTAACATGGGGTTGAAGTGTCATGAGGAAGAAGATGAGGAGTTCTTCCTCCAGGCGTCGTGTGGTGAGGGAGTGGCGGTGGAGGAGGCCCAGGACCTGCATGTCCTCGGGAGAGTGGCGGGGGAGTTGAAGTGTTCGGTCACGAGGCGTCGGGGTTGATTGTTGCCGGTGTCCTGGAGATGTTCTCTGAAGCGCTCTGCGAGAAGGTGTCTGGTGGTCCCACTGTAGAAGAAGCTGCATCGGGAGCAACGAATGCAATAATGGACATGTGGGAGTGCAGGTGAAATTTGGATGGATGTGAAAGGCTTCTTTGGGGCATTGGGCGGAGGTGGAGGGTGTGTGGGCGCAGGTTTTGCAATTCCTGTGGTGGCAGAGGAAGGTGCTTCGAGGGGAGCGTGGGTCATTGGATGGCGTGGACTTGACTAGGTAGTCCTGGAGGGAACGGTCTTGGCGGAACGTTGATGGGGTTAGGAGGGAAAATATCTTTGAAGGTCAGTGTTACTGATGTTTTTTCAAACCCACTGGCTCCCACAGCTATCTGGGTTACACCTCCTGCCAGGAGAAAGTGAGGACTGCAGATGCTGGAGTCCAGAGCTGAAAATGTGTTGCTCGAAAAGCGCAGCAGGCCAAGCAGCATCCAAGGAACAGGATAATCGACGTTTCGGGCATAAGCCCTTCATCAGGAATCCTTGTAGAGGGAGGAAGAGACTTCTTCAAGGAAGGCATCCTTGTAAGAGGATTCGCAGTAGGTTAAAATCTTCGACGAGAAAGTGAGGACTGCAGATGCTGGAGATCAGAGCTGAAAATGTGTTGCTGGAAAAGCGCAGCAGGTCAGGCAGCATCCAAGGAACAGGAGAATCGACGTTTCGGGCATAAGCCCTCCTCCCAACCCACCTCCTTCACAAATGCTATCGGGTGTTCACAACTCCTCCGCCTACACCGCATCTGCTCCCAGAGGACCAGTTCCACCACAGACCTCACCAGATGGCCTCCTTCTTTAAAGACCGGAACTTCCACTCCCATGAGATTGAAGATGCTCTCTAACGCATCTCAGCCATGTCCCACACCTCCATCCATGAACCCCACACCTCCAAACACAGCAAGGACAGAACAAGGACAGAGGAAGGTCCTCAACTTCCATTCTACCAACCTCTGCATAAATCACATCATCCGTCGACATTTACGCCACATCTAAAATGACCTCCCACCACGGATATATTTCCCTTCCCCAAAACTATCCGCTTTCCTCAAAGACCGTTCCCCCATGAATGCATATTCATGTCCACGCCCTCCAATGGACGACCATTCCCTCCTTGCACCTTCCTCTGCCACCACAGGTATTGCAAAACTTGCCCCCACATCTTCCCCCTCACCTCTGTCCAAGGCTCCAATGGAGACTTCCACATCCATCAAAGGTTCACCTGTACTTCCACACATGTCATTTGTTGCACCTGCTGCTCCAGATTCGGTCTCCACTAAATTGCGGAGAGCGGTGTCTTCTGACAGAGGACTTCAGAGAACATCTCCAGGACACCTGCAAGAATCAACTCCACTGTTGCATGGTCAAAGATTTCAACTCCCCCTCCCACTCTCCCGAGGACATGCAGGTCCTGGGCCACCTCCATCGCCACTCCCTCACCACCCGGCGCCTGGAGGAAGAATGCCTCTTCTTCTTCCTCGGGACCCTTGAACGCCATGGCATCAATGTAGACTTCATCAGTTTCCTCATTCCCTCTCCCCATCTTACCCCAGTTCTAACCTTACAGCTCAGCACCGTCCTCCTGACCTGTCCCACCTGCGTATCTTCATTCCCACCTATCTGCTCAAATCTCCTCTCTGACATATGACCTTCACCCCCTCCTCCATCCACCTACTGCGCTCTCAACGACCTCCTCCCCAGACCAACCCCTCCCATTATCTCCATCCTAAAGCCTCCCAGTCTCTTTCCTGATGAAGGGTTTTGCCTGAAACATTGATTTTCCCTCAGACACTGCCGGATCTACTGTGCATCTCCAGCACCACTTTCACCTTGAGAGGTATCATTTGCTTGAGATGGTTTTTGGATATTTTCTATAGTTGACCACAGGCTGTGGACGACAGTAAAGTATTAGCAACCACCAGTTTAGTGAACAGCTGAAGGACTGAGCACAAGTCTGATCATTGCATTAATCAACATTTATTAAATTTTAAGAAAAAAGATGGAGGGCTGAAGTATGCAACTTTGCCCATCAAGACTACTTCACCACTCAATGAGTTTATCACAGATTCCTTTCCAAGTCAGGGTTCTATGGGCCTTGGAGGGAAACTTGCAAATGGTCGCGTTTCGTTGCATCTTCCAACTTTGTCCTTATAGTCAGTTCAGCTGTTGAGCATTGAAGGTTCTGTCAAAAATGCCCGGATGACTTAGTCCAGTGCATCGTGTAGTTGGTGCACTCTCTGCAATTGTGCCTTAACGGTGAAAGTAATAAGTATTCAGGTATTGAATAGGGTACAATCAAGTAACTGCATTGTCGTGGATAGTGTCAGTTCCTTAAGTGTTATTGAAGTTGCACCCATCTAGGTTAATGGAGAGAGTTCAGTTCCACATCTCATTTGTGCCTTTCAAAGGATGTAGGATTCACATGGCAATGAGTTGCGTTTATAGTCAAAACCTGTCTACCAACGGACATGTTTTTGTTGTCAAAGTGTTTATGTAGAGTCATAGAGAGGTACATCATGGAAACAGAACCTTCATTCCAACCCGTGAAAGCCTACCAGATATCCCAAACCAATCTAATCCCACCTGCTAGCACCCGGCCCATATCCCTCCAAACCCTTCCTATTCATATCCCCATTCAAATGCCTCTTAAAAGTTGCAACTGTACCAGCCTCCACCACATCCTCTGGCAGCTCATTCCATACACATCCCACCCTCTGCGTGAAAAAATTGCCCCTTAGGTCTCTTTTATATCTTTCCCCTCTCACCCTAAACCCATGCCCTATAGTTCTGGATTCCCCAACCCCAGGGAAATGACCTTGTCTATTTATCCTATCCATGCCCCACATAATTTTTGTAAACCTCTATAACGTCACCCCGCAGCCTCCGACGCTCCAGGGAAAACAGCACCAGACTGTTCAGCCTCTCCCGAGAGCTCAAATCCTCCAACTCTGGCAACATCCTTGTAAATCTTTTCTGAACCCTTTCAAGTTTCACAACATCTTTCCGAAGGAAGGAGATCAGAGTTACACTCAATATTCCAACAGTGGCCTAACCAATGTCCCGTCCAGCCGCAATATGACCTCCCTACTCCTGTACTCAATAGTCTGTCCAATAAAGGAAAGCATGCCAAACGTCTTTTTCACTATCCTATCTACCTGCGACTCCACTTTCAAGGAGCTATGAACCTGCACTCCAAGGTCTCTTTGTTCAGCAACACTTCCTAGGACCTTACCATTAAGTGTATAAGTCCTACTAAGATTTGCTTTCCCAAAATGCAGCACCTCGTATTTATCTGAATTAAACTCCATCTGCCACTTCTCAGCCCATTGGCCCATCTGGTCCAGATCCTGTTGTAATCTGAGGTAATCCTCTTCGCTATCCACGACACCTCCAATTTTGTGTCATCTGCAAATTTACTAACTGTACCTCTTATCCTCGCATCGAAATCATTTATGTAAATGACAAAACATAGAGGACCCAGCACCGATCCTTGTGGCACTCCACTGGTCACAGGCCTCCAGTCTGAAAAACAACCGTCCACCAACACCTGCTGTTTTCTACCTTTGAGCCAGTTCTGTATCCAAATGGCTAATTCTCCCTGTATTCCATGAGATCTATCCTTGCCAATCAGTCTCCATGGGGACTCTAGTCGAACGTCTTACTGAAGTCGATATAGATCACATCTACTGCTCTGCCCTCATCAATATTCTTTGTTAATTCTTCAAAAAACTCAATCAAGTTTTTGAGACATGATTCCCCACACGCAAAACCATGTTGACTATCCCAAATCAGTCCTTGCCTTTCCAAATACATGTATATCCTGTCCCACAGGATTCCCTTCAACAACTTGCCCACCACCGAGGTTAGGCTCATAGCCAGTCTCAATCCGTTTTTCCTAAATACTAGCTCCGTGGATGATTACGCAGGGAAATTTGCTTGCAGTAAAGCCTTTCAGTAGTATATGATTAGGTTCTCATTCATCAGAGTTATCGTTACTCTATTGCGTCCTTGTGTGGGCCAATCTGATTCCAGTCGCTAGCTGCACGGTGGGCGGCACTGTGGCAGTGGGCGGCACGGTGGCACAGTGGTTAGAGACCCGGGTTCAACTCCCGCCTCAGGCGACTCTCTGTGTGGAGTTTGCACATTCTCCCCGTGTCTGCGTGGGTTTCCTCCGGGTGCTCGTGTTTCCTCCCACAATCCAAAAATGTGCAGGTTAGGTGAATTGGCCATGCTAAATTGCCCGTAGTGTTAGGTGAAGGGGTAAATGTAGGAGTATGGTTCTGGGTGGTACACGCTTCGACGGGTCGGTGTGGACGTGTTGGGCCGAAGGGCCTGTTTCCACACTGTAAGTAATCTAATCTAATCTCATAACTGTATAAGCTGATTTCAAGTTCCAATTCCCGTCTGTGCTTGAAATTTCAACCGTTGCCTCACATAAATGTCTCTACCTGCCTTAATAACATGAAAGCACGCTGCAGGGAACAGCAGAGATTTATTTGGATGCTGCCAACACTGGAGAAAATGGAGCTTCGTGGAATTATTTTTTAGGCTAGGATTATTCTCCTTGAAACAAAGGAGGCGGAGGGGAACTCAATAATCACATATTAACATTTATAAACGTTCAATATTCGTGGGACCTTGACAGAGTAGATACGGGCAGGTGGTGTCCCCTCTGATTTGAAGAGAGCACCAGAGGATATGAAGTCAGAATTAGTTATTGCCTATTTAATTCAGAAGTGAGGAGTAATTTCTTTGCTCAGGGGCCAGGGAATTGGTGGAAATCTTTACCGAAACTGTTGTTGAGGCTGCGTTGTAGTGTATTTTCAAACTGATTCCCGAAGAAAGGCTTTTTCCCGAAACGTCGATTCTCCTGCTCCTTTGATGCTGCCTGACCTGCTCCGCTTTTCCAGCAACACATTTTTAAGTTCTGATCTCCAGCATCTGCAGTCCTCACTTTCTCATATTTTCAAACTGTGCCAGACAGATATTTAATCAGAAAGACGATGAAGCGATGTCGAGGTAAGGCAGGAGAATGGAGTTGAGGATTATCAGATCAACTATGAATTCATTGAATAGTGGAGCAGACTCGATGGGCTGAATGGCCGACTTCCAATCCTACATCATTTGGTCTAACGCATTATTTTATTGATAAGTTTAGAATTCTGAGGTGATGGGATGAAGTGATAGAAAAGCTTTCTCAAACTGATCAGACATATCAGGAACTAGGCTCATAAGCTCATGAACAAGAAACGTGCTGTGGCCTGGAGACAACAAATGGCACTGGGCACACCGCAGATGCGTATGTGCAGAAGGTGTGATTGCTACTAAAATTGGCAGATCTAATGTTGTTGGCAACTTGGTGATCATGCTGAATGATGGATCGTGGTATGATTCATACAGAAATAGTTTGTGAAAGAATTAAAAGCTTGTTTCATTGGGGAAGTTTTCTGCGGTTCCAATTCCAATTGACTGTTTGGAATACTGATCAGACCTTTGTGTGGAGTGTTACAAGAAAATACTCATTCACAGTCCCACTAGTTAACCTATTGCTCTCGATCTCATCTTATTTGTTTCACTTTCATTCGATGAAAATTCAGAGAAAGTCAAGATGGAATGAAAGGATGAAAGAAATGTTGCACTCCATTTTGTTATCCCAATTTAACTTACAACAGAATCAAATTGCTTTATTTCGACCTTGATGTGGTATCGAAATATCACCAATCTCCGGTGCAATGAAGGGCAAGAGCAAGATTCCCCATCCAGTGGATACTAAAGATGCGAGGCACAAAGGAAAACCAAAGCTGCGTTTGATAGAAATAACAACCAGAGTAGGATTCAAATCCACACATGCGCAATGAAAGACCAACCCGTCGCCTTAACCTCTGGGCCACTTGATCCCATGGCAAAGGGGCTCACATGGGACCACATTAAGATTACTTATGGTGCATCGAGGGGATAAGAAATTCCCTGAGCGGAATCAAATCCACACCATGATATTTCTGCTTTCAGCGGAATAATAGTACCAGCAAAATCCAAGGAATTGACCACGTCCTTGGAAGGAATACCTGTCCTTGATTCATTCTGAGTTGGAACTGCCTCAGAATGAACCAGTGAACAAAAAATCCTCGTCTCATTTACACGTACATTTTGTCTTGACTCATATTTTCTTCAGATAGTTTCTCTCTCACGTGAAGAAGTATATATGGAGAGAGAAGTGAAGGTGATGTCTTTCTCGATGGTCTTTCTCATACGGCTGAACCTGAACTGGGTAAAATTTCCGGAAATGCAGTATTGTTCGTTTCATTTTATTAATTTTGCTGCAACCTCACTCTGTTCATTGCAATGATCGGTAGGGAATTGGATTTATATTATTGGAACGTTTAGTGTTGTATTCAATTTTGCTCCGAATTTATTTCGCCTTAAAGGAAATACTGATGAGAAAAACAGAAGGTTGAACTACAAAACAAAATATCAGTTTTGATGCTCAGTTACTTTGGCAGATTTCAGTGGGTATCAAATGAACCCAACATCATGGCGATTGTCCTCCCATCTTTAAGGCATGTGTTAAAGCAGGAATCGATCTTCAAGAGACGGGTCACTTCCTATTCATTATGGAATAGCTTTGCTTGACAATATACAAAATCTGCTCAGTTCCATTTATAATGCTTCATGTGGAATATTAATTGAAATCTTTCAAAACTCTGAGTTTTTTTTGCTGAATCTTATTCAGCTGCATACTTTTCCGATATTTCTTTACATTTAAAGTCATTCAAATTAGACATTGTTTCCTCGCACCTTCCATCCCCCACAACCCACTTTTACACTTTTACCTGGCCACAGGCTGTCTCTCTCCTGGCGAAACTCACTGCTTGTGAGTTTTGGAGAGAGTAAATAGGTGGTAAATTATGTCTTTCAAGTTAGTACATTTCTGAAGATCAGGCTTTCAGAACCATTGATGTTGGACAAAGGAATGATGGGAGCATTGCTTGTGTGTCTCTAAATGTGCCTTTCCAAATATTTTGGAAACCGATTCTCTGAGTGACAGGAATTCTGCTCCCATCATTTCTTTGTCCGACATCAATGGTTTTGAAAGCCTGACGTTTAGAAATTTACGAACTTGAAAGAGAGAATTTACCACCTATTTACCCTCTCCAAACCTCACATACCCTGGAAAACTTACATTCGGTTTTCCTTGCTTCAGTTTGAAATTTTCCAACACACAAGTAAATAAAATCCCATCCCCACTAAACGCCGTCAGCATCATCTCTAATGCCTTAGCAGCGCAGTAAACGCTGGCAGTGTCCTCTCTGATAGAATCACAGATTCCCTACAATGCAGAAAGTACAGTTCAGCCAGTCGAGTCTGTAGGAACACTCTGAAGAGCATCGCAACCAGACCTAGCCCCCCTCTTTATCCCCACAGTCCTCTCGCTTGTGATTTCAAATACTCCCTGGACACATCCGCACAATTTAACATGCTCAATCCACCTAACCTACAGACTTAACAGCCGTGCGAACCACTGAGCAAATGTACCATCACGTTGAGTACCATCTGTATCATGTTTAATGGCTTTATACACTGGTAACTCAGCCTAGTGAAAGCAAGCTACGCCCATCAACCCGACTTCAATGCATCCAAACGCGCTTCTGCGCTGTACAACCTCATTAGTGCTGCTGGAAATGTTACTGCACTAAGATCTGAATGGGTTTACTCTGTTTTCTTCCTCAGATTCCTGCTTTAAATAAACATATCAGTCAGGAACAACTCTATATAATGGTTTTCATTCCAACACAAACACAATGTGCAGTTTGCAGAAGTTACATGTTTGCACTTTCACTGACACTCTCTCTCCCCACGAGCTGCAATTCTTCCCCAACTGATTCAGACAGCACTGTCTTTCCTTTGACATGTCCCATCGAGAATGGAAGGCCAGGCATGAACAACCGACACTGGGGAACAGAGCGACAGGTTTAAAACCTTTACAATGCCCCCAGCGGAGAATTGAGCCCTGTGACAGGCGGGGACACGAACCACGATACTGTGGAGGACAACAACATCGAAGGAAACCCTTCAGCCTATAATAGCCGCACTTGTCCAACACAGCTGCTTAACAACCTGAATCAAGTTTTCCATCGTTTAGTCCATAGTCTTATATACCTTGTCATCAGAAATCCACATCTGAATTTTTTTTCAGGTTAAAAGGGATTCCGCCTCTTTGACCCTTTCCGCACATGTACTCAAACCTTTCTGCCTTTTCCCGAAATCTCTTGGCCCCGGTGTTCGATCCCTCCATCAATAAGAAACGCTTCTTTCAGTCTAGCCTATCCATATCCCTCATTATTTTGTACATCTCAGTCGTGTACATCTCCAACCTCCTCTGCTCTGCTATAAACAACCCCACTCTGTCCAATATTTCCTCATCACTGAAACTCTTCAGCCCAGACAGTATCCCAGTGAATCTCTCCTGCAACGTTCCCAGTGCGATCACATCCATGCTATACTGTGAATTGCAGAACTGCACACAGTAATTTAGCTCGAGCCGAATAAACTTTTTTTTTTCTATTCTGTTACAGTATGAGGGCGTCGCTGGCTCGGCAGTATTTATTGCGATCCCTAATCGCACAGCGGACAGTTGAGACTCAACCATATTGCAAGGTCTGGAGTCACATGGAGGCCCGACCAGGTAAGAATGGCAGGTTCCTTCCTCAAAGGACGTCAGTGATCCCGATGGTTTTGTTCTTTCAACAATTGACCATGGATTTATAGTGTTATTAGATTCGTAATTGCAGGTATGTATTGATTCCCAATTGTAACACCTGGTATGATTGGAGTCAAACCCGGGTCCCTAGTTCGTTTGCTTGGTGTCTGAATTAACAGTCCAGTGGTAATAGAGCTCGGCCATTGCAGAACATCCGTGAAAGTAATCTTTCCCAATGATGTCGCTTTTCCTCGATATTGTCGCGTGTCATTTTCCTGAGCTTGACCCCCAATAATCGCAAGTCCATACCAGTAAAAGCTGCTACCTGAGGATTGGCCTCACAACAGCGGTAACCAAATGGATCAACTGGTCTGCAGGTCCCGATGATGGGGTTGATGCACGTTCACCCAGCAACAGTGACCGCAGCAGCACAGAATGAACAGTATCAATGTGGGAGTCAGTGTTAGATTCTGCAGTGCATTAACGAAATAGGAACTGACTCCTCAACTACACGATGAAAGAGCAGCGCTTCGAAAGCTAGTGCTCAGTTAAACCTGATAGACTCTAACCTGGTGTTATGTGATTTTTAAGTTTGCACATCATCGTCCAACACCTGCATCTCAAAATAAATGAAATGGGAGCGTGGAACGGAAAGTTCAGTTAGTGATCGTAGGAGGGAGAGAAATCTCTGAGAACGGGTGGATTTGAATTCTGACATATGAAACTCAGAGATGTGAGCGAGCAGAATTTGAAGGAAAATGATCATCACCTTGGAGAAAATTACCATGTTAAAACAAATGATTCCTTTGTGTTTCACAAAAACTGGGCTAGGTAGAGCAATTACTGCCGTGACTCAGATTGGATCCGAAGCTGCTGCGGCCACAACGAAGATTACTAACCACTATGTGAACATGGCATCCCAGAGAGGAGCCCGCTAACAGTGCGCAATAAGTACAGTAGCAGAGGAAATGCTAGGCAGAGCACCAAATGCACAATATCAGTGCTTAGTGAACAGTGGCAGATATGTGGGAACTCAGAATGGGCTGACCGTTTAATATCGGTTCCTCTGGTGGCTGTGGTGATTCCATCATTCATATGCTGAACGCTGAGATAAATACATTTCTCCAAAACATCGAAGACTCCGGGGACAGTGCAGTTTTGGTTGAAATGTATGCTTCAATAGTAATGCAGTTTAACATCGGCTACTTCACCAGCTCCCCACAGATAGCAGGAACCACTGCTGCCACATAGTGCCAATTCCCAGCCCCAGAATCAGAGGAACGGAATGGCACAGTCGCGAAGATCCAACTGGAAATCGGGATGGGAATGTGGTCGATGGCTCCAGTGAGACAACTGGTGAATGCAGAGTACTTCTATGACTTTTCAGAGGCGCAAGCAGTTCCGAGGTTGGGAGTGCTCCTGGTCAAAGGAGGGACAGAAGGGAAAATTTGTTCCCGTTTATAATGACATAGCAATCTACAGTGCATCTTGATGAGACAGCTGAGTGCCACACCTGGAGTGAGGCGGCTGGTTTGAAGTTTGATATCTCCCAGCAGTCTGCGGCTTTCTTCCACATGGCTAACTGCATGACTAACTGTTGTATGATCTGCACACTGCTAAATCACGGCCACTACAAGTAAATATGCATCATTGATCTATATGAGAAAACAGTGGAACTCACAGCAGGCATGCTTCGTAGGTTTGTAGGCGACACCAGAACTGCAGACAGTGAGGAAGATTATCTAAGATTCAAAATGATCTTTATCTAATGAGTCGATGGACTGAAAAATGTAACGTGGAGTTCAATCTGGATAAATGGAAGGTATTGCATTTTGGTACAACAAAAAGAGTGGAGCTTATACAGTTAGTGATAAGGCTTTGCGTGGTGTTGGAGAACACGGAAGCTAGGGGTGCAGGTACATGATTCGTTGTAGTTTGCATCACACATAGACAGGATGGTGAAAAACCATTTTATACACTTCGCTTCATTGCTCAGTCCTTTGTAATTGGACTTGGGACGTTTTGTTGAAGTTTTTCAGGACATTGATGAGGCCTCTTCTGGAATATTATGTCCAGTTCTGGTCGCCCAGTTGTAGGAATGATATTATTCAGCCGGAGCAGGTGCAGAAAACGTATGCATGCATGTTGCCATGTGTGGAAGGTTAGGGTTATAATGAAAGGCTGAATAGGCTGAGACTATTTTCACATTCGAGATTGGGTTGCTGGAAAAGCACAACAGGAAAGGCAGCATACGAGGAGCAGGAGAATCAACATTTCGCGCAAGTGTCGTTCATCAAGCTCTTCTCTGAAACGTCGACACCCTTGCTTCTTAGATGCTGCCTGACCTGTTGTGTTTTCTCAGCACAACACCCTCGACTGTGATCTCTCATCTGCAGTCCTCACTTTCTCCGAGTTGAGACTGTTTTCACTCTCGGTTAGGGGTTTGAGCGGCGACCTGATAGAAGTATATGAATTATTGAGAGGTAAGTTAGAGTTAACAATAGCTGCCTTTTCCCAGGAGGGGGATTTCAAGGCGAGAGGGCATATGTTGAAGATGAAAAGAGAGAGAGTTTAAAAAAAAGACATGTGAGGCTTTTTTTTAGAGAAGGTGTTTTACGTGCGCAATTAACTTGCTGAGGAAGTGATGGATGAGGGTACATTTGCAACATTTAAAGGACAATTGGATCCAAACATGAATGGGAAAGTGGGATTTTTAAAATAAATGAATTCATGCCTAGTACATCAGTTATTTCCCAGAGGACAGTTAAGAGTCAACCACGATATTATCCATCTGGAGTCACATGTGGGGCAGAGTAAATGAATGTGTGCTTCCCGAACTGGCATGAGTGAATCAGATGGGAGTTTCCACACGACTGATTCAGGTCATCACGAGACTCTTCAATTCCAAGTGTTTTTTGAATTCAAACTCCACCATCTGTCATGTCAGGACCTGAACCCTTTGTCCCGAAAATATTACCTGGGTTTTTGGATTAGCCACGCAGTAATAAAACTACAAGGGTATTATAACCACTCAGCGGGTACAGGAGGAGGCAGATGGGACGAGATTAGTTTGGCAGTGTGTTCAGCATGGATTGCGTGGACTGACAGGCCTGTTTTCATGCTGTATGAATCTATGATTGACGCCTTGGAACAAAACGCTGGTTGGGATTAACAGTAGCATTGACAGCATAATCGAACACCTGATGGGATATGTAATCCTGCTGGAGTCTCCGGAGCTTGTTTTGCTCAGTGAACCCTTCCCACACACGGGACTGGTGAACGGTCTCTCCCCAATGTTACTGATTAAATGAGTTTCCATTTCTGTGGTGAATTGAATCCCTTCCAGCAGTTCCCACACTGCCCTGCTTTCTCTGTGGTATCGGCGTCCTTTTTTCTTCCCAGAGTGAACGATCCTTTCAAATTGTTTCCACACTGATACAAATTCCGTTTTCCATGTTGTTTCTGTGTTTCCATTCTTTCTCATTCACCCACAGGTTGTGAGTATCATTGGTCAGGACAACATTTATTCTTCGCGCCTCGTTCGCTGCAGTCTGGCTACACCACACACCCGGGTGCGATCCCAGTCTCGGATGTCTGTCTGTGGACAGTCTGCACATTCTGTGTGTTTGCGTTCTTATTTCTCCCTCAGACAAAGATATGCCACTTACAGGGATCAACAATGGGAAACGCAGGCTTACGGGATAGGGAATACCGTGGGGTCTGGTGGGATGCGCTTTGGATGGACTGGAAAGGTCGACTAGTCTGCTTCCCCACACGATGGGGATTCTTGAATTAAGGGTCAGCTCATGTTTTTCTGGTCCTGCATTCCAGGTTTTATTTGTCGAACTTAAAAATCACCCTTTCCGTGTTCCAGTCGCCAAGGATGACTAGTTTAAAATATCACCGCAACACCACCTTCTCCAGGTTGAAATATATACTGTGTGGAATAAACTGATACCGCCAGTGTCGGAAACGCAGATCCAAATAGCAAAATCATCTTTTAAACCCACCATTGCAAAGTTAAGGGCTCAACACGCTCCAGTTGTGCCACTCAGCTGTCTTAACAAGATGCACTGGAGATCGCTATAATAGTATAAACGGGGACAACCATTCCCTTGATTAGGAGCACACTCAACCTAGGAATTTCTTGCGCCTCTAAACCATCATAGAAGGACTGCACGCTCACCTGTTGCATCACTCGAGCCAGAGAGTAACTCTGCGCACTCATTCTCATCCCCATTCCGGTTGGATCTGGGCAGCTGTGCCGCAGTTTCTCTGATTCTGAGTCTGTAAACTGGGATTATGTGTGATTATCTGCAAGACTGGTTATTGCCTTGAGGAAGCTGGTGAAGTCGCCGATGTTAAGCCAAAATGCTATTGAAGCATATATTTCAACAATATCCTGTACTGTCCCCCGAGTCTTTGATGGTTTGTCGAAATCTATCAATCTCAGTTTTCAACACTCTCATTCAAGGGATCTTCACAGCCTCTGAGGACATCGAACTGAAAGATTCAGTTCATTCTCAGTTCCCACATGCCTGTCACTGTTCGCTGAGTACTGATATTGTACATTTGCTGGTCTTCCGAACATTTCCTCTGCTAATATATTTATTACTGTTTGCAATCATCCTCTTCTGTGGTTGCTGTGATCGTGGTTGCCTGTATTTGCATTGTAACCACAGCAACCTCGATTTCAAATCAAATCACTGCACTATGTATTCTCTCCGTTGTCCTTTTTGTGACACCTGCTAAGAAATTAATTGTTTAAACTTCAAATTCCACTTTCTCACAACTCTGCGTTTTATATATTAGGATTCAAACACACCCCTTGTCGGAGATTTCTCTCCTTCCTACAATCATTAATGATCCTTTCCGTCCCTCCTCCCATTTCTCTGAGGCAATGCACAATTTATCACTCTCTTTCACATTCATACTGTTCTGTCTGTGCTGCTGCTGCGGTCACTGTTGTTGGTTTAACGTGCCCCAACCTCACCATCGGGACCTCCAAACAAGTCGATCCATTTGGATACCGCGGTTATGAAATCAATCCCCATGGAGCAGCTTTTACTGACTTAGGACAGAGACAATTGGAGCGTCAGGCTCATGGAAAATACCCAGGGCAGTTTTAGTGAAAAGACATTTTATTGGAAAAGATCAGCTTTTGTGGTTTTCTGCGTTGGTCTTATGGTACTTTCATAGCACTGATAATTCAACGACCGAGGTAATAGTCTGGGTTCTCGGGCGTGAATTCCACTATGTCATAATTGTCAAATTTGGATTCAATAATTATCTGCAATGAAGAATCTAATGACTACTACAGATCCATTGACAATTAATGAAAAAAATCTGTTTCACTGATGTCATTTCGGGATGGAATTTGCTATCCTTACTTGGTTTGGGCTGCATGTGACTTCAGACTCATAGCAATATGGTTGAGTCTCAACTGCCCTCTGGGTAATTAGGAATGAGTAATAAATTCTGCCTAGCCAGAATCGCCCTCACACCAACCCAGAAATTTTAAAACAAGTGCTCATTAGGCTCAAGCAAGAGTGTTGTGTGCAGTTTTGCGAGTCACATTATAGCAGGGATGTGATCACACTGAGAAAATTTCAGGAGATATTTACCGGGATATTGTTTAGGCTGAAGAGTTTCAGTTGGGAAGAAAGACAGGACAGAGTGGAGTGTTTGTCGCAGTGCAAAAGAGATGTCGACAAGACATGATTGAGTTAGGGTATGGACAGGGTTGACTGAACGAGTTTTCCATTGATGGAGGGCTCGATCAGCAGGGGCCAGAGATTTGAGAAGAAAGGCAGAATGGTTTGAGAAGATGTGCAGAAAAGCTTTATCAGCAGTGGGCGGTTGGAATTTGGAATACACTGTATTGTTCTGAGAGGCAGAAACCCTAATGACCTGAATAAATATTCCGATGTGAATTTGTGATGCCAAAACATACAAGGCTGGAATAAGCATTATGAAATAGGATTCAGTTCATTACGCAGTTGTTTTTGACAAGTGTGGCCACAATTGGCTGAAAGGCCTGCTTTGACACTCCTGTCCTCGGTAGTGCCCCGCCTGTCACAGGGCTCAATTCTCCGCTGGGGACAGTGCAAATGTTTTAAATCTGTCGCTCCATTCCCAAGGGCTGGTATCGATACCTGTCCTTCTATTCTCGATGGGGCATGTCACAGGAAGGACAGTGCTGCCTGAATCAAGGTGGGGAAGGGCTGCAGCTCTCAGGGAGGCAGAGAGTCAGTGAACGTGCAAACACGTGACTTCTGCAAGCTGCATCTTGGGACTGTGTTGGAATGAAAATCATTTGACAGATTTGGTCCGGATTGAAGTGTTTATTGGAAGCACGAAGGTGAGGAAGAAACAGCGTAAAAGCATTCAGATCTGAGTGCAGAAACACTTCCCGCAGCGCGAATGAAATTGTAAACGATAGGGTAGGGTTTTGATACATTGAATTTGGGTTGATTCGCTTTGATGAGGCTGAGTTACCAGGGTAGAAAGACATTAAAAATGATACAGCAGTTGCTCACTATGATGGAACATTGGCTCAGTAATTCGCACTGTTGTTCGGTCGGAGGGTTAGATTGATTGGCAAAGTTAAATTGCCCTCTTGTGTCCAAGGAGTGAATGAAGCATGTTAAGAGTGAATTAGCCATGGTTACGCAGGGACAAGGTCAGAAGTCACAGAACGCCAGGTTATAGTCCAACAGGTTTATTTGAAATCATAAGGGCGAGGGCTGCCCCTTCTTCAGGTGAAATATACGCGAATAGGGAGGAGAGCTCAGTCTGGGTGAGATGCTCTTCAGAGTGTCGACACCGGCTCGATTGACTTAAATGCCCTTTTTGCACTGCAGGATTCTGTGATTCTATTGCAAAGGATAATGGCGGTGTTTACTGGGGTGGAAAGCCATGAGAGACGATGCTAACGGGGTTTACTGACGATGACATTTTAATCACTTGTTGTCTTGGAAAATTTAGAACAGTTATCTCTGAACCAAGGAAAACTTAATGGGGCTTTATCACGTCATGAAATGTTTGGACAGAGTAAATAGGAGTAAAATTCCCTGTTTCAAGTATGTAAACATCTCGACGTCAGGCTTTCAAAACCTTTGAGAAAACCTTTGAAGGACAAAGAAATGATGACAACAGAATCACTGTCACTCCGAGAACCTGTTTTTAAAAATATTTGGAAAGGCAGATTTAGTGACCTACAAGGAATAAATTTGACAAGGAGAGAGACAGCATGTGGCTAGACAAAGGTGTTGGCGTGAGATGTAGTCGGGCGGAAGTTGCGGGGAAAGAATGTCTAAGTTGGTTGACATTAAATGTAAAGACGTTTCGTGAACGTGTGCAGCTGAATAAAATTCGGTTCCAAAAACTCTGGATTGTGAAAGATTTGGCATAATGTTCCACCTCAAGCATTGTAAATGGAACTGAGTGAATTTTTCTTATTGTGAAGGGAAGATATTACATAATGAAAAGGAAGTGACCAGTTGCTTGGAATTCGACTTCCTGCTTTAATCACATGCGTTAAAGATGTGAGGACAAACACAATGATGTTTGGTCCATTTAATACTCGGTGAAATCTGCCAAAGCAACGAGCAACAAAACTGTTGGGTTTTGTTTTGCACTTTAACCCTCTGTTTTTCTAAGCGGTATTTTCCTTAAGCTGAAATAAAGTCGGAGCAAATTTGAATGCAACATTAATCAGTCCAATGAGATAAATCTAATTCACTTCTGATTATTACAATGAACATTGTGAGGTTGCAGCAAAAGTAAAATGAAACGAACAAAACAGCGTTTCGTGCGATTTAATCCAATTCAGGTTCAGCCATATGAGAAAGGGCATTGAGCCACAACATTGCCTTTATTTCCCTCTCCATGGCTGCTTCTTCACGTGAGAGAGAAAGTGACTGAAGAAATTATGAGTCAAATGTAGGTGTGAATGTGACGGAAAATCCTTGTTCTCTGTTTCACTCTGAGACAGTTCTGACTCAGAATGTATCAATGACAGCTATTCATTCTGCAAACATTTCTACTTATTGGAATTTGTTGTTATTATAATTCTGGTGAAAGCAGAAACACCATGGTGTGGATTCGATTCCGCTCTGGAAATTTCTCATCCATGACTTTCACCGAATGTAACCGTGATGAGGTCACATGCCACCGCTCTACAAAATGTGCTGAGGAGACCGAGAGATTATGGTGGTGGGTTATTATACCGCTGTGCTCCGAATTCACGGGTTCGAGTCACACTCTGGTTGCTAACTTCACAAACCGTTCCAGCAGTTTCTCTTTGCACTTCACACCTCTGGTATGCACTGGTTCGAGAATCTTGTTCTTGCCCTTTACAGCACGGGAGATTCACGAATAATCGACACCACATTAAATTCGAAATGAAAAGTGAGAGCAGTCATTCTATTCAATTGTACATGAAATTGGTGTGATGAGAAGGAACACATTTTTCTTTCTGCCGCACATTCCATCTTGTCTTTCTACGAATTTTCATCGAAAGAAAGAGAAACAAGTAACAAGAGATCGGGAGCACAAGTTTATCCAGTGGGGTTGTACATGAGTATTTTAACCTAACACTTCACACAATGATCTGATTAGTATTTCAGACAGTCACTCAGAATTGGAATCGCAGAAAACCTCTCCAATGAAACGAACCTTTCATTCTTTCACAAATTTCTGCTGTGTGTGAATCATACAACGATCCATCATCCAGTGTGATCACTGACTTGCCAACTGTCTAAAGTCTACCAACTTTCTTCAGCAATCACAGCTTCTGTACACAGCCACCTGCGCTGTGCCCAGTGTCATTTGTTGCCCCCAGGTCACAGGACATTTCTTTTTGCTGAGGTTATGAGCCTTGTTCCTGATATGTCTGATCTGTTTAATAAACCTTTTCTATCACTTCATCCCATCCCCTCACAATTCTGAACTTATGAATAAAATAAGGCGTTAGACCAAATGTTAAACAAGTGGAAGTTTGCCATTCAGCCCATGGAGTCTTCCCAACCATTCAAAGAACTCATGGTTGATCTGATAATGTTTAACTCCTTTCTGCTCACTTACCTCGACAAAGTTTCATCATCTTGCTGATTAACTATCTGGCACAGGTTCACAATACCCAGCAACAGAGTCTCAGCAGTGGTTTCTGGAAAATGCCACAGATCTTTTAGCCCCTGAGCAAAGAAATTACTCATCATTTACGAATTAAATGGGCAATATCTAATTCTGAGATTATGTCCTCTGGCGCTCTCCTCACAACACAAGGTCAAACCACTGGCCCGTATCTACCCTGTCAAGATTCCACCAATATTAAACGTGTACAATTGGTGTTATATGATTGTAGAGCTTCCCTCCACCTCCTTTGTTTCGAGGAGAATAATCCCAGTTTAACCAATCATTTCACGAAGTTCCATTTTATACAGAGTTGGCAACATCCTCGTAAATCTCTGCTGTCCCCTGCAGCGTCCTTACTTATTATTAAGAAAGGTGGAGACATTTCGGCGATGAAACGGGTTGAAATTTCAGGCGCCGACGGGAATTGGAACTTGAAATCAGAAAGCGATTGGAATCGGATTGACCCACAGAAGGACCAAATACAGCAATGATAACTCTGACAAATGATAATCTAATCACATTCGATTGACATTCAATGACTTCATTGTAACTGAATTCCTCCATGTAATCGTCCTTGGAGCTTGTATTTAGGAGAAATGGAACCTGATCGCCCATATAAAGAGGTTGACTACAAAAAAAAATGTCCGTCGGTCGACTTTCTTTGATTATTAACTCAACGCTTGTCTCCATGAAGGCCACATCGTCTGCAACGCACAAATTAGATGTTTAACAAAACCCTCTCCATTTGCCGAGGTGGGTGCCGCTTCAATACCACTGATGGAACTGGACACACTCCACGAAAATACAGTCACATAAGTGTACATTGTTCAACACCGAAATATTTATTCCCTGAACTGCTAAGGTGCAATTGCAGCAGAGAGCACCTCCTAGAAGATTCCCTGAAGTAAGTCATCCAGGTTTTGTTGACAGAACCGTCAAAGCTCAAAAACTGTACCAACTATAACGACAAGGTTGAAGATGCACTGAAACGTCACCATTTACAAATTATCCTCCCAGGCACATACCAGCATGACTTGGAGAGGAATCACGGTAAATTCATTGAGTGACGAAACGGTCTTGATGGGCAAAGAGTTATACTTCAGCCTTCCGCCTTTTATTTTACAATTTTGAAAAATATTGATTATCGCATTGACCAGACTTGTGCTCATTCGTTTAGTTGTTTCCTAAACTGGTGGTTGCTAAAGATCGAATATCATCCTGAGCCTGTGGTCAACAATTGAAAATATCCAAAAAGCCTCACAAACATCTGATCTCCCTGTCCAACAATCTTCAGAGATCTCTGAATGTTCACTCCAAGATCTCTTTTCCCTGTACACCACTCAGAATCCTCACTGTTATTGTTTCAACTCCCCAAATTCATTACTACTTATTTGTCTGGATTCAATTCCATTCGCCGTTTTTTCCCTTCAACCTGATTGATACCTCACTGCGACCCCTGATATTATTCATCACAGTTAACTACATGACCAATTGTTGCATCGTCTATAAACATCTAAACGTGACTCCTCCAACTAAGTTTGAATTATTGATCTACAGCGGGAAACAGTGGTACTCCACTGGAAACAGGCATCCAAGCATGATTTATTGCTGGATGGGATGAACACCTGCAATAACAACAGAATCGGATCCTTGCTATCATTTATAAACCTGATGGCAACTCTGCAGGTTGGTCTACTGACTGATTCCTTCTCACATGTGAGAGTGGTGAATAACTTGTCCACATTGTGACTGAGCAAGTGAGTTTACCTGTCAGCTGGTAATTGATTCCCTTCCTACAGACCCCGCCCCCATGGACCTGACTTCATGGCGGCGTGGGTACCATTTTGTCTATTTAGTTTGGATAATCAGTTGAATTTGAATCCACGCTGAGACGATTCCCAATTTTTCCCATCATCCATGTATCTTTTTTATCCTTCCCTGTTCTCCCCCGGAGTGTGGCCATCATAGTCTGAACAGCATCTGTTGTGCATAATTAACTTTCCTTGAACTGAGTCAGAGGGAATTTATGGGTGAACTGTACTATTGTGGGTCTGGAGTTATATGTTGGCAGGTCTCGTTAAGGACGGCAGAATTCCCTCTTGAAGGGACATGAATGAATGGGTTTTCAGGAAAGTAAAACTTTTGTAATTCTTCCTCTGAGCGGGTTTATATTCCTGATTTTATTCATCGAATCTAATTGCGAGCAGCTGCCATGCTCCAGTCTCCAAGGGTTGCTAGCCCAAATATCGCCATTACATTTGCAGATGACGCAAAGATTGGTAGAGTAGCAGAAAGCATAGGGAACTGTCAAAGAATGAAGGAGAATATACATATACATGAGAGTTGAGCGGAGAAGAGCCAAATGGAGTTGAATCCAGGCAAATGTGAGGTGATGCATTTTGGGAAGTCCAATTCTACAGCCACGTATACTGTTAACGGAAGAGCCTTGGGTAATGTTGATGAGCAGAGAGATCTGTGAGTTCAGGTCCTTTGTACCCTGAAGGTCGCTGCACAGGTGGATCGAGTGGACAAGAAGGCATATGGCATGCTTGGTTTCACCAGACCGGGCATTCAGTATAAGAGCTGGCAGGTCATGCTAAAATTGTACAAGATTTTGGTTCAACCGCATTTGGAATGCTGTGTACAGTTCTGGTCGCCAAATTACCAAAACGACGTGGACGTTTAGGAAAGGGTGCAGAGAAGGTTTATGCGGATGTTGCTTGGTATGGAAATGCTAGCTCTGAAGAGAGGTTGAGTAGGTTACGTTTGTTTTCATTAGAAAAAAACGAGATTGAGGGTGACCCGATTGACATCGACAAAATCATGAAGGGTATAGCCAGGGTGGATAGTGATAAGCTTTTTCACAAGGTGAGGGATTCAATAATGAGAGGTGACACATTCAAGGTGAAAGGTGAAAAGTTTAAGAGAGATAATCGTTGGAAGTATTTTACACCGAAGGTGGTAGGTGCCTGGATTGTGTTGCCAGCAGGGGTAGTAGAAGCAATCACCGTAGATTCATTTCAGGTGCGCCTGGACAGATACATGACTAGGTGGGGTGCAGAATGATACAGATGTTTAGCAATTGGGTGATAGATTGAGACAGGGGATTTGGATCAGCTCAGGCTTCGACATCCAAAGTGTCTGTTCCTGGACTTTAAATTTTCTCTGCTCTTTGTTCTTCTTTGTTACTACTCTGCCAACTTCATGCTACATTGCTGCATCCCAGAGAATGACATTGTCAATTCTAATTATCACAGAGGGAATGAGAACATGACATGTGGTTGTGTCGGAATGGAAGTGATGTATGCTGGATTGGAGTGTTAACTGGGAGCAAGAGGCTGATGTGGAGACGATGTGATCAAAAACAGGTCTAACTGTCAAAGTAACAAAACAGCTCATTGTTAAGGAAAATTTCAGAGAATGCTTTCAATTAATCGACCTCTCGCTGAAGGGCTGAGCACGCTTCAGGTGAGCTACTCTGCAGTGCGTTTAATGCTGCTGTTGTATCTTAATAATCTAATAAACGGAGACAAATGTGATCTTCCTCCCCGCCTTTGACCAGGAGCACTCCAAGCTTTGTCATTTCTTGCGCCTCTGTGCCGTCATAGAAGAAACACGTGCTCACCTTCAAACCAGTCAATCCATTTCCATACCGTGGTTGTGACATCAATTCTCATGCAGCAGCCTTTACCACATAGAGGAGAGATTATTGGAACATCAGGCTCTGGAAAAGGATACAGGGAAGCACTGAGGAAAAGAAAATTTAGTAGGAAATACATTTTTCTGTGGACTTCTGCATCATTTATTTCACTTGCTCATTTAGCTCTATCTTGTCTATTGTGTGCAGTTCTGCAATTCACATGATAGCGCGGATATGATAGCACTGGAAATGATGCAGCAGAGATTTACCAGAATATTGTTTATGTAGAAGAGTTTCAGTTATGAAGAGAAATTGGACGGACTGGAGGCGTTTTTCTTCGAGCAGAAGAGATTGAGAGGAAACAGTGATTGAGATGTACAAAATAATCAGGAATACGGAATGCATAGACTGGAATAAAGGCTTCTTTTTGATGGTGAGATCGATCACGGAGGGGGGGGGGGGAGGGTGGCATCGATTCAAGAATAGAAGAGGAAAGATTTGAATGAATGTGCAGACAATTGTTTTGAAACAGCCGTTGAACAAAACCTGGAACTCAGTGCATGCAAAGGTTGCAGAGGCAAAAATCCTCATAACTTACAGAAGTATTCAGATGTGAATTTGTGATGCCATGACATACAAGGCTTTAGGCCAAGTAATTTGAAAAAAGAGTTCGGATAATTAAGCGAATGTTAATTTCCAGTATTAACAAACAGGCTTCTTTTGGCATGGAATTCCTGGGTAGTACCACCGCCTGTCACTGCATGAGGTCGGCTTCAATTCGCTTCTATGACATGCGCTTGCATATTGAAAGGGCTCAGTGAGTGGAACTGCGCCATTCAGCGTCAGAAACACGCCTTCGATTCAAGTCTTGTGTGACTGACTGTGTGGAATTCACACAGACCTGCTCTCTCTCTCTCCTGTGTGAGTTTCCTTTGGCTGCTCCGATTCCTTCCCACAGTGCAAAGGTCTCCAATTCAGGCAAATGGCAAAGGAGATCTGAATGGACTGTAAGTGCTCTAAATAAGAGACAAAAGTCCGAATTGCAGCTCGGGGAAAACAGAATGACCATTTCGGGTCAACAGACCCTTCCTCGGAACTGTTTTGAATTCGCAATGCTAACTCTGATTTCTCTCCATTGATGCTGCCTGACGCGCTGAGCTTTTGGAGAAATTTCTATTTTTGTGGGTGGATCACAATTGCGGGTTTAAAAGATACAGTGGGGGAGTGTGAATCTCTTCCAGGGCACAGTGCAGATTCAACTGGCCACATGGTTTCTGTCCGCACTGTGTAGAATTCCATTAACTCTGAATATATACGTTTTTCTCCTTTTTTCAGTCCTTGGTTTTCACATCTCTCCTGTCATGTGAATTGCAGAGCAGGACAATCGACGTTTCAGGCATAAGCCACCATAAAACCGTTCCCACCTGACGACTGGAAGATGAACGCCTCATATTCAGCCTTTGGACCATGCAACCACACGGGATAAATGTGGATTTCCTCATTTCCCCTTCCCCCACATTATCACAGTCTGAAACATCCAACTCAGCACCACCCTCCGGATTCATTCATCTCTCCCCCTCTAACTTATCACCTGCTCCCCGCCTCAATCCACCATTCGCTTTCCCAGCTACCTTACACCCAACCCTAAACCCCTCCCATTTACCTCTCAGTCCCCACCCACAAGACTTATTTCTGATGAAAGAATTATGCGAGAAACGTCGATTCACCCGCTCCTCGGCTGCTGCCTGACCTGCTGTACTTTTCCAGCACGACAGTATCGCCATGGCGAAGTTAGACGAGCTCAGCTCAGGCTCTTTATCTGAGAGCGGAGAAGGCTGAGTGAGGAAGTGATTAAGGTGCACATTAAGGGGATCGGTATGTGTGAGAGGAATAAACTTCTTATGGGAAGAGTTAACAACCAGGGATCTCCGTTAAACACAAGGGAGAGGATGTTCAGACGAGATATAGGAAGAACGTTTTCACTCTAAGAGTGTTGTTTGTTTGGAATTCACTGCTGGAACTTGTGGTAAAGCTATGAGTCATTAAAATATTGCAGGATTATTTAACCGAATACTTGAGAAGTTAGAGCACACATGGATAAAGACCAGGTACTGGAAAGTGGGGTGAAGATAAACAGATGTCTGATGAAAAATTCAAACACTGTACAGAAAATACAGAGCATGAAAACATGCGAGGGGTAAAGGCATTGAAACTACTGGTGGTCTGTTACAAAGGGTCTGCGGAATGCTACACTCGTAAAAAGGTTACTGGGGCAGGATTGGGCCGCTGTAGCAGGATGGGATAAGAATAGTGGACTGCTCCTACACCAATTAGCAAAGTCAGAGTGTGCTAAAAGTTTACTATGGCAGGCTGAGATAATAACAATTAGGGAAGTCAGACTCGCCTGCTAAATATCATCATGGCAGGCTGGGACAAGTCGTGACAATAACGACGAAGGACATGACTTTAAATACTTAATTGATAGTAGAGTCAGCCTGCTTGAGACGCTTGTAGCAGGCTATGACATTATATATCTAATCAGTGGTTAGTAGAGTCAGCTTGGGACAGGAAAACATTGTGATAGATGGGGTAGCTGAATATCTAATCATGACAGGTTAGTCTGGGATGGAAGATCATTGTAGCACAGGTGGCATTAGAATACCTAATAGTGACTGTCCAATAATATTAAGTAGAATAAGGAAAGAACATTTAGTGACAGAAGTGGAACGACAATGGGAACTAACACCATTGGTTTATTGCATAGCTGGAGTGGTGTCATTCTGACTGACACAGTTGGGCATTCTGATAAGCTAACAAAACGTGATTAAAGAAAAGGTATGAAGTGATGGAGTTTAATTCAGATAAATGCCATCTGCTGCATTTTGACAAAGCAAATCTTAGCAGGATTTATACACTTAATGGTAATGTCCTAGGGAGTGTTGCTGAACAAAGAGACCATGGAGTGCAGATTCATAGCTTTTTGAAAGTGGACTTGCAGGTACATAGGATAGTGAAGAAGGCGTTTGGTATGCTTTCCTTTATTGTTCAGAGTATTGCGTACAGGAGTTAGGAGGTCATGTTGGGGCTGTACAGGACATTGGTTAGGCCACTGTTGGAATATTGCGTGCAATTCTGGTCTCATTCCTCTCGGAAGGATGTTGTGAAACTTGACAGGTTTCAGAAAAGATCTACAAGAATTTTGCCAGAGTTGGAGGATTTGAGCTATAGGGAGAGGCTGAACAGGCTGGGGCTGTTTTCCCTAAGCGTCGAAGGCTGATGCGTGACCTTATAGGGGTTTGCAAAATTATGTGGAGCATGGATAGGGTAAATATACGAAGTCTTTTCCCTGGGGTCGGGGAGTCCTGGACGAGACGGCGTAGGTTTAGGGTGAGGGGGAAATATGTAAAAGAGACCTAAGGGGCAACTTTTTCACGCAGAGGATGGTACATATATGAAATGAGCTGCCAGTGGATGTGGTGGAGGCTGGTACAATTGCAAAATTTAAGAGACATTTGGATGGGTATATGAATAGGAAGGCTATGGAGGGATATGGTCCGGGTGCTGGCAGGTGGGACTAGATTGAGTTGACAGAAGGGTCTGTTTCTATGCTGTGCATCTCAATGACTCTATGACTTTATGCATGGACACTGAGGTTCGGGGGCATTCAAGAATTTGCTTTCTGATGTCACGGTTTTTGTTTGCAAATAAAAGATCTACTTCTTGATCTACTCTCCGCATCTCCTGATGTTTGTCGACATTTTGCCCACAACAACCGCAACTTTGGGTGCAGTAAAATTGTGGCGAGCGCAGCTCTGTGGCGCAATGAAAAACGTAACAGATTTCTACAACTTTGCTGTTCAATGATTCTGGGTTTGAACCGCGCCAGAATTGGACTTTAGTCGAATCATTGATTCATCCCCAATTCCTTTCGCCTGGAGTTTTTTGTCCATGCTACTGACCAGAGGAAATTCCTTACATTCTGAGTTGTAAGTATTTTACGGAATCATATCGTTTGAAACATGATCAGACCAGAATCTGATGCTCACCCGCAAAACCTGCAAATTTTGTTCAGAAACCCACTGTCTGTAAACACATTTCCCTCCCAAAGTTGCACAGAAATTTTCGATTGCTTAAATGTCTTTATCTCGTTGTGTGACAGGTTGTTGTGGATGCGATGGTGAAAGACATTGACATGTTTTGTCAGCCATGATGATATCAAACGGCGGGTAGGACACATGTTTGGAATAGCCTCCTCCTGTTCCTCTCTTTCTGTGCTGTTTCTTAGAGAGGGTTTTCAACAATAACCTGATGAGGGCAATGTGAATCGACACTACGGAATATCAAAGTCCTCCCCTTTACACCACCACTCTCACAGCCAGAGTGGACAGCTCCTATTGCAGCTTTAGATCAGATAGTGAAGGATTCTCTCAGGCGCCCTGTCAGACTGCAAGCTCCTTCACACAGGTTTCCAACTGGATACATGGAGCAAGCAAAAGTGTGCATATTGGGATTCACGGACATATTTTCACTCAGCTGGGGTCCAGTTCTCGTCACATGATTTTTTGACATGCTGAGTCTTTCTGTGCATTCTTCCTACTTTCCAATTTAAACTGTAATTGAGTTCATTTTTGCATAAAATTCTTACATATTTAATATTCATGGGAACTGTGCAACGTGTCCTTGGATGCAGGAATGGTGAAGATTATTGATGAATGCAATAAGTTTCCTGTTACCTGTATAATCTTTCAGAAGCAAATTGGTGAAGTTTCATTGATTCGAATTCTGTGCCGATTGAAGCTGATCGAAGAAAATGCCCTGCGACAGCGGCAATGTAACATTGTCTGTTAACAACGCAGGAACCAACAGCAACCCATTTTTCAATGTAGTCTATTTTTCACATTTTTGTAACCCTTTTGTATCGTTTTCGTGAACCTGATGCTTCAATAATCACAGTTTCATGTCAGTTTCACCTTGTCGGCATTAGCTTTAATTACAGAACCAGATGCTTGAGGGAAATGAAGAAGGGTGAGTGACTGAGGTATCAGTGGGGCAGTACATCACCACCAACGATCCCACAGTGTTGTGGTTCAATGGTTAACACTGCTGCCTCAACAGGGTCCCAAGTTCGATTCCAGCCTCGGTCGACAATCTGTGTAGAGTTTGCATATTCTCCCTGTGACTGCGTTGGTTTCCTCTGGGTGTTCCAGTTCCCTCCCCCAGTCCAAAGATTTTGCAGGTCACGTGAGTTGGCCATTCTAAATTGCCCATAATGAATATGTCAGAGGGAAAATGGTTCTGATTGGGTTACTCTTCGGAGGGTTGGTGTGGACTTGTTGTTCCGAAGGGCTTGTTTCCATACTGTAGGGAATGTAATCATTACAGCAGAAGTAGAGCAGTTGAGTTAAATTTCTCCAGCTAAGTGTAGGTCAGGGGACCGATTCGCTGTCTGCGGCACCAGTCGCGCAATTGGTCAGCGTCACCTACTTAAAGGTGCGTAAAATGCCAAAGTTGCAAGTTCAATGCTAATCTAAAGATGCTGTTACTGACATTGACTCGGGATTATTGAAGCATTACACTGAAACGCAGTTGAAAACAATGTTGAGTAAAGTAGCATTTATTTGAAAACTCCAGTTTCTGACGTGAGGAAATAATTTGTATTTAGGAAACATGCCAATAATTAAACGGAAATCTGCAAATATTCCCCAGGTGAATATCCATCTCTGGATAGAGAAACAGAGGTTAAGTTTCAGCTTGATGACCTTCCTCAAATTGCTTTCCCAGCAAAGGATTACATCCTGGGAAAGTCTGTTTAACTCGTTTCATATCATTCCATTTCCTGCGATCTGCACAGCTCAATAAACCAATCAAAAGTATTAGATTTATCACCTTGTGGAGTTTGAATGTTGTCAGTAAACCTGGTAAAGGATCTGCACAAGTAGTTTTGCTGTTGGGAGGAACAGGGTGTCAAATTGGAATAAGGTTGAGTCTTGACGCAGGATTTTCCAAGCGGAGATCAAAGAGTATTAAATGGACTCACTCCCCTTTCGATTGTTTGTGACCACATGTTCTAGGAAACAGATGGCAATGATAATGATGTTTTACGTCGACAGGCCAAATCTTGCTCACTAGACGCACCACAGTATTACAGATCAGGTGAGCGGGGGAGATGATGATCTTTTTGGAAACCTGAGACAGTGAGAGAATTAATCCACGCTGTTTGTCTCACTTCTCTCATAAAACAGTTAGTCAGCAGACTGAGCTAACCGGCTTCCATTCAATGCAGAGTTAAACCAAACAGCTCAGTGCATTTACATTATGTAATATTACATGTAGAAGGAGCGCTGCACCTTCCAACTCCACCAGCTCTTCTTATACATAACATTTTCAGTTGCAGATTTATTCAATTTCTTTCCTATGAATGTAAACCAATTTGAGAGTGTTTCCCTTTTGCATCCCCATCCAGGCAGGCCAGAATCCCTGTCGCTGTTAAATTCATTCCTTGTGTGCCTGCACGCGCTTTTGAAATATTCAGGAATCAGCTCTTAAAGTTTTTTTATTTCTGAAAATTCATCTCCGAATTCAATAACTCTCAAAATAAAAAATGCCTACTCCAAACTTCTTTCTCGTGCCCTGTTGGGTTTGAAGCTCTAACCTCTAGTTTTCACTCGCCTAAACGAGGGAATTTCACTTATATTTACTCTTAACAACTTCACATCAACTGGATAACCTCTCTTCGAACATAACTAAGTATTTCCCGCATTATTCTATCCCACCATCCCATTAAACCTCTTCTTTGCTTTTCTAGTTGCTTTATCTCCCAGTAAAACCCATTTCCACAGCTTCTACCGACATGGTATCAAGTGAACTCTGACCATGTCATTCCTAACGTCTTTATCTTCCAGTAAACGCCGCCAGTGTCATTCATTATGTCTTTACATCGCAGTAAATTTCGACCTGAGAAAGGATGCTGGGTCCAATTCAATGCATGAAAGCTCACCACTGAGCTATGCAAACTTATTACTGACATAGGAAAGGTGGAAGCAATTTCAGTTACAGCGGAATCGATCAGCTAAAACAGCATCGTGTCAAATCCCAGTCACATACATGACTGTTGTTCTTATAGTTATTTTTTTCTCTACGTGTGCATAGGTAACGCAGTGAGGGATCAATTACAATTGCCAGACATACATAAGGGGGCGAATAAAATGCTGAAATTGTGAGATCAGAGCAGTTTTTATTGATATACGCCATTCACTGTTCGATTCTCAGACTCAGGAATTAGACAGAGAGCGATTTTCTGCGAAATCTGAGCAGGAAAGCTGACCCCATGATGTAGCACCAGTTTGTGTGGTTACTCTGTTGTTTACCTCATTTGTGTGTTTTGCCTCATTGAGAATTTTGAAGTTGTCCCCTCTGTACAAAAGTTTTGTGCTTTTGCACCATTATACAAAAGATGCAGTACAATAACACCCAACGCTGATTCAGTCTACTGGTACATGTATTGACACTTGGAAATAGCACTATGCCCTCTCCTCGAGTCTGGAAAATAATTTACAACATTCCCGCTCTTATGGCTCATTTCAATCATCGACTTCTCTTCTTCACGGAATCCGATTCAGCAGATCTTGTCACTGCGTCATTTCTTTGTGTGTGTTCAGCTCATGTGAGCAGAATATCACAGCGGGAGTGCCCTGGGCCCAAAACACAGAAGCCAGACCAAACTCGTGGAACCGTACTCTGGTTTTGATCATGTCATGAACACCAGGAGGAAATATCTAAGCTCTTCAAAACTTACTAACCTGTTTTTCAGAAGCAAGACAAACAATTCCAGGTTTCTGCTTTTGGTGTCACATGGACCAAGATTGTAAATTCTGGAACCAGTTGAGACTGTCCTCTCACCTACGTCCATTTTCTCCCCGGGAAGTGTGAAGATGATGGTCTGAATCGGATTCTTCTAAAAAGAATAATCATTTTATCCATTAATCACTGGTGTATGGGTCCACCAGTCTCCCGCTGGGCCTCTGTGTTAGCGCTGACCACAGCAGTTTCCCGCAGTCTTCAGCTTTTTGTCGCATGTACCTTCGAGGATGACATCAAATGATCTTCACTGTTACTGTGTGATACTCTACCAATAGAGGCAGCTCAGTTCGCGGGGATGGGATAAACAGCACCATCCCGCGTGGGGAAATGCTGCAGTGTGTCCTGCGGATCAGACACAGTGCACTTTAGCATTCAGATCATACCAGAGTGAGAGCGCTCGAGAAGGCCAATTGGTCATTCGTACCTGTGTCAGCTCAGGAGTTACAAAAGATGGGTTAAAGCGGAAACACTGGTGATTGGATCAGTTTCAAGTGGTTACGTGATGTAGGAAGCAGAAAAAGATACACTGTGAAGCAATTGAGATCTCAATACAGGAGCAGCAAATAGGTTGAACAGGGCAGAGGAGAGCTTTGAAGTATTGAATTCTGGTTGATGGGCCGATCATGTTCTCACTAGGCCACACTGCTATAGAAGATAGTATGTCAGTGTATCTCGGAATTGTGATGTCGCAGGCAAATATCGCCGTTACACTGCAGGAAATTCCTTTTTCCAATGTGACGACAGTCTGTATGTAAAATACCTTAAATATTGAACCCTTTCTCATAAATAATTCCAGTCTATCTCATTGCGTTTTATTGTCTCCTTTCCAGCTTACTTGTCATTCTGCCTGCACTGAAGTTGATTTGGTCCTTTTGCATGTCTTTTAAAGTCTGGGTGACGTGAAGCAGTTGTACTCACCCATCTCCTGACAGAATTTTCCACTTCACTTCAGCCATACTAACTTCACTATCTGATACCATTCCCATTGATTAGGTGTTAAGTGCTCGTGTCAGATCCAGCCTGCCCTCACCCAAAATAAACGCAAAACATAATCACACTCTGATCACTGCAATCCAGGGGCATCTTCAGTCCGAGGTCTGAGAGATAAATGGGAGGGTTGTGGGATTGTGGGGAGGTTGCTGGGAAAGCGATAGTTGAACGAAGGTGAGGGAGAAGATGATAGGTCCGAAAGAACAGTGATGAAATGGGTCCAGAGGGCGGTGCCAATTTGGAGGCTTGGGACTTAGGGAAGGGAAATGAGGAAACTGTTCAAATCCACACTAATCCTTTGAGGTGACAAAGTTCCAAGACTGAATATATGGCGTTCCTCCCCCAGGTATTGGGTGGTTATGGTTTGGCAGTGAAGGAGGCCCAGGACGTGTACGTCTTTGACGGAGTAGGAGGGGGAGTTGAATTGTTTAGTCACTGGGTGGTGAAGTTGGTGGGTGCGGGTGTCCCAGAGATGATCTCTGAAATGATCTGAAATAAGGTGTCCTGTCTCCCTGATGTAGCTGAGTCCACACTGGATGCAACGGATGCAGTAGATGACATTGGAAGCGGTACAGGTGAATTTCTAACGGATGTGGAAGGATCCCTTCGGACCATAGACGGAGATGAGTGGAGTAGTGTGGGCGCTGGTTTTAGCCTACCTGCGGTGGCCGGGAAAGATGCCAGTCGTGGGATGTGGGCTAATTGGGATTGTGGACGTGACGAAGGGTTCGTGAGGGAATGGTCTTTTTTGGAATGCTGATGGGGTGGGGAGGCAAATATATATCTCATGGTAGGGTCTGTTTGGAGATGGCAGAAGTAGTGGAGTATGATGTGTTTTATGCGGAGATTGGTGAGGTGAAAGTTGAGGACCATGCGGTTCTGACCTTGGTGCGGGGCGGTGGGGTTCAAGGGCAGTGGCGTGTGAAGTGGAGGAGATGCACTGGAGAACATCGTCAACCACGTGGGAAGAGAAGTTGCGATTATGGAAGGAGACCAATTCGGACGTTTTGAGGTAGAATTGGTCATCCTGGGAAAAGATTAGATTAGATTACATTACAGTGTGGAAACCGGCCCTAAGGCCCAACAAGTCCACACCGACCCGCCACCCACCAATACCCCTACATTTACTCCTTACCTAACACTATGGGCAATTTAGCATGGCCAATTCACCTGACCTGCACATCTTTGTGACTGTGGGAGGAAACCGGAGCACCCAGAGGAAAGCCACGCAGACACGGGGAGAACGTGCAAATTCCACACAGTCAGTCGCCTGAGGCGGGAATTGAACCCGGGTCTCAGGCGCTGTGAGGCAGCAGTGCTAACCACCGTGCCACCGTGCCGCCCACGGTGGCACAGTGATATGGTGAAGGTGGAGGAATTTGGAAGAAGGGATGGCGTTTTTACACGAGTTGGGGTGGGAGGAGGTGTAGTGTTGGTAGCTGACGGAGTTGGTGGGCTTGCAGTATATGTCTGTAATTAGTCATTCGCTGGACGCGGTAATGGACAGGTCTGGGCAGGGGAGGGAATTTACCAAGATGGTCCTGGTGAATTTGAGGCGGGGTGAAAGCTGTTTGTGACGTTGGTGAACTGTTGAACCTGCTCATATGAGTACGAATTAGCGCCACTGCATTCATCAATGTAGCAGATCAACATGTGGAGAGTGGTGCCAGTGTAACTGCGAAAGATGGACAATTCCACACATCTGAAAAACAGGCAGGCATAGCTAGGACAGATGCGGGTTCCCATGACTACCCCTTTGGTTTGGAGGAAGTGGGAGGATTGGAAGGAGAAGTTGCTGAGGTTGAGGACCTGTTCAGCTATGGTGATGAAGGTGTCGGTGGAAGGGTACTGGTTGGGATGGGGTGAGATGAAGAAACAGAGGGCTTGGAGACTTTCGTCATGGCAGATGGATGTGCAGAGGGACTGGATGTCCAAGGTGAAGATGCCGTGTTGTAGGCCAGGGAAACAATACTTTTGGTGGAGGTGAGGTGCATAGTTGGTGTCACGAACGTAGGTGGGGATTTCCTGGAATGGGAAGACAGGAAGGTGTTGAGGTAGGAAGAGATGAGTCGATTTGGACAGGCGCAGGCTGAGACAACAGGTTTTAGGAAGAAGGTAGAATCGGGCAGTGCGGGGTTCATGGACAATGAGGTTGGAGGCTGTGGATGAGAGATTCCCCAGAGGTGATGAGATTGTGATGGTCTGGGAGACGATGTGAGGTGAGGCTGTGATCGGGGGCAATAGGAACAGGTGTCAGCGAGTTGGCGCCTGGCTTTAGCAGTCTGCCTCAGGCCGACTCACACGCCTCATTCCTGATGAAGGCCTTATGTCTGAAACGTCGATTCTCCTGGTCCTCGGATGCTGCCTGACCTGCTGTGCTTTTCCAGCATCACACTATCAACTATTCAGTATTCTGGTATCATTTCACAATACCAGGTCCGTGCTGTTTGCCTCCAGAAAGCACTGTTTTCATAACCTTCTGCAACATCTGCCAGTCTCAAACAAAAACAGAAATTGTTGTAAAACCTTAGCAGAGCTGGAAGCATCTGCGCAAATGATTCATGGTTAACGTTTCACATCCACTGGGTCCGTCCCTGCACAGATGCTTCCAGACTTTCTGAACTTTTCCTGCAACCTCTGTTTTAGTTTGATTTTCAACATCGGCAGTTCTTTCGTTTTTTTTCTAATTTTCTACCAATGTGATTTGGCTAAAGATTATGTTAAATGTTTAGAACATGAGTGCGATAGAACGGCCAGTTTCCACCAGCCCGCTACTGCTACTTGGTTCACGTGACCAATGCCTTTCTACTTGGTTACCGCGCCCTAGAGCAGCTCTGCATATAAATTGACAAATTTATGGTATTTTCTTGGATTGGTAATCAGGAGCGAGATTGTTTGAATTGTTGAAAAAGTAAGATAAACAGAGAAAATGCAGGATATTACATGGGGAATCGGAAGGGAAAGAGAGAACAGTGAATGATAGTGTTCTGACAAAATTTAAATCTCATTGCTCAAGATTCAGAAAATGTTATCATTCACAAACATAGCACAATGTGGAATGTAACTTTTGGTACAAGCAATGCAGGCAGATTGCAAATCTTAGTCTGAAAGTCTTGCTGCAACTGTTTTAGTCTAAATGAACGCACACATGGGTTTCAGTGCTGTCATGTTCTCCTAAACTGGAGAACGAAATCCTTGCCTTCGAGGATACATGGGCAACGTTCACTGATTCATCACAGTAATGACAGAACTGTCCTCTGGAAGCATATGAGTACAATTATTCAATGCTCCATGGAGTTTCGAATAAGGTGAAGGGAAAGTCTCCATTCACAAATTAACCATTCAGTAGAACTCAATACAAGGACACATGAAGTGATGAACAAAGTGGGCAAGAACACGGAAATAAGATACACAATAGCTACGATACTTACTATGTGTAAAGTGTTGAATTCAGAACCACGGTGGACTTTAGTAATGATGTTTACTGTCCAGAACCAGCCTGCACTGGAATAAGTATAGCCCTACTATGATGTATTTGAACTTCAGTTACCTTTAGAAATAACTGACACTCACTCAGGTCATGGAGATTTAGAGAAATCATATTTAAACAGCAAAGAGTTCAACGCGTAACTGTGAAATCTTTAGGTCACCCTCAGTGGGAGCATTGTGTGTAATCCTTGACTTCATTCTCCACCAAAGACATGTGAAAAATTTAGAAAGGACACAGACGCTGCTTCCTGGATAGCAAGATATTAGGAATCCCAGGGACGGGGTTTACTGAGACATAAAAGCATCATAAAGGATATAAAAGGTTTCATCGACATGATAGAGAGAATAAAGGAGTTTATTCACGAGATGTGGAAATGCTGGACCAGAAACACGCAAGTTTAAACGGAAACAAAAGAGATTTTCACATAATGTGAGGTTTGAAGTGACTAAATCGTGGACGTTCCCTCTTTCGAGTGAATCAACAACTTAAGTTAGAGCTTCAAAACCACTAGTGAATAATAAAGAAAAAATTGGATGAGAGTTTCTTCCACTCAATAAAGTTATTGAAATCCTAAATGACTTTCCAGAACTAAAACGTAGATTTCTGATTTCATAGTGTTTCAAAAGACACACGAACTAACATACAAGGAGGGAATTTACCATTGAAAGAAAGGATAAGTGTGGGTGTGGATTAATTTCGAATTTGGCTTTTATTCAGACACAAACGCATTTCGCGAACACACACAGTTGGATAAGATTGAGTATAAAATGTTCATGGATTTGAAAGATGTAGTGTATTTTTCAAGGTGAAGCATTGCAAATTGAGATGATGTCCTAAAATAACTGGACAGAAGTTATATCCAAATGAGTAGCAGTTGAATCGTCACTTGGAGACGCAATACCTACTTTAAAGATTTGACCACATTCACAGGATGTGAGGTGTATTTCATGCTTTCTTATCTCCACCAAAAAGTAGACTCTGTCTCTGTTTGCATTTTCCAACCTCTGTACTTTTCAGTAGCACACAATTTCAGCTGAAAGATGCTCAGACCCAAATTGAATACAATATTCAGACGGTTCTATGCGATCAATCTAATTGTTTTGATTATTACAGTGACCTTTGCGAGTTTGCAACAAACTGCATAACATGAAACCAGCTCAACATCTATTTACCCGGACTTTAACGCAGTGTATATGGGAAACGCCATCCACCTGCTGAAACATCGCCTTCGGCTCTCTCTCCACACATGTCTCTTCACGTTTTAAATATTTGCCGTATGTTTGTTGATCAAGGTGTCACTATCCAGAAAAGGTCATTTCACAATCCACAAAAACTGGTACTTTCCCATAAACTTGGCTTTGCTCAATACCACCTGCCATCCGTAAACCTCAAGACTACGAAAAATTGAAGCTGCTCCATGTGAGGCTCAGACCTAAAACTTCGGTAGAGCACAGCCCACTATTTTGGCACAGAGATAGCATGCACTGGTCACCTTCAGCACTGGAGCGACACATTAATGCTTGCCTCAAAATTCCTGGTTGTACCTTAACGGTAAGGAAACCAAGTTTCTCTGATTACATGGCTGGTAACTGCGAACGTACGATCATCTTCACCAGTGGTTCTGACCCCGTGTGAGGAAAGTGGTGAGATAATCATTGCAAAGATGGGTAGTTGTTAAAATGTACAACTTCAACTTTTGCCTTCACTAACACATGAGCCTTTTATTTTGCTTTTCATCGGTAGAAATCTTAAAATCTTCATCTTGAACAGACTCAATGACAGATCTCCATTGTGTCTCTGGCATCAAATTCCAATGTGTAAACCCCCTCTGAATTCTTCCATCGCAATCCGCTGTTTGGGAAGTGTTCCTATTGTGGGAAATGCACTTCCCCGTGTGTCAACTGCTGCTCCCAGCATGTGCTCTAGCACTGTACTCATTTTCCTTCTGCCACTTGCTCACTGTGTTGCTGTGATCATACAGTGACTTGGTGTCGCAAGGCCCAGGAAAATGGTATAGGTCAAGGTTTTTGCATTGTTGAATTCAACTGTCAGTTTAGCCTTATTTAGGATTTTGAAATTGTCCGTCCTGTACACAGGTGCGTGTCAAAAATATCTGAGCGGAAGTAAGGTGTTCCGAATAATGACATTGAGCACTATGCCCTCTCCTCCAATCTGGAAAACCATTCCTCACAGACAACTTTACACCTCCTGCAGTCACGGGCTCTTCATTCTGTTGACTTTAAATCGTCACAGAATTCAACAGACCTTGTTATATAGTCATTTCTTCTTTTTTTATTCAGATCACGTGTGAGCAGAGTGTCACAGTGGGAGTGCGCTTGCCCCACAACCCAGAGTTCACACCATACACTTGGAACTGTACTGCACTAATTATCATTTCACCAACACCAGGGAGAAATCGCTGCTGTTCTGCATTATTTATGCAATTCACTTATTCATAAGATCAAACGCTTGCACTCCTGTATGAGGAGGTGGCCGCGAGGTTAAGGCGACGGATTACTCGCCTATCATGCTCTGCACGCGTGGGTTCAAGTCCCACTGACGTTGCTTTTATCGACGATTTTAATTAATACTATTTTTGGATGACCACAACTGTCTTATTGAAATTGGAACTCCAATGGTCAGTTTCTATGCATTACGCTATTATAAAATCTCAAAGAATAATTTGAGCCTGTTGCCTAAACTACATTGAAATGTGGATTGAATTGGGATAATGAAAACGAACGCGTTTCTCTTTTCCAAGTCAAGTTGCTGTGAATTTTTATCATATGAAAGAGATCCAGGAAAATGAAATAACGAGAGATGCGAAGTGAATGTTTATGCAATGGAATTCTTAATGAGTGTTTTGTCAGATGAAATCTGGAGCAGGTTGGATAGAATTGATTCATCTTGGTGAGAAGAGCACAGAGAGAAAGCACAAAATAATGGAGATATTTCAAAAGGGGCAGGGGTTTGATGTAGGGGCACCGAGAACTGGCTGTAAATGTACAGTGCAAAATTGCCAATGTGGGTGCCGTGCATGGGCACGGACAGACTTACACATTGGTCTCGCTCTTTCCCCCTTGCTCTCGCCATTGATTAAGGCTGGACAGAAGACACAGATAAACGCAAGATGTGGGAAGCAAGCTCCCTCTCGTTATGCACACACTGGATGCATCACATTGAACTATGACCAACTGGAGAAGTCAACATGTTAACTGCAGGGACTGAACCTAAACTGTGGATCAATAACCACCGATTAATGTAGCATAAACATGAAAAATGATTTCAAGTGTCTTTATACGCATGTCATTAACAAACATTTCGTTCTAATACCCGTGTGGCTGAAAGAAGAAGACGCCACATTTCAAGGTGGATGACACATTACCAATTTTGTCTTGAAATTGAGATCTATTTAATAATTTTACAAAGTGAACAATATCAATTTAAATAATACAAACCATATTCCCTCACCCGGAATAAGAGTGTGATTTCAGTACAAACATTGTCCTTGCTAAGGAGCACTTACTCAACACGAAAAATAGGATGTAATTTTTATTGAACATACGTCAATTGGCACCATTATCTTACTTCGGATTGACTGCGGTATGCACTTGCTTAATAACGTTTAAGAAAGAAAGTCTTTTGGAAATAACGATTCGGTGGTGATTAAAAATAAGATTAGGTTGTCATGATGTGGATAATCCGCCAATAGTTCCAGTGATGGAAATGGTCAGTGGGCAGTATTTCTATGATAGTATAGAGGTGTAGAGCTACCAGGGATGGGAGCTCCCAACGCATCGGGAAGAGCGTCTGTTGACATGGACTA
The DNA here is from genome assembly GCF_037043375.1 of Chiloscyllium plagiosum. NCBI lineage: Eukaryota > Metazoa > Chordata > Chondrichthyes > Orectolobiformes > Hemiscylliidae > Chiloscyllium > Chiloscyllium plagiosum. The sequence continues at coordinate 302,846 of NW_028270188.1, read as the reverse complement.
GGGAGCATTGTGACATCAATCTGGGAGTTCCAACCGCACCTTTTATGGGAGCAGCTTTTATTGACAATGAGCAGCAAGAAGCATTGGGACATCGGAGTGGTAGATCCAATCTCAACTGGACTGCTTCTATTGACATGGAGCAGGGAGCGTTGGGACATCAGACTGGGACCGACAACTTCAACTAGAGCAGCTTGTATTGACATGGAGCAGCAAGGAGCAATGGAACGTCAATTTGGGAACTCCAACCTCACCTGGAGCAGCTTGTATTTACATGGAAGAGGAGGGACTATTGGGACATTAGGCTGGGGGAAAGGATATTCAACTATTTTAATCTGAAGGAAAATAGGTTTCAACACCTCAAATGTTAATTGATTTATGAAGAATCTGTCCAGGAAAATAATTAATTCTATAGATATTAAAGATAAGTCCTGCAAATATTCAACTCAGGAAAATGCATTGCTACAGAGAGAAATGGGAGTGATGATTCAGGTCTTTTACTTTATTTTTCTGCTCGACTCTGAACTGGATTACATCATAGGAAGTACTTTTTCACTCATTTCCTGTTATTCAGTTTCCTGCAAATACGGACAGGTCATTAACGTAATCTAAAACTGAAAATTAATGGGAATATGCAATGTTGAGATTAGGCTGGAGTTTCCTCTAATTATGGTGGAAACGCAACAAAGTAAGTTGTAATTTCCTCGATCAGCAGTGACCTCATTGATTGGCTGATCAGATTGTGAATGGTAGGTTTTTTTTAAGGACAATTTGAAGTGAATCAATGATAGTAATTATCTTTGTTCTTTGTTCTCCTTGTGACTGTTACTGCTATTGCTCATGCCCTTGTTTGCACCACAGCTCTGCAGCGTGTAAAACCTCAGCTGTGCATCTGGCCAGACGGACAACCATTCTGAAAGCTGGCTACTGATCAGGTGGTTGGAGGTTCGACTTTTACTCCACGCAGGCGCATTGAGGAGATTCATCACACATCCAAACTAATCTTTCTTGCTACACTGAGGCGGATTATATTTGAAATTTTCATCTCCACGAACGAAAATTCATTCACTGTCTTTGATCAGTTAACCATTACCAAGAACAACCAGAGTTAAAAATTACACAGCACCAGGTTGTATCGAACAGGCGTATTTGGAAACACCAGTGTTCCATGCGGTGCTTCTTCATCAGGTGGTTGTCAACTGTGGGACTCTAATCTGGCGTTGTGTGATTTTTAAATTTATCCACCCAAGTCCAACACCAACGCCTCCAAGTCATGGGCAACATCGACACCACGAACAGTAAGTTAACGTCCAGATGATCTTACAAAACATCACGCATATTGACACACCCATCAAGTTTTTACAGAAAGACACCCACCTGATGAAGGAGCGGCTCTCTGAAATCGAGTGCTTCCAAAAAAACCTGCTGGACTATGCCCTGATATTTTTTAATGCTTTTACTTTGTCTACCCAACTGAAACACTGGCAATTCCATATCACAGAGAACATCAGTCATGTCCCAGCGCTGTCAGAGAAGGCAATCCTGGAAAAGCCCCACACATTGCTCATAGGTACGTTTCATTTTCACAAACCAACCCACTCAATCGCTGCAGCTCCTGTGTATGAAAAGCACAGAAAAGAAATAACTGAGACTCAGTTTTGACAGTTTTTAAAACTTTTTGGAAGTGGAATCAGATGAGAATGAAGGATGAACTATCCAACTGTGCAGAGAGAGGGAAGGCACTTTTCCCTTCTTTCTAGGGATGGGTATTGACTGATCTAAGGCATTAAACAGATTCCTGGTAGAGCTGCTCTCTCTGCCTCAGGAACAAGAAATCCTGATTTCCTGAAAGGTAATTTAACCCAGGCCACTCAATTAAAGCGCCGAATACTAACCACTGGACCACCAGGATGAGAGCAGAAGCAATTGCACCATTTCTTTATAACACAGTGTTTGGAATTATGTCACTGCAGATATGTTTCACCTCAAAAATGATTGAATTATCGAGTGTTTACAGCACAGAAATTGGTCCCTTCATCTCACTTGCCTGCCATTGTCTGTAACCTTGTAAACTCTGACGTTTCACGTGTTCATCTCAATGCTAATTTCCCTTGACGTTTTAATCTCGTAAAACACAATTAATGGGATTGAAGTTTGATATGGGAAAAATGTGTTCACACCCAGTGGGGTAACTGAACCCCATTTTTCCCCACAGACTGAAGCACGCAGACACATTTCCCCAAGTATTACACAGGGGTCGGGAGAAAACAAGCAGAAAGTAAAATGTCACCCACTTGGCTGATATTGTCCCATTTCAGACTTCAACACAAGTGTCTGCTTACAGCAAAGAAAGGAAGCATTCAGCCCCTCCCGTCCCAGTGTTACTTGCCCATTCTTTCCCCATCACTCTGTAGTTTATACTACCTCACCTCGTTCTTGCTGCCAAACTGGATCATTGCTCACGCCCGCTATTTCCTGCCCTGCCGAACGGTTTTCCTCAAGTTCTTGGCATGAAAAAAAAACAGGAATAGGCAATTTCAAGCACTTTTCTAGTTTACAAGGCCAGTGTTATCACAACTGAGCCAGCACATTGGCAGCTCAGAGAGAAGGTCTCATGCATTAGAAACTACAATGCAACAGATGATTGGATAGCCTCAGTATTGTAAACCAACCAACAAGACTGGAATAGAGCCGAGGGGATCATGCACAGTAGAATGGGAGAATAGAATCACGAATCTCATGGTATCCAGGTTGGTGTTAACAGAAACCTTCCCTGGTAGTATAGTGATGAGGATTAAATGCTTTCACTGTCATGACTTGGTAAATTAATATGAAATACTGCCCGATCTTTCTAGGGAAAATGATGCTGTTCAGCAATCAGAATCGCTTCCCTGCATGTTTCAGTTCCACATCTGCAATGTCAGCTGCAATCAAGAACGGAGGGGGCGTCAGGAAAATGGAAGGGAAATGGTGGTTTGTGAGAGTTAACTACATGCCTCGTGGAGCCAGGTTCAATGTCGGTACTGAATATTGGTTTTGCTGTTTACCTTGGTATACTGATCACTCCGGATTAATTACCCACATTATCTGCCCTTTGTGTGTTGTTCTTTGTACGTTTCACCTCGGTTCAGTGTTCCGGAGGAACCACACATTTTTAATTTGGCACATTTTACTCAGGTCGTTTTTCCAGCTTCATGTTACGGCCAACAATTTTTGCAACAGAAAGACACCATACAGACCATCAAGTCTGCTACGCAACCGAATGGTTTCATGTCTGATCTGATAACCTTGGACTGCTATTCCTTTCCTTTCCCCATAACGCTTGATGTCTTTGCTGTTTGAAAATCTGCCTATCTCAGCCTGATTACACCTAATGACCCTTCCTCAACAGCCTTCTGCTGCAACAAATTCCACAGATCCAGAACTGTCTGAGAGAATAAATGCTTCCTCATCTCTGTTTTAATTGTGAGACCCGCATTCTAATACGAAGTTAAAAATCGCACAACACCAGATCATAGTCCAGCAGATTTAACTGGAAGCATTTGCTTTTGGAGAGCTGCTCCTTCATCAGGTGGTTGTGGAGTACACAGTTGTAAGATACAAAATTTATAGCAAATGTTTTGAGTGTGATGTAACTGAAATTATACATTGAAAAATAACTTGATTGTTTGTTATGTCTTCCATCTGTTAGAAGGACAATGTTAGGTTCACTTCTTTCTGATGTAAATCACAAAACTTTCTTTTAGCAGTTACATTTTCAGGTGAACTTTAACAATTAGTATCCGCCCCGATCATAAGTTGAAGGTGTTAGTCCCTGTGTGCTGTGTCCGTGCCGTAATGTTTAGAAAGACGCTAATATCAGCACAGTGGTTAGCAGTGATGGTATTGGACCTCAAGAAAGAGACTTCATGGAGCGTCAGAGATCCGGGTTCAATTCCCACCTCAGTGCGCCTGTCTGTGTGGAGTTGGCACATTCTCTCCGTGTCTGTGTGGGTTTCCTCCGGTTTCCTCTCCGAGTCCAAAAATGTGCAGGTTAGGTGAATTGACCACGCTAAATTACCCGTAAAGTTAGGTGTAGGGGAATGGGTCTGGGTGGGTTGCGCTTCGGAGGGTTGGTGTGGACTTGTTGGGCCGAAGGGCCTGTTTTCACACTGTAAGTAATCTAATCTAAAAAAACAACACGCTGCAGGCAAGGATGCTTTGAGGCATGGTACATTGGTGAAACCGAGCAGAGGCTACATGAACAGATGAATGGGCACTGCACATCAATCAACAGACAGGTGTTCCCCTTCCCAGTTGGAGAGCACTTCAGTGGTTCAGGACATTTCACCTCGGATCTTCGGGTGACAATCCTCCAAGGCTGACTTCGGAACAGGCAGTAGCTAAACGTGCAAGAGCAGAGGCTGATAGCGAAGTTTGGTACCCATGGGGATGGCCTCAGCGGGGACCTTGGGTTCATGTCACAGTCCAGGTGATCCCATTGCCCTACCTACACACAGAGACCCTCCTACACACACGCGCGCACGCATATATATGTTTGTGGGGTGAATTTGTACTTGCAGAGTTACATTGTGCTTTGCACAAAAGCTGCATGAATCCATGTAAGTCTCTGTTAGCTTCGGCGAAGTTTTTACACCGACCACACCAGAACAGAGAAGACGATGAGGAAGACAGAGAGGAGAACGGTGCAAGAGACCGCGGGGGAAGGACCTGTCAGGAACAAGTTGAATCGTTTGTAAACAGTAGAGACAGATGACACTGCCAGTCCGCGAGGCGGTCAGGCCTGTCAATCAAAAGCTGGCGTGGAGGCAGAGCCGAGGAGTCAGACATCGCACAGAGCCGTGGTAATCGGGGACTCCATAGTGAGAGGAACTGAACGGGGTTTCTGTGGCATCAGGCGTGATTTAAGGATGGTGTGTTGCCTTCCTGGTGCCAGGATTAAAGACATCGCAGACAGAATGCAGGAAATACTCAAGGGCGAAGGTGAAGAGCCAGAGGTGGTGGTACGTGTCGGCACAAATAAAGTCGGGAAGAAGAGGAGGAACATACTACAGCAGGACTTCGGAGAACGAGGAAGAAGCATGAAAAGCAGGACGTCCAGAGTGGTTATCTCCGGTTTGCTTTAGTTCCTCGGTCTGGAGCGGCAGGGAACAGGGAGATAATGGACTTGAATGTGTAGCTGGGGAACTGGTGCAGGAAGCAAAGATTTAAATTCTTGGATCACTGGGGTATGTTTTGTGATAAGCATAAATTATACAAAAGAGATGGTTTGCATCTTAATAGGTTGGGGACCCCCAGCATTCTGGCAGACAGGTTTGCTACTGCAACACAACTGCATTTAAACTAAATAGCGGGGGGGAACAATTTGGAAGTTTAAGAAGGAAATTGAAGGGAAAGTTAGAACAAGGGAAGTCAAGAAAGACAGCGGTATTAATGAAGCAGAAAACTCAAAAAAGGTTCATGCCATAAGGTCAAGTGAAATAGGGGTTGATAGGAAGGATGAGGGCAGTAACAAATTAAAAATACTACATATGAATGCACGAAGTATTAGTAGTAAGATGGATGAGCTTGGGGCTCTTTTGGAAATTCGAAGTTACGGTATTGTGAGGATAATTGACACGTGGCTTCAAGTGGACAGGGCCTGGGAAATGAATATTCAAGGCTTTACGTGCTATCCTAAGGAGAGACTGACGGGCAGAGGTGGTGGGGTGGCCCTGTTGGTAAGAGGTGATATTCAGTCCCTTGCGCGGGGGGACCGAGAATCAGGGTTGTAGAGTCAGTATGGATAGAGCTCAGAAATTCTAAGGGTAGAAAGACCCTCCTGGGAGTTATCTACAGGGCCCCAAACAATAATATGGATGTCGGGTGTAAGTTGAATAAGGAGTTCAAATTGGCCTGTCACAAAGATGTTACTACAGTTGTTATGGGGGATTTCAACATGCAGGTAGACTGGGAGAATCAGGATGGTATTGGACCTCAAGAAAGAGACTTCATGGAGCGTCTCCGAGATGGATTCTTTGAACAGCTGGTCCTGGAGCCTACCAGCGAGAAGGCAATTCTGGATCAGGTATTGTCCAACAAACCAGAATTCATCAGGGACCTCGAAGTGAAGGAGCCATTAGGAGGTAGTGACCACAATACAATAAGCTTCAATCTGCAATTTGAAAAGGAGAGTACAATTGGTAGTGACAATATTTCAGTTGAATAAAGGGAACGATGGAGCTATGAGGGAGAAGCTGGCCAGAGTTCAATAGTGCAATACCTTAGCAGGGATGATAATGGAGGAACAATGGCAGATATTTCTGCGCATAATGCAGAAGGTGCAGGATCTGTTCATTCAACAAAGGAAGAAAGATCCTATGAGGAGGCAGGGGTGGCCGGGGCTGACGAGGGAAGAAAAGAAACATATAATGTCAAAAGAGAAAAAGTATAACATAGCAAAGATGAGTGGGAAATCGCTGGACTGGGAAGCTTCTAAGGAACACCAGAGGATTACTAAGAAGGAAATACACAGAGAAAATCTGAGGTACGAAGGTACACTGGCCAAAAATATACAGGAGAATAGTAAAAGCTTTTTTAGGTAGTTGAAAGGGAACAAAATGGTTAAGACTAAAATTGGACCCTTGAAGACAGAAACAGCAGAATATATTACAGGGAACAAAGAAATGGCAGAAGAGTTGAATTGGTATTTCAGATCTGTGTTCATTGGGGAAGACACAAGCAATCTCCCTGACGTAACAGTGGCTGAAGGACCTGAACTGAAGGGAACTTATATTTGCCAGAAATTGGTGTTGGAGAGACTGTTAGGTCTGAAGGCTGATAAATCCCCGGGGCCTGATGGTCTACATTCCAGGGTACTGAAGGAGGTGGCTCGAGAAATCGTGGATGCATTGGTGATTATTTTCCAGAGTTCGATAGATTCAGAATTAGTTCCTGCGGATTGGAGTGCGGCTAAAGTTGTACCACTGTTTAAGAAAGGAGCGAAGAGAATGCAGGAAATTATAGACCAATTAGTCTGACCTCAGTGGTGGGATAGATACTGGAGTCAATTATAAAGGATGTAATTATGACACATCTGGATAGCAGTATCAGCATATGTCAGAGTCAGCATGGATTTATGAAGGGGAAATCATGCCTGACTAATCCTCTGGAATCTTTTGAGGATGTAACTCTGAAGATGGACAAAGGAGATCCAGTGGATGTAGTGTACCTGGACTTTCAGAACGCCTTTGATAAAAATCCCACATAGGAGGTTAGTGTGCAAAATTAGGGCGCATGGTAATGGGGCAAAGTCGTGACTTGGATTGAAAATTGCTTGGCTGACAGGAAAGAAAGATTAGTGATAAACGGCTCCCTTTTGGAATGGCAGGCCGTGACCAGTGGGGTACCGCAGGGATCAGTGCTGGGACCACAGCTTTTTACAATATATATTAATGATATAGAAGATGGTATTAATAGTAACATTAGCAAATTTGCTGATGATACAAAGCTGGGTGGCAGGGTGAAATGTGAGGAGGATGTTCGAAGATTACAGGGTGACCTGGACAAGTTAGGTGAGTGGACAGATGCATGGCAGTTGCAGTTTAATGTGGATAAATGTATGGTTATCCACTTTGGTGGCAAGAACAAGAAGGCAGATTACTACCTCAATGGAGTCAGGTCAGGTAAAGGGGCAGTACAACGAGATCTAGGTGTTCCTGTACACCAGTCAATGAAGGCAAGCATGCAGGTACAGCAGGTAGTGAAGAAAGCTAATTCATGCTGGCCTTCATAACAAGAGGGATTGAATATAGAAGCAAAGAGGTTCTTCTGCAGCTGTACATGGCCTTGGTGAGACCGCACCTGCAATATTGTGTGCAGTTCTTGACTCCAAATTTGAGAAAAGACATTCTGGCTATTGAGGGAGTGAAGCGTAGGTTCGCGAGTTCAATTCCTGGAATGGCGAGACTAACTTATGTTGAAAGATTGGAGCGACTGGGCTTGTATACCCTTGAGTTTTGAAGACTGAGAGAGGATCTGATTGAGATGTATAAGATTATCAAAGGATTGGGCACTCTGGAGGCAGGAAAAATGTTTCCGCTGATGGGTGAGTCCCACACTAGAGAACACAGCTTAAAAATAAGGGGTAGGCCATTTAGGACAGAGATGAGGAGAAACTTCTTCACCCAGAGAGTGGTGGGTGAGTGGAATGCTGTGCCCAGAAGGCAACGGAGTCCCAGTATCTGGATTCGTTTAAGAAGGAGTTGGATAGAGCTCTCAAGGATAGTGGAATCAAGGATTATGGATATAAGGTAGGAACAGGATACTGATACTGATGTTCAGCCATGATCATAATGAATGGTGGTGCAGGCTCGAAGAGGAGAATAGCGTACACCTGCACCTATTGTCGACTGCCTATTTTCTAAAGCAATAAGTTCTAACCTGTCCAACTTCTCCCTATAACTCATACCCTTTCGCTCAGGAAACATCTTTGTAAATTTCTTCTGCATTCTTTCTTGTTCAATAATATCCTTTCTCGAGCAAGGTGAACAAAACCGAACACAATACTCCAACTGCAGCCTTACCAACATCCTGTACAATTGCAACATAACGTCCCAACTTCTATACTCAATGCCCTGCTGAAGGCCAGTGTGCCAAAAGCCTTCTTCACTGTCCTGTGTATCTGTGACTCAAATTTCAGACAACCGTGCACCTGATCTCCAATGTCCCTTTTTTCCACTACACTTCTTAAGACCCTCTCATTCATCATTAAAATCCTCCCTGGATTTGACTTTCCAAAATGCAAGACGTCACACTTATCAGAATGAAACTCCATTTGCTATTCCTCAGCCCACTTCCCCAGCTGGTCAAGGTACTGCTGCAATTTCTGATAACGTTTCTCGCTGCAAACGATACCTCCTATTTTTGTGTCATCTGCAAACTTACTAATCTTGCGTTGTGCACTCTCATCAAGATCATTGATATAGATAACAAACAGCAATGGGCCCCGCACCGACCCCTGAGGCACTCTACTAGTCACAGGCCTCCAGTCCGACAAGCGTATCTCCACCATAGCCATTTGCTTCATAACGTCAAACCAATTGTGTTGCCAATTTGCCAGTTCACCTTGGATTCCATGCGATTAACCTTTTAGAGCGGCCTACTATGTGGAACCTTATTATAGGCCTTACTGAAATTCATATAGACTATGTCCACCACCCTGATCTCGTCAACCTTCCTAGTCAATCCTCAAAAATCTCCAACAAAATTTGTTGGGCATAATCCGGCATGCACAAAGCCATGCTGACTGCTCCAAGTCAAACTCTGTCTTTCCAAATGCATGCACATCTTATCTCTGAGAAGCTTCTCAAGTGGTTTAGCGAAAACAGGTGTGAAGCATAACTGGGTTATATTTCCTAGGCTTTTCTTAGCAGCCATTCTTGAATAAGGGCACAACATTTGCTACCGCCCAGTCTTCTGAGAACTTGGCCCCTAAACTTTTTCTTTCACCTCTTGCAGTGCTCTTCGATATATCTGGTCAGGACCAAGAGCTTTGTCTGGCGTTGTGCGTTCTAATATGCCCAACAGCACCTCTACTCTGATATGGACAGTACAAAGATATGACAATTAACCTACCAAAGGCTACAGGTCTTCATGTCTTTCTTCATGGTAAACACAGAGGGGAAATTGAGGACATTACCCATTTCTTCAGAATTTACACATGCATGCCTATTTTGGATTTTAACGCATCCTATTCTCTCTCTAATTGTTCTTTGTCTTCACTATACTGAATTTGGATTCACCCTAATCTTCTCAGCCAAGGCTATCTCATGCCCCCTTTTCCCCTTGCTGATTTCCTTCTTCAGTAAACTCCTCTATCCCCTGTAAAGTTCCAGAGATTCACTTGATACGAGCTTCCTGAGCCTGAGCCACGCCTCTTTTTTTCTGGTCAGAGCCTCAATATCTGTTGACATCCAGGATTCTCTCGTCCAGTCTCACTTTACCTTCACCCTCACAGTAAAATGGAAACCTTGAACTCGAGCTATCTCACTTTTGAAGCCCTCCAACTTGCCCGGAATCCTTTTCCCTCGAAACAAACTGCTCCAATCATCCCCTGCAATCCCTTGTCTAATTACAATAAAATATGCCTTGCCCCAATTTAGAACTTGAATCTGTGGACCAATTTTGTCCCTCCCATAACTATTGTAAAATTAATACAACTCTAATCACTTTTCCCAAAATGCTCACCCACTTTATCTCCTTCACCTATCCTGCCCTATTTCCCAACGGTCGGTCGAATTTGTCCCTTCCCCAATAGGATACGCTACATACTGTTTGTGGAAACTTTCCAGAACAAACTTATCAAGTTACGTTCCATCTAAGTTCCTAACCATCTGGAAGTCCCAGTCTATGTTCGGAAAATTAAAATCACCTATTATAACAACCCTATTGTTCCTGCAAGTCTCCCCAGTCTTTCTGCATATTTCTTCCTCTAATTCCCATTGTTGATTTGGAGACTTATAGTGCAACCACTATAACATTACCATCCCCCTCTAACTACTTTGCACCATTCACGAAACCTCATTGGATATTATCTCAGTTATTTCAACTTTAAATACTGGTGTGATACTCGTGTTAATCAGATCTATTGGTATTTAAACTGTTTCCATTTACATCTCTCCATCGCAGTGATTTTCACATCCACTGCACCCCTTGTCAAGGTACAGTGGAGTTATGGAGCTGTAAATGGATGGGAGCTGCACATCCTGTCACTTCCAGCATTGGCTGCAAGTTTGCCTACGTTGGACAGGAATCTAACATATGTCACCGAAAAATGCAACAATCTGGGTTTATATATGAATGAAGCAGTGCGATCTGCACAGCTTCCCACGCTGGACATTTAGCCCAGGATTATAGATCAGGCATTGGTGTGGGCTGCACAGAGTTCCAATCTGGACATTGCTGGGTTGCATTCAGCAGTACGCCAGTCGGATTTACACACTGCTCCATCCTTAACGTATAATGGATGGAGTGGTTATGTGAGTTGGATTGGGAATGTCAGAGAACTAAACATCTGGCAATACATTTATTTTGTGTTTTCAGTGTTGTGATTGGACCTATCCCTCTGGATGAGTCATGGTGACTGTTGTTACAGCATCTGGTTCTGCAACATGACCAACAAATGGAGCAGAGGCTGCAGAGAGGACAATCTCCGTAAAATGGAATGAGGAAATCACAATCAGATCAGCCGTGGTCTTAGTGAATGGTGGGGCAGGATTAGTTGGAAATCCAACTAATGCAACTTTTTCATATATTTCTGTTTGTTCCAAGCAAACTCCCCTTCTCTCCCAGTGTCCCATACTGGTGGGGAGTGAGTCACCTCCTCCTGTTTCTGCGTAACAGGATCGTCGGGCCTCACAAGCCGCCAGATTTCCCTGTGTCCCAGTTTCAAGCAGTTGATTGATTGCCTCCTGTTCCTGTGTCCCAGTCTCGAGCAGTTGAGTGACTCCATCCTGTACCTGTGTCCCAGTCTTGAGCAACTGAGTGACTGCCTCCTAATCCAAGTTTTGTGAAAATAGATTTCCTCCTCCCGCTCCTGAGTAACAGGCTGCATTAGCTCTGTGCTCACCAGCTGCTCCTGTGGAATGGAATTGAGGGACTGAATGGCCTCTTCACATTCTTTACGGCTTTTCTTGACTAAAAACCTTTCTCCTGTTTCAGTGAATCACCATCAAAATCAGAAAGATGTATTTTTGCATTTGCCTGTCAGTAATTGACCAAACAAGCTCACTGGCAGAATTCAGAAGCTGAATAGCCTCCTCCTGTCCCCTTGTTAAACACGCAAGAATCAATAAACTCTCAGATGTACAGCACGGAAAAAGATCCTTCGGTGTTGTCATCCATACCGACCAAATATCCTAACTTAATCTCGTCCGCCTTGCCAGCAGTTGGCCCATCCCCTTCTACTACTTGCCATGCATGTATCCATTCAAATGCCTTTTAAATGGTGTAACTGTATCTGCCTCCACCTCCTCTTTTGGCTGTTCAATCCATACACATAGCAGTCTCTGTGTGAAAATGTTGCCACTCACGTCCCTTTTTAAAGACTTTCTCCTCTCACCTTAAATCTTTGTCTTCTAATTTTGGACGCGTCTATCCTGGGAAAAGACATTGACTGTTTACCTTAACTATGCCCCTCATGATTTTATAAACCTCTTTAAGGTCTCCCGTCAGTCTCATCACTTGAAAATAGTCCCAGCCTATTCAAACTCATCCTGTAACTCTCACCCTCCAACACCTGCAACATTCTTTTAAATCTCTTCTATGCCTTTTCAAGTTTGACAACATCTTTCCGAATGCAGGGAGACCAGACTTAAAGGCAATATTACAAAAATGGCCAAACCAATGTCCTGTACAGATTTAACATGTCATGCAAATGCTTCTACTCAAAGCACACACCAGTCAAGGAAAGATCACCAAATGCCTTCTTCACTACGCTGTCTATCTGTGACAGCACTTTCAAGGAACGGAGAACCTGCACCACAAGGCTAGCCTCACAGGGCAGCGATCTTTGTTTAATTCCATCTTTGAATGATTCGTTGTGTGGAGTTTGTGTATTCTTCCCGTGTCTCTGTGAGTTTCCTCCGAGTGCTTTGTTTTCCTCCGACAGTATAAAGACATACAGATAAGGGTAGATTGGTCATCCTAAACTGCACACAGTACCCACGGATGTGTAGACGATGTGGATTAGCCAGGGGAAATGCAGGCTCAGCGGGGTAGGGTAGGGGTTTGTCCAGTGGGATACTGTTTAGAGGGTTGGTGTGGCCTCGATGGGCCGGAAATCCTGTTTCCTAACTGTAGGGATTCTATAGTTTCTATGGAGTTTTCCTTGATTGGCAACTTTCGACAGGACCCTACCTATATGCCTTGCCCTGATTTTTCTTGCCAAAATGGAACACTTCACATTTATCTAAAATAAACTCCAACTGCCACTCCTCGGCTCACCTAATCAACGTCCCATTATATTCTGAGATATCATTCTTCACTGTCGACTACACCACCAAATTTGGAATTATCTACAAACTTACTGACCATATTTCATATACTCAAGTGCAAATGATTTGTATAAGTGACAAAAGGCAGTGGACTCACTATTGATCTTTACGGCACGCCACTGGTCACAGTTCAATGAACAAATTTCCACTGTCACGCCCTGTCTCCAATATTCAAGAAAAGTTTGGATCTAAATGGCGAGCTCTCCTGGATTCCAGGCAGTCTAACCTTGCTAACCAGTCTACCATGGAGAAAATTTTAGTTTTCATACTGAATTCCATTAAGACAAAATACACTGTCCTGACTTCATCAATCATCTTCATCACTTCCACAAAAAATTCCACCGAGTCAGTGAGACGTGATCTCTAATGTACAAAGCCCTCTTTAGTCCTTGTCTTTCCAAATGCATATACATCCTTTCCCTCAAAATCCTCTCCAACAATTTAGTCACCATTGACGTCAGACTCACCGATCTATAGTTACCTTTTTTTTCCTTACTTTCTGAAGTAATGACACTATGTTAGCAGCCCTCCTCGTTTTTTGACACCTCACTTGTGGAAGTCAAATATACAAATATATCCGCAAAATGCTAAGCAATCTCTTTCCTAGCTTTCCTCATACTTTTGTGATACAACTGATCAGGTCCCAGGAATTTACTCACCTTTATATATTTTAAAATGTCCTACATCTCCTTGTAATACAGATACTTTTCAAGATATCACTATATATTTCTTCATTATCTCGCTCTTCTAACCCCCTCCACATTAAATACTGAGGAGCAATACTTGTTTCGTATTCTCCCATCTCGTGTGGTTCCACACATAGGTAGCCTTACTGATCTTTAAGGGGCCCTATTCTCTCCCTAGTTAATCTTTTGCCATCAAAGGATTTGCAGAATTTCTTCAATGTCTCGTTAACCCTATTTCTAAAGCCATCTCAGGTCCACATTTTTCTGGCCCGCCTTCCCCATTGACTATGCACTTATTGCCGTTATACTCTTCTGGGGATTCACTTGATCTCAGCTCTGTTTACCTGACATATATCTCCTTCCTTACCTTGACCAGAGCATCAATATATCTAGCCATCCAGCACTCCCTGCACCCACTAGCCTTGCCCCTCTCACTAATGGGAACACGTTGGCTCTGGACTATCTGAAACCAGGTTTTGATGGCCTTGCATTTTCCAACCATCCCTTTACCTGTGCATAGGATATTCCAATTACCCTTTCACAGGGCTCGCCTAACACTTTCAAAATTGGCCTCATTCGAAGTTAGAACTTCAATGTTTACATCAGGTCTTTCCTATTCCACAACTAGTGTAGAACTAATATTTATGCGTAACAGAGTTGAAATGCTAAATAGACACATCCTGCCCCTCTGTAATAGGCTTGAGAGGCTGAATGGCCTTCTTCTGTCCCTCTGTAATAGACTCAAGAGGCTTAATGACCTCCTCATATTCTTCTATAACACACTCGAGAGGCTTCAAGGCCTCTTCTTGTCCCTGTGTAACAGACCTGAGACATTAAATGACACAGCAACCCGATGGTTATGAGCAGCCGATAAACTGTATCTAATTGAGGCCCATTCCTTCTCAGTTACAGAAACACAAACAACACAATGTACTCCAGGTGCCCTCTCAGTAGCACTTCATAAAGCTGCAGCGACACATCTCTTTGTTCTGAATGATTCTGTTGTTAAAATGTGCCGATATTCCACCTTTCCACCTTTTCAAGTAGCAACAGGCTAATACGGGCTGAATGGCCTTCTCTTATCCCTCTGTAAGAGGCCCATAGGGACAGAATTGCTTCGGCCTGTTCCTGAGCAGCAGTCTCAATGCTCTGTCTGTAGGTTATGAAAGGATTTCATAACAGGGCATTCAAACCAGGAGTAGCCTCACACTGGTCAATCAGTACCGTACTTTGTGTTAAGGTATCTAGAAACTTATCCACCCGACTTCTTTAATGCAGCCAATCTGTTATTTTATAACTGCCTCCTTTCATAAACAACGTGGAACATATATAGACCCTTGCAGTGTTCTATTAATATTCTCATACACAATGCAAAAACGATTAAAAACTTTGAAAGGATTATCGTCCATCCATCAGCAAACCTCATCCATTCCATTCAAACCCAGTAATTGTTCCCTTTTATAGTGTTATAAACAGTGATGTATGGATCGAGTTAACTGAGTCTATTTGTTCAGTGACTGCGATTAATGAGGGTCTCCATGGATTCTAATTATCCCAGTGGAGGGTTTCCATCTTTTAATGATTAATGGGCGCTGTTCAATGTGTTATCCCATAACATGAGCGGGAGCATCACCGACAGCACTGACAGGTCCAGAGAAAGGGGGAGGAAAGATCAGAATCTGAGAACAGTAGACTGGAATATTCCAACAATGGATCAGAATCTGAGAACATTAGACTGGAATGTTTCAGCAATGGATCAGAATCTGAGAATATTAGACTGGAATATTCCAACCATAGACAGGCGCTTATCCGATTATGTTTGGTATCTTTCTGCACTTAATTGGTTTTCATTACCATCACAGATCTTTTACGCTCTTCTCATTATTCAACACTTTTATTATCCCTTCCTGGCTATCGTTAGTGTTCCTGGTAAGTGTCACTGTCCAGATTTTGTTTTCTACAAACCAATTATGACTGTATTATTGTTCTTTCATATAGTCCATACTTCTTGCCACTATTATTGTTCCTGTTGAAACTGAATCCAGATATTCACTCTCCAGAACACTACTAACTACATCAATGAAGGTACTCAATTACTGTCTCCTTCTGCTCTGGCAGTGTTTCTCACGGGTCTCGATGTTGACCGACTCAGTTTCAGCGGAGAACCACAATGCATTGTATCATTGATTTTGTTATTTAAAGATTAAGAGCACAGAGGTCACTGTCTACTGTTCTAGTTACAAACTCCACTTCCTTCCACTGTTTGCATCCCATCCCTAGCCAATATCTGCGACTGAAGCAGGCAAGTCACAACTATGGAAGATCCCTTTGACCATGAGCTGATCCTTGACACCATTCCCTGACCATTTCTAATTTGAAATACTCACGATTCCAGAATCTATCTCACTGGTTTACTCCATCTGCTGCTTGAATCTTGAGCTATGAAGTACAGTCTTGATAAAGCCAATAATCTGCTGCTGACGCTCCCGGCTTCAAAACTGCCGAAGGAAATCAGATACGAACTCACACCAAACCTCGATCCATCTGTCATTCATATGCACGCAGATGTATATTGTTGTTTTGTCTGGCAATGCCTTTATTTTTACATTCTCAAATACTTTACCTCATCTGTCCATGAAACCTCTTTTGTTCTCTCTGTTGATTGACAATAGGCCAGCCAGTTGTTCGTATTTAAAATAATTTTCTCCATGTGCGTTCCTTCTCAAACAAAGAGTTTTGCATTCAAACACGCCAATCGCGCGCACATACACGCTCTCAGTCTCTGATGAACACACACACACACACACACACACACACACACACACACACACACACACACACACACACACACACACACACACACACACACACACACACACACACACACACACACACACACACACACACACCAAACCTTCCCATTGTAGGCAGTCATCTAATGCGAGTATGGTGAGCATATGATAGTAAAGTTTGCAATACTTTCCATGCTGGATGATAGTGCAGTTTACTGAGCAACACACTAGCATGGTCTGCACAGCTCTCCATGCTGGGCTGTCATCTTGTCCCAGTTAATGTTTGATGTAACAAGCTATTTCAGCTGATCTGACAATGCGTTTAATCAATATTCTGATTCTTGTCATATTACTTTCGAAGATCTCACTTCTCTAGTTAGTCCCACTACCCTGTCTTTTTCCCCATATTTCCACAACATATTTTCAGTTAATTACCTATCTGTTTCTGTCTTTAATTTGAATCTCTCTGTCCCTCTGTATCTTTCCCTGGCCTTGGGTTTTGGCTCCCTAGTGTATCGAGTGCTGGCATTGTGTATCTCAGAAATAATGAAATGGTGTGTGTCAGGCTATTGTTCACTTCCCGGTATGTCCCATGTGATGGTCCATGGACAGGCGTGTTTCAGACGTTATGAGACACATCCTTGTAACTTGGTCTGTACCTGTGGCTGTCCCTCTCAGGTGACCTTGTGATCAGAAACACGAGGAAGCCCACTGAGAAGAGGACCAGGCATCTAAATTGCCTGACAATGCTGTCACTTTTTAAATAAAAGGTTATTTTCTTCTTTTTCTTTAGTAAGAGCTCTTAAAGGCCAAACTGCCTACTGAAAACGGCTCAAGTAAATAACTTACGGGGCTTTTAGGTTTTATTTCAATAAATAGTAGTAACAATGGCCAGATCGCACAGACCAGGATTTCTAGTTTTTTTTTTATTGTAGCTATAACAATCACCAGATGCTTGCGTCCCAGAAGGGTTGTAAGTTTTAGTAAATTATCCCTAGCTGCTATTCTCTCTGGAACCTCACTTGATGCTGTTTCCTCCTGGATTGGAGAACTGTATGCAAGAACGCATGTCTGAATGTTCCTTTTTGCCAAGGGGTGTGTTTATGGGATGTTGGTATATTGGAACAGTTCATTTGTAGAACTGTTGAGAAAAATACCAGTCTGTTTCGATGGAGCTTATTATTGCTGCCATTCAATTTGAAACTACACAGGTGACAGGGCGAGAAAACCTAAGTTTTCACACTTTGTGGAGACTTGGATGAAGAAATACAAAGGCATTCCGTCGTAGGAGTAAAATGACTGAAATCGAAATAGTTCTGAACATTTGTATGCTCAGAGTCAATATAAAGCATAACAGAGGAAGATTAGGAGGTCTAAAATGTACATTGATGGATTATTTTCTTAAAGATCAAGGTGTGAGGATACTATCACTGTAAAAAGATTATTTTCTCTGGTTTTCTTTGAAGAGAGATTTTAAAGGCAGAGGTGCAGAACTGCTGTCTGAAAACAGTTAAAATAAGTAACTGAGATTTTAGGTTTCATTAAAGCGGTGGTAACAATGGAAGGGCAGTGGCCAGCTCTCCCAGACCAGGTTTCCTCGTTTTGTTTTTAGCTGCAGCATTCAGAAGCTGCTGGGGATCCCAGAAGGGTTGGAAGTTTCAATACATGATGCACAGCTGTTTTTCTCTCTGAGATCTCTGTTGATGTTGTTTCCTCCTGGATTGGAAAAGTGCTGTAAGGATCTGTATTTGAATATATATTTGTGCCAAGCGGTGTAAACCAAGAAGGTACGGTATCTATTGTTTGTGTAAGTGTTCCAACATATAAGCTATCCCAAAATGTTCTTTTCGTTGATTGCATTTTAACTAAAGCATTTGAATAGATTATATATTGCTTAATGTCGAGTGGTTTGACGAGTCACAACATATCTGGAACGCACACTTCCCATCTATATTCAAAATAAGGAAAGTTTGGGTCAAAATGGCCTTATGGAAATATTTTGGGGGGATCTGTCCTGGCCCACAACATTTGTAGCGAGGGGCTTCTGACTGGCTTCTGCAATTGAAAATTTAGTGGAGGGGCTGGGGATGCTTTGCTGGAGGTTGTGCTGTAGGTTGCCTCAGACATTCAGGGAGACCTGAGGATTTGGTGACCCAACTCTGGATGGAGCATGGGGACTGCAGTTACAGCATCTGAGCCTGCAACATGAACAACAAATGGAGCAGAGGCTGCAGAGGGGGGAAGCTCTGAAACCACGGTGTGAGTGTGTGTGTGGGGAAAGGGATCTGCTGTATCCACCCCGGGTTTTCCAGGAACAACTTCCCAAGCTCCGCTTGAGCCAGGAGCAGTGTGTGAGGGGCCCTGACTGAATAAGGAGCTGATCATAGAAAAGTGTCACCTCCTTCAATATGACCTGCAGCTTCACACGAGGGGGAGGATGGTGCTGCCAGTGGCTGTTAGGGTCGCTGTTTCATTCAGCTTCTATGATCCAGAACTTTCCAGGCAGGACTCGGTGACATATCCATCATTTCCCAGTATCTCAACATCAATGTTACCATTCGGTGATGGAGGGAGGATATATCTGGTGGATTAGGCAAATACATTGTTTCTCCCACAGCAGGGAGCTGTCGGGTGTACCCAGTACAGTGGGATTCCCGATGGTGTACATGGTATCTGCAGAGTACCCATGTCAATGGGGAGAGGTAGAGGAACTGTAGGAGCTTTCTCTCTCTATTAATGTTACAGTGTACCCATGCACAGTACATCATGTGGGTGAATACCCACGATCCTGGCAGCAGTTACGGCCTCTTCATTCAGAAGCAGTCAGCCGTTCCCATTGTCATCGGGTCTCCACGTAGAAAGAAATGAATATATCTTGGATAAAGGCTGTCCCCTTGATGCACGTTTGAAAACACCATCCCCACCACCAATCAACCACATCAAAGTATTCCATGTGTACGGAGAGCAATGCGGTCACTTGGAGTGTCTGGGAGCAGACGATCAGGGATAGAGCAAAACATGCCATGTCTGAACGGATCTGAGTGAACCCCCCAGAACACGGGAGCATCTGTGAGGAATCCAACCCCTCGAGGAGGCTGATGATAACGCGGCCTCTGTTCCACTTTCCTGCCATCTCTCCATCCTAAAATTCCAGTCTCTTGTAGATTGCGCCAGATGAAAAAAACTCCACTCCACATCTACACTTTCAATTACTTAATAGCATTTTACAGACCTCAATGGGATCTCCTTTCAGTCTTATAATCTCGAGAGTATAAGCCTAAACTGCTCTATTTCTCTTCATAAGACAAACACTTCAAATATGGAATCAATCTAATGAAGCTCTTCTGACTTGCCTCCAATGGAAATACCTCATTCTGCAGGACACCCAAACTGTACTCCAGTTGCATCCTGACAAATGCCGTGCATAGCTACACAAACACTCCCTACCTTTCTACTCCATCCTTTTATAAATAAACACTGAAATTATGCTTGCATTTCTCATTACTTGCATTACCCACAGGCAGGCTTTCTGTGATATGCAAGCAGACACCCAGATCCCTCTGCACCTAAACACTTTGAACTTTCTCTCCTTTCTCTTCTTTCTATTATACTGGCCAACTTGAATAGCCCCACATTTATTCACTTTAAATTTCCTTGCCAAATGTTGGTCCATTCATCCAACCTATCCATAAAGTTTTAAATCTCTTGCATAATCATTCCGAAGTAATATCCTACCAATGTGAGTGTCATCTGAAAATGTGGCATCACATTTTCTATCCCATCAACCATCGATCAGCACTACCATCGATCGCAAATGTATGAGCCATGAGTACGAAATCAATGGCACCCCACAAAGTACATTTGCCAAAAGAAAATAACACATTTATTCAATCTGCCTCCATTTTGTTGGTTAACCAATCTTTCATCCAAGCCATGTTGTCTGATCTTACCACTTACTCTTTGGAGAAGCGACATATCCCATGCCTTCAGGAAGACCAGATATGTTCCATCTCCAGGATTTCCACGACCCATCTTGTTTGTGCATCTTCAAATAAGTCAAGCAAACAATTCAAACACGATTTAGCCTTCGTAAAACCAGTTGATTCTGACGGATTGTGGTTTAACTTTGCAAACATCCTAAACAAACATCCTGAACATGTAACAATTTGCCTTAAATTACAATAGTGTATTGATACACTTTCGTCCCTAATGTATACCATTATTATAAGTTCTTCCCTTTCGAAAGCCTTTACGTTTTCTTTGAATTCCTATTTAATGGGCAAACGTTTTAAGAGATCTGCTCCAATTGCTGTGGAAGAGCCATGTGTGGCTGAATGGACTCATCATCCTGCTGGTGTACAAACTCGATGGGCTGACGTCTTTCTGGTGTTCCCATGTTGTCATCTCCAAGGCCAGAATGACCTCCTCCTGTTGATGCTTCAGAGGATTGGGCGATTATGGAATCTTCCTTTTGCTGTCTGACATTTTGAGAGGCTGGTGGGTCTTCTCATACTTCTCCATAACAGATGGAAATACTGAACGGTCTCATCATGTATCCTGGAGATGGGACCGAGGGATTGATTGGTCTTCTCTTGTTCCCATACAACAGACACGTGTCCAAATTGCCTCTTCCGTTTTCATGAAAGAAGTCTCAGATGGTTTTAATCCTTATCGAATTCCCTTGCAATAGGCTCGGTGAGTCTGAATGGCCTCCTGTTATCCCAGTGTCATCATTTCCAGTCACTGTGTGACTTCTTCCAGTTCCTATGTAACAGACTTGAGGAGGCTGAATGGACTGATCCTGTTGCTGTTTAACAGGATACTGGTGCAGCATAGGCTACTGCTATAGGCTCGTGTGGCTGATTGGCCTCCTTCTGTAAATATATATTAGGCTCCAGGGGCTGACAAGCCTCATTCTGTTTTGAGGTAACAGGTTCGAAGGCCTGAATATCCTCCTGTTATTCCTGTGTAACAGGCTGGAGAACGGAATGGATTCCTCCACTATCTGTGTAATTCGCTTCACTTGTTGACTCCTTCTGTCATCTATGTTGAAATAAGATCATCCTTTATTTTTGTAAACTCCAATGGCTACTGGGTCAACCTGATCACCCTTTCGTTATAAGCTAGCACCTTCATTGCAGGAATCAGTTGAGGGAACCATCTCTGAGCTGCTTCCAATATAACAACATCCTTTCTTCATGGAAGCGATTAAATCTGTACACACTACCCCAGATGTGATCTCACTAAGACCCTGTACAGCAGCAGCAACAATTTACCTGCCTGTTGTAAAGTTCCCACCCAGGTGAGAGCTGTCTCAGCTCTCTGGGGGAATACAGAGCATTGTTGGAAGATCATTGTCCGTCTCTACTCCATCGGTATAACGGGAGATCTGGAGAAATTAAAGTTTGAGAAGATCATAAATGATGTGGCGAGATGATCTCTGTCATTAACCTCCCCAGAGCCCACGTCGCTCAGATTGCACAGAATCTAGTAAGGTGGAGCGCAAAAACAGCAAGGAGAAGCAAACATTGATGGGAGTTATATATCAAAGTGAAAGCTGCAGTACAAATGCTGGACATGTTATAAAACAGGAAATGAGATATACACATTTGTGGGTACTGCAGTAATAATGTACTGTTTAAATTATATCTGAACTGTGTTAACCCAATTGAATGCTAATACTAGGAGAAATGGATTCCGTGACCACGTGTGAGATGGTTTACATGAACATTATGTCGAGCACTGAGCTCGAGATCAGGTTATCTAGGAATTGGTGTTGAGTGATCAGAAGAGCTAATTGAAAATTTTGCTGGAAAGGACCTTTTGGGAACAGTGACCACAATGTGTTGGTTTTCTTTTATGCTGTTTGAGTACACGACAGTTTTTGTTTTATTTGAAGTAACCGTTATAAATCTGAGTCATGCAAGCCATGAAGATGTGAGGAGAAAGTGGGGACTACAGATGCTGGAGATCAGAGTGCAAGAGGTTGGTGCTGGAAAAGCACAGTCAGGCAGCATACTAAGAGCAGATAAATCGATGTTTCGGGCATAAGCACTTCATCAAGAATGAAGCTTATGGGCCAAGGGGGCTGAAAGATAAATGAGAAGGGCGTGTGGCAGGGGGAACGTTAGCAGGGATTGCGACAGGTAGATGAAGATGGGGTTGAAAGTAATAGGTGATGAAGGCAGACAGAACGCCTCTTATTCTGCATCCAGTAAACCCAATGTGGTCTTCACTACATTGGCGAGGCAGGAGGTCAACTTGTAGATCATTTCAGAGAACACCTCTGGGACAGCCATATTGAACAAATCCATCGCCTTGTGGCTGAGCACTTTAACTCCTCTTCCCACTCTGTCAAGGACATGAGGGTCCTAGGCCTGCTCTATCGCCAAACCCGAGCCACCAGAAGCCTGGAGGAAGAAAGCCTCATCTTCTGCCTTGGGACCCTCCAACCACAGGGGATCATAGTGGATCCCCCCATTTTCCCTAATCCCACCTTATACCACTCCAACCTTCCAAGTCAGCACCTCCCTTTTAAAAAAGTGTGCTCCTTTGTTCTTGACCCTCAAAGGAACAGTTGGTATCTATCCACCCTGTCCGTATCGCTCATAATCTTATCCTTCTGAATCATGGACCCCTCAGCTTTCTCTGCTCCAAATTATACAACCCGAGCTTATCCAGCCTCTCTCTATAGCTGATATGCTCCATTCCAAGGAACATCCTGGTGAATCACGTCTGCATCCCTCCAGTACAATCACATCCTTCCTGGAATGTGGCTCCCAGAACTACACACAGTACTGCATTTTGGCTAAACCAAAGCAATGTATTGGTCTTATAACCTACACCTGATTAGGAAACGCTACACCCAAGGTGTCCACCTTCCTCCCCATCAAGCTGGTCCACCCTGATCTCCGACTATCACTTTCAACCCCACCTTCATCTACCTATTAGATGAACGAAGGCAGCTTAGAAAAATGCCAAGTGTTGCAGTAACCCAGTGGATTCAGAGAAATGTAGGACCCAGCAAAGGATGATCAAGAAACTGAGAAGAAAATCAAAATGGGAAAAAGCATGCAAACGAAAAAAAAACATGAAGACTGCTAAAAAGCGTCTATCATTGTATGAAATAAAAGATAAAAACAAGGTCAAATGTGGAACAGTTGGTGTGCATTCAGGATAATTTATTGCAGAGAACAGAAAAATCTCAGGGAAAAGAAACAGTGTTTTTGAGTCTATCTTCATGGAAGAATGGCCAGAAATTATTCCAGATATACCAAGTGACCATGGAACTTGTGTAAGTAAAGTCTAAGACGATTCTTATCTGTGTTTGAGGTTAACTTTGCAAAAAAACTGGACTGAGTATTTATAAGTCTGACAGACTAGATGTACTTCATACAAGAATTTCAGAGAAAGCAGCAATAGACATGTTGATTGCATCGCGGATTTTCACTTTAATTTCCGATACATTCCCGAAAGGCATTTAGCCAATCTAGATAAGGCAAAGGTTATAAATATTATCAAACAGTTTAAGAAAGAATGAATTTGGAGAATGGTGAACTACAGACCAGTTATCTTGCCATCCGCAGTCGGGTATCTGTTGGACTTGATTGCAAAGAACATGCTACGAGATATTTAGAAGTTAATAACATAACTGGGGAGATTGAGAATGTACCGATGAAAGGGAAACCAGAAGTGGCAAACATATTTTTGGAATGGTTTGAAGATCATTCTTCAAACATAGGCAATGAAAAACCAATGGATAACTTATAGTTGGATATTCATGAGCTTTATTTTTCAAAGAACTCATACAGGAAACTCATAAGAAAAGTTAAACCGAGAGGTATTTGGAAGAATATATGCAAATTCATGTGAAAGTAATTGGAATATAGAGGACGTCGTGCACCAGTTGCATCGAGTGTTCATGAGACTAAATTTAGAGTATTGTGTATCGTTCGGATTCCCAATCTAAGAAAGAATATATTGAGTACAGAGGAGCTTCAAAAGGTATGATCAAAATTAATCCCTAAAATGGCAAGATTGTCTGATTTGGAAACTCAGCCTGCGATCTCAAGTTTCAAAACATGAGAGGTAATTGCAGTGAAACTGAGAAACATAGAGAGGACTGAATAACAGAAGGACATGGAGAAGTACAAGGTGAGATCAGGAAGAATACCACGATATTCTACAAGGACAAATAGAACAGAATAATCAGCAAACAGTTAGTGTCCGTTAGAAACGAAAGGGACAATCTGTGTGTCAAGATGGAGAACATTGATGGATTGTTACATGAGACCATCACATCTATTTTACTTGGGAGAAGGAGGAGACAGGTACAGAATTCAAGAAGATGGACGGGGAAGCTCTTGAACAGATGGATGTAAAATACGAGCAGGGATTTGAGGTTTTGTTCTGTATACATTTGAACCAATCCCCATGTCTGAATGAGTTGCATCACTCGCGGCTATTGGGGTCAAGGGAGGAAAGACCCTGAATGAATATTTTAATTAGAATCTGACCATGGGGAGGTGCCAGAGAACTGGAGCACTGCTAATACGATTCCACTTCACAGTAAGGGTGGGAGAGATAGACCAGGTAATTATAGACGAGCGAGTATTAGATCATTGTTAAGGAAACTACTGGAGAAAATAGGGAAAGAGAAAATTGAATTCCAATCAAAACCGCAAGGTTTGATCAGGGATAATCATCATGACTTTATCAGAAGGAAGTCACATCCAATGCGTTTGATTGAATTAGTTTGAGGAGATCATTTTTTTTTATTTAGGAAGCTCTTTTACAAATTTCCAGCTTGGAAACTGAAAAATAAAGCAAAATCTCACAATGTGAAGCAAAACTTGACAAGGTCCAACGAACATTGTCTTTGTGGCAGGAGGCAGAGGGTGGTGAGAGAACGCTGTTGGTGTGACTGGAGACCAATGTCCCCTGGTGTACCACAGGGTTCAGTGCTGCGTCCCTTACTGTTTGTGTTATTCATAAAAAATATATAGAAGTGAATGTGGAGGGGGCTAGGTGGAGATTAGGGGAGTTGTGATAAGTAAGTGTATGTTTGACATAAAGATTGGCTGGGTGATTAGCAGTGAGGAGGAAGGCCTTAAGTTACAGGAAGATGCAGATGGAATGGTCAGATGGGCAGATGAACGGTAGATAGAATGTAACCCTGATAAATATGAGGTGATGCACTTTAGGAGAAGGAACCAGGCAGGGGAGGACTCAGTGAATGGCAGTACACTGGGAACCTCTGAGTGTGCTTCTCCACACATCCTTGAATTGGCTGGACAGGTGAATGGACTAGTTAAGAATTGGACCTTGGGTGTAGCGTTTCCTAATCAGGTGTAGGTTATAAGAGCAATACATTGCTTTGGTTTAGCCAAAATGCAGTACTGTGTGTAGTTCTGGGAGCCACATTCCAGGAAGGATGTGATTGTACTGGAGGGATGCAGACGTGATTCACCAGGATGTTCCCTGGAATGGGAGCATATCAGCTATAGAGAGAGGCTCGATAAGCTTGGGTTGTATAATTTGGAGCAGAGAAAGCTGAGGGGTCCATGATTCAGAAGGATAAGATTATGAGCGATACGGACAGGGTGGATAGATACCAACTGTTCCTTTGAGGGTCAAGAACAAAGGAGCACACTTTTTTAAGCGAAAAGTTTGAGGTTCAGAGAGGATTTAAACATTTTTTTTCACCTGGTGGGTGTTGGGTTCTGAGATTACATCCTGAGAGGGGAATTATCATGGGTAACCTCACATTCGTCAATGAGTACTTGGATAAGCAGTTGGAAGTGTCATAACATTCCAGGCTATGGGCCTGCTGTCGGAAAGTGGGACTAATATAGATGGTGCTGTACTTCTGTCGGCACAGAGTCTATGCTCCTGTGAGTGTATGGTGTGGAAAGTCAATTATTGAGCAGTTTAAGGCAGGAATTGATGAGTTCCTGAAGAGTATATTCACAAGGGTTATAAAAATGAACTGTAATAACTTGTTAAATCATGTCAATGTGAGAAACATGAGAAGACAAGTGCAGTTTCCTTACAGTTTGAAACTAGAGAATGATGAATGGGGAACAGGGAACTGGTAGAACTATGAAGCCACTACTTCAGTTCTGTCTTCAAAGAACGTTCTAACAATACAAGGAAAACCAAGACAAGTGTGGGAAAATGATAGAGTACATGGAACTTAGAACATAGTAAGTAAATGGTTTAGGAGAAATTATTGGGGCTGAAAGTAATGGTCATAGACAAAACTAACATAGATTTATGAAATGGGAATTATGTTTGAGAAACAGACTGGGAGACAAATGAAAGAGAAGCAATGGATCTAAAACATGTGGATTTTTAGAAAAAACTTTGGTGAAGCTCCAAGCCCAGTTTGCAAAATCAAACTGCGGGTCATCTGCGGGTGCAGGACATCTACGACCGGCTTGAAAGGATGTTGGAGCGGGAGGGGGAGGATACAGTTGTTGTGGTCAACGTTGGGACTAACATCATAGGCAAAGCTAGGGTGGAG
Organism: Chiloscyllium plagiosum; assembly: GCF_037043375.1. NCBI lineage: Eukaryota > Metazoa > Chordata > Chondrichthyes > Orectolobiformes > Hemiscylliidae > Chiloscyllium > Chiloscyllium plagiosum. Next base: position 275,812 of record NW_028270188.1, on the reverse strand, counting down.
GACCTGTTTGGGGATGATCAAGCACTAGGAAGGAATTTGAAGTACAGGTCCCCAAAGGTCATAATCTCCGGATTACTGCCCGAGCCCGTGCCAATTGTCATAGGGAGAAGAAAATTAGGGAAGTAAACACGTGGCTAAGGGATTTGTATGGGAAAGAGGGATTCCATTTCATGGGGCATTGGCATCAGATTTAGAACCGGAGGGATCTGTACCGTTGGGACGGTTTCCACCTGAACCGATCTGGTACCAATGTTCTGGCAAAGAGGATAAATAGGGTGGTCAGTAGGACTTTAAACTTCTGAGTTGGGGAAGGGAAAGTGAAAGCGACAGAGAGTATGGAGTTAAATGGAAAGATAAATAGCAGGATAGCATATGTGCAGGTCGATTTAAGCTTGAGGCAGACTAGGAATGCAGCACAAAGGAAGGATAACTTAGGACATCTTATGACTTCCAATATCTCTAATGATAAGAAAGTTAGCATTAGGGTACTTTACCTGAATGCTCGTAGCATTCGTAACAAAGTAGATGAACTAACGGCACTGATCATCGTGAATGATTATGATGTGGTAGGCATCACAGAGACGTGGTTGCAGGGGGATCAGGACTGGCAGTTAAACATTCAATGATTTACAACTTATCGAAAAGACAGGGAGGTGGGCAGAGGGGGCGGGGTTGCCTTGTCAGTTAAGAACAAAATTAAACCTATGGCACTGAATGACATAGGGTCAGATGATGTGGAGTCTCAGTGAGTGGAATTCAGGAACCACAAAGGCAAAAAAACATAATGGGAGTTATGTACAGACCTCCTAACAGTGGTCAGGACCAGGGGCGCAGCATGTGCCGGGAAATAGAGAAGGCATGTCAGAAAGGCAACATTACAGTGATCCCGGGGGATTTCAATATGCAGGTGGACTGGGTAAATAATTTTGCCAGTGGATCCAAAGAAAGGGAATTCGTGGAATGCTTCCAGGATGGCTTTTTAGAAAGCTTGTCATGGAGCCCATAAGGGATCAGGCTATTCTGGACCTAGTGCTATGTAATGAACCAGACTTTATAAAAGATCTTAAAGTTAAGGAACACTGAGGAAGCAGTGATCATAATATGGTAGAGTTCAGTCTGCAGTTTGAAAGAGAGAAGGCAAAATCGGATGTAATGGTATTACAGTTAAATAAAGGTTAAATACAGTTAAATGAGGGCATGAGAAAGGAACTGACGAAAATCGACTGGAAGCAGAGCCTAGCGGGGAAGACAGTAAACCAAAAATGGCAGGATTTTGTGGGTATAATAGAGGACACAGTACAGAGGCTCATCCCCAAGATAATAAAGATAATCCGTGGAGGGATGAGACAGCCATCACTGACTAAGGAAGTCGTGAAGTTTACCAAAGAAAAAGAGAGATCCCATATAGTGGCCAAGAGCACAGGGAAATCAGAAGATTGGGAAGGCTACAAAAATAAACGGAGGATAATAAAGAGAGAAAAAAGGAAGGAGAGGATCAAATATGAAGGTAGGCTAGCCAGTAATGTTAGAAATGACAATAAAAGTTTCTTTCAATACATAAGAAACAAACTTCAGGCAAAAGTAGACATTGGGCCACTTCAAACCGATGCTGGAAGGCGAGTGATGGGAGGTAAAGAAATAGCTGGATAACTTAATAAGTACTTTGCGTCAGTCTTCACAGTGGAAGACATGAGTAATATCATAACAATTAAAGGGAGACAGGGGGCTGAGTTGAGTTTGGCTGCCATGACAAAAGAGAAAATGCTAGAAAAGCTAAAAGAACTTAAAATTGATAAATCTCCAGGCCCCGATGGGCTACATCCTAGAGTTCTGAGGGAGGTGGCTGAGGAAATAGCGGAGGCATTGGTTGAGATCTTTCAAAAGTCACTGGAGTCAGGGAAAGTCCCGGATGATTGGAAGACTGCTATTGTAACCCACTTGTTCAAGAAAGGATCAAGACAAAAGATGGAACTTTAAATGCCAATTAGCCTAACCTCGGTTGTTAGTAAAATTCTAGAATCCATTGTTAAGGATTAGATTACATTACAGTGTGGAAACAGGCCCTTCGGCCCAACAAGTCCACACCGACCCGCCGAAGCAAAACCCACCCATACCCCTACATTTACCCCTTACCTAACACTACGGGCAATTAAGTATGGCCAATTCACCTGGCCCTGCACATCTTTGTGACTGTGGGAGGAAACCGGAGCACCCGGAGGAAACCCACGCAGACATGGGGAGAACGTGCAAACTCCACACAGTCAGTCGCCTGTGTCAGGATGAGATTTCTAAATTCTTGGAAGAGCAGGGTCGTATTAGAACAAGTCTACATGGATTTAGTAATGGACGCTGGAAACGTGTTGCTGGAAAAGCGCAGCAGGTCAGGCAGCATCCAGGGAACAGGAGAATCGACGTTTTGGGCATAAGCCCTGAAGAAGGGCTTATGCCCAAAACTGGTATGGACTGAGGATTGGCTGTCTGACAGAAGGCAGAGAGTTGGGAAAAAAGGTTCTTTTACAGAATGGCAGCCGGTGACAAGTGGTGACCCGCAGGATTCAGTGTTGGGGCCGCAGCTGTTCACGTTATATATTAATGATCTGGATTAAGGGACTGGGGGCATTCTAGCGAAGTTTGCCGATGATACGAAGTTAGGTGGACAGGCAGGAAGTACTGAGGAAGTGGGGAGGCTGCAGAAGGATCTAGACAGTTTGGGACAGTAGTCCAGGAAATGGCTGATGAAATTCAATGTGAGCAAATGCGAGGTCTTGCATTTTGGAAAAAAGAAAGTAAGCATGGACTACTTTCTAAACGGTGAGAAAATTCATAAAGCCAAAGTACAAAGGGATCTGGTAGTGCTAGTCGAGGATTCTCTTAAGGTAAACATGCAGGTTGAGTCCGTGATTAAGAAAGTGAATGCAATGTCGTCATTTATTTCAAGAGGATTTGAATATAAAAGCTGCGATGTGCTACTGAGACTGTATGAAGCTCTGGTTAGGCCCCATTTGGAGCACTGCGTCCAGGTTTGGTCCCCACACCTCAGGAAGGACATACTGGCACTGGAGCGTGTCCAGCGGAGATTCACATGGATGATCCTTAGAATGGTAGGTCTAATATTACGAGGAACGACTGAGGATCCTGCGATTGTATTCATTGGAGTTTAGAAGGTTAAGGGGAGATCTAATAGAAACTTACAAGGTAATACATGGCTTGGGAAGGGTGGACGTAAGGAAATTGTTTCCGTTAGGCCTGGAGACTAGGATCCGTGGAGACAGCCGTAGAATTAGAGGGGGTCAATTCAGAACAGAAATGCGGAGACATTTCTTCAGCCAGAGAGTTGTGGGCCTGTGGAATTCATTACTGCGGAGTGCAGTGGAGGCCGAGATGCTCAATGACTTCAAGGCAGAGATTGGTAAATTTTTGATGTCACAAGGAATTAAGGGCTATGGGGAGAATGCAGCTAAGTGGAGTTGAAATGGCCATCAGCCATTATTAAATGGCGGAGTGGACTCGATGGGACGAATGGCCTTACTTCCACTCCTATGTCTTATGGTCTTATGGTGTAAATCTTAGTGGATTTTGGCTAATATATGTACATGTTTCTAGAATGAGACAGCTGGCAGGGAACAGTGAATTGAAATAAACAGACTCGTGAAGCAACACATTATCTGTAAGGTATGTTTCTGTGAGCATGACTATATCCCAGATAGCCCATCGCCTTCCACGGATATCTCCTGCCTCACCAGCAGGACAGACACAGCAGAAGTGGCGGCACAGTGGGTTACAGTTGGAAGGGAATTGCTCTGGCAGTCCTCAACAGTGACTCCGTATCCCATAAAGTCACATGGCGTTCGTTTACACATGGGAAAGGAAACCTCCTGCTGATTACCATGTACCAGTCTCTCCCAACTGATGAATCAGTACTCCTCCATGTTGATCAACACTTGGAGGAAGCACTGGGGGTAGCACGGACGCAAGATGTACTCTGGGTGGAGGATTTCAATGTCCACCTCCAAGATTATCTCAGCTACAGCATTACTGATCGAGCTGGCCTGGTCCTAAAGGATATAATTGCTAGACTGGTTCTGCGGCAGGTGGTGAAGGAACCAACAAGAGGAAAATACATACTTGACCACAGCCTTACTAATCTGCCAGTTGCAGAAGTATCTGTCCATGACAGTATCGGTAAGAGTGACCACCACATAGTCATTGTGGAAACAAAGTCACACCTGCACATTGAGAATAACCTCCACTATTTTGGGTGGTATTATCATGGTGCTAAATAGGACAGACGTCGAACAGATCTAGCAGCTCAAATCTGAGTGTCCATAAGGTGTTGTGGGTCATCAATAGCAGCAGAATTGTACAGCCACACAACCTCATGGCCTGGTATATACCCCTCGCAACAATTACCATCAATCGAGAGGATCAACATTGGTTCAATGGAGTGTGCAGGATGGCAGAAGCAGCACCAGGCAAACCTGAAAATGAGGTGTCAGCCTGGTGAAACCACCAAACAGGACTACTTATGCGCCAAACAGCATAAACAGTAAGTGATAGACAGAGCGAAGTGATCCCAGAAGCAAAGGATCAGACCAGATCACCTAGTCGAGAAACGTTGGGGACAATTAAACAATTTACTGGAGGAAGAGATTCCACAAATAACGCCTTCCTCCATGATGGAAGAGCCCATCAAATCAGTGTATAAGATAAGGCTGATTCATTCGCAACAATCTTCAGACAGAAGTGCTGAGTGGGTGATCCATTTCAGCCTCTTCCAGTGGTCTGCAGTGATTCAGATACCAGTCATCAACCAATTCAATTCAGTCCACGCGATATCCAGAAACGGTTGGAGATACTGGATACTCCAAAGGGTCCATAATCTGACAATATTCTGGCAATAGTACTGAAAATTTGTGCTCCATAACTTGCCACTCCCCTAGCCAAAGTGTTTCAATACAGTTACAATGGCTTTTCCCGATTATGTGGAAAATTACCCCAAGTATCTCCTGTATATAAATAAGCAGAACAAATCCAATCCGGCCAATTACCACCCTATCAGTCTACTTTCGATCATCAGGAAAGTTATGGAAGGTTTCAGTGCTTTTAAGCAGCGCTTGCTCAGCAATACCCTGGTCAATGACGCCCAGTTTGGGCTCCACCAGGGTCACTCAGCTCCTGACCTCATTACCTTGGTTCAAACATGGACAAAAGAGCTGAATTACAGAGTTGGGGCGAGAGTGACAGCCCTTTAAAACGAGGCTGCCTTCGACCCTGTGTGGTATCAAGAGGCCTTTGCAAAACTGGAATCAATGGGTATCGGGGGAAAACACCCCGCTGGTTAGATTCATACCTGACACGGAGGAAGGTGGTCATGGTTGATGAAGGTCAGTCAACTCAGCTGCAGGAAAGGTCTGTAGGAGTCCCTCGGGCAGTGGCCTCGGCCTTAAACTTCTTTAGGGCTGATTCATCAATTGCCTTCGCTCCATTTTAAGGTCAGAAATGTGGATTTTCGTCAAAGATTGTATAATGTTCTGCAATATTTGTGGCTCCTCAGATACTGAAGCAGTCCATGTTCAAATGCAACAAGATCTGGACAGTGTCCAGGCTGACAAGTGGCAAGTAATATACAGGCCACACAAATGCCAGACCGTGACCATCACCTATAAAATACAATGTAACCTGCCCCTTGGCATTCAATGGTGTTACAATCACTGAAACCCCAGTATCAAAATTCTGGTGGATAATCATTGCACAGAAACTCACTGGTCTCTCCACATAAACACAGTAACTACAAGAGCAGGTCAGAAACTAGGAATACTGCGGCGAGTAACTCACATCCTGACTTCCAAAAGTCTGTCCATCATCTATAATGCATAAGTCAGAAGTGTGATGGAAGACTCCCAATTTGCCTGGTTGAGTGCAGCCCCAAACAACACTCAAGAAGCTTTATCCCATCCAGGACAAACCAGCCAGTTTGACTCTCCCTTCATCCACAATGCTCCACCATCAATGCTCAGCAGCAGCAGCAGTGTTTTACTATCTACATGATGCAATGAAATGATTCATCAAAGATCCTTAGAGACCATCTTCCCAACTCACGACCACGTCTATCCAGAAGGACAAGGGGTGCAGATGTATGGGAATACCGTCATCTTCAGCTTCCCTCCAAGCCATTCACCATCCTGATTTGGAGTTCCAGGATTCTGACTGGGTCAGAATCCTGGAATTCCCTCCCTAATGGCATTGGAGGTCGACCACAGCTGGTGGACTGCAGCGTTCAACAAGGCAGCTCACCAACACTTTCTCAACGGCAACTAGGGACAGGCAATAAATGCTGGCCCAGCCAGTGACTCCTAGATTCGCGAAATACATGAACATAATTAACAGAGGAAGTTTACTGAGCTGTCGCAGGGATCGGTGCTTGAGGCCCAGCTGTTCACAATGCCCTTTAAACATTTGGTTGCTGGAATCAGATACAATATATCCCAGCCTGCTGACAGCACTAACGGATGTTGGATTGTGAGTGGGTGAGGAGGATGTAAAAAAGCACTGAGAAGACTAAGACAAGTGGAGTGAATGGGTAATACCTGACAGATGGAAAACAATGTGGATCGAGGTGACGGTGGAAACGATAAATTGGCAGCCTACCATTTGAAAGGGAGTGGTTGAAACATGTTGATTTAAAAAGGGACGTATGCTCCTTTTTGTTGTTTCCTTCTGCATAAACCTCTGATGCCCATGCAGCGCAGTGAGTTCTGTAACCAGAAGTCAATACTGGGCATGGCATTGGCACGCTGACCAGTGTACATAGACCAACCAAGTGGGGAGCTGTAACACTGATCTGCATCTCCTTGTACACCAGTCGCTGAAAGCAATATTGCAGAAACAGAAAGTAGTGACGAAGTTAAATGGTGTGTTGACCTTCAAATGAATTTCGGGGGGATGTGAGTCCAGGAGAAAGGGTGTCTTACTGCAGCTGTACAGGCCATTGGTGAGATATCATCTCGAAAATTGTGTAGTATTGTGTGCAGTTTTGGTTTCCTTACCTAATTAAGGACAAACCTGACATTGAGGGAGAGCAGTGAAGGATGACCAGACTGATCTCTGGGATGACGGGCTTGTTGTGGGAGCAGAGTTTGGGAGACTGGGCCAGTATTCCATGGGGTTTAGTAAAATGAGTGGAGATCTCAGTGAAATAGACAAAACTCTGACAGGGTGAGACAGATTGGAAGCAGGGATAATGATTCTGCTGGCTGGGGCATCTAAAACAAGGGGCCACAGTATGACGTACAGGCAGTCACCCTTCATTGAGATGAGAATAAATGTCTGCAGTCACTGACTGGTGAACCTGGGGAATTCGCTCGCACCTGGAAACCAAGACACTGATCATAAATAAGGATTTAGAGAAAGTAAAGGGATGGTGGGAGAGCAGGAGTACGGTGTGGAAATGAAGGGCCAACCATCATTGCAATGAATTGGTCAGCAAACTCGATGGACCAAACATACTGCTGCACCGCCTATTTTATAGCTTCCCAAGGTTACTCACATTAACGGATATGTATATCGTGTGGGGTAAGTGCATTGAGATTTTTTCCATGAACTCGAACGGGGGAGGCTCAATGTGTTGTATGACCTACTCCTTTCCCGATGTTTCTGTGCAGTCTGTGGGAAAGCTCTGTAAATGTTGTCACAAGCTCTCAGGTGTAAGGAAGGAAGTCTCTGCAGGGTCGACAGGACTGTGTTCCCATTCCCTTTTCCGATACTGATGCTGAGGCCGGGTGTTCAGTCCGGTTTCACCCTTTCAGACCTCGGAGTAGTTTGATACAAATGAGTGTCCTTGCTTGGCCGTTTCAGAGACCATTGAAATGTTTATTACATGTCAGGGTCTTTGGAGTCACTTTTAGCCCAGCCCAGGAAATCATGGGAGATTCACATCCTAAACGTACATTGGAGAAGGAAAATCTGTTTACAATCGATACTGGCTTCAATGTCACTGTTACTGACACCAGATTTTAGATCTCGATATATTATTAATTGTCTTTAACTTCCACCCGCTGCCAGAGCATTAGCGTGGTCTGGATTAGTAATCCAGTGACATTTCCACAACAGCACCATTTCCACATGGGGTCCTGTCAAAAACCACACTGAGCAGGTTATTGCTGTGCTGCTTGACAACTCTGAAGAAGGGCTAATGCCCGAAACGTCGATTCTCCTGTTCCCTAGATGCTGCCTGACCTGCTGCGCTTTTCCAGCAACACATTTCCAACTCTGTCAAAAAGAACTCCCACCAATTTGGCTGTCGTGATGGGACTGAGGAGGTGGCAATTGGTCAGATTGTAATTATTCCCGTTTTAGGGGACTGGACATAGCTGAGTAATTTTCCATACTGGCAGGGAGATGTCAGAGTTGGAGCTGGAATGAAACACCTTCCCCAGAAACACGGCTTGTTGTGCAGCACACGTCTTCAGTCCTATTGCAGGAATGGGGTCAGGGCCCATTGCCTTTGTAGTATCTACTGTGTTCAGCTGTTTCTTCATATCACGTGCAGCGAATCAAATTGGTTTAATACTGGCATCTGTGATTTTGTGTGCATCATGATGATGGTGAGGTGTATCATAGACTTAACACTTCTGGCAGAGGATGGTGCAGATAAAACATCCTTCTCTTTTACACTGATGTGCAGGTCTGTCCTTTTATTTAGGTTGGGTATATTTGTGGATCCCTTTCCTCCAGTCATTTGTTTAATCGTCTATCATCATTTATGACTGAATGTGACAGGACTGCAGAGCTTCGATCTGATCTGTTGGTCATGTCTGGTAGCTTTAATGAGTTAGCATCAGGTTAAGGTTCATGTGATTCTCACTCTGACATGTTCACCCACACTCGTCACTGAGCCATAGATGGTGTTGATGGTAATAACAGACTGCGGTGTTATCCTGGTAAAAAGTTACAGGTTGTGGTTGAATGCAGGTCTGCTTCTCCTGCTGCTGTGGTCTACAGCACTACATGAATACGCAGTTTCGAGCTGCAATATCTGCAATGCAATTCTGCTGTCTGTTCCTCAATTCTCACTGAGACCCATTCACCCATCAGCCCTGCACTCAGTGACCTAACCTGGTTTCTGATGTGGAAATACTTCCATTTTCAAACTCTCATTCTGCTGAGTATCTGTCTCCCCGTGTCTTGCTTCCAATCTGACACATTCCGCAAAAGAATTTAACTGATTTTAATTCAAATGTTTAATTCACCTGGATCTTTTTCCTTGAGAAATACCATCTTCTGTTTTAAAGTGAATGCGTTCCCTTTGTTTCTCTCCCTGACCATGACTAAGAGCTCTGTAGTGTCAGTGATGCCAGCCTTATGTAGTTTCAGAGCCAATGAATTCTCTGAATTCCCAATCATCTTCACCACATTGTATGTTTTCTCTTTGGGTTTGATGCCTTATCACTCATGGCTGCCTTGTCCTCCCATGAGTATGTTTCAAGTTCTTGGGGTTGCATTTCTGGTATTATCTTCCGAATTATCCCGAGAACCTCCTCCAATTGCTGCTCCATGGTCTTTCCTGCTCAGCTCCCCTTCCAATTAACTCTGGCCAGCTCCGCCCGCATGTCTTTGTAGTTACATTACGTAATTATAACCACATTACATCTTGAAAATAGCGTTAGATATAAACTGAAAGAAGGAGTTTTGAGAGATGGGATACGAAGAATAATTGGTGGATTTTTTAACTAGATACAAAGGAAGAACGAGAGAGAGGATATAGATATGGACATGTGGAAAATGAGAAAACTACATTATCGAAAGAAGTAGATCAACATCCCCCAATGTTTTGGCAATGCCTGTGTGCTGTGGTCCTTTGCACAGTGCACGTACAGCAGAGTAATATGTTCAAATGCTGAGTCTGATGCCAGAATATTAATCTCCAGTAATATGACAGACACTTGCTTTGGAAAGTATCCAGCAGGCCAACATGTTGAAGTCCCGGCAGAAAGGGGATTAACTGAACTAAGTTGGGACACCAGAATCAAGACTTTGGAGCACACATCCTGTTAAGAATGAGAGATTAGAGTTGGGAATCCCAGAAAATGAGGGAACGTTGAGAGGATCAAATCATGTTTTAATGTTTTATCAATTTTATACATCATATGCATCACTTTTCGTGAACTGTGTCTCCGTTGTTCATTTACAATGTGTTGTGCACATGTGAAAAATGCGACACATACATTGATTAAGCAGTGTATACAAAATGACTTTTCCACAATTGAAACTGTCATGTTGTTGTGTTACGAGGATCCATGAACACCAACTAGCCACCAAAAGACATGACGCACTAACACTATGTTCCATACATACAGACGAAGAAGGACACCACTTTGACTGGGACAAAGCACACACACATACTAAACCACGCAAGGAACTTCTTAGAGGAATGGTATTCTAACCAGGTGTCCAACAATAAACGCATCAATTTAGATCCTGTCTACATTCTCTTGTTAAAATAACCGGAAATGACATCATCACCCACTTTAAGAAACCAAGACCGATAAATGGAGAGGCGAGACATACCACCAGCACTTCAGCAGAAACTCTCACTGATGATGTCACCTAGTTATGGTGACGAAACTTCTGAAAACATACCTACAAGCTCAGCGAGCTAACTTGCATACATATGAATGGTTATTTTTTGTTTATTAGTGGAATTTAGGAGTTGTCTGTCGCTCACGTTTCGACAGATTATGATGTGAGGTGAGCTTTTCTAGGTGTGTGGTTTTAATTAACAGAGGGGTTCGACATTGATGTTCTAACAGTTTGGGGCCTTGCCGTATGGCATTTGGACAGACTTGAACAGATTTGAGATACAACAGGTCCCAACAAATTCCAACTCATTGCAATTAGTGACTTTGATCGTCAAATAAAACCAGTGGGAAAATTCGTCTAATTTTGTTACTTGTGGTTGGTTCCATGAAAAGTGAGGGAAATGGCTTTTAACATTACTAAGGAGGTTCCCAAATTTTCCATGGAAATTTAGAAAGACAGAAGGAGGACATTTTTTTTGAATTAGCAAATAGGTTGGAATTGGGTTTAACCAGGGAGAAAAGAGAAGCTGAAATTGTAATGGACTTGGTTAAGCACTTTGATGTATCAGAGAAATACGCAACTGCAATAGAGTTAGAAAAAAACTTAAATTGCAAATGTGGCAACTGGAGTTAGAAGATAAATAAAGGGACGGAAACAGAGAGATGAAAGAGAAAGAGAGGAAAAAGAAAGCGAGAGGGGATTTGAAATTCAGAAATTGGGAATTAGACAAGAAAGTTAAATTAACAGGATGGAGATGAAGGGAGTACGTAGGGATGTATACAACTAAGTTAGTAACTTGCCATATTTCGGTGAGAAAAATGTCAAAACCTTTTTTATTTCATTTGAAAAAATGACTCGGCAGATGACGTGTCCTGTGAACTTGTGGGTAATGCTAGTTCAGGCTAAGCTGGTGCGCACAGCTGGTGAGGTATGTGCGGCGCTGTCAGATGAGGGATCAAGAGATTATCAAGATGTCAAATTGGCTATTTTGATTGGTTATGAATTGGTACTAGAAGCATATAGACAGAAGTTCAGAAAAATAGAGACGGAACCATGTCAGACTTATATTGAGTTTGAAAGAATTAACCACAGTCATATTGACATGTAGGTGCTGGCCTTAAAAATGGATAAGACCTGTGAGGCTTGAAGGGAGATTAATCTGCTGGAGAAGTTAAAAGACTCACTTCCAGAGATAGTAAGAATTCATGTGAATGAATAGAAAGTTCAAGAAGTGAGAAGTGCGGCAGAAATGGCAAGTAACTATGCATTGTGGCATGTGATGAAATTTAGCCTCTGGCAGGAATTTCATCCTGTGAGGGATAGAAATTTGGAGAAGGGAAGATCACACAGTGTAAAGCGAACAGTAGCTCACAATAGTTTACCACAGGTGAAGAAAGAAGCCCAAGGGGGTTGAAAGGTGGTGAAAAGCCTCAGATGCTCTCACTATAAGGGAGTGGAACACATAATATTACAGTGTTGGTGGTTTAAGAAGGGCACAGGAAAAAAGTTGTTTTCACTGCAGTAAGCTGGGACACACTGTGCTGGGCGTTAAAGGAAGACACTTTGGGAAAGATGCGGCAGGAGAGGCTAAGCCCAGTGGCATTAGTGAAACTGGTAAAGGAGACCCCAAGTGGAGCCGAGGAGCTGCAGAAATTGCACAGCCTAGGCAAGGGCTGGGTATGGAGGCAGTGCCTGATCTCTCTAAAGAATTCACCTCTGTGGATAATTTTTCCTCAGAAAGAACAGGCAGAAAAAGACAAGACGTTATAATTTTGTGAGATACAGGATCTGGTCAGTCTCTAATAGTTGAGAAGTGAGGCGCCGGAAAAGCACAACAGATCAGGCAGCATCCGAACAGCCGGACAATCGAATATCAGGCAGAAACCAATCGTCAGGAACGTGGTGAGGGGACAAGGGGGCTGAAAGACCAATACGAGGTAATAGCTGGGCTCGGGGAAGGGTCACTGGGAATGCAATAAGAAGATGTAGGTGGGAGTGATAGTGATATGTTGGGGGGAGGGGGGAGTCGATAGGTGGAAAGGAAGATGGCCAGTTAGGGCAGTTCAAGAGGGCAGTGCTAGGTTGAACGGTTGGATTTGGGAGAGGTTGGTGGAGGGGAGGTTTGGAATTTGGTGAAGTCAACGTTGATGCGGTACAGTTTGAGTGTTCCAGCCGTCATATAACCGATAGGTGTCCTATCACCCTCCTGTCCGACCTATCATCATCACACCCCACCTGCATCTACCTATCGCCTTCCAAGCTCCCTTCCACCCAGCTCCACCCCCACCCTCCCATTTATTTCTCAACCTCCTTCCCTCTCCCTTATCCCCCACTTTCCTGATGAAGGATTTATGCCTGAAACGTCAACGCTCCTGCCCCTTGGATGCTGCCGACGTGCTGTGCTTTTCCAGCCCCACACGTTTCAACTCTCAACTCCAGCACCTGAAGCCCTCACTTTCTCTCGGCCGCTAATAATAAGAGATGAAAGTTTTTTTCACTCTTTCTGGCATGTTAATCAAGAGCGTGATAATTTGTGGAATGGGGACAGAAATTAAGCATTCCTTTTGTAACATCAGGATGGAATGCCAAATCAAGGTTGAGGAAGTAACAGTGACAGTGAGTAACAGATTGTCAGTTCCAGGAATACAGTTTGTTCTTGGGAACGATTTAGCAGGAGGCGATGTGTGAGAGGCACCCCTTGTGGTGGAGAAGCCAAAGAAAGACTTAGGGAATTGGTGAGTTAAAAGAAAATTACCCAGGATTTTTCCAGACTGTATAGTAACAAGATCCCACTGTCATAAGTTACAGCAGGAAGGAAAAACGAACGAAAAAGATAAATGAGTTGATACTCAGTGAACTGACACCCTGTTTGATGTAACGGTGCAGGAAAACCCTGAACAAGCAGAGGATCAGGCAGAGGTGTTTAGTCCAGAAAGGCTAATGGACTTACAACAGATATATACACACACATACGCACACACATACACATGCATGCACACACACAGAAAAGGAATCAGAATATATTGTTGAACGTTATTAACTTAAAGATAGAATCATAAAATTAAAATGGTGACCCTGATAGGTTATTGCAGAAGAGAAGTGGGCCGAAGTGCTCCAGATTGTGTTAGCAGTAACGTACAGTGTTACGGATAGCACACTAACTAACTGCAGGCGGTCACCTCGGTGTATGGAAGACTTAGGCTAAGGTACAGAAGCATTTCTAGTGGCCTGGAATGCACAAGGACATAGTTAATTATTGTTGTTGAACGTGACATATATACCAAATGGTAATAAAACAAGCACCCTTTTTGCCAATTCCTGCATTCGAAGAACATTTCACGTTGGTTATGAATAATTGTGTAGCTCCCCTTTCTAAAATAAAAGTGGAAACCAATATTTGCTGACCATAATGGATGTGTCAACAGATTTCCAGAGGCAATCCATTAAGGATTGTTAAGGCAAAAAGGGAGGTGGAGGGGTTGGTAGCTTTCTTTACACGCTGTGGACTGCCCAGAGATAGTCAGTCAGACCAAGGGTCTCATTTTTCTACGCAGCTATTTAAGGAAGTCATAGATAGCTTAGATATACAGCACTTCAAATCAAGTGCGTCCCTTCCTGAATCCCAGGGAGCGTTGGAAAGTTAGCATCAGAGACTGAAGACCTTGTTAACAGCGTAATGTCAGCATCGCCTGAATAATTGTTATAAAGGTGTCCCATTATAAAGTTTGCCATCGGAGATGCCCCAAATAAATCTACTCACTTTACTTCCTTTGAGTTAATATTCGTACATGAAGTTGAGAGGTCCTTTGAAATTAATTAAATATAAATTGACAGGACCGAAGTCGTAAATATCACACTTGGATTATGTGTGTGAGGTGATGGAGAGAGTAGATGGAGTAGGTGAGTTTGCTAAACAGTATCTGAAGAGCACAACATAGACTGAAGCAGGTAGCAGATAAAAACTCTGAAACTTTGAAGATTTCCCGTGGGGATGACGTATTAGTATTGCCACCAGTGGTAAGAAGTGCCTTCAAAGCCAGGTTTAGTGGCCCCTTTAAAATAAAAAAAAATGGAGTCATTTAAACTATCTAGTAAAGATACCGGAGATGACAAAGAAACTTTATCGAGTATTTCATGTGAATGAATAATGTACCAGCCATATTTAACACTCAGGAACAGAGTTATGGCCAGATGAACAAATTGTGCAGCTTATCTGCGCTATGATGTAGTGATCTTCAGCAAGTGATTGAAAGCTCACATGTTACAGTTGGCAGAGGATGCTGAATGATTACAAGAAGCAAACTTGGTCATAAACTTAAAGAAAACAGAATTAGCAAAGGCAGAGGTGTCGTTCTTGGGATATTACATTTGGACATGGAAGTTTGATCCCATGGAACACATAAACGAAGGGCTTTGAGGAATTTGCATGACCATCCTCGAAGAAAGAGTTGCTTCTATTTTTGGAACTGAGTGAATTCTATTGGAAGTTTGATCCAAACTTCAGCAGCGCATTCGCACCACTGATGGATTTATTAAAAAAGAACACAGAATTGTAGTGGACATAACAATGCCAAGAGGCAATTGAGGATTAATCACCGCACCAGTTTGTGCTACACCAAATATTTTGAAACCCGTAGGTGTTCAAAGTTTGTGAGAAGATTTGTAGCTCGGGTGCTCGTTGCTGTGGTTCTGTTCGCCGAGCTGGAAGTTTTTGTTCCAAACGTTTCGTCCCCTACCTAGGTGACATCCTCAGTGCTTGGGAGTCTCCTGTGAAGCGCTCTGTGGTGTTTCCTCCGGCATTTATAGTGGCCTGTCCCTGCCACTTCCGGTTGTCAGTTTCAGCTGTCCGCTGTCGTGGCCGGTATATTGGGTCCAGGTCGATGTGTTTGTTGATGGAGTTTGTGGATGAGTGCCATGCATCTAGGAATTCCCTGGCTGTTCTTTTTTTTGGCTTGCCCTATAATGGTAGTGTTGTCCCATTCAAATTCATGTTGCTTGTCGTCTGCGCGTGTGGCTACTAGAAATAGCTGGTCGTGTCGTTTAGTGACTAGTTGGTTTTGAAACCCTTTGAAAATTGTGTGTGATGCTCGGGATAAAGGGGTCGGAGATGTATTGATACAGAAAGAGCATGATGGAATTGAATGGCTTATTGGCTACTTGTCGTAAAAACTCAATATCCACCAAAAAAAAACAAAATCTCCATTATTGAACAAGAATGATTAAGTTTCACACTGGCCTGACAATATTTCAAAGTGTATATGACAAACAAATTGTCGGAGATGGTTGTGGACAACTACAAATCTCTCGCATTTTTTAGAATATTTAAAGACCAGAATATGAGTCTATTTCATTGGAGTCTTCCCTTACCGCCTTTAAACTTACAAAATGTACATGCTGTGGCTCCTACAATGTGATAGCAGATGTGTTATTGCGGATTTAAAGGAAAGCAGTGCAGATGAGATTTGACTTATTCCAGTGTTGTATTGGTGTTCAGAATTAATATGAATGATATAACTGATATTAATACTTTTATATTTCATAAAATTAGGATTAATAATTAGAGGAAAAGAAATGTAGCCATCTTTTCATTCTGCTGGTCCATTTTAATTTCTGAAGCAGGGACATGTTATGAAGCCAAAATCGTGGACGGGCACTTTAAGACTGAACGGGATTTGCTGAATAGAAATTAAAGCCACAGATGCCAGGTAAAGGTCACACTGTTCCACATGTCACCAATAGCTGAGAAATGGATACGTGAATTTTGGTTGCTGTTTTGACAGCCATTTAAAGCAACCAAAGAGTTTAAATAATGCTCAGGATACCAGAAGCCAACAGAATTTGAATGTTATTGTTTGGACACCTGGAAAACAATCAATTTATGAGAATTATTATATCATGGGGCGTATATAAACGCAGTATTTTGAACACTGGAGGGAGAGCTACTGCCATTCAACAGCAGAGCAACTGCTGTAGAGCAGGAGTGCTAAATGGCCATCTCAAACACTCTCTATCAAAGACACATGTTCATGTAAACCTACTTGCAATTAAAAAAATGACCCAGGGAGATCAGCAGCTGAAAGAGTGAACACAGCGGGGAAGATAGACGCTGTATGGTCTTGAGATTGTAATGTTTAATATGTGGGTTGTTGGAACAGCATATTTTTACAGAGGTGGAATCAGATAGTAAGTAGCTAAGAAAAGAAGGGCTTGTATTTGTGAATAGTTGTTGTTTAGTGTTCACTATTAAAGTTAAGAAACTAACTTGTTAATTTTTTGTTTAATAGTGGTCGGTAGGAGACCTGTGTCACTCATATTTTAACAGATTATGAGGTGAAGCGAGCTTTTCTGAGTGTTTGGTTATAATTAACAGAGGGGTTCGACTCCACCTTGTAAATGTCCATCTACGCTAACCCCATTTCCCTGCAGTTGGCCCATATCCTTCCAGTCCTTTCCTATCCACATATTTATTCAAATGCTTTTGAAATGTTGTTAATGTACCCCCCTGAACCACATCTGCTGGCAGCTCATCCGCGTACCAGCCTCTGTGTAAAGAAGTGGCCCCTCAGGTTCCCTTTTATTCCTTCCCCTTTAACCTGAAACTGATCCCATCTAATCCTCTATTCTCTACAGCTTGGAAAAAGTCTGAGAGCATTCACCCCATCCATACCTCTCGTGATTTTATCAATTTCTATAAGGACTCCCTCAGTCTCGTACATGCTAAAGAAAATGACCTAGCTTGTCCAACCTCTCTCGATTACTCAGATCATTGGGTCCTGGCAACGTCTTTGTAAATTTCTTCTACACTCTTTCTAACTTAACAACGTCGTCCCTATAACAAGGTGACAAAACTGAACACAATACTCCGAGTGCGGCCTTAACAAAGTCCTGTGAAACTACATCATAAGTTCCCAACTTCTATACTCAATGGCCTGCCTGATGAAGGCCAGTGTGCCAAAAGCCTTCTTCACTGCCCTGTCTGCCTGTGACTCCACTCTTAGAGAACCATGCACCTGAACTCCAAGGTTCTCTCTGCCCACTGCACCCCTTAAGACCCTCCCATTCACCATGAAACTCCTATCTTGATTTGAGTTTCCAAAATGCAAGACCTCACGCTTCAATATTAAATTCCATTTGCCATTTCTCGGCCCACTTCCCCACCTGTTTAAAGTTCCGCTGCAATTTGTGATAAACTTCCTCACTGATCACGCTCCCACTTACTTTTGTGTCATCTGCAAACTTAATAATCATGCCTTGTACATTCTCAACCAAATCATAGATAACAAACAGCAATGGACACAGGCTGGTTCAGGAGCTGACGGGGGGACAAAATGTTCTAAGTATTGTGGAATCTCCTGTGACTATCCCCACTTCTGATCTTATGGTGGGGAGGGTGGGGGCGGGTAGACATTGATGAAGCAGCTGAACATGTTTGTGAAGAGGAAGCTAACCTGTGGGTCTCCCACAGAGGTGACCCTGGACTGAGATGATGAACATCTTCCTTTGTGCCATGTTTGACTCCAAACACCGGAGAGTTTACTCTGATTCCCATTAAGTCCAGTTTTATTAAGCTCCTTGATGTCAACAGAAGGCAACCACTGCCTTGATATCAGGGCCAGTCATTTTTTACCATAACCCTTGTATCAACCCCATTTGTTCATATCAATAGACCATGATATAGGAGCAGCAAGGGTTTTCTTCAAACAGGTGGGATTGAATGTCATGATTTCTCTTCTCAAGAGTGTTCGGGGAGCTCGATGACTGAAAGTATTCGAAGAGGGGGTAGATGGATATTGATCTGTCAGAGAGTTGAGGGCTATGAAGAATTGGGTATGGAAGAGGATCAGTCACGATCTTAGTGAAGGGCAAGGCATGCTGGGGAGTGAACGACATGCCCCTGTTTCTGATGTTCTCACATTCTGCTATTGGGAAGTTAGTGGGTGTTTTTTTTCATGGATGTTCTGTTATTGTATATTGCAGTCAGGGCGACAAGATAACTTTGTGAGCCATTGCTTGGTGAGGTGTGTGGGCTGTATTTACAGTGAATCTGGGTCTACAACATGACCAACAAATGAAGCACAAATTGCAGAGAGGGGAAGCTCTATGAAGAGAGATGATGAGCCTCTTTCATACCCGTGCCTGGATTTTCCAATTGCATTTCCCAAATCACTTTAAAGCGTGTGTGACAGTCTTGAAGGACCGAATACTTCTGTGCACCAGGTTATAGGAGTAAGTGACATCCAACTGTTTCTGCCTAGCAGGTTTGAGGGGCTGAATGGAACACAGAAATATGGGACTGAAGAGCAGAAATGAGTCATTATATACTTTGAGTCTTCTCCACCAGGCACTAAGATCGTGGCTGATCAGGCTGTGGTCTCAGCCCTACTTTCCTATCTGCGTCCCATTATGCGTGACTCACTTCTCTGTCAAATATTTAACGAATGCAGTTTTCAATCAATGTGAACATAGAGGCACGATGAACTTCCAGTGAAGAGAATTCCAACTTGAACGGTCCGTTCAGAATCTTTCATCATCCCTCTTGTAGAATCAGAGAGTCATGCAGAACAGAAACAGACCCGTTAGTCCAATCTGTTCACTCCGATCAGATATCAAATCTGATCCAGTCTCCCATTTGCCAGCATTTGGCCAATATCCCTCCTCTTTCAGAAACCTTTTTAAATGTGCGATTGTAACCGCCTTCAGCACTTCCTCTGACAGCACTTTCCGTGCACACACCACTCTCTGTGTGAAACACTTATCTTCAGGTCCCTTATAAATCATTCGCCCTCTCGCCTTCAACCTACGCTGTCCTGTTCTGGACTCCCCTATCCTGGGGAGCAGAGCGTATCTGTTTAGAATATCCATGCCCCTGATGATTATATAAACTCTATAATGTCACCCCTCAACCTCTGACGCTCCAGGGGGCAACACTTCAACCTAATCAGCCTCTCCCTCAAGCTCAAACCTCCAGTCCTGGAACATGTGTGTAAGTCATTTCTGCAGAAAACCGACTTGTACGCAGTATTCTTAAATTTGCCTCACCAACATCCTGTACAGATGCAACATACCACCACAACTCCTATACTCAATGCTCTGACTGATTAAGGCAAATGTGCCAAATGTGTTCTGCACCACTCTGTCTACCTGCGATTCCACTTTCAAGGAACAATGTACCTGCAGCACTGGGTCCCTTTGTTCCACAACACACCCCAGGAACTTACCATTAAGTGTATAACCGCTGCCCTGATTTACCTTTTTAAAATGAAAAACCTCGTATTTATCTAAATTAAAATTCATCTGTCACTCCTTACCCCTTTGTTCCACCTAGTTGTGGTCTCGTTGGACTCTGAGATAATCTCCTACACCACCTTTCTGATGTCATCTGTAAACTTACTAACTATGGCCCCGATATTCACATCTAAATCCTTTATATAAATGATGAAATGCAGTGAACGCAGTACTGAGTCTTGCAGCACAGTGCTGCTCACAAACCTCCAGTCTGAAAAATATCTATATTCCTTCAAGCCAATTGTACTCGCTTCCAGTGTATCCCATGTGACTGAAACTTACTAATCTGTCTACCAATCACAATGAAATACTAGCTATAAAGAGAGGTTGAGTAGGATGGGTTTATTTTTACTGGAAAAAAGGAGATTGATGGGGGACCTGATTGAGGTTTGCAAAATCAGTAAGGGTACAGACAGGGTGGATAGAGACAATCTTTTTTCCCAGGGTGAAGGATTCAATAACGAAACGTCATGCTTTCAAAGTGAGAGGTGGAATGTTTAAGGGCGATACACGCGGTAAGTACTTCATCCAGAGGGTGGTGGGCGTCTGGAACGCGTTGCTAGCGGAGGTGGTAGAGGCAGGCACGGTAGATTCATTTAAGATGCATCTGGACAGATGCATGAGTAGGTGGGGAGCAGAGGGATACAGTTGCTTAGGAATTGGGCGACAGATTTAGTCAGTACATTTGGATTGGCACAGGCTTGGAGGGCGACGGGCCTGTTCCTGGGCTGTAAATTTTCTTTGCTCTTTTTTTCTTTAAATGAACACCTTGCTGAAGTCCAGAAAGACAATGTCAACCAAACTGCCTTCATCGATCTTCTTTGTCACCTCGTCAAAAAACTTAACCAAACTAATGAGACATGATTTCCGAAGCAGAAAGCCATGTGGTCTATTCCGATCAGCCCTTGCCTTTTCAAATGTATGTAAATCCTATCCCTCGCCAGTGCAATGCTTGAATCTGGACAGATTGCTGGGTTGTATTGACCATTGCAACGCATGAATCTGGACAGATTGCTTGGTTGTATTGAACAGTGCAATGGATGAATCTGTACAGATTGCTGGGTTGTACTGAGCAGGACATTGACCTGGTCTGCACAGTGTTCCACGGTAAACAGATATCTCCTCTGGGTTTATGGTGTCTGGGCTGGTTCTGTGAGGTGGATTGAGAATGTGGTATACCTAACACTTTCAGTTGATCTGGCAATGCCTTTAGTTCCCATTCCTGCGATTGTACCCTCTATCTCTCACCCAATTAATGTTACCGTGTGTCCAGGCACAGTACATCATGTTGGTGGGGTGAGTAGGGTGGAAATGTGATGGACATTTCAAGGTGTTCCCCGGAACATTCTGTCCCCAACATTCTATAACTGCCATTCCCGGGAACGTCCTGTTCCTGATATTCTATAACTGCCAATCCCTGGAACGTTCTGTCCCTGACATTCTATAATTGACATTCCCTGGAACGTTCTGTCCCCGACATTGTATAACTGACATTCCCCGGAACGTTCTGTCCCCGACAGTCCATAACTGACATTCCCCGCAATGTTCTGTCCCCGTCATTCCATAACTGACATTCCC
Source organism: Chiloscyllium plagiosum (assembly GCF_037043375.1). Taxonomy (NCBI): domain Eukaryota; kingdom Metazoa; phylum Chordata; class Chondrichthyes; order Orectolobiformes; family Hemiscylliidae; genus Chiloscyllium; species Chiloscyllium plagiosum. Next base: position 254,371 of record NW_028270188.1, on the reverse strand, counting down.
CGGAACATTCTGTCTCCAACATTCTATAACTGCCATTCCCTGGAACGTTCTGTCTCCGACATTCTATAACTGCCATTCCCCGGAACATCTTGTCCCCAACATTCTATAACTGCCATTCCCTGGAACATTCTGTCACTGACATTGTATAACTGACATTCCGCTGAACGTTCTGTCCCCGACATTCTATAACTGCCATTCCCCGGAATATTCTGTCCCTGATATTCTATAATTGCCATTCCCCAGAGCGTTCTATCCCAAACATTCTATAACTGAAATTCCCCCGAACGTTCTGTCCCTAACATTCTATAACTGACACTCCCCTGAAAGTTCTGTCCACGACATTCTATAACTGACATTCCCCGGAACGTACTGTCCCCGATATTCTATAACAGACATCCCCCGGAACGTTCTGTCCCCAACATTCTATAACTGCCATTCCCTGGAATGTTCTGTCCCCGACATTCTATAACTGACATTCCCCGGAACGTACTGCACCCGATATTCTATAACAGACATCCCCCGGAACGTTCTGACCACAACATTCTATAACTGCCATTCCCCGGTAGGTTCTGTCCCCGACATTCTATAATTGACACTTCCGGGAACTCTCTGTCCCCAACATTCTATAACTGACATTCCCCGGAACGTTCTGTCCCTGACATTGTTTGCGAACGGCCGGACCTCAGTGAATTGAACAAACGATACGATCCCGACGGAAGAGATCCCGTTCCAGTGAGAAGGATACCCTGATCCGAAGGGCCCTCAGGCTGTTAAAGGGGTGAATACGTTTTCCCTGCGTTTACATGCTTCACAACACAGGATCGACCACAATTTGCTGAAATTTTCAAACTCCGTTTGTCTTCAGGAAACTGGGAGAGAATCCTTCAGGACAGCAAAGTTTCCACCCTCCGTATTGGGAATTGGGAAGGTGTGACTTGCGTCCGCTCTCGAGTGATCGAATGTGTGGGAATGTTCCAGAAACCATCAGTCCTTATGGATGTGTCTCTGTGTGTTTGGGGAGGGAGGGTTTCTTGTGGTTTATGTCACATTTTTGTCAGTAATTCCGACCTTCCCATTTGTTATTCCAGCTCCAATTATTTTAATAAATCCCTGAATGCAGGGACACATTTGAAAATCTCACTGGGTTCCCAATCAAACGGGTCCCTTTGCCCCCAGTCTGATGGATAATGTGTTTGTTTTCCTTCCTCACAGTTAATGTAGTGACCATCTACGTCCTGCTTTATAAAGATTGTGGATTGTCTCCATGTGTCAGACGTTACCTGGGGGCCATGGCAGCGGCGGATCTCCTGGTCATTATCCTCGACCTGATACTGAGACACATTCCCATTGTTTATCGGGAACAGTTTTATTTCCTGAGGTACTCCGTCCCTGTGTGTAATATCCACGCCGGCCTGCTTTATGCAGCCACTGACTGCTCTGTCTGGTTCACCGTCACTTTCACCTTTGATCGGTTTGTGGCCATTTGTTGCCAGAAGCTGAAAAGTAAATATTGCAGTGAGAAAACGGCGGCTGTGGTTCTGGGAGCAGTGACTGCGCTGAGCTGTTTAAAGAACATTTCCTGGTATTTTATGCTCACGGCTCGGTATTGGCTGGTGAACACCCCCTGGTTTTGTGATATAACAGACGCTGTTCGATTCTCCAGTGTCTGGGTCACAATCGAGACCCTCCACCACATCTAACCCCGTGTGTCCCATTTCTCCTGATTCTGCTGCTCAATGTTCTCACAGTCAGACACATTTTAGTGACGAGCAGAGCCGGCAGGAGACTCCGGGCTCACACCAATGGGGACGCTCAGTCTGACACTGAAATGAGAGACCGAAAAAAATCCATCATTTTACTGTTTGTGATCTCGGTCAATTTCATCCTGTTGTGGACAACGTTAATGCTGTACTCTATATTGTACCGGATGCGGTTTATTGGATATCAGTCTGTGTCTCTCCATCCCTTTGTGCAGGAAATGGGCTTCATTAAACAGCTCCTGAGTTGCTGCACAAACACCGCGATTTATGCCGTGACCCAGACTAAGTTCAGGCAGCAGCTGAAGAATGTGCTGAAATATCCCTTCACCCAAATCCATCCATCCATCAAATTCCCTCATTAATCAATCCATCCGGGATTTTTTCATTTCAGTTCAGTGTTTCAGCGATGGAGAAGCCTGTCGCTATGGTAACAGACTGAGGGTAGCACTGGTTTGTCCATCCTTATCCCACAGTGGGGTTACACGAAACATTTAAATGTTTCTCACAACTCAGGGGCCAGTGAGAAAAGGCACCATCCCACTGACTGTATCCATCAGTTCCATTTGTAAACAATGAAAATGTTGATTAAAGCATGCCGAGCAGCAGAGTGACCGATGTTGTTGTTTGTCTTTGTGTTGGAGAAGCTGATCTGGAGAGAGACAGACTCAGCCCCAAGTCATGGGCCTCAGGGAAGGGGAGGGCACTGGGACGTGAGCTCAGGAGCTGGGTTAAATTCCCTCTTCCCCCCCACTGCAACCTGGCCTCCCCATTTCCTCTTCCCCACTCTTTCTCCACATTTCTCCTTCCCTCTCTGCACACTCACTCTTTCTCACCACCTCTTCCTTTCACTCACCCTCGTCCTGCCTCCCTCACACACACACACACACACACCCAACCCTGGCTTCTCCACCTGCCCCCACTCTTCCCTCTCCCCCTCCCACACACTTTCACTCTCACTGTCCTGCCATCGCTGTCTCCCTTCCACAATTCGGTCTCTACCCTATTTTCCCTTCCTCCCACATCTCACCCCAACCCCCCACATGTAGCCACACCACCAACCCCCCTCCCCCCCAGTCTCTGGGTCAGAGGGAGAGGGAAGAACCAGGGAGACAGAGTGTGTCATAGAGAGAGGGAGGGAGGGACAGGAGGGAGAGACATTCAGTCAGAGAGAAACCACAGAGTTACTGCTTCACTATCAACAGGACCCACCTCACACTGACTGTGTCACGATCACCCTGACCCCCTCACACTTACAAATTCACTATGAGCTGGACATACTCGCACTGACAGCGTCAATATCAGACTGAGCCCCTTACACTGACTGCATCACTATGACCCTGACCCCCTCAAACTTACTGCATCACTGTCACTCTGACCCCCTCACACTTACTGCATCACTGTCACCCTGACCCCCTCACAGTTCCTGTGTCACTATCACCCTGACCCCCTCTCACTTACTGCATCACTGTCGCCCTGAACCCCTCACACTTACTGCGCCACAGTCACCCTGACCCTCTCACACTGACTGTGTCACTGACACAGTGACCCCCTCACACTGACTGCGTCACTATCACCCTGATCCCCTCACACTTACTGCGTCACTATCACCCTGACCCCGTCACACTCACTCCATTTCCGTCACCCTGACCCTCTCACATTCACTCCGTCACCTTCGCGCGGTCAACGTCACACTCACTCTAACACCGTCACCCTGACCTCCTCACACTCCCTTCATCACCCTCACGATGCCCCCTCACAGTCACTGCATCACACTCACCCTGACCCCCTCACACTCACTCCATCACTGTCACACTGAGCCCCTCAAACTCACACCATCACCGTCATCCTGACCCCCACACATTCACTCCATCTTCATTACACTGATCCCCTCACACTCACTCCATCACTGTCACCCTGACACCCTCACACTCACTCCATCTCCGTCATCCTGACCCCCTCACACTCGCTCCATCACTGTCACCCTGAACTCCTCACACAAACTCTGTCAACATCACCCAGACCCACTCACACTCATTTCATCACAGTTACCCAGACCCCCTCACACTCATTCCATCACTGTCACACTGACCCCCTCACTCTCACTCCATTACCGTCACCCTGACCCACCAGTCTCACTCGATCACCGTCAGCCTGACCCACTTGAGCTCACAGACTCACAGTCACCATGACGCCCTCACACTCACTCCATCACTGTTACCCTGACCCCCTAACTCTCACCCCATCACTGCCACCCTGACCCCCACACACTCACTCCATATCTGTCACCTTGAGGTCCTCACACTCACTCCATCACCGTCAAACTAAATTCCTCAGCCACGCTCCATCTCCGTTTCCCTGGCCCCTCACACTCATTCCATCACAATCACACTGAATCCCCTCACACAGAGACTCCATCAGCGGCAAACGGCATGGCTCACACTCACTCCATCACCGTCACTCTCACACACTCACACTCACACCATCGCGGTCACCCTGACCCACGCACACTCACTGCATCACTGTCACACTGACCCCTTCTCACTCACTCCATCACTGTGACACTGTGCCCCTCAAACTCACACCATCACCGTCATCCTGACCCCCACACATTCACTCCGTCTTCATTACACTGATCCCCTCACACTCACTCCATCACTGTCACCCTGACACCCTCACACTCACTCCATCTCCTTCATCCTGACCCCCTCACACTCACTCCACCACCGTCAACCTGACCCCCACACACTCACTCCATCACCGTCGCCCAGGCAACCTTACTCTCACTCAATCACCATCACCCTGAAACCTTCACGCTCACTCCATCACCGTCACCCTGACCCCCTCCCACTCACTCCATCACCGTCACACTGACGCCCTCCCACTCACTCCACCACCGTCAACCTGACCGCCACACACTCACTCCTTCACCGTCGCCCTGACACCCACACTCTCACTCCATCATCGTCACCCTGACCCCTTCACACTCACTCCATCTCCGTCACACTGATCCCCTCACACTCACCCCATCACCGATACCCTGACCCTCCTATACTAACGCCATCAACGTAGCCCTGAAACTCTCACACTCACTCCATCACCGTCACCCTGAATCCCTGCCACTTCCTTCGTCACACTCAACCTGACCCTCTCATTCTCATTCCATCACCATCACCCTGACCGCCTCACACTCACTCCATCAGAGTCACCCTGACCCTCTCACACTCAAGCTATCACCGTCACCCTTACTCTCTCACACTCACTGCATCACCGTCAATCTGACCCCCACACACTCACTCCATCACAGTCACCCTGACTCTCTCACACTCAATCCATCACCGTCACCCTGGCCATCTCACACTCACTCCATCACCGTCAACCTGACTCTCTCACACTCACTGCATCACCGTCAACCTGACCCCCACACACTCACTCCATCACCGTCGCCCAGGCCACCTCACTCTCACTCGATCACCATCACCCTGAACCCTTCCCACTCACTCCGTCACCGTCACTCTGATCCCCTCACACTCACTCCATCACTGTCACCCTGACGCTCTCACACTCACTCCATCACCGTCACCCTGATTCCCTCACACTCACTCCATCACCGTAACCCTGATCCCCTCACACTCACTCCATCACCGTCACCCTGATTCCCTCACACTCACGACGTCACCGTGACCCTGACCCCCCTCAAACTCACTCCATCACCGACACCCTGACCCCCTCACACTCACTCCATATCTGTCACCCTGATCCACTCACACACACTCCATCACCGTCACACTGACTCCCTCACACTCACTCCATCACTGTTACCCTGAACCCTTCACACTTACTCCATCTTTGTCACCCTTACCCCCTCACCCTCACTCCATCACCTTCACGCTGAACACCTCCCACTCACTCCATCAGAGTCACCTTGGACCCTCACATGCACTCCATCAACGTCACCCTGACCCCCTCACACTCGCTCCATCACTGTCACCCTGACCACTCACACTCACCCGATCTTAATCACTCTGCCCCCTCACGCTCACTTCATCACCGCTACCTTAATGCCCCCACTCTCACTCCACCCCCATCACCCTGACCCCCTCAGTCTCACTCCATCACCGTCACACTGACCCACTCGAGCTCACAGCCTCACAGTCACCATGACCCCCTCACACTCACTCCATCACTGTTACCCTGACCCTCTCACTCTCACCCCATCACTGTCACACTGACCCCCTCACACTCATTCCATATCTGTCACCTTGATGCCCTCACACTCACTCCATCACCGTCACACTAAATCCCTCAGCCACGCTCCATCTCCGTTTCCCTGGCCCCCTCACACTCATTCCATCACAATCACACTGAACCCCTCACACTCACTCCATCAGCGTCAAACTGAATGCCTCACACTCACACCATCACCGTCACCCTCACACACTCACACTCACACCATCGCGGTCACTCTGACCCACGCACACTCACTCCATCACTGTCACACTGACCCCTTCACACTCACTCCATCACTGTCACACTAAGCCCCTCAAACCCACACCATCACCGTCATCCTGACCCCCATACATTCACTCCGTCATCGTTACACTGATTCCCTCACACTCACTCCATCACTGTCACCCTGAACCCCTCACATTCACTCCATCACCGTTGCTCTGACTCCCTCACACTCACTACATCACCATCACGCTGATCCCCTCACACTCACTCCATCTCCATCACCCTGATCTCATCACACTCACTCCTTCACAATCACCCTGCCCCCTCACACTCACTCCATCACCGTCACCCTGATTCCCTCACACTCACTTCATCATCGTCACCCGAACCCCTCACACTCAGTGCATATCTGTCACCCTGATCCCCTCACATTCACTCCATCACCGTCATCCTGACCCCCTCACACTCACTCCATTACCATTAGCCTGACCCCCTCACACAGACTCCATCACCATCACCGTGATCCCTTCACACTCACTTCATCTCTGTCACCCTGACCCCCTCACACTCACTCCATCATCCTCACGCTGGACAACTCACACTCAATCCATCAGCGTCACAGTGAACCCCTCACACTCACTCCATCCCCATCACGCTGACACCTTCACACTCACTCCATCACCGTCACCCGGTAAACCTGACACTCGCTCCATCGCCGTCACCCTGACCACCTCACACTCCCTTTATCACCCACACGCTGACCCCCTCACACTCGCTCCGTCACTGTCACCTGACACCGTCACACTCGCTCGATCACCGTTACCATGACGCTCTCACACTCACTCCATCACCGTCACCCTGACCCTCTCACACTCAGTCCATCACCGTCAGCCTGACTTCCTCACGCTTCCTTCGTCACCCTCAACCTGACCACCTCACACTCCCTTTGTCACCCTCACGCTGACCCCCTCACAATCACTCCATCACTGTCACCCTGATTCCCTCACACTCACTCCATCACCGTCATCCTGACACCCTCACATTCACTCCATATCTGTCACCCTGATCCCCTCACACTCACTCCATCACCATCGCCCCGACCCTCTCACACTCACACCATCACTATCACACTGACCCCCTCACACTCGCTCCGTCACTGTCACCTGACCCCGTCACACTCCCTCGATCACCGTTACAATGACCCTCTCACACTCACTCCGTCACCGTCACACTGACCCCTTCACCATCACTCCATATCGGTCACCTTGATCACCTCACACTCGCTCCATCACTGTCACCCTGACCCCCTCACACTCACTCCATCACTGTCACACTGATCCCCTCACAATTACAACGTCACCAACACATTTACCCACTCGCACTCACTACATTGCACAATGCCACACACCACTCCTACCATCACGCTAACCCCCACTTACTCCACCACCATCACACACACTGCCCCACACGACCCCCAATGTCATGTTCACCCCCACACACCCCACCACCATCACACACACTGCACCACACTACCCCCACCGTCACTTTCAGCGCCATACACTCCACCATCATCACACACACTGCCCCACACAAAAATCACGGCCACGTCCACTCCCACACACTCCACCTCCATCGCACAGACTGCCCCACAACACCCTCACGGTCACGCGCACCCCCACACACTCCACAACACTCACACACACTGCACACACCTCCCCCTCCGTCACGCTCACACCTACCCACTCCACCACCATCACACACACTACCCTACAAATCCTGACCGTCACGCTCACCCCCACACACTCCACCAACATCACACACACTGTCCCACCCCACTCCCGCCGTTACACACACCCCCAGACACTCCACCATCGTCACACACGCTGCCCCACACCACCCTCACCATCCAGCTCACCCCTACACACTCCACCACCCTCACACACGCTGCACCATAACATCCCCACTGTCATGCTCACCCCCAGACACTCCATCACCATCACACACACTGCTCCACCCCACCCCCGCCGTTACGCTCACCCCCATACACTCCACCACTCTCCACACACTGCCCCACACCTCATCCACCGTTACGCTCACACCCCCACACTCCACCACCCTCTCACACACTGCCCCACACTATCCCCATCGTCACGTGCACCCGAACACACTCCACCACACTCACGCACACTGACCCACACCGTCACGCTCACCCCCACACAGTCCAACACCATTACACACTCGGCCCCACACCTCCCTCACTGTTATGCGCACCCCCACACACTCCACCACCCTCACACACACTGACCCACACCGTCACGCTCACCCCCACACAGTCCAACACCATTACACACTCGGCCCCACACCTCCCTCACTCTTACGCTCACCCTCACACACTCCACCACCCTCACACACACTGCTCCACACCACCCTCACCGTCATGTTCACATCCACACACTCCACCACCATCACACTCACTGCCCCATTCCATCCCCACCGTTACGCTCCCACCCCCACACTCCACCACCCTCACACCCTCGGCCTCACACTACTCTCATCGTCATTCGCACCCGAACACACTCCACCACCCTCACACACACTGACCCACACCGTCACGCTTACCCCCACACAGTGCAACACCATCACACACTCGGCCCCACACCACCCTCACTCTCACGCTCATCCCACACACACTCCACCACCACAGCACAAACTGCCCCACACCACCCTCACTGTCACGTTCACCACCAGACACTCCAACACCCTCGCACACACTGCTCCACACCACCCTCACCGTCATACTCACCCCCACACACTCCACCACTACTCCACACACTCCCCTACCGCCATGTTCACTCTCTAGGACAATCGAACACCATCACACTCTCTCCACCACACAATGACCCACTGTCATGCTCACTCACCCTGCACAAAGCCTCACCATCAGACTCACTCAAACACACACTCCCCCACTGTATCGTTCACTCCCCCACACACAGCCCCACCCTGATTCTCAGACCCCGTGCACTCCCCAACCATCACGTTCACGCTCCCGCACACGCCCATTGTCCTGTTCACTCCCCTGCACGCATCCCCACCGTCACTCTCTCTCCCCGTACACCTCCCTACCATCAGTCTCACTCCCTCACACAGTCCCCCACCATCACGCTCACTCTCCTACACACTCCCATTGTCCCGTTCACTCCCCTACACACGCCCCTTTCGTCAATCTCACCTCCCACACTCTCCCCCATCATCGCACTCTCTCCCCGTACACTAACTTACCATCAAGCTCACTACCCTGCGCACTTCCCCACCATCGCACTCACTCCCCCACACAGTCCCCCACCATCAGGCTCACTCCCTCACACAATCCCCCTGCATCACACTCACATGCCCACGCAGTCGCCCACCATCACACTCCTCACACACCTTTAACTGAGCTCCTGACTGTGAACACCGACCCAGTTGATCCCCTGTAAATGGCCTTTAACCCCATCCGCATTCTATTCCCTGAGTAACAGACAGTATGTCCCACACAATGTGTTCTGTTTGTGATATCCTGTTGTACCAGTCTCAGCCACAGCTGACGGTTCCACTCCACCTGTTACCCCCTAGTAACGGCTGGTGCTCTCACACCCATATATCCCCGAGCAATGACGTTTGGCGCAAACTCCATACTGTTGCCTGACATGTCGTCCCTTTCTCTGTTTCCTAACATCGGCCTGAAGATCGACAACCCTCTTCTGTTCCCCCAGCACCGAAGGATTCAAGGAAGACATTATCATTGGGAGGTTGCGATCGCAAGATGGAGAGAGAGTAAATGAGATTGGGGAAGGCAAGAACAGTGGAGTTCAGTGTGTAAAGGGGAAAAGGAGAGAGAAATAGCAGCGCAGTGTGAGAGTCGGAGGCATATATGGAGGGAGAGTGACAAAGGGAGCAAGGTGAATTCTGCTGATAGCCAAGGTGGAGTTGGAGACCCAGAAGGGAAAGTAAGGACAGAGGCAGTTTAACCCAGCTCCTGAGCTCAGGGCGCGGTCACCTCCCCTTCCCTGAGGACCAGGCCTTGGGGCTGAGTCTGTCTCTCTCCAGCTCAGCTTCTCCAACACAAAGACATACAACAACATCGTTCACTCTGCTGTTCGGCACGATTTATTAAACATTTTATTGTTTACAAATGGAAGTGATGGATACAGTCAATGGGGTGGTGCCTTTTCTCACTGGTCCCTGAGTTGTGAGAAACATTCAAATGTGTCTCTGTAACCGCCTGTCTGATAAGGATGGACAAACCAGCGCTCCCCTCAGTCTGTTACCATTGCGACAGGCTGCTCCATCGCTGAAACACTGAATTGAAATGAAAAAATCCCGGATGGATTGATTAATGAATTTGATGGATGGATGGATTTGGGTGAAGGGATATTCCAACACATTCTTCAGCTGCTGCCTGAACTTAGTCTGGGTCACGGCATAAATCGCGGTGTTTGTGCAGCAACTGAGGAGCTGTAGCATGAAGCCCAATTCCTGCACAAAGTCATCGAGAGACACAGACCCATACCCAATCCAATCCATCCGATTCCATATAGAATACAACATTAACGTTGACCATAACATGATGAAATTGGCCGAGATCACAAACAGTAAAATGATGGATTTTGTTCGGTTTATCATTTCTGTGTCAGACTGAGCATCCCCATTGGTGTGAGCGCGAAGTCTCCTGCGGGCTCTGCTGGTCACTAAAATGTGTCTGACGGTGAGAACATTGAGCAGCAGAATCAGGAGAAATGGGACACACGGGGTTAGAATGTGGTGGAGGAACTCGATTGTGACCCAGACATTGGAGATTCGAACAGCGCCTGTTACATCACAAAACCAGGGGGCGTTCCCCAGCCAATACCGAGCCGTGAGCATAAAATACCAGGAAATGTTCTTTAAACAGCTCAGCACAGTCACTGCTCCCAGAACCACAGCCGCCGTTTTCTCACTGCAATATTTACTTTTCAGCTTCTGCCAACAAATGGCCACAAACCGATCAAATGTGAAAGTGACAGTGAACCAGACAGAGCAGTCAGTGGCTGTATAAACCAGGACGGCGTGGATATTACACACGCGGACGTAGTACACCAGGAAATAAAACTGTTCCTGATAAACAATGGGAATGTGTCTCAGGATCAGGTCCAGGATAATGACCAGGAGATCCGCCGCTGCCATGGCCCCCAGGTAACGTCTGACACATGGAGACAATCCACAATCTTTATAAAGCAGGACGTAGATGGTCACTACGTTAACTGTGAGGAAGGAAAACAAACACATTATCCATCAGCCTGGCGGCAAAGGGACCCGTTTGATTGGGGACCCAGTGAGATTTTCAAATGTGTCCCTGCATTCAGGGATTTATTAAAATAATTGGAGCTGGAATAACAAATGGGAAGGTCGGAATTACTGACAAAAATGTGACATAAACCACAAGAAACCCTCCCTCCCCAAACACACAGAGACACATCCATAAGGACAGATGGTTTCTGGAACATTCCCACACACTCGATCACTCGAGAGCAGACACAAGTCACTCCTTCCCAGTTCCTAATACGGAGGGTGGAAACGTTGCTGTCCTAAAGGATTCTCTCCCAGTTTCCTGAAGACAAACGTAGTTTGGGAATTTTTGTATTTTGGTCTAAATTGTGGTCGATCCTGTGTCGTGAAGAAATGTAAACACAGGGAAAACGTATTCACCCCTTTAACTGTCTGAGGGGCCTTCGGAACAGTTCTCCCTGGAACGGGATCTCTTCCCTTGGGATCTTATCGTTTTGTTCAATTCACTGACATCCGGCCGTTCGCAAACAATGTCAGGACCGACCACCAGCGGTGGTGGGGGCACCCTGGGATACAGTAAGGGAAGGCGTTACCCTTCAATTCCCCAACATTGATTCCAGAACCCGGGAAATCTCATGGTAACAAGTCACAGATGGTCAAGGAAACCGCCTGATGATGGATAAATCCTGCCCCTCAACTGTCCCCCCCCGGTGATAACTCGGTTCCTCTCGATGTTGGAAACAAATCAGAGGACGCACTGAGGGTGAGAAGGACACAGACCGTTCTCTGGGTGTGGGACTTCAATATCCATCACCAAGAGTGTCCCCACAGGCCCCCCACTGACTGAGTATGGAGAGGCCTCACAAACACAGCAGCCAGACTGGGGGACGTAATGGGGAACCAACAAGACGGAAACATTCTCACCAAACCCGTTGTCCCACATCAATCTGCCCCTAACTGTGTCTGTCGGAGCAGCCAGCATACAGTACTGGTGGAGGGAAAGTCTCAGCCACATATTGAATACCCTGCCCACTGTGTTATGTGGCACTCACTCCTGTGATGTAGGACATACTTCTAAAGGAGAAAGTGAGGTCTGCAGACGCTGGAGATCAAAGCTGAAACTTTATTCCTGGAACAGCACAGCAGGTCAGGCAGCATCTAGGGAACAGAAGATTCGACGTTTCGGGCACATGCCCTTCTTCAGGAATTCCTGAAGAAGGGCATGTGCCCGAAACGTCGAATCTTCTGTTCCCTAGATGCTGCCTGACCTGCTGTGCTGTTCCAGCAATAAAGTTTCAGCATACTTCTAAAGGACTGAGCACATGGAAACTGGCCATCCATGAGGCACTGTGAGCTAGCATCAGCCGCAGCATCAATGGCCTTCCCTCCAACGTCAAGTCAGAAGTGGGCTGTTCACTGATGGCTCAAAAATGTTCTGCACCATTCCCAACTACACTGATACTGAAGCAGGCTAATCAGCCCATCAAGAGTTTTAAGCAGGAACAGAGTGAGGCCATTCGGCCATTGGAGCTTGTTACTCAGCAATTGGAGCAGATCTTTTCATCTCTCATACCTGTTACACGGTAAATGGAGGGAAGATGCAACCGTTCAAAACTGCTACACAGGAATACAGAGACGATGGGTTACTGAGCCAGGAGCAGGGTTAAATTAGGGAAAAATCAGTCTCTATCAGTTTAACACAAATTAACGACTGTAGTGACACAGTGACCAGTGCTGGGACATCAACTATTTGTAAACTATGTAAATGTTTTCCAGAACTGAAGTTATCAAGGGGAGGTTGAGAATCTGTCAATGGAAAAGCAACGGAGAACAACTTGGTAGTTCGAATATAATGTGGGTAACTGTGAACCTGTGATTTTTTTTTCCAGGAAGAATAACAGGCTGTGTATTACATAGATAGAGAGGGATTACAGGAGTTAGTGATACCATGTGTACTGAAGGGTTCACTCTGACCTGTCCAGACATGGGAAGTGTGGCCCCATTTCTCTGATAGTCTGCTCCCTGATGTTCCCAGTGGCCTCATTACTCTCCGTACACACCGGATATTTTTATGTGGTTGGTTGGTGGTGGAACTTGGTGAGGGGGAGGATGTTTTGAGCCCTGTACCAATGGGACAGCCTTTATCTGAAAGGCCATCATTCCTTTCTCCGTGGAGACCCGAGGACAATGGGAATGGCTGCCTGCTTCTGAGTGAAGAGGCTGTGGCTGCTGCCAGGACAGTGGGTATTCACCAACATGATGTACTGTACCTGGGCACACTGTAACATTAATGGGTTGAGAGACGGAGGGTCCAATCACAGGAATGGGAACTAAAGGCATTGCCAGATCAGCTGAAATGGTTAGATTTACCACATTCTCAATCCACCTCACAGAACTAGCCCAGAGGAGATATCTGTTCACCGTGGAACACTGCGTATACCAGGCTAGTGCACTGCTCAGTACAATCCAGCAAGCTGTCCAGAGTGGAACGCGACACAGATCATGTCAGAGCACTTATCTTTAAACCATCTGTCGAATATGGGAATCTGGGATAGAGACAAAATTAAACTGTTGATGCTGGAATCCAAAGTAGACAGGCAGGAAGCTGGAATAACACAGCAAACCAGGCAGCATTAGGAGGTGGAGAAGTCGACGTTTCGGGAGTAACCCTTCTGCAGGAGTCCTGAAGAAGATTTACACCGGAAATGTCAAGTTCCTCACACACTGATGCTGCCGGGCTTGCTGTGTTTGTCCCGCCTGTTCAGTGTGGGAAACAGTGGAGACCACACCCATGCATTGATCAATAAACCTGGGTTAGATATCTGTCCATTACCGGGAGCTGTGCAGTCATCACCAATTTGCAACCTGGAGCAGTTACTCTCCCAGCATATAGGACTGTGTACACCACCACAGTGCATTGATCTGTAAACCAGGAGCAGTTACCCTCCCACAATGTAGGACTGTGTAGCCCACCCCAGTGCAGTGATCTGTAAATCAGGAGCACTTACCCTCCCAGCATATAGGGATGTGTACCCCACCCAAGTGCATTGATCTGTAAATCAGGAGCACTTACCCTCCCAGCATGTAGGTCTGTGTACGCCACCACAGTGCATTGATCTGTAAACCTGGAGCAGTTACCCTCCCAGCATGTAGGACTGTGTACACCACCCCACTGCATTCCTTAGTAACACTGTGTTAGTGTGAGGAAACTTGCAGACCATGCTGGAAGTGACAGGATGTGCAGCTCCCATCAATTTACAGCTCCATAATCTCCATTGTGCCATGATAAGTGGGTGCTATATGTGTGAACATCACTGCCAGAGAGAGATGGCGGGGGAATCAGTTTACATATCACTACATGGGAGGTGTTTGGGAAATAGACAGAGATGGTGGAGACTCAGAGACAGTGTTATGGAAGAATGTGTCCCCAGGTTGCAGAATGCTGAAATGTAGACACTTCGATAGCATCCTGTAGCATGAGCCAATCTTCCCAGGAAAGATAGGAAAAAGGGATATTGGTGTAAGGTGAGATGGTAGAGAGCTTTAGATGAGCATTGTTCTACAGGTTTGTAACTGGAAGTGGTTTCAACAGAATCTTTGACTCATTGAGCAGATTCTAACAATAGTTTGTCTCAGTGACATTTTCATTGAGTGACAGAGGGATCGTCCTCGCGAGGCTGAGCTAGTTTCCTGGTGCTATTTTATTGGACTCACTTCATTAACTACCCACCCCACCCCATGGTGTCCCTCATTCAATACCAGCCCGATTCTCCCACCCGTCGTGGCTGGAGTTAATCACCATCGCCCGGGTACCCCTGGATATTGTATGATCCTGACACTGATTCCATCTTTAAAAGGACAATAGGCACACGGTTGAGCTTTCTCGGTTAGAAGCTGCCCTGCACATTTTACCCCGAGCATGGCAGATAAGAGGCAATTACAACACAGTTTGTCGACAAGGGCACGGAGGGCCTGGTGTTTGAGCTAGTACAGAGGGAGGCCATTCTCTTCCTAGAGGGGGCCACACCATCAGACCACCCTAGTATGGTCTGAGCTCACCACCCAGCTCAGTGTAGTATCTGCGGTCTGAAGAACTGTCCAGCAATACAGGACAAGCATCAATAACCTTACCCACTCTGTCAAAGTAAGGCTCACCGTATTCTCTCTGCTCCCTCACAATCACTGTGTATCTGTTATAGCACCGACACCTGAACAAGGCTCATGCTCCACCACTCTCAATGCTGCATGCAGCACCTTTCCTCTCCCTCTCTCTCTGTCTCTGTCTTTCTCTATCTCTATCTGTCTCTCTCTATTTCTCTCTCCCTCCCTCCATTTACCCCCCTCCACTAATAACACTGCATGGATACAACACTGTGAACTGATTCCCTCCGGACCCCTCACCTACACTAACACTAACAGCAGGGCCACCCACTCCCATCTTCACTCCCTCCCTTTCTCCCATTCCAGGAGAAACAGCCTGGAATAGGACAGAGTGATGGGTGGTGGAGTGCCCGATACCTGTTCCCTCACCCCCGGCCTCCCGCCATGTGGTACTAGCTGGAGAGGACAGGGATGCCTCGTGTGGAGATTCTGAAACATCCACGTCCCACCGACCGAGTAAGGAGCAATGTTCAGTGAAGGGTAATTCTCACTTTAAACTCACTGGCAGTTCTGTTTCCCCCCGGTACAACTTAGAAGCCGTGGCCCTGATGCCATCTCCCTTTTGTGTTGAGCTGGTACAAATGGAATTCCCACGGTCTCGGTGGGCAGGAGGGAGGGTTCACAACACATCGTCACCACCACCTCCCAGGAAGGGAGCACAGAGGCTCCCACTTACACCTCTTCCTGTAAACAGCTCAGATACTGAAACTAATCAGTGATAGTTACTGCTCTCCTCACTTGTCCTGACATCTTCAATAAGCTGTGCTCATAGACACGCAGAGCTCTCTGTTCCTGCAGTCTCTTTATAATGGCACAGCCTGTTTTAAACTGTCTTTCATTGTCTTTCCTACCAAAGTGCATCACCTCACACTGCTTTGCACTGATCCCCATCTGCCATCCACCTGAACACTACACCAACGTTTGATTGTCCTGTTAGAGTTCCACACTGTCCTCCATAGACTTCAGAGTTCTTAGAGGTTCGGTGCCATTTACAAATATTGAGATTGTTATAGCGTCACAGTCCCCATGAAACAACTGAAGTCCTGCCCCATACACTCGAGTGTGAGCAAGTGAAATACTGATATATTCCAATGGACGGAATCGAATAATGACATGCTGTCAATGCAACAACAAAAATCCTGACACATAACGAGACAGAGTGGATGAAATATTCACAAAATACAGAGCAGAGAAATCCGGATAGACTCCACTTAACTATATTCATCAGGGTATAATGTGATGAAGTTGAAAGTGTGTACTGTATTTTTAAGCGAGGATAAATGCTGTTCTGAACTGAGAGCTGACACGTACCTGTGATATGAGAGGATGGCAGACACAGAAACAGTATATTGCTGTCGAGCTGGAGTCGGGTAATAAGCAGTTAAGAGAAAGGGGGTCCCAGAGTTGTGAACAGTTGATGTCAAATGTTCACTCTCAGAGTGAAAAAATAAATTGATGTTTTATTTAAACATATCTGTCACTCATATTTTAACAGTTTATGAGGCGAATTGAGCATTTCTTTATGTTTTATATAAGTTACCAGATGAGCTTCACGCACTGCGCTAACAATTCTTGTGTGTGTGTCTGTGTGTCTCTGTGTGGGACAGGTCTGACAGTCTCTGTGGTGTTTAAAGTGATGCAACGCCACACTCTGCTGGTCTGCTCACGCAACTGCACAGGTATTGGCGGAGGGTGAAAACCAACAGGGATACATTCAGAGAGGGGGGGGGGGGGGAGGGAGAGGGCAGCTGCTCATAGCACATCTAAACTGGTGATTTATCCATGTCCTTTAAACAATGTAACTGTCCCTGCTTTCACCACTTCCTCTGGAAGTTCATTCCACACACAAGCCAGCTTCTGTCTAAAATATTTACTTCTCATGACTTCTGTAAATCTTCATCCTCGCACCTTAAAATAGCCCTCAGTTTTGAATCCCCAACTCTAGGGAAAATACATCAGCCCTTCAGCTTCCCTGTACCCCTCATGTTTTATAAACCACTGTAAAGTTACCCCTTAATCTCATACTCTCCAGTGAAAAAAATCTCAGCCTACCCAGCCTCTCCTTATAGCTCACTCCCTCCACTCCCAACAACATCCAGGTTAATCTCTTTTGAACCCTCTCCAGCTTAATAATATCAAGGTCAATAATATTAAAGTGAATAGTCAAGGTATTTTCTCAGGGTGCGGGAGACCAAAACTAGAGGACATAAGCTTAAGCTGAGAGGGGAACATTTAAAAGAGACCTAAGGGACAGATGTTTCACCCAGACGGTGGTGTGCCCATGGAATGAGCGGGCAGGGTGACCAGACTGGACACAGTATTCCAGACGAGGTCTCACCAATATCCTGTACAACTTCAACATGACGTCCCAATTCCGATACTCAAAGGTCTGACCTATGAAGACATGTGTGCTGAACACCTTCATAACCACACTGTATGAGATGCAAATTTGAAATAATTATACCTGACGGTCTAGGTCTCTGTTCTACAACACTGCCAAAGACCCTACTCTTAATTGTACAGAACCTACTCTTGTTTGATTTACCAAATCCAATACCTCGCATTAATCCATCTGCCACCCCTCATCCCAGTGTGTAATATTACTGTCACCTCACCATCCCCCTTGAATTTTAAGAAACCCATCCCTCTCCGGGATGCCTGCACACTCCGACCTTTATTTTCACAAAGGCCCTGATCTTGGTTTGTCTTGTGTAGTTAGGGGAGGAGGGACAAATTGCATACACAGTCAGTGGGGAGGAGATGCTGGACAGTAATCGCCAGGCTGGTATCATTTCATGGTTTTGGAAGAGGGCAGTCACACGTTAGAGGTGGGTAAGTGTGATATGTGTTTTGGGACCAGAAATTAAGCTCTTCCTTCGTCTCTGGTGTTCAGTAATAAATATCCATTTGAGACCCTTCATTGGGCAGAGTGTTTCTGCAGGATTTGTTTCCCTAACATTGCAGACTACAGATAATAGCAATTAAAGATGTTCATAGTTAATTTCAATAGCATAGCAAGTACACTCAATATCCTACAGTTGAGACAAATATCTTGCATTTGTTTAACAATAGAAAATGTTTTGTATAGTTCAGTAATGGTAACCTGATTATAATAAATCCACACCGAGCTGAAGGCGGGCATTAAATATGACCCAGATTCTAGGTATGGTAGTGTAGTGGATAGTGTCCCTGTATCTGAGCCAGAGCTCTGGATTTGATTCCCATTCTTGAACCTGTGTGTTAGTGTTCCTAACTCTGAACTAGAAGGCCTGCTTTCAAGTCCTGCCTGTTGCAGAGGTATGTCACAGCATGTCAGAACAGCGTGATGAAGAAACACACGGGAAAATACTGTGACAGCTTTATGGGTATTGCTGAGTGATGCTAGTGTCCCTACCTCCGGGCACAAAGGTTTCGGTGTAATTCCCACAGAAGTGTCTCAGGATACATCTGAACAAACTGATTAAAGTGGATTCAGAATTGTGACTTGATGGAGAAGGAGGAGGTGTTCGTATTCCATTTCAGAATTTAGGCCTGGATGACTGAAAGTACAGCTATTCGAGTTGATTGAAGTCACATTTGGCAGCAGCAAAGGTTTATAAAATCAGATTGGTCATGGATAGGGTGAGTAGTCAGGGTTTATCCCCAGGTTAGGGGCTTCCAAAACTAGAGGGCATTGTTTGAAAGTGAGAGGGGAAAGGTTTTGATGAGGCTGAAAGGGCACTTTTTTCACACAGAGGGTGGTGTGCTTATGGAATGAGCTGCCAGAGGAAGTGGTGGAGGCTGGTACAACTACAGCATGTAAAAGGCATCTGGATGCTGACAGACCTGCCGAGATTTTCAAGCAATTTCTGTATTTGTTACGAAAATATTTTATTTTCTAATGACGTAGGGCCATGTAAACATAATTCAAATTGACCAAGACCATTTTCTGCTAAGGGTATGGTTCTGTATATGACAACAACAATGGTGCACCGACATAGAACAGGGAATGTGATGGAGACACAGTTTGGACAATGTACAAGGAGACCTCACATGGTCCAGTTTGGGAGAGGATCATATTACTGTGTGATTCAGCTCAGAGAGGGAGAAAATGTCATCTGCCGAGAAGGAATGGCCTCTTACACTCTCTCTCCTTCATTGTTCTTCATCACAGCAATGTGTGCGAGCTAAAAGAAAACTCTACAGTCGTCGTTACCATTCTTATTTTTATAGAATCCCTTCGGCCCAACAAGTCCATACCAACCTCCCAACCCATTACCCTATGTTTAACCCTGACTAATGCACCTTACTTAGAAATCCCTGAACACTACGGACAATTTAGCATGACCAATCCACATAACTTACACAGTTTGAGCAGTGGTAGGAAACTGGATCACCCATTAGAAGCTCACACAGAAAAGTGGAGAATGTGCAAACTCCATACAGACAGTCACCTAAGGCTGGAATCGAAGCCAAGTCCCTGGTGCTGTGAGGCAGCAGTGCTAACCACCGTGCTACCCTTCGGGTGATCCTTGACCAGAATTCATTGGAATCTCCTCACTGCCTAATGCAAAGGGAATTCAGCCAAATCCAACTCTCCCAGGATGGAATCCCATTGCTAGCAGCTGTGTGAGTACAATATCTTCAGAAGCAGAATAATGTTTTGGACAATCTCCCAATTTTTCCTTTTGCCATGAGTTCCAATAAGATCTGGACAAAGTTCTTTCAAATTAAAATTGCATAGAGAGAGAGAGAGAGAGAGAGAGAGAGAGAGAGAGAGAGAGAGAGAGAGAGAGAGAGAGAGAGAGAGAGAGAGAGAGAGTGTGTGTGTGTGTGTGTGTGTGTGTGTGTGTGTGTGTGTGTGTGTGTGTGTGTGTGTGTGTGTGTGTGTGTGTGTGTGTGTGTGTGTGTGTGTGTGTGTGTGTGTGTGTGTGTCTGCGTTTTTCGGAAGGGAAATATTGATTGTATATTTGCAATACCCAAACAGTTTGCCACTCATCTTTCCATCATAGTTTGAGTAACATTGCTCTGGATCATAAACGTGTTGTTTTAGCAATTAAAGAAACTAGCCTGGCTTGTACCTAAAACTGACCCTGACCCAGTCTGAGACCGATATCATCGGCCATATCACAAACCTGGTTACATTTGACATTTGTTGTGAGCAGTGGAGGAGTGAGACTAGAAAAGTAAACAGTGACCCAAAAGGCCGGTGAACTATAGACCGGTGAGCCTGATCTCAGTGGTGGGAAAGTTATTGGAGGGGATTCTGAGGGATAGCATTTACATACATTTGGGAAGGCAAGGGCTGATCGGGGTAGACAACGTGGCTTTCTGCATGGGAAATCATGTCTCACGAATTTGGTTGAGTTTTTTGAAGAGGTGACAAAGAAGATTGATGAAGGCAGTTTGGTAGACATTGTCTATATGGACTTCAGCAAGGTGTTCATTTAAAGAAAAAAGAGCAAAGAAAATTTACAGCCCAGGAACAGGCCCTTCGCCCTCCAGGCCTGAGGCGATCCAAATGTACTGTCTAAATCTGTCGGTCAATTCCTAAGCATCTGTATCCCTCTGCTCCCCACCTACTCATGCAACTGTCCAGACGCATCTTAAATGAATCTAACGTTCCTGCCTCTACCATCTCTGCTAGCAACGCGTTCCAAACGCTCACCACCCTCTATGTGAAGTCCCGCGTGTATCCCCCTTAAACTTTCAACCTCTCACTTTTAAAGCACGAAATTCCGTTATTGAATCCTTAACCCTGGGAAAAAAAACATGTTTCTATCCACCCTGTCGACACCCTTCATGATTTCGTAAACTCAATCAGGTTCCCTCCTCAATCTCCTTTTTTTCTAGTGAAAATAAACCTAACCTACTCAGCCTCTCTTCATAGCTAGTATTTCATTCTGATTGGTAGACAGATTAGTAAGTTTCATTAACATGGGATACAGGGGAAGCTAGTCACAATTGGCGTGAGGGAAGAGGGATATTTTTCAGACTGGAGGCTTGTGAGCAACAGTGTGCTGTAAGAATTAGTAATAAGCTCATTGCATTTCATCATTTACGTAAAGGATTTAGATGTGAATATCGGAGCCATAGTTAGTAAGTTTACAGATTACATCAGAAAGGTGGCGTATCCCTCTGCTCAGAGTACAACAAGACAACAAATAGATGGGATAAAGGGGCAAGGAATGACAGATTAAGTTTAATTTAGATAAATACCTAGGTTTTGCATTTTGGGAAGGTAAATCAGGGCAGAAATAATACACTTAATGGTCAGGTCTTTGGCGTGTTGTGACACAAAGGGACATAGGGCTGCAGGTACATTGTTCCTTGAAAGTGGGGTCGCAGATAGACAGATTGGTGCTGAGCACATTTGGCACATTTGCCTTAATCAGTCAGAGCATTGAGTATAGGAGTTGTGGTGGCATGTTGCATCCGTACAGGATGTTGGTGAGGCCACTTTAAGAATACTGCATACAAATCGATTGTCTGCAGAAAAGATTTGCACAGAGCTTGAGGGAGAAGTTGATTAGGTTGAGTTGTTTCTCCCTGGAGTGTCAGAGATTGCGGGGTAACATTATAGAGCTTTATAAAACCACCAGAGGCGTGGATATTCTGAACAGCTATGTTCTGCTCCCCAGGATAGGGGGGTCCAGAACAAGAGGGTATAGGTTGGAGGCGAGAGGGTGAATGATTTATAAGGGGCCTGAAGGTAAAGGTGGTGTGTGTACAGAAACTGCTGTCAGAGGAAGTGGTGAAGGCGGTTACAGTTGCACATTTAAACGTATCTGAGAGGAGGGATATTGGACAAATGCTGGCAAATGGGACTGGATTAGATTTGATATCTGATCGGAGTGAACAGATTGGACTAATGGGTCTGTTTCTGTTCTGCATGACTCTCTGTTTCTACAAGAGGGATGACAAAAATTTCTGAAAGAACCTTTCAAGTCGCAATTCTCTTCACTGGAAGTTTATCGTGCCTCTATGTTCACATTGATTGAAAGTTGCATTAGTTACATATTTGACAGAGAAATGAGTCACGCATAATGGGACACAGACAGGAAAGTGAGGCTGAGACCACAATCTGACCAGCCACAATCTTAGTGCTTGGTGGAGAAGGCTCAAAGAATCTCATGACCCACTCCTGTTCCTCAGTTCCAAGTTTCTGTGTTCCATTCAGCCCCTCAAACCTGCTAGACAGGAGCAGTGGGAGGCTACTTACTCTTATAACCTGATGCACATAAACAGAGGAGACCATTCGACCCTTCAAGACTGTCACACACGCTTTGAGGTGATTTGGGAAATGTAATTGGAAAACCCATGCTGGGTATGAAAGAGACCGCTCATCTCTCTTTCCAGAGGGTCCCCTCTCTGCAACTTGTGCTCCATTTGTTCGTCATGTTATTGACCCAAACTCACTGTGAATACAACCCATATACCTCACCCAGAGATGGCTCACAAAATCCTCTGGTCTCCCTGGCTGCGACATTCAATAACAGAACATTCATTAAAATAACACCCACTAACTTTCCAATAACAGAATGTGAGAATATCAGAAACAGGGGCAGATCGTTCACTGCCTAGGCCTGCCTTGATCTTCACTAAGATCATAACTGATCTGCTCTTGGTCTCAAATCGTTTTTCATACCCAATTCTTCATAGCCCTCAACTCTCTGACAGGTCAATATCCTACTAGCTCCTCTGCAATACTTTCATTCACCTTGAGAAGAGAAATCCTGACATTCAATACCACCCGTTTGAAGAAAACACTTGCTACTCCGATAACTAATGGCCTATTTATATGAACAAAAGAGATTGACACAAGTAAAATGCATGGCCCTGATATCAAAGCAGTGGTTGCCTTCTGTTGACATCAAGGAGGTTAACAAAACTGGACTTAATGGGAATCAGGGTTAGCTCTCCAGTGTTTGGAGTCAAACAAGGCACAAAGGAAGATGTTCATCATCTCAATCCTGGGTCACCTCTGTGGGAATTCCTTAGGGTAGCTTCCTCTTCACAAACACCTTCAGCTGCTTCATCAATGTCTCCCCGACCCACCCTCCCCATCATAAGATCAGAAGTGGATATGGTCACTAAAGATTCCACAATGTTAAGAACATTTTGTCCCCCCTCAGCTCCTGAACTGGTCTGTGTCCATGTATAGCAAGACCCAGACTCCACTGGGACTTGTGCTGTTAAAGGGTCCATAACATTCACGTAACAGCACTGCCTGACACTGCACATTGCCACAGTAAAATAAGAGTTAATTCAGCACCTAACGCTGATTTCATAGGAATATGAGGAAGCTATTCAGCCCATTGACACTATTGGAGAAGAACAGGGGCAGCCCATTCAGTGCCTCCAGCATCTTATTCAGGAAGAGAAGGAGTCTAATGTGATGGGCCACACCAGAGCCCCTCGAAAATATTGAAGATGGTAGCCTAGATTCTAATGTTTTCTTATTTTAAAGGAAATGTAAAGTGTCTGTTCCAGATGCAATGTGACTGGTCAAACTACTCGGTGGTAAGCAAAACACCATTTATTTCAACATGAAAGATGAAACAAAACCAAAGAAAGGGTAATTTAGAATAACGTAATTTTATTGGACAGCTTAACAGAATAATAGATTTAGGAGCTATTACTAATGAACTATTCCAACATAGCAAACTCCCATAAACACATCCCTTGGCAAAAAGAAAAATTCAGACACAGAATGTCACAAATATTTCTCCAGTCCAGGAATTAAAAACTGCATCAAGAGAAAACTACGAGAGAGTAGCAGCCAGGAGGCATTCACTGACGCATCCAACCCTGTTGAGACCCCTATAGTTTCTGAGAAACCAAAACCCAGAGATCCTAATCTGTGAGAGCTGGCCAAACCCATTCAGTCTGCGTTACAATAAACACAAGGCCTCCCTCGCTGTTTATTCAAGTGGTCTTAACTAGCCAGTCTGGTAACAACTGTTCAAACTCGCTCTTAAAATAAACCAGGACAAAATAACCTCTTGAAGCTGCAGCATTGTCACACTAGTCAGACCATCGAGCTGTCAAACAGGAATCAGGGGTAACCCAGTCAGGCCCTTGGCCCTGTCCAATCGGACGAGGAAGAAGCCAGTCAGTCCCTTGAGCCACTTATACAGGAACAGAAGGAGGCCATTCCCACCTCAATGCACTTACACGGGAGCAGAATGAGGTAATTTGTACTGATTCCTGATGAATGTCTTATGCCCAAAATGTCGATTCTCCTGCTTCATGGATGCTACCTAATCTGCTGTACTTTTCCAGTAATCGACTCTCTACTCTGATCTCCAGCATCGGCAGTCTTAAGTGTCTCCTAATTGATGCTCCAACATGATGAACAAGTGGAGCAGAGGCTGCACAGACAGACTGCTCCACGTTGTTCCTCGTGACTCCGTTGCTGATGATATGCACATGGGACTGTCACGTGGTTTTCTCGCGGTGAGGAGGGAATCTATATGTCTTGTGTGCAGTCTCAAGAAGGCATCTTTCATCCCTGAAAAGACAACGTGATGTTCTCTATGTAGGGCGGAAGCTGGTGAAAATGGCTACCTGTTTCAGATGGAAAGTATTGTGGCTGCTGTTGGGGATTGCGAGCAACATGACGTTCAGTGCGGGTTCACACGATGACTGCACAATAACATGCGGAGAGTTAATTAAGACATATAAACTATTAGGAAAGCCACGTTAGACTGATGAATGGACTCTCTTAGATCAAATAATGCCCATCTTGTTCACGTTGATCTTGTCTAGTGCACGTCCTTTTCAGTGTAATCTGTATGCCTTACTCTGTCCAAGCCGATTTTCACCCGATAATCTGTCTGGCCATGCTTACTATGACCTGCCTCCACTGCTCATAAATAAAGTATTTCCCTGTACTGAGGTACACGTGACAATAAATCAAACCAATCAATCCTGGGTAAAGTATAGAATTTCTCACCCTGTTAATGTCTGTTTTGGAAATAAGTGATCGCTGCCACTCCTCATGTTTCAGCATTAACATTTCTACATCTCTCACAGCTCCACAGATTAAACACTTAGCTTATTCACTCTATCGTAATGTTACCATCACCTGTGTCTGTGGTAAGGAGAGTATTCCTTAC
The DNA here is from genome assembly GCF_037043375.1 of Chiloscyllium plagiosum. Lineage (NCBI taxonomy): Eukaryota > Metazoa > Chordata > Chondrichthyes > Orectolobiformes > Hemiscylliidae > Chiloscyllium > Chiloscyllium plagiosum. Next base: position 228,591 of record NW_028270188.1, on the reverse strand, counting down.
AAAGGAGATCAAATTTGTACAGAGTGCCCCTAATGTTCTCTCAGCAAGGCTCTACAACAGCTGGAAGATGGCTTTACTTATGTACTCGAATCATCTTACAATGAAGGACAGCATACCATTGACTGCACCCATTACTTACACAGAGTTTGATTTGGAGCAGTCAGCATATACTTGTGAGTGGGAGATCATGCTTCACAAATTTGTTAGAGTTCTTTGATGAAGTGACCAAGAAGGTTGATGAGGACAGAGTGATAGACGTAGTCTCCATGGATTTCAGTTAGGCCTTTGATAAGGTTCCACAGGCAGGCTGCTCTGGAAGGTTCCATCATGTGTTATGCATGGGAAACTGGTCAGTTGGATACACAGTTGGCTTGATGGTGGGAAGCAGAGAGTTTCGTGGAAGGATGCTTGTCAGACTGGAGGCTGGGTCCATAGCTTTTTTTTATCTATGATTTGTTTGAGAAATGTACAAGGCATCATTAGTAAGTTTGCAGATGACACTAAACTAAGTGGGAGCGTGATCAGTGAGGACGTTTATCAGAAATTGCAGCAGGACCTTAATCAGGTGGGGAAGTGGGCAGAGAAATGGCAAATGGAATTTGATATAAATGTGTGAGGTCTTGCATTTTAGAAACTCAAATCTAGGTAGGAGTTTCACGGTGAATGGGCGGGCCTTAAGGGGTGCAGTGGGCAGATAGACCTTGGCAATCAGGTACACGGTTCTCGGAGAGTGGAGTCACAGGTAGGCAGGGCAGTGAAGAAGGCTTTTGGCACAGTGACCTTCATCAGGCAGGACATTGAGTATAGAAGTTGGGAATTAATGTTGCAGTTACACAGGACTTCGGTAAGGCCGCACTTAGAGTGTTGTGTTCAGTTTTTATGACGTTGTTTTAAAGTGGATGTTATGAAATTAGAAAGAGTGAAGAAGAAATTTACAAAGGCGTTGCCAGGACCCAATCGTCTGAGTTATAGGGAGAGATTGGACAAGCTAGGACCTTTTCTTCAGAGTGTAGGAGACCGAGGGGGGTACGTTATAGAGCTGTATAAGATCACGAGAGGTATGGATAGTGTTAATGCTCTGAGTTTTTTTCCAAGATTTAGAGAATCGAGGATTAGAGGGGATCAGTTTAAGGTTATAGAGGAAGGAATAAAAGGGAACCTGAGGGGCCACTTCTTCACACAGAGAGCGAGTACACAGATGAGCTGCCAGCAGATGTGGTTGAAGGGGGAACATTAACAACATTTCAAAAGCATTTGGATAAATATGTGGATAGGAAAGGACTAGAAGGATATGGGCCAACTGCAAGGAAATGGGGTTAGCGTGGATGGACATTTACAAGGTGGAGTCGACCCACTGTTAATTAAAACCAAACACCCAGAAAAGCTCGCTTCACCTCATAATCTGTTAAAATATGAGTGACACAGATCTCCTACATTCCACTATTTAAACAAAAATTAACAAGTTCGATTCTTAACTTTAATAGTGAAAACGAAACAACAACTATTCACAACTGCAAGCTCCTCTTTTCTTAACTACTTATAATCTGACTCCAACTCTGTAAAAATATGCTGTTCCAACAACCCACAACTTAAAAATTACAATCTCAAGACTACACAGTCTCCATCTTCCACGCTGTGTTCACTCTTCCAGCTGCTGATCTCCCTGGGTCATGTTTTTTTTTACTGCAAGTAGGCTTGACATGAGCATGTATTTTTGATAGAGAGGTTTTGAGATGGCCAGTTAGCACTCCTGCTCCACAGCAGTTACTCTATTGTTGGATGGCAGTGGCTCTCCTTTCAGTGTTCAAAATGCTGGATTTATGTACTCCCCATGGTACAATATTTCTCATAAATTGATTGCTTTCCAGGTGTCCTACCAATAATATTCAAATTCTGTTGGCTTCTGGTATCCTGAGCGTTATTTAAACACTTTGGTTGCATTTGAATTGCTGTCAAAACAGCAACGAAAACCCAGGTATCCATTTCCCAGCTAATGGTGACATGTGGAAAAGCCTGACCTTTAACTGGCATCTGTGGCTGTACTTTCTATTCAGCAAAACCCGTTCTGTCTTAAAGTGACCAGACATGCTTTAGGCTTCATGACACATCCCCACTTCAGAAAAGAAAAGTAACCATCAGAATGAAAGGATTGCATCATTCCTTTTCCTCTAATTATTTATCCCATTATTATGAAATACAAAAACATTAATCTCAGTTATAACATTCATATTAATTCTGCACACCTATATAACACTGGAATAAGTCAAATCTTATCGAAACCTTTTCCTTTAAATCCGCGATAACACATCTACTATCACATTTTAGGACCACCAGCATGGACATTTTGTAAGTTTAAAGTAGGTAACATAAAACTCCAATGAAATGGCCTCATACTCTGGTCTTTGAATATTCCAAAAAATACGAGAGGTTTGTCATTGTCCAAAACCATCTCCGACAATTTGTTTCTCATATAAATATTAAAATATTGTCAGAACAGTCCGAAACTTAATCATTCTTTTTCAATAATGGAGATTTTGTACTTTTTTTTTTCTGGTGGATATTGAGTTTTTTCGACAAGTAGCCAATTGGCCATTCAATTCCATCATCATCTTTCTGTATCAATACATCTCCAACCCCTATATCCCTAGCAATTAACACAATTTTCAAAGGGTTTCAAAATGTTTGGTTTATCTAAACCTGATGCAGTAATTAATCCTGCTTTAAAATGCCTCGTGGCATTGTTCTGTCTACGACAATTCTGTGATCTTCTTTCGTAAATTCAGCAGCGGTGCCAATTCGATGATGAAATTTGCAACAAACTTCAGATAGAATCCACTCAGTTCCAAAAATCGAAGCAATTCTTTCTTCGAAGATGGTCGTGGAAATTCCTCAAAGTCTTTCGTCTTTGTGTTCAATGGGACCAACCTTCCATGTCCAATGTAATGTCCTAAGAACGTCACCTCTGCCTTCGTGAATTTTGATTTCTTCAAGTTTATTTTTAGCAAGTTTGCTGCTTGCAATCGTTCACCATGTTCTGCCAACTGTAACATGTGAGCTTTCAATCACTTGCTAAAGATCACTACATCATACAGATAAACTGCACAATTTGTTGATCTGGCCACAACTCGGTTTCTGAGTCTAAAATGTGGCTGGAGCATTATTCATTCACGTGACATACTTGATAACGTTTTTGTCATCTCTGGTACCTTTAGCAGATAGTTTAACTGACTAAACATTTTGTTTTAATTTGATAGAGGCCACTTAACCTGGCTTTGAAGAGATTTCCTACCACTGGTGGCAATACTAATGCGTCACCCCCACGGGAAATCATCAAAGTTTCAGAGATTTTATCTGCCACCTGCTTCATTCCATGGTGTGCACTTTTCAGGTGCTGTTTAGCTAACTCGCCTACTCCATCTAATCTCTACCTCACCTCACGTACACAATCCAACTATGAGATCTCCGACTTCGGTTGTCAATTTATATTTAACTAACTTCAAAGACATCTCACTTCATGTACAAATATTAACTCAAAGGAAGTAAACTGAGTAGATTTATATGGGACATCTCTCATGGCAAACAATTTAATGGGCCACCTTTATCCCAATCATTTGGGTAATGCTGACAGGATGCTGTTAACACGGTCTTCCGTGTCAGATGCTAACTTTCCAAGGCTCCCTGGGATTCAGAATCGGCCGTACCTGATTTGAAGTGCTATATATCTAAGCTATCAACGACTTCGTAAAACAGCTTGAGCAGTAAAATGAGACCCTTGGTCTGACTGAATCTCTCTGGGTAGGCAACAGCGAGAAAAGAAAGCTACCAACTCCTCCACCTCCCTTTTTGCCTTAACACTCTGTAATGGAATTGCCTCTGGAAATCTGATAGACACATTATGGTTAGAAAATATTGGTTTCCACTTTTATTTAGAAAGTGGAGCTATACAATTAACCATAACCCAGGTGAAAGGTTCTTTGAATGCAAGAATTGCCAACAAAGGTGCTGGTTTTATTACTGCCTGTGACGTACCTACCATTTGGCATGTATGACATGTAAAACAAAAATTAACCACGTCCTTGTGCATTCCAGGCCACTTGAAATGCTTCTGTACCTTAGCCTGAGTTTTCCGTACACCGAAATGATCGCCTGAAATTAGTTCATGTGCGACCCGTAAAAGTGTATGCTACCGGTAACACAATCTGGTGCACTTCGGCCCAGATCCCTTCTGCATTAACCTGGCGTGATCTCCATTTAAATTTTAGGATTCTATCTTTAAATTAATAACGTTCGATACTATATTCTGATTTTCTTTTCTGTCTGTGTGCATTTGTATGTGTTTGTGTTTGTGTGTTTGTATACATCTGTTGTAAATCCATTCGCCTTTCAGGACTAAACACCACTGCCTGAACCTCTGCCTGTTCAGGTTTTGTTTCCTGCACCGAGACATCAAACAGGGTGTCAGGTAACTGCCCATCAACTCCTTTGGCTTTTTCTTTTGTTTTTCCTTCCTGCTGTAACTTATGACAGTGGGATCTTGTCACTACATGGTCTGCAAAAATTCCTGGGCATTTTTCTTTTAACTCCCTCGTTCCCTAGTCTTTCTTTGACTTCTCCAACACAAGGGGTGTTTCTCCCACATTGCATCCTGTTAAATCGTTCCCGAGAACAAACTGTAATCCTGGAGTTGACATTCTGTCACTCACTCTCACTGTTACTTCCCCAATAATGATTTGGCACTCCAACCTGATGTTACACAAAGCAATGCTTAATTTCTGTCCCCATTCCACAAATTATCACGCTCTTGAGTGACATGTCAATAAGAGTGAAATACTTCCATCAGTTACTTTGGAGGGTGAGGGAAAGTGAGGGCTGCAGATGCTGGAGATCAGAGTTGAAAAGTGTGGTGCTGGAAAGCACAGCAGGTCGGCAGTATCCAGGGGGCAGGAGAATTGACATTTCAGGCACATGTCCTTCATCAGGAAAGTGGGGGTAAGGGAGGGGAAAGTGGGCTGAGAAATAAATAGGAGGGCGGGGGTGGAGCGGGGTGGGAGCTAGCTTGGAAGACGATAGGTAGATGCAGGTGGGGTGTGATGGTGAGAGGTCGGAGAGGAGAGTGAAGTGGATAGCTGGTAGGACAGCTGGAACTCTCAAACTATACAGCACTAAAATCGATTTCACCAATTTCCAAATCTCCCCTCCTCCAACCTCATCCCAGATCCAAACGTTGAATTTAGCACCGCCCTCTTGCACTGCTTTAAATGTCCATCTTCCTTCCCACCTACCCACTCCACTCTGCCCTCCGACAAATGACTATCACTCCCACCTACAACTTCCCATCGCGTTCCCAGTGACCCTCACGCCAGCCCAGGCTGCTACCCTCTTATTTATCTTTCAGCCCTCTTGTCCCTAAGCCACACTCCTGACGATGGGTTTATACCTGATATGTCGATTGTCCTGCTCTTTGCATGCTGCCTGATCTGTTGTGATTTTCCAGTGCCCCACTTCTCAAGATTAGAGACTGAACAGATCCCGTATCTCACAAAATTATAACTTCTTGTCCTTCTTTTCCTGTTCTTTCTGAGTAAACCTCATCCACAGAGGCGAATTCGTTCAGAGATCAGGCACTGCCTCCATACCCAGCCCCTGCCTCTGCTGTGCACTCTCCTTCAGCTCCTCGGATCCACTTGGGGCCTCCTTTACCAGTTTCACTAATGTCACTGGCTTAGCCTCTTCTGCACATCTTTTCCCAAAGTGTCTTCCTTCAACGCCCAGCACTGTGTGCCCCAGCTTACAGCAGTGAAAACACCTTTTTCCCAGTGCCCTTCTGAAACCATCGGCACTGCAATTTTCTGTGTTCCACTCGCTTAAAGTGAGAACACCTGAGGCCTTTCAAGTCCTTTCAACCCCCTTATTTTTTCACCTGTGGTAGATTATTGCCAGTGTGCTCTATTGTTCGCTTTGTAGTGCAGGATGGCCCCTTCTCCCAATTTTTAACCCTCGCAGTATGAAAATCCTTCCAGAAGCTAAATTTCATCTTTTGCATCAATGCGTTTTTACCTGACATTCCTGCCGCGCTTCTCACTTGTTGAAATTTCTGTTCATTCACATGAATTCTTGCCATCTCTGGAAGTGAGTCTTTAAACTCCTCCAGCAGAATAACCTCCCTTCGAACCTCACAAGGGCAGCACCCATCTATCCAACATGTCTGAGTTGAATTCTTTCAAATGCAACATAAGTCTGACTTGGTTCCATCTCTATATTTTATAACCTTTTATCTATATTCTTCTAGTACCAATACATAACTACTCAAATTAGCCAGTTTGACATCTGCGTAATCTCTTGAACCCTCATCTGACAGCGCTGCACACACCTCACTAGCTGTGCCCACTAGCTTAGTCGGAACTAGCATTACCCACAAGTTCAATGGACACACCATTTGTCGAGGCATTTTTTTTTCAAATGAAATAAAAACAGATTTTCTCATTTTTCTCACCGAAATATAGCAATGTATTAACATTGCTGTATACGTCCCTATGTTCTCTCTTCATCTCCATCTTGTTAATTTCACTTTCTTTTGTAATTTGCAATTTCTGAATTTCAAATTCTCTCTCTCTTTTTCCTCTCATTCCCTTTATCTTTCTTCTCTCTCTGTTTCCGTGTCTTTTTTCATCTTCTAACTCCAGTTGCCACGCATGCAATTTAAGTTTTTTTTTCTAATTCTACTGCATTTGTCTGTTTATCTAACACATTAAAGTTCTTGATTGACTCCATTAAAATTTCAACTTTCCTTTTATCCCTGGTTAAATCCAATTCCAACCTATTTGCTAATTCTAAAATATATTTTTCTTCTGTCTTTTTATTCTTCCTTGGCAAATTTGGGAACCTCTTTAGTAATGTTAAAAGCCATTTCTCTCACTTTTAATTTAACCAACCACAAGGTAACAAAATTAAAGGAATTTCCCCACCAGTTTTTTTTGAAGATCTAGGTCACTAATTGCCACGTGTTGGAATTTGCTGGGGCCTTTTGTACCCCAACTCTGTTCAAGTCTTTCCAAATCCCATACAGCAAGGCCCCAAACTGTTATGACATCAATATCGTACCCCTCTGTTAATTGAAATCAAACACCCAGTAAAACTCACCTCACTTCGTAATCTGTTACAATGAGCGACAGAGAACTCCCAAATACCACTAATAAATGAAAAAATATCAATTTATATGTATGTAAGTTCGCTCGCTGAACTTGAAAACTGGTTTTCAGAGGTTTCGTCGCTATGACTAGGTAACATCATCAGTGAGAGTCTCTGATGAAGCGCTGGTGGTATGTCCTGCCTCTCTATTTATAGGTCACGGTTTCTTATGGTGAGTGATGTCATTTCCAGGTTTTTTTTACAAGAGAAGGTAAATAGGATCTAAATTGATAAGTTTATTGATGGACTTCTGTTTAGAATGCCATTCCTCTTAGAATGACCTTGCGTGTCTTCATTTGTGTGTGTTTTTTCCCAATCAAAGTGGTGCCTTTCTTTGTCTGTATGTATGGAACATAGTGATAGTGGATCATGTCTTTTGGTGGTCAGTTGGTGTTCATGTATCCTAGCAACACGACAACAGGACCATTTCAATGGCGGAAAAATGATTTTATATACACTGTTTAATGAATGTGTGTGCAGATAAGTAACATTTTTCATATGTGCACAACAGCCTAAATGAACAACGGAGACTCAGTTATCGAAAAATGATGCACATGATGTATAAATTGTATAAAACATTATTTGATGCTCATCTAATGTGATATGCTCCCCTTCTCTCAATGTTCCCTCCTTTTCTGGAATTCTCGACTCTAATCTCTCATTCTTATCAGGATGTGTGTTATAAATTCTTGCTTCTGGTATCCCAACTTATTTCAGTTAATCCCCTTTCTACCGGGACTTCAATATATTGGCCTGCTGGGTTCTTTCCAAAGCTCGTGTCTGTCATATTATTGGAGATTAAAATTCTGACATCAGACCCAGCATTTGAACACATTACTCTGTTGTCCATGCACTGTACAAATGACCACAGCACACAGGAATTGCCAAAAATTGAGGGATGCACATCTCCTTCTTTCAATAATCTAGTTTTGTCATTTTTCACATTTCCTCATCTATATCCTCTCTCCCGTTCTCTCTTTGTATCTAGTTAAGAAATTTACCAATTATTCTCCGCGTCCCTTCTCTGTAAACTCCTTCTTTCGCTTTATACCTATTGCTCTCTTCTCGAATTAATATGTTTATAAGTGAGTAACATAATTACAAAGGCATGCGGCAGGAGCTGACCAGAGTTAATTAGAAGGGGAGCCGAGCAGGGCTGACGATGGAACAGCAAAGGCAGGAATTTCTATGGATATTTCGGAGGATATTAGAAATTTATCCCAAAGGAGATGAAATATACTCATGGGAGGACAATGCAGCCATGAGCGATAAGGCATCAAACCAAAAGAGGAAACATACAATGTGGTGAGGATTCATTGGCTCTGAAATGACATAAGGCTAATATCACTGACACGGCAGAGCTCTTAATCATGTTCAGGGAGAGAAACAGAGGGAAACATATTCACGGTAAACACAGAAGATGGTATTACACAAGGTAAAAAGATTCAGATGAATTAAACAATTGAATTAAAATCAGTTAACTGGTTTTGCAGAATGTGTCAGATTGGAAGCTTGACCCGGGGAGAGACCCTCAGCAGAATGAGAGTAAGAAAATTAGAAATAAAAATGTGTTGCTGGATAAACGCAGCAGGTCAGGCAGCATCCAAGGAACAGGAGAATCGACGTTTCGGGCAGAAGCCCTTCTTCAGGAATGAGGAAAGTGTGTCCAGCAGGCTAAGATAAAAGGTAGGGAGGAGGGACTTGGGCGAGGGGTCCTCCTCCTAAGAAAACCAGAAACCAGAGAAGGTCACTGAGTGCAGGGCTGGTGGGTGAGTGGGTCTCGATGTGAACTAAGGGACAGAGAGCAGAATTGCATTGCAGATATTGTAGCTCAAAACTGCGTATTTATGTAGTGCTATAGACCACAGCAGCAGGAGAAGCAGAACAACATTCAACCACAACCTGTAAGATTTTGGCCTGGGATAATCTCCTCCGTCTGCCATTACCATCAACACAATCTATGTTTCAGTAATGACTGTGGGTGAACATGTCATGGTCAGAACCATGTGAACCTAAACCTGATGCTAGCCATGAAAGCTACCGCACTTGACCAACAGATCTGATCGAAGCTCTGCAGTCCTGCCACATTATTTCATAAATGGTGATGGACGGTTAAACAAATGGAGGACAGGATTCCATAAATATCCCCGGACTACATAACAGAACTGCCCTGTACACCAGTGTAAAACACAAGGATGTAGTATCTGCACCATTCTCAGCCAGAAGTGTTGAGTTGATGATCCACCTCACCCTCGCCATGATACCCACAGAATCACAGATGCCAGTCTTCAACCAATTCGATTTGCTGCCCGTGACATAAAGAAACATCTGACCACAGAATGTACGACAAAGGCAATGGTCCCTGACCCGATTCCTGCAATTGGACTGAAGCCTTGTGCTGTGCAACAAGTCGTGTCCCTGGGAAGCTGTATCATTCCAGCTCCAACTCTGACATTTCCCTGGCAATGTGGAAAATTACTCAGCTATGCCCAGTTCTCTTATAGAGGAGTAATTACAATCTGACCAATTACTACGCCCTCAGGCCCATCACGATAGTCAAATTGGTGGGAGTTCTATTTGACAGAGCTGTCAAGCAGCACAGAAATAACCAGCTCAGTGTGGTTTCCGATAGGTCCTCATGTGGAGATGGTGCAATTGTGGAAATGTCACTGGATTACTAATCCAAACCAGGATAATTCTCGGCAGCTGGTGGAAGTTTAAAGCAATTCATAAAATATTAAGATGCAAAATCTGGTATCAGTAACAGTGATCTTGAAGTCATTGTCGATTGTAAACTTCAATTTGCTTTCCTAATATAGTTTCCGAAAGTGACTTTCCCGTGCTTTCCTGGTCTGGCCTAAAAGTGACTCCAGACACACAGGCATATGATAATATCCTAAATGGTCTCTGAATCGGCCAAGTAATACAATCTATTGTATCAAACTACTTTAAGTTCTTAAAGGATAAACCTGGACCGAACACCCAGCACCAGTCTCAGTATTGGAAAAGGGAACAGGAAACACAGTCCTGTTGACCCTGCAGAGATCACCTTCCTAACATCCGAGAGCTTGTGACAACATTTACAGAGCTTTCCCACAGACTGCATAGAAAGATCGGGTAAATGTAGGCCACTCAACACATTGAGCCTTCCTCATTTTCGTTCATGATCAAATATCTCCAAACCACGACAAGCAGACCAAACACAGCCAGAAACCCTGACCAGCTTACCATACATCAAAGCAATTTCAGAAATGACAGCCAGAATACTAAGACCCCTCGGAATCCTAGTAGACCCAAACCCACCAACACTCTCAAACAAAAACTCGCAAACTTAAAAGACCCAGTACATCCCATGGACAAAACCAACGTCGCCTACAAAATTCCATGCAAGGACTGCCACAAACACTACGTAGGACAAACAGGAAGAAAGTTAGCCACCAGGATGCACGAACACCAGCTAGCCACAAAAAAGACACGACCCTCTCTCCCTCGTAGCCCTACACACGGATGAAAAAGGAAACACCATTTCGACTGGGACAACGCATCTATCTTTGGACAGGCTAAGCAAAGGCATGCCAGAGAATTCCTCGAGGCCTGGCACTCCACCCACAACTCCATAAATAAATACATAGATCTAAATACCCTCTCTCAACCCCTCAGAAAACGAACACGAAATGACATCACCACAAACCCGAGCTACCCCATCCTGGACAAACAAATAAATAGAAAGCAGGAGACAACAGCTTCGCTTCACTTGGAGGTCGCCACTGAAGATGTTACCTCGCCAGGTAATGAAACGTCAGGATATCAAACCTACAGATCAAAGAGCAAACCTACACCCGAAACCGAAACCTGAGCTACAAACCTTCACAAACCTTGCAACAATCTTCCTACGTGTCAGGTATGATTCTAACCAGCGGGGGGCTTGCCCCTGATACCCATTGATGCCAGTTTTGTTTACGCCCCTTGATACCACACTTGGTCGAAGGCAGCTTTGTTTTAAAGGGCTGTCACTCACACCCCACTCCTGGAATTCAGCTCCTTTGTCCATGTTTGAAATACGGTAATGAGATCAGGAGCTGAGTGACCCTGATGGATCCCAAACTGGCGTCATTGACCAGGTTATTGCTGAGCAGGTGCTGCTTGAAAGCACTGACACCTTCCATCACTTTACTGATGATCGAGAGTGGACTGATGGTTTGGTAATTGGCCGGATGGGACTTGTTCTGCTTTTTATGTATAGGAGATACTTGAGTAATTTTCCACATAATCTTGGAAGTGTCGTTGTTATAACGGTATTGGAACAGTTTGGCGAGGGCCGTGACAATTTCTGGAGCACACCTTTTCCGTACTATTGCCAGAATGTTGTCAGGGTATGTACCCTTTGGGGTATCTAGTGTCTCCATCTGAATTTGGATATCGCGTGGACTGAATCAAATTGCCTGATGACTATTTACTGAATTGCTGAGGACGACTGGAGGAGGCTGAGGTGGATCATCCACTCAGCACTTCTGACTGAAGATTATTGCGAATGCATGAACGTTATCTTTTGCACTGAAGTGCTGGGATTTTCCATTATTAAGGATGGGGATACTTGCGGAATCTCCTCCCCCAATGACTTATTTAATTGCCCATAAATATTCTCAACTAGAAGTAGAAGGACTCAGAGCTTAAATCTGATCTGTTGCTTGTGGGATCACTTAGCTCTGTCTATGACTTACTGCTTGTGCTGCTTGGTGCACAAGCAGTCCTGTTTGATGGCTTCACCAGGCTGACAGCTCAGTTTCAGGTATGCCCAGTGCTGCTCCTGCCCTCCTGCACACTCTATTGAACCAAGGTTGATCCTCTCGCTTGATGTTAATTGTTGTGAGGGGGATATGCCTGACCACGAGGTTGTGTTGGAGTAAAATTCTGCTGCTATTGATGACCCACAACACGTTATGGAAAACCAGTTTTGAGCTGTTAGATCGTTTCGAAGTCTGTCCTATTTAGCACGGTGATAGTTCCACCCAAAACTGTGGAGTTTATTCTCAATGTGAAGGTGTGACTTTATCTCCACAATGACTATGCGGTGGTCACTCTTACCCGATACTCTCATGGACAGATACCTCTGAAACTGGCAGATTAGTAAGGCTGTGGTCAAATATGTATTTTCCCTCTTGCTGGTTCCTTCGCCACCTGCCACAGACCCGAGTCGAGAAGTTATATCTTTTAGGACCCAACCAGCCCAATCAGTAGTGCTGCTGCCGAACCACTGTTTTTGTGAACATTGAAATCCCCCACCCAGAGTACATTTTGTGCCTTTGCCACCCTCAATGCTTCCTCCAAGTGTTGGTCAGCTTGGAGGAGTACTGATTCATCGGACGAGAGAGGCTAGTGCATGGTAATCAGCAGAAGGTTTCCTTTCCCATCTGTAAGCTAACGCCATGAGACTTTATAGGATACACAGACACTGTTGGGGTCACCCAGAGCAATTCCCTTTCACGTGTATCCCTCTGTGCCACCACTTCTGCTGTGTATATCCTGCTGGTGAGACAGAAGATATCCAGGGAAGGTGATTGGGTGTCTGGGATATAGTCATACTCACAGAATCATACCTTAAAGACAATGTCAGGCTGTTGCTTGACGAGTCTTTTTATTTCTATTCATTGTTTCCTGCCAGCTGTCCCATTCTACAAACATGTCCATATGTTCACCCCTATCCACTAAGATTTGATTTTGCAAATTGGGCTTGGAGTTTACCAAAATCTTTTCGAAAATCCACATGTTTTACATCCCTTACTTCTCTTTCATTTGTCTCCCAGTCTGTTTCTCAAACATAATTCCCATTTCATAAATCTATGTTAGTGTTGTCTATGACCATTACTTTCAATCCCAATAATTTCTCCCAATCAATTAACTGACAAGTTCTACTTTCCATGTAATATTTCGTTTTCCACACCAGCCTTGGTTTTCTTGGTATTGTCAGAAAGTTCCGTGAAGACAGAACTGAAGTAGTGGATTCATAGCTTTGACATTTCCCTGTTTCCCATTCTCCATTCTCTGGTTTCAAACTGGAAGGAACCTGCACTGTTTTTTCAAACTTCTCACATTGACATAATTTGTCCAGCTATAGCAGTTCACTCTTAGAACGTTTGTGAACATTATACTCAGAAACCCATCAGTTCCTGTCTTAAGCTGCTCAATAATTGATCTTCCACACCATACGCTCACAGGAGCATAGTCTCTGTACCAACAGAAATACAAAACAAAGCCATGTATAGCACTTATAATCTACGCCATGATTAATAAACGCCACACCCAAGGATCAATCCTTAACTAGTCCTTTACCCCGTTCAATTACATTCCGGGATGTGTGGAGAAACACCCTCTGAGATTCTTAGTGTGCTGCCAATCATTGTGTACACTCCATGTCTGGTTCCTCCTTCCAAAGTACATCACCTCAGATTTATCAGGATTACATTACATCTGCCATTGATCTGCCAACTGATCATTCCACTTGTATCTTCCTGTAAAATCAGACCTTCCTCCTCACTGCTAACTACCCAGCCAATCTTTGTGTCAAACACAAACTTACTTATCACAATCCCACCCCTCCGCCCGCACCCCTCCAGATTTACATCGATAGCATTTATGATTGCTACAAATAATAAGGGACACAGCACTGATCCCTATGGTACACCAGGGGACACTGGTCTCCAGTCACACAAGCAGCCTTCTCCCACCACCCTCTGCCTACTGACACTAAGACAGTTTTCGTTGTAACTTGTCAAGTTATCCTTGATATTGTGAGATTTTACTTTTTTTTCAGTTTCCCATGTGCAACTTGATCAAAGGACTTGCTGCAAAACTAAATAAGCAACCTCCTCAAACTAATTCAATCAAATCCATTAGATGTGACTTCCCTCTGATAAAGTCATGATGATTATCCCTGATCAAACCTTGCTATTCTGATTGGATTTCAATTTCCTCCTTCCCTGTTTTCCCTAGTAGTTTCCCTAACAGTGATGTAATACTCGCTCGTCTATAGTTACCTGGTCTATCTCTACCATCCTTACTGTGAATTTGGCATCATATTAGCTGTTCTCCAGTCCTCTGGCACCTTCCCTATGATCAGATTCTAATTAAAATTTCCAGTCGGGGTCTTTCCTCCCTTGATTCCGACAGTATCCAGACATGCGGATTGCTCCCATTTTATACCAGATAAACCCTCAAACCCCTGCTCGTATTTTACATCAATCCCTTCAAGATCTTTCCAGTCCAACTTCTCGAATTCTGTACCTGCATCCTCCTTCTCCCAAGTAAAACAGCTTTGATGTTTACATGTAACAATCTATCAATGTTCTCCGGATTGACATGCTGATTGCCCCTTTGGTTTCTAATTGACACTAACTATTTGCTGATTATTCTGTTCCACTTGTACGCGTAGAATATCGTGGGTTTCTTCCTAATCTCGCATGCTTGAACTTCTCCATGCCCCTCTGTTAGTCTCTCCACTCTATGTGTATAAGTTGCAATACAATCACCTCTCATCTTTTGAAATTCGAGATCACAGGCTGAATTTCCCCCATCAGACAATCTTGCCATTTTAGGGTTCAATCTAGAGTATACCTTTTGCAGTTCCTCTGCTGTCAGTATATTCTATCTTAGACTGGGACTCCAAACGGTCCACAATACTCTAAGTTTAGTCTCAGCAACACTCTATGCAGCTGGCGCACAACATCTTCTATATTCCAATTGCATTCACATGAATATAAACCTAATTTTTAGTTTCCTATTTGCTTGTGGTCTTAAGTTTTCTTCTTATATTAGTGTGAGAGGTCTTAAAAAAGATCCTCCTGAATATCCAACTATGCGTTATCCATTAGCTCCTCATTGCCTTCGTCCACAAAAATCATCTTCAAACCATTCCAAAAAATGTTTGTCACTTATGGTTTTCGTTTCATCGATGCATTATCATACTCTCCAGTTTTATCATTACCTTCTGTATATCGAGTAACACGTTCTTTGTAATTGAGCCCAACAGACATCCGACTGAGGATGACATGATAACTGGTCTGTAGTTCACCACTGTCTATCTTCATCCCTTCTTAAACTGTTGGATAATATTTATAACCTTTGCCTTATCCAAATTGCCTAAATATCTTTCGGGAATGTATTGGAAAATAACGTGAAAATCTGCGATGCAATCAATATGTCGATTGCTGCTTCCTCTGAAATTCTTGTATGAAGTACATCTCGTCTGTCAGATTTCTAAATATTCAATCCAGCTTTCTTTTCAAAGATGACGTCAACACTGATAAGAATGATCTTATATTTTACTTACACAAGTCACTTGGTATTTCTGGGAGAATTTCTGGATATTCTGCCTTGAAGATCGACACAAACAAACTGTTTCTTTCCCCTGAGTTTTCTCTGTTCTCTTCAATAAATTATCCTGTCCTTACACCCACTGTTCCACATTTGACCGTGTTTTTACTTTTGTTTCATACAGTGATGTACTTTTTTTTAACGGTCTTTATGTTTTTCTTTTGTTTGCATGTGTTTTCTCTTTTTGAATTTCTTCTTAGTTTCTTGGTCATCCGTTGCTGGGTCCTATATTTCTTTAAATCCACTGGCTTACTACAACACTTCACATTTTTCTAAGCTGCTTCCTTTCATCTAATAGGTAGTTGAAGGTAAGGCTGAAAGTGATAGGTCAGAAATGAGGGTGGACCAAATTGATGGGAAGGAAGATGAACACACAGGAACGTTCAAAGGGGGGAGGGTGCTGAGTTGGAGGAATGGACTGGGATAAGGTGGAAATGGGGAAACTGGTGAAATCTACATTAATCCTCTTTTGTTGGAAGGACCCAAGGTCGAAGAGGAGCCTTCCTTTATCCATGCTTCGGGTAGTTAGGGTTTGGCGATGGAGGAGGCCTAGTACTCTCATGCCTTGGCAGATTGGAAAGGGGAGTTAAAGTGTTCAGCCATAAGGTGGTGGAATTGGTCAATGTGGCTGTCCCAGACATGTTCTCTGAAATGATCCACCTGTCTCGCCAATGTAGAGAAGAACACACTGGGTTTAATGGATGTAGCAGATGAGGCGTTCTGTCTCCCTTCAACACCTATCATTTTCAAACCCACCTTCATCTATCTATCGCATTCCTAGCTGCCTTCTTCCTGTTACACCCCCTTCTCATTTATCTCTCAGCCCCTTTGATTCATAAGCCTCATTCCTGATAAAGGGCTTATGCCCAAAACATCAATTCTCCTGCTCCTAGTATGCTGCCTGACTGTGCTTTTCCAGCACCACACCCTTCGACTCTGATCTCCAGCATCTGTAGTCCCCACTTTCTCCTCACACCTTCAGGGCTTGCGTGATTCAGATTTATAACGGTTACTTCAAATGAAACAAAAAGTATCGTGTAGTCAAACAGCTTAAAAGAAAACCAATGCATTGTGGTCACTGTTCCCAAAAGGTCCTTTACAGGAAAGTTTTCAATTAGCTCTTCTGATCATCCAACACCAATTCCTCAATAACCTGATCTCTCGCTCAATGCTCAACAAAATGTTAAAGCAAGCCATCTAACACATTCTCATGAAATCCATTTTCCCAGCATTAGCATTCAGTTCTGTTCACACAGTTTAGATATAATGTAAACAGTACATTATTACTGCAGTACCCACAGATGTGTATGTCTCATTTTCCTGTTTTATAACATGCCAACATTTGTATTGCAGATTTCACTTTAACATATAACTCCTATCAATGTTTTCTTCTCCTTGCTGTTTTTACGCTCCACCTTACAAGATTCTGTAGAATCTGAGCGACGTGGGCTTTGGGGAGATTAATGGTAGAGATCATCTCGCCACATGATTCATGATCTTCTTAAGCATCATTATGACATTTTCTCCAGATCTCCTGTTATGCTAGTGGAGTAGAGAAGGACAATGATCGTTCAACAATGCTCTGTATTTCCCCCAGAGAGCTGAGACTGCTCTAACCTGGGTGCGAACCTTACAGCAGGGTGGTAAAGCATTGCTGCTGCTGTACAGGATCTTAATGAGATCACATCTGGAGTAGTGTGTGTAGATTTAGTCTCTTCAATGAAGAAAGGATGTTGTTATATTGGAAGCAGCTCAGAGATGGTCCACTCAACTGATTCCTTCAATGAAGGTGCTAGCTTATAACAGCTTATAACGAAAGGATGATCAGGTTGATCCAATAGCCATTGGAGTTTACAAAAATGAAAAAAGATTTTTTTTTCAACCTAGATGACAGGAAGGAGTCAACAACTGAAGTGAATTACACAGGTAGTGGAGGAATCCATTTCGTTCTCCAGCCTGTTACACAGGAACAACATAAGGATATTCAGGCCTTTGACCCGGTTACACCAGAATAGGACAAGGCTGTTCAGCCCCTGGAACCTGATGTATATTTACAGGAGGAGGCCAATCAGCCCCTCGAATCTATCACACTGGACCCAGAGTAGGCCATGCTGCGGAACCAATATCCTGTTACACAACAACAGGATCAGTCCATTCGGCCACCTCAAGTCCGTAACATAGGAACTGAAAGCGGTTACACAGTGACTGAAGATTTATTACACTGGGTTAACAGGAGGCCATTCAGACCCACCGAGCCTGTTGCAAGGGAATTGTATAAGGATAAAAACTATCTGAGACTTATTTCACGAGAAAGGAGGAGGTAATTCAGACTGTTGTATGGGAACAGGAGAAGACCAATCTCACCTTTGGTCACATCTCTGGGATACATGACGACACCGTTCACTATCTCCACCTATTATGGAGAAATATGAGAAGACTCATCAGCCCCTCAAAATGTTACATGGCAACGGGAAAATTCCATAATCCATCACCCCTCTAACGCATTAAAAGCAGGAGGTCATACTGGCCTTGGAGACAACAACATGGGAAAGCCAGAAAAACTTCATCCCATCGATTTTGTACACCAGCAGAATGATGAGTCCATTCAAGCACATGTACCTCTTATGGAGCAATTGGAGCAGATCTCTCAAACCCTTTTTCCCATTAAACAGGAATTCAAAGAAAACGTGAAGGTGTTTGAAATTAATAACTTATAATAACTGAATATATTAGGGAGTAAAATGTAACAATAAAGTATGGAAATTAAAGGTAAATTATTAGAATCTATTGTTGAGGACATTTGCAACTTAAACCACAATCCATCGGACTCAACATGGTTTTACAAAGGATAAATCATGATGGAAGCGTTTTCTTGACTTATTTAAAGATGTGACAGAAATAGTGGATCGTGGGAATCCTGGAGATGGAATATATCTGGTCTTCGTGAAGGATTCAGGTATGTCGCTTCTCCAAAGAGTGAGTGGTAAGATCAGACAGCATCGGCTAAGGAGTAATTTATTAGCTTGGATGGAGGATTAGTTAACCAACAAAATGCAGTCAGATGGAATAGATGTGCCATTTTCTTTTGGAAAATGCAATTTGTGGGGTTCCATAGATTTCAGTTCTCATGCCTCAACAATTTGTGATCGATATTGTTACTCGGTTGACGGGATTGAAAATACTATAGCTATATTTTCAGATGACACTAACATTGGTGGAAAATTACATCAGAATGATGATTCAAGAGATTTAAAAACTATATGGATAGGTTGGATGAATGGGCATACATTTGGCAATGAAAATTAAAGTGGATAAATATGGCGTTATTCAAGTTGGCCAGCCTAATAAAAACGCAAACCATGATCTAATGGAGAGAAACTTCAAAGTGCTTAAGTGCAGAGGGATCTGGGTGTCTGCTTGCATATCACAGAAAACTTGCATTCGGGTACTTCAAGTAATGAGAAATTCAAGCATAACTTCAGTGTTTATTTGTAAAAGGATAGAGTAGAAAGGTAGGCCGTGTTGCTGTAGCTATGTAAGGTATTAGTGAGGCTGCAACTGGAGTACAGTTTGGGTGTCCTATGGAATGAGATATTTCCATTGGAGGCAATTCAGAAGAGCCTCATTAGATTGATTCCATATTTGAAATGTTTGTCTTATGAAGAGAAATTGAGCAGTTCAAGCCTATACTCTCGAGTTTCTAAGAATGAAAAGAGAGCTCAGTGAGGTCTGTAAAATGCTAAACGTAATTGAAAGTGTAGATGTGGAGTGGATATTTTTTCATGAACCGCAAGCTACAACAAGAGACTGGAGTTTGAGAATGGAGAGATGGCAGAAATGTGGAAGAGAGGCCACGATTACGTCAGCCATGATTGTATTCAATGATGGAGCAGGTTCGAGGGGTTGGATTAATGACTGATTCTCCTCGTTCATATTCAGCTTTTCGACTGTGTTACACAGTAATGGTGGAGGACTGAGCATCAAACAGGAAGCAGGCACTCCGGATATATCAGTCTTAATCAGTTTGACAGAAAGTCTCCAGTGGAGTCACACAGTGACCAGTGTTGGGTTCTCACCTATTTAAAATATATACCAATGATCAGGAGGACGGAACAGATATACAGATACTGAGTTTGGTGATGTCGCTGTGATAAGCAAGAGATTAAATTATCAAGAGAGGGTGGAAGGTCGACACATAGATACAGAAAGGTAAAGGCAATGGATAATAATTTGGCAGGTGCAATATAACATGATATAACCTGTCATCTCATTTACAGGAATAATGGACGGCAGTATATTACTGAAATGGAGAGGGATTACAGGACTTAATGACACTGTGTACTGGGGATTTCACTCAGACAGGATCAGACATGGGAGGTTTTGCTTCATCCCTGATCGTCTGCTCCCAGACACTCCACGTGACCCCATTGCTCTCCGTACACATGGAATGCTTTGAAGTGTTTGGTTGGTGATGGGGATAGTGTTTTCAAACATGTATCAAGGGGACGGCCTTTATCCAAGATACATTCATTTCTTTCTACATGGAGACGAAGACGATGGGGATGGCAGCCTGCTTCTGAATGAAGAGGTTGCGGCTGCTGTCAGCACAGGGGTATTCACCAACATGATGTACTGTGCATGGGCACGCTGCAAGATTAATAGAGAGAGAGCTCCTTCAGTTCCTCTACCTCTCCCCATTGACATGCGTACTCCACAGATGCCATGTACACCATCGGGAATCCCACTACACTGGATACACCCAGCAGCTCCCTGCTGAGGAGAAACAACGTATTTGCCTCATCCACCATATATATCCTCCGTCACTGAATGGTTACATTGACGGCAACATACTGGGAGATGATGGATATGCAATCCAGTCTTGTTTGGAAAGTTCCAGGACATAGAAGCTGAATGAAACTGTAACCCGAGCAGCCACTGGAAGCACAGTCCTTCCCCTGGTGTGAAGCTGCAGGACGTGTTAAGGGAGGTGACGCCACTCTGTCACCACCTCCTTGTTCAGTCAGGGTCACGTTACAGTCTGCTCCAGGGTTCAGTGGAGCTTGGGAAGCTGTTCCTGGAAAACCCGAGGTGGGTCCGGCAGATCCCTTTCCTCACATACACTAACTCCGTGGTTTCAGAGCTTCCCCTCGCTGCAGCCTCTGCTCCATTTGTTGTTCAGATGTTGTAACTACAGTCGACAGGCTCAGATGTTGTAACTACAGTCGACAGGCTCCATCCAAAGTTGGGTCAACAAATCCTTCAGTCTCACTGAATATCTGGGGCAGCTCACAGCGCAACCTCCATCAAACCATCCCCAGCCCCTCCATAACTTTGCAATAACAGGAATCAGTCAGAAACACCTTTTTGTGGACCAGACCAGATTCCCGCAAAATATTTTAAAAAGGCCGCTTAGACCCAAACCTTTCCTTATTTTAAAAATAGATGTGAAGTGTGCGTTCCAGATATGCTGTGACTGGTCAAACCACTCAACATTAAGCAAAATACAATCTATTTAAATGCTTTAGTTAAAATACAATCAAATAAAAGAACATTTCGGATGGCTTATATATTGGAACACTTACACAAACAATAGATACCGTAACTTATTGGCATACACTGTTGGCACAAAGATAAATTCAAACACAGATTCTTACATGCAGTTTTCTGATCCAGGAGAAATCAACATCAACAGACATCTCAGAGAGAAAGGCAGCTGGGCATCATATATTGCCACTTCCAACCATTCTGGGACCCCAAGCAGCTTCTGAATGCTGCAGCTAAAAGCAAAACGAGAAAACCTGTTCTGGGAAGCTGGCCACTGGCTTTCCATTGTTATCACCGTTTTAATACAACCACAGGGCTTTCTCAATGATTTAATTAAACTGTTTTCAGACAGCAGTTCTGCACCTCTGCCTTTAAAACCTCTCCTCACAAAAAAACCTAAGAGAAAATAAACGTTTTTACAGTGATACTATACTCACAATTCCACATTTAATAAAATGATCCATCAATAAACAAAGATGGATTCACTTTAGACCTCCTAATCTTCCTCTATTAGTAGATTGCAATGCATATATACATATTACATTGACTCTGAGCATACAAATGTTCTCAACGAGATTCGAATTCAGTCATTTTACTCCTGCCACAGAATGCCTTTGTCTTTCTTCATCCATGTCCGCACAACATGTCAAAGCTTAGGTTTTCTCGCCTTGTCACCTGTATAATTTCAAATTGAATGACAGCAATAATAATCTCAATAAAAACAGGTATTTGTCTCCCTAAACTTCTCCAAAAACTTTAAGGGGTCACGATCAGTTTATTTCAGTATGTTATTCGCAATTTAAATGCTGAAATGTTGTAACGCCAACACCAAGCTCAAGGCCTCCTTCCCCTTTGTGGAATAAATCTGTTGATGTTTCCACTGAACACTCCAACCACACGTTACATCATGGAGCACTCCTCATCTCTCCAATAGTCCCTCTGAATGGCATAGTTCCTCATGTCTCAGCATATAAGAATTACATCCTTCTGTACCTCTTAATACTGTAACCTCTTCACCTGCTACTCCTTGCCTATGCCAGTAAGCCTTACTCTCACAGGTATATGTTTTAAGAAGATCTCACACATTCTTCTCAATCCCTCACAGAAACCAAACTTTGGTTTCTGAACCAAATCATCATCATCAGCCATTTCAGTTTCTAAGCTTGCCATTGTAACTCTCTGCTCTTCTACACGAGTTCTCAAGACTGCAGGAAGTGAATTGTTGAACTTCTCCAAAATAAGAATCTCTCTCAGAGTGTCATAGGTTTTCTCTGTTTTAAACAACCTTCCCCATCTTTCAAAATTACTTTGTTTGATTCTTTCAAACACAACGTACGTTTAACCAGGGATTCTATTTTGGATTCCTGAAACACTGTCGGCTTCTGGCACAAGCTCATATGCTTAAGATGGCTTTCTTCACCTCCTCCGATAGGGATGCAAATACCTATCAGCTTTGTTTGGATCAACTAAATCCACATGTTCTCTGGCAACTACACATGTTTAGCCACTTTCTGAAATGAAATTAAATGTCTCCCTTATCATTCTCATCAAATTTAGATAATGCCTGGATTTATTTAACCAGATCCCCATCAGGCCTTTGCCTACTATAGGGTTGATCATCCTCACAATCCTCCTTATCCAGCCTACCGTCTGCCTTCATCTCCGCTTTCCATGTCAACTTTCCTCTCTTATTACTAACTTTTGAACTTGAAACTCTCTGCCTTTCTTCTCTCCCTTTCTCTCTTTCTTTTTCATTTCCTTTTCTTTTATTTCTACTTTTCATCATAATTCAAACTGTTTCAATTCGTTTTCATGTTCAAAGTGCCTCATTTGAAATTGAATTCTAGCCATTTTCAAAGAGTCTGATGGCGGTTCCACCAAATGTAATTGCCGAGCTATAGATGTAATTATCTCTCATTTTCTCACAGACAAACGCAACCACAACTCCAGCTTGTCTGCCAATTCCTACAGCTTTGCCTTCATTACCTTTTGTAAAAACCCCAAATTTACTTCTTCCGCACCCATAGAACTCTGAGTGACTTAAAGAATCTTTATACACAAAACACTGTTTAAACCAACCGAATTCAGTACTCGGAACAAAAGACACTAACAACTACTATACGCGACCTTTGAACCCAATAGCCTCCCGATTCATACTTTCCCATGTCTGCAAGAGGTTATTCTGGATTCTCTGGTTTCCTCCCACAATCCAAAGATATGCATGTCAGGTGAATTGGTTATGCTAAATTGTACATAGTTTTCAGGGGTGTGTGGGTTTGTTGCCTTAGTCGGGGTAAATGTGTAATAATAGCGTAGAGGAATGGATCTGTGTAGCTTATTCCTCGGAGGGTCGGTGTGGACTTGTTGGGTCGAATTGCCTGTTTGAAAATTCTAAACCCAATTTGGTATTATCGATTTAGAACCAGACAAGAGCCCCAGTTTGCTATAGAAGAACCAGACTTCCTCAAACTAGTTTAAGAAGGTAGCTTGGATGCTGACCTTTTCTTATTTTAAATGTAGATGTGAATTGGGTGTTCCAGATGTGATGGTACTCGTCAAACAACTCACCTTTAAGCAAAACACAATATAAATAAACACTCTAATGAAAATCCATACAAAATGAAGAGGAATTTTGAATAACTTAACTTTTGGAAACCTTAACCGAATAATGGATGCAGTACTTTCTACAAATGAACAGTTCCAATATACTAAAATCACCGAAACACACCCCTTAGCAAAATGGAACATTCAGACATGCATTCTTGCATACAGTTCTCCAATCCAGGAGGAAACAGCACCAAGTGAAGTTACAGAGACAATAGCAGTTAGGGATCATTTACTAAAACTTCCAACCCTTCTCGGACCCTAAGCCACTGGTAACTGTTACTGTTACAAGGAAAACACTAGAAAGCCTGGTCTGTGCCAGCTGGCTATTGTTCCTACGATTTATTAAAAACCTTAAAGCCTCGTAAGTTATTTACTTGGGACGTTTTCAGTAGGCACTTTGGCCTTTAAGATCTCTTACTTAAAAAAGAGTAGAACATAACCTTTTATTAAAAAAATGACAGCATTGTCACACAATTTAGATGCCTGGTCCTTTACTCAGTGGGCTTCCTCGTGTTACTGATCACAAGAGCACCTGAGAGGGGCAACGACAGGTACAGACAAAGTTACAAGTATGTGCTTCATAACTTCTGAAACACGCCTGTCCATGGACCATCATATGGGACATACCAGGTGAGCAATAGCCTGACACACCAGCATGAGAGTATTGCAAACTTTACTATCATATGCTAACTATACTCGCATCAGATTACTGCCCCCAATGGGAAGGTTTGCTCTCTCTGCGCGCGCGTGTGTGTGTGTGTGTGTGTGTTCATCAGAGACAGAGAGAGAGAGAGTGTGAGTGCGTGCGCGCGAATGGCGTGGTTGAATGCGAAGCTCATTGTTTGAGAAGGAACGCACATGGAGAAAACAATTTTAATTACGAACAACTGGCAGGCGTTTTGTTAATCAAGAGAGAGAACGAGGGACGTTTAATGGACAGATAAGGTAAAGTGTTTGAGAATGTTAAAATAAAGGCATTGCCAGACAAAACAGCAATATACATCGGGGTGCACATGAATGACAGATGGATGGGAGTTTGGTGTGAGTTCGAATCAGATTTGTTTGGACACTTTTGACCTTTTAATAGAGGGAAGGACATTGATGAAGCACCCCTGAAGAAGTTTTCGGCCACTGCTCGAGGGACTCATACAGACTTGGAGCTGCGTTGACTGAACTTCATCAAGCATGACCATCTTCCTACGTGTCAGGTATGGTTCTAACCAGCAGGGAGTTTGCCTCTGATACCATTGATTCAAGTGTTGCTAAGGCCCCTTGATATGACACTTCATCGAAGGAAGCCTTGATTTAAAGGATTATCGCTCTCATCCCACCTCTGGAATTCAGCTCTTTTGTCCATGTTTGATCCAAGGTGAGGTCAGGAGCTGAGTGGCCCTGGTGAAGCCCAAACTGGCGACATTGATCTGGTTATTATTGCGCAGGTGCTGCTTGAAAGCACTGAGACCTTCCCCCACTTTACTGATGATCGCGCGTAGACTAATGGGGTGGTAAATGACCCGATTGAATTTGTTCCAGTTTTTATATGCAGAAGATATTTGGGGTAATTTTCCACATAATCGGGAAAAGCCATTGTTGTAACTGTATTGAAACAGTTTGGCTCGGGGAGTGGCAAGTTATGGAGTAAAGTTTTCAGTACTATTGCCAGAATGTTGTCAGATTATACACCCTTTGGAGTATTCAGTATTTCCAACCGTTTCTGGATATCGCGTGGACTGAATCGAATTGGTTGATGACTGGTTGAGGACCACTGGAGGGGGCTGAGATGGATCATCCACTCAGCACTTCTGACTGAAGAATGTTGCGAATGGATCAGCCTTATCTTATACACTGAAGTGCTGGGCTCTTCCATCATGGAGGAAGTCTTTATTTGTGGAATGTCTTCCTCCAGTGAATTGCTTAATAGTCCCCAACGTTTCTCGACTAGAGTTGGAAGGATTGGAGAGCTTAGATCTGATCCTTTGCTTGTGGGATCACTTAGCTCTGTCTATGACTTACTGCTTATGCTGTTTGGCGCACAAGTAGTCCTGTTTGGTGGCCTCACCAGGCTGACACCTCGTTGTCAGGTCTGTCTGGTGCTGCTCCTGCCACCCTGCACACTCCATTGAACCAAGGTTGATCCTCTGGATTGATGGTAATTGTTGCAAGGGGGATACGCCAGTCAATGATGTTGTGTGGCTGTACAATTCTGCTGCTATTACTGCCCCACAACATCTTACGGGCACCCAGACTTGAGCTGCTAGATCTGTTCGATGTCTGCCCTATTTAACACCGTGATAGTACCACCCAAAATGGTGGAGGTTATTCTCAATATGCAGGTGTGACTTTGTCTCCACAATGACTATGCGGTGGTCGCTCTTCCCGAAACTGTCATGGATACTGGCAGATTAGTAAGGCTGTGGTCAAGTATGTATTTTCCTCTTCTTGGATCCTTCACCACCTGCCACAGAACCAGTCTAGCAGTTATATCATTTAGGACCCGGCCAGCTCGATCAGTATTGCTGTAGCTGATATACTTTTGGAGGTGGACATTGAAACCCTCCACCCAGAGTACATCTTGCGTCGGTACTACCCTCAGTGCTTCCTCCAAGTGTTGATCAGCATGGAGGAGTACTGATTCATTGGTTGAAATAGGCTGGAACATGGTAATCAGCAGGAGGTTTCCTTTCCCATGTGTAAACTTGAGACTTCATGGGATACGAAGTCACTGTTGAGGATTCCAAGAGCAATTCCCTTCCAACTGTATGCCAGTGCGCCGCCACGTCTGCTGTGTCCGTCCTGCTGATGAGACAAGAGATATCCTGGGAAGGTGATAGGGAGTCTGGGACATAGTCATACTCACATAATCATACCTTACAGACAATGTCAGGCTGTTGCTTGTCGAGTCTGTTTATTTCAATTCACTGTTTCCTGCCAGGTGTCCCATTCTAGAAACATGGCCATATATTAGCCCCAATCCACTAAGATTTGATTTTGCAAACTGGGCTTGGATCTTTACCAATTATTTTCTAAAAATCGAAATGTTTAACATCCATTGCTTCTCTTTCATTTGTCTCCCAGTCTGTTTCTCAAACATAATTCCCATTTCATAAATCTATGTTCGTGTTGTCTATGACCATTACTTTCAGCCCCAATAATATCTTATAAAACATTTACTTACTATGTTCTATGTTTCATGTACTCTATCATTTTGACCACACCAGACTTGGTTTTCCCTGTATTGTTTGAAAGTTCTGTGAAGACAGAACTGAAGTAGTGGCTTCATAGTTCTGCCATTTCCCAGTTGCGCATTCTCTGGTATCAAACTGTAAGGACACTGCACTTGTTTTCTCATATTTCTCACATTGACATAATTTAACAAGCTATTACAGTTCACTCTTATAACCCTTGTGAATATACTCTTCAGAAACCCATCAATTCCTGCTTTAAACTGCTCAATAATTGACCTTCCACACCATACACTCATAGGTGCATAGAGTCTGGGCCAACAGAAGTACAGCACGATCGACTTTAGTCCCACTTTCCTCCATCAGGCCCATAGCCTGGAATGTTATGACACTTCTAAGTGCTCGTCCAAGTACTTTTTAACGATTGTGAGGTTACCCGTGATAATTCTCCTCTCTGGAAGTAATCCCAGAATCCCACACCCTCGAGGTGAAAAAATGTTTAAATCCTCTCTGGATCTCAAACTCTTCACTTCAAAAGTGTGCTCGTTTGTTCTTGACCCTCTGATTAAAAGAAACAGCTGCTGTCTATCCACCCTGTCCGTGTCGCTCATAATCTTATCCTTCTGAATCACGGTCCCCTCAGCTTTCTCTGCTCCAAAGTAAACAACCCGAGCTTATCCAGCCTCTCTCCACAGCTGATATGCTCCATCCCAGGGAACATCCTGGTGAATCACCTCTGCACCCTCTCCAGTACAATCACATCCTTCCTGGAATGTGGCTCCCAGAACTACATACAGTATTCCATTTTGCCGAACCAAAGCCCTATATTGCTCTTATAATCTACACCCTGATTAGGAAACACAACACCCAAGGTCCAATTATTAATTAGTCCATTAACCTGTCCAGTCACATTCAGCGATGTGCGGAGAAGCACAACCTGAGCTTCCCAGTGTGCTGCCATTCATTGAGTCCTCCCCTGTCTGGTTCATTCTCCCAAAGTGCATCACCTCATAATTAACAGGGTTACATTCCATCTGCCATTGATCTGCCCATCTGACCAATCATCTGCATCTTCCTGTAACTTCAGACCTTCCTCCTCACTGCGACCCAACCGGTCAATCTTTATGTCAAACATACACTTACTTATCATGCCTCCCCCACTCTCCACCTAGCCCCCTCCACATTCACATCTTTTTTTATGAATAACACAAACAATAAGGGACACGGCACTGATCCCTGTGGTACATCAGGGGACACTGGTCTCCAGTCGCTCAAACAACCTTCTCCCACCACCCTCTGCCTCCTGCCACTAAGACAATTTTCGTTGTAACTTGTCAAGTTATCCTTCATATTGTGAGATTTTACATTATTTTTCAGTTTCCCAGCTGGAAATTTGTCAAAGGCCTTCCTACAAAACTAAACAATCGACCTCCTCAAACTAATTCAATCAAACCTATTGGATGCGACTTCCTTCTGATAAAGTCATGATGATTATCCCAGATCAAACCTTGTGACTCTGATTGGAGTTCGATTTTCTCCTTCCCCATTTTCTCCAATCGTTTCCTTAACAATGATCTAATACTCGCTCGTCTATGGTTACCTGGTCTATCTCTCCCACCCTTACTGTGAAGTGGAATCGTATTAGCAGTTCTCCTGTTCTCTGGCACCTCCCCTATGGTCGGATTCGAATTAAAATATTCAGTCAGGTCTTTCCTCCCTTGACCCCGACAGCCGCCTGTGATACAACTCATTCGGACATGGAGATCGGTCCAAATTTATTCAGAACAATGCCTCAAATACTTTCTCGTATTTTACATCAATCCGTTCAAGAGCTTCTCCATCCATCTTCTTGAATTCTGTACTTGCCTCCACCTTCTCCCAAGTAAAATAGATGTGAAGGTATCATGTAAAATTCCATCAATGTTTTCCAGCTTGACACACAGATTGCCCCTTTGGTTTCTAATGGACACTAAGTGTTTGCTGATTATTCTGTTCTACTTGTCCGTGTAGAATATCGTGGGATTCTTCCTGATCTCGCCGACTTGTACTTCTCCATGTCCTTATGTTATTCAGTTCCCTCAATGTTTCCAAGTTTCACTGCAATTACCTCTCATGTTTTGAAACTCGAGATTACAGGCTGAGGTTCCCAGTCAGACAATCTTGCCATTTTAGGGATTAATCTGGATAATACCTTTTGCAGTTCCTCTGTAGTCAATATATTCTTTCTGAGATTGGGACTCCAAACGATACAAAATACTCTAAGTGAAGTCTCATGAACACTCGATACAACTGGTGCACGACATCCTCTATATTCCAATTACATTCACATGAACGTAAACCTAATTTTTCCTTTCCCATTTGTATATGTTTTTCCGAATACTTCTCGCTTTAACTTTTCTTATGAGCTTATTGTGTGAGATTTTTTTAAAAGATCTCATGAATATCCAACTATACGTTATACATTGGTTCTACATTGCCTATGTCCACAAAAATCATCTTCAAACCATTTCAATAAATGTTTGCCACTTCTGGTGTTTCTTTCATCGGTACATTCTCACACTCCCCAGTTATATTATTACCTTCTAAATATCTTGTATCATGTTCTTTGTAATCGAGTCCAACAGATACCTGACTGCGGATGACAAGATAACTGGTCTGTAGTTCACCATTCTCTAAATTCATCCTTTCTTAATCTTTTGGATAATAGTTATAACCTTTGCCTTATCCAGATTGGCTAAATGACTTTCGGGAATGTGTCGGAAAATAAAGTGAAAATCCGTGATGCAATCAACATTTCTATTGCTGCTTCTCTGAAATTCTTGTATGAAGTACATTTGGTCTGTCAGATTTATAAATACTCAATCCAGCTTTCTTTTCAAAGATGACCTCCACACTAATAAGAATGATCTTACACTTTACTTTCACTTTACTTCCAGAAATACCATGGTCACTTGGTATTTCTGGAAGAATTTCTGGACATTCTTCCATGATGATAGACACAAAGAAACTGCTTCTTTTCCCTGCGATTTCTCTGTTCTCTGCAATAAATTATCCTGAATGCACACCAACTGTTCCACATTTGACCTTGTTTTTATTTTATTTTCATACATTGATAGACCTTTTTTTTAGCAGTCTTTATGTTTTTCTTTCGTTTGCACGCTCTTTCACTTTTTGATTTTCTTCTCAGTTTCTTGGTCACCCTTTGCTGGGTCCTTCATTTCTCTGAATCCACTGGATTACTGCTGCAGTTGGCATTTTTCTAAGCTGCCTCCGTTCATCTAATAGGTAGATGAAGGTGGGGTTGAAAGTGAAAGTCGGAGAGGAGGGTGGACCAGATTGATAGGAAGGAAGGTAGACATATAGGAACATTCAAAAGGGCGGTGCTGACTTGGAAGGTTGGAGTGGGATAAGATGGGATTCGGGGAAATGGGGAAATGGGAAAATCCACTATAATCCCCTGTGGTTAGAGTGTCCCAAGGCAGAAGAGGAGGCTTTCTGTCTCCCTTCATCAACTATCACTTTCAAACCAACCTTCATCTCCCTATCACAATCGCAGCTACCTCCCTCCTGCCGCTCCCTCTTCTCATTTATCTCTCAGCCCCCTTGGCCCATAAGCTTCTCTCCTGATGAAGGGCTTATGCCCGAAACATCGATTTATCTGCTCTGAGTATGCTCCCTGACTGTGCTTTTCTCGCACCACATTCTTCGATTCTGACCTCCAGCATCTGTAGTCCCCTCTTTCTCCTCACACCTTCATGGTTTGCATGACTCAGATTTATAACGGCTACTTCAAATAAAGCAAAAACTGTCGTGTACTCAAACAGTATAAAAGAAAACCAATACATTGTCGTCACTGTTCCCAAAGGTCCTTTCCAGCAAAATTTCCAATGAGCTCTTCTGATCACTCAACACCAATTCCTAAATAACCTGATCTCGAGCTCAGTGCTCGACATAATGTTCATGTAAACTGTCTCACATGTGGTCATGAAATCCACTTGTCCCACCATTAGCATTCAATTGGGTTAACACAGTTTAGATATAAATTAAACAGTACATTATTACTGCAGTACCCACAAATGTGTATATGACATTTCCTGTTTTAAAACATGTCCCGCATTTGTATTGCAGCTTTCACTTTGATATATAAATCCCATCAATGTCCCATCAATGCTCCTGCTTGCTGTTTTTGCGCTCCACCTGACGAGATTCTGTGGAATCTGAGCAACGTGGGCTCTGGGGAGATGAATGGTAGAGAGCATCTCGCCACATCATTTATGATCTTCTCAAACTTTAATTTCTCCAGATCTCCTGTTATGCTGATGGACTGGAGACGGACAATGATCTTCCAACAATGCTCTGTATTCCCCCAGAGAGCGGGGACAGCTCTATCCTGGGTGGGAACTTTACAGTAGGCTGGTAAAGTGTTGCTGCTGCTGTACAGGATCTTAGTGAGATCACATCTGGAGTACTGTGTACAGATTTAATCTCTTCAATGAAGAAAGGATGTTGTTATATTGGAAGCAGCTCAGAGATGGTTCCCTCAACTGATTCCTGCAATGAAGGTGCTAGCTTATAACGAAAGTATGATCAGGTTGACCCAGTAGCCACTGGAGTTTACAAAAAATAAAGATTATGTTATTTGAACATAGATGACAGAAGGAGTCAACAAGTGAAGTGAATTACACAGATAGTGGAAGAATCCATTCCGTTCTCCAGCCTGTTACACAGGAACAACTGGAGGATATTCAGGCCTTCGAACCTGTTACCCCAAAACAGGGCGAGACTGTTCAGCCCCTGGAGCCTGTAACACATTTATAGAAGGAGGCCAGTCAGCCATTCGAGCCTATAACAGCAGGCTATGCTGCACCGGTATCCTGTTAAACAGCAACAGGATCAGTCCATTCAGCCTCCACAATAATTTCACATAGGAACTGGAAGAGGTCACACAGTGACTGGAGATTGTTACACTGGGATAACAGGAGGCCATTCAGACCCACCAAGCCTATTGAAAGCGAATTGGATAAGGATAAAAACTATCTGACACTTCTTTCATGAGAAAGGAAGAGGTACTTTAGACACGTGTATGTTGTATGGAACAAGAGAAGTCATTCTGGGCCTTGGAGATGACAACATGGGAACACCATAAAGACGTCAGCCCATCCATTTTGTACACCAGCAGCATGATGAGTCGATTCAACTGCACATGGCTGTTACTCAGCAATTGGAGTAGACCTCTTAAAGCCTTGTGCCCATTAAACAGGAATTCAAAGAAAACGTCAAGGTTTTCGAAAGGAAATAACTTGTAATAATGGTATACATTAGGGACTGAAGTGTAACAATAAACTATTGTAATTTAAAGCAAATTGTTAGATTCCATTGTTCAGGACATTTGCAAAGTTAAACCACAATTCGTCAGAGTCAACATGGTTTTACGAAGGCTAAATCGTGTTTGAATTGTTTGCTTGAAGTATTTGAAGATATCACAAACAAGGTGGATCGTGGGAATCCTGGAGATGGAACATATCTGGGCTTCCTGAAGGCATCGGATATGTGGCTTCTCCAAAGAATAAGTGGTAAGATCAGACAACATGGGTTTAGGAGTAATTTATTAGCTTGGATGGAGGATTGGTTAACCAACAAAATGTAGTCAGATGGAATAAATGTGTAATTTTCTTTTAGCAAATGCAATTTGTGGGGTGACATTGATTTCAGTACTCATGCCTCAACCATTTGCGATTGATGGTATTACTGTGCTCGGTGGACGGGATAGAAAATACGATGCCACATTTTCAGATGACGCTATCATCGGTGGGAAATTACTTCGGAATGATGATGCAAGAGATTTTAAAACTATAAGCATAGGTTGGGTGAATCGGCCAATATTTGGCAAGGAAAATTAAAGTGAATAAATATGGGGCTATTCAGATTGGCCAGTATAATAGAAAGGAGAAAGTGTGGACCGCTGATGCTGGAGATCATAGCTGACGAAGGGCTTTTGCCCAAAACGTCAATTCTCCTGTTCCTTGGATGCTGCTTGACCTGCTATGCTTTTCCAGCAGCACATTTGTCAGTATAATAGAAAGACAAATTATTGTCTACATGGAGAGAACGTTCAAAGTGCTTAGATGCAGAGGGATTTGGGTGTCTGCTTGCATTTCACAGAAAACCTGCATGCGGGTACTGCAAGTAATGAGAAATGTAAGCATAATTTCAGTGTTATTTATTTAAGGATAGAGTAGAAAGATAGGGAGTGTTGGTGTAGCTATGCAAGGCATTTGTGAGGATGCAACTGGAGTATAGTTTGGGTGTCCTGCAGAATGAGGTATTTCCATTGGAGACAATTCAGAAGAGCTTCATTTGATTGATTCCATTTTTGAAGTTTGTCTTATGAAGAGAAATTGAGCAGTTTAGGCCTATACGCTCGAGTTTATAAGAATGAAAGGAGATCTCATTGAGGTCTGTAAAATGGGAAACGTAATTGAAAGTGTAGATGTGGAGGCGATTATTTTTTTCATGTGGCGAAATCTACACCAACAGATTAGAGTTTCAGGATGGAGAGATGGCAGGAAAGTGGAACAGAGGCCGCATTGACATCAGCCTCATTGAGGGGTTGGATTCCTCACAGATGCTCCTTGTTCTTATTCAACTCTTGGACTGTGTTGCACAGGAATGGGGGAGGACTGGGTATCATACAGGAAGCAGACACTCAGGATAAATCAGTTAGAGAGAACGTAACCAGTCGGGTCACACAGTGATCAGCGCTGGGTTCTCAACAATTTACTGTCTATATTAATAATCAAGAGGATGGAACAGATATTCAGATGCTGAGTTTTGTGATGTCGCTGTGATAAGCAAGAGATTAAATTATCAAGAGAGGGTGGAGAGTCTGCAAATAGATTCAGAGAGGTAAAGACAATAGATAATAGTTTAGCCGGTGGAATTTAACATGATATAACCTGTCATTACATTTACAGGAATAATGGAAAGCAATGTGTTACTGAAATGGAGAGGGATTACAGGACTTAATGATACTGTGTACTAGGGGGTTCACTCAGACCCGCTCAGACATGGGAGGTTTTGCTCCATCCCTTATCATCAGCTCCCAGACACCCCAAGTGACCCATTGCTCTCCGTACACATGGAATACTTTGATGTGGTTGATTGGTGATGGGGATGGTGTTTTGAAACGTGCATCAAGGGGAAGGCCTTTATCCAAGATATATTCATTTCTTTCTACGTGGAGACCCGATGACGATGGGAATGGCTGACTGCTTCTGAATGAAGAGGCCGTGACTGCTGCCAGGACCGTGAGTCTTCACCAACATGATGCACTGTGCATGGGTACACTGTAACATTAATAGAGACAGAGCTCCTTCATTTCCTCTACCTCTCCCCATTGACATGGCTACTCTGCAGATTCAATCTACACCATCGGGAATCCCACTATACCGGATACACCCGGCAGCTCCCTGCTGTGGGAGAAACAATGTATTTACCTCATCCATCATATAAATCCTCCATCACCGAATGCGGACATTGATAATGAGATACTAGGATATGATGGATATGTCACCTAGTCCTGCCTGGGAATTTCTGGATCATAGAAGCTGAATGAAACAGTGACCCTAACAGCCACTGGCAGCACCATCCTCCTCCTGGTGTGAAGCTGCAGGTCGTGTTGAAGGAGGTACCACCGCTCTGTGACCAGCTCCTTGTTCAATCAGTGTCCCCTCACACTGTGCTCCGGGGTTAAGTGAAGTTTGGGAAGCTGTTCCTGGAAAACCCGAGGTGAATACAGCAGACACCTTTCCCCACACACACCTATTGCGTGGTTTCAGAGCTTCCACTCTCTGCAGCATCTGGTCCATTTGTTGTTCATGTTACAGACCCAGATGCTGTCACTACAATCCCCATGCTCCAACCCGAGATGGGTCACCAAATCCTCAGGTCTGCCTGAATGTCTGAGGCAGCTCACAGCACATCCTCCAGCAAACCATCCCAGCCCATCCTCTAAATTATCAATCACAGGAGTCAGTCACAAACCCTTCGGCTACAAGTGTTGTGGACCAGTCCAGATCCCCGCAAAATATTTCAAGAAGTTCGCTTAGACCCAAACCTTTCTTTATTTTGAATATAGATGGGAAGTGTGCGTTCCAGATATGTTGTGACTAGTCAAACCACTCGACATTAAGCAAAATATAATCCATGCAAATGCTTTAGTTAAAATACACTCAAAGAAGAGAATATTTCGGGATAGCTTATTTGTCGGAACACTTACACCTCCAATGGATACCGTACCTTCTTGGTTTACACCGCGTGGCACAAAGGTATATTCAAATACAGATCCTTACAGCAGTCTTTCAATCCAGGAGGAAACAACATCAACAGAGATCTCAGAGAGAAAAGCAGCTGGGGATCAGGTATTGAAACTTCCAACCGTTCTGGGATCCCCAGCAGCTTCTGAATGCTGCAGCTAAAAACAAAATGAGGAAACCTGGTCTGGAAGAGCTGGCCACTGCCCTTCCATTGTTACCAGAGTTTTAATGAAACCTAAAGGCTTTCTCAATTATTTACTTAAACAGTTTTCAGACAGCAGTTCTGCACCTCTGCCTTTAAAACCCCTCTTTAAAAAAAAGAGAAAATTTTTGCAGTAAAAGTATCCTCACGACTCCATCTTTAATAAAATCATCCATCAATACTCAAAAGCGGATTCATTTCAGACCTCCTAATCTTACACTATTTGTAGACTGTAATGATATACATTACATTGCCTGTGAGCATACAAATGTTCACAACTAGTTTCGATTTCAGCCATTTTACTCCTGCCACAGAATGCCTGTGGTTTTCTTCATCCAAGTCTCCAAAACGTGTCAAAACTTAGCTTTTCTCGCCCTGTCAGCTCTATAGTTTCAAATTGATTGGCAGCAGTAATAAGCTCAATTGAAACAGACTGGTATTTCTCTCCCTGAATTTCTCCAAAGACTTTAAGGGGTCACGATCAGTGATAAAAAATTGTCTCATGTATGTCATTCGCAATTTAAATGCTGAAATGTTGTAACGCCAACACCAAGCTCAAGGCCTCCATCCCCATTGTGGACTAAATCTGTTGATGTTTCCACTGGACACTCCAACCACACGTTACATCATGGAGCACTTCTTATCTCTCCAATAATCCTTCTCAATGACAGAGCTCATCATGTGTCAGCATAAAAGAATTACATACTTCTGTACCTCTTAATGCTCTAACCTCTTTACCTGCTACTCCTGGCCTATGCCAGTAAACCTTACTCTCACAGGTAAATGTTTTGAGAAGATCTCACACATTCTTCTCAATCTCACACAGAAACCAAACTTTAATTTCTGAACTCAATCATCATCATCAGCCATTTCAGCTTCTAATCTTGCCGTTCTAACTCTCTGCTCTTCCACACGAGTTCAGGAAGTGAATTGTTGAAATTCTCCAAAATAAGAATCTCTCTAAGAGTGTCATAGGTTTGCTTTGTTTTTAATACCTTTGCCTACCTTTCAAAATTACCTTGTTTGATCCTTTCAAACTCAATGTGCGTTTAACCAGGGACCCTTTTTTCGATTCCTGAAACGCTGTCTATCAGCTTCTAGCATAAGCTCATATGCACTTCAGATGACTTTCTTCACCACCCCATACTGGCCAGATACCTCGTCCGATAGGGATGCAAATACCTATCAGCTTTGTTTGGATCAACTAAATCCACATGGTCACTGGTCACTGCATTTGTTTAGCCACTTTCTCAAATGAATTTCAAAAGGCTTCCCCATCCTTCTCATCAAATTTAGATAATGCCTGGATGCATTTAAGCCGAACCCCATTAGGCCATTGGTTACAATAGGGTTGTTCAACCTCACTCTACCTTCATCGCCACCTTCTATGTCAACTTTCCTCTCTAATTGCTAACATTTTAAGTTGAAACTCTCTGCTTTTCTTCAGTCCTTTTCTCTCTTTCTTCTTCATTCCCTTTCTTTTCTTTCTACTTTTCATCATAATTCAAACTGTTTCAATTCCTTCTCGTGTTCAAAGTGCCCCATTTGAAATTGAATTCTTGCCATTCCCAAAGAGTCTGATGGCGGTTCCACCAAATGTAATTGCCGAATTGGAGTTGTAATTATCTCTCATTTTCTCACAGGCAATCGCAACCCCAATTCCAGCTTGTCTGTCAATTCCTACAGCTTTGCCTTCATTACCTTTTGTAAAACCCTAACTTCATTTTTCCACACCCATAGAACTCTTAGAGACTGAATCTTTACATACAAAACACTGTTTAAACAAACCGAATTCAACATTCGGAAAAAAAGACACTAACAACTACCATACGCAACCTTTGAACCCAATAGTCTCCTTGTGCATACTCTCCAGTGTGCGCATGAGGTAATTCTGGATGCTTTGGTTTCCTCCTACAATCCAACGATGTGCATGCCAGGTGAATTGACCATGATAAATGGTTCATAGTTTTCAGGGATGTGTGGGTTAGTTGCCTTAGTCGGGGTAAATGTGTAATATAGGGTAGAGAAATGGGTCTGGGTAGGTTATTTCTCGGAGGGTAGGTGTGGACTTGTTGGGTCGAATGGGCTGTTTGCAAATTCTGAACCTAATTTGGTATTATCGATTTAAAATCGGACAACAGTCCCCAGTTTGCTATAGACGAACCAGACTGCCTCAAACTAGTTTAAGAAGGTAGCTTGGATGCCAACCTTTTCTTATTTTAAAAGTAGATGTGAAATGGGAGTTCCAGATGTGATGCTACTAGTCAAACCACTCACCATTAAGCAAAACACAGTATATATTTAAACACTCTAATGAAAATCCATACAAAATTAAGTGGAATTTAGAATAACTTAACTATTGGACATCTTAACCGAATAATGGATGCAGTACCTTCTACAAATGAACTGTTCCAATATACTAAAATCACCTAAACACACCCCTTGGCAAAAAGGAACATTCAGACATGCATTCTTGCATACAGTTCTCCAAAGCAGAAGGATAGTGCATCAAGTGAGGTTCCAGAGAGAATAGCAGCTAGGGATAATTTACTAAAACGTACAACCCTTCTGGGACCCCAAGCACCTGGTGATTGTTATAGCTACAATAAAAAAGAAACACTCAGAAAGCCTGGTCTGTGCCAGCTGGCCGTTGTTACTACTATTTATTAAAAACCCTAAAAACCTCGTAAATTATTTACTTGAGCCGTTTTCAGTAGGCAGTTTGGCCTTTAAGACCTCTTACTAAAAGAAAGGAGAAAATAACCTTTTATTAAAAAAGTGACAGCATTGTCAGGCAATTTAGATGCCTGGTCCTTTACTCAGTGGGCTTCCTCGTGTTTCTGATCACAAGGTCACCTGAAAGGGTACAGACCAAGTTACAAGGATGTTTCTCATAACTTCCGAAACACGCCTGTCCATGGACCATCACATGGAACGTACCAAGAAGTGAACAACAGCTTGATACACCCCATTTCATTACACTAGGGAGCCAAGAGCCAAGGCCAGGGCAAGATACAAAGGGACCGAGAGATTCACATTAAAGACAGAAACAGACAGTTAATTAACTGAAAAGATGTTGTGGAAATATGTGGAAAAAGTCAAGGCAGTGGGACTAACTGGAGAAGTGAGATCTTCGAGAGTAAAATTACAAGAATGAGAACATTGAATAAAGGCATTGTCAGATCAGCTGAAATGGTTTGTTACATCAAATTCTCAATCTGCTTCACAGAACACCACAAACAACATAAACTGGGACAAGATGTCAGCCCAGCATGGAGAGCTGGGCAGACCATGCTAGTGTGTTGATCAGTAAACGGCACTATCTGGAAAGTTTTGCAAACTTTTCTATCATATGCTAACTATACTCGCATCAGATTACTGCCTGCAATGGGAAGGTTTGGTGTGTGTGCAAGTATGTGTGTGTGTGTGTGTGTGCTCATCAGAGACTGAGTGAGGGTGTGCGTGCGCGATAGGCGTGGTTGAATGCGAAACTCATTGTTTGAGAAGGAACGCACATGGAGGAAACTATTTTAAATACGAACAACTGCCAGGCTTTTTGTTAATCGACAGAGAGAGAACGAGAGAAGTTTCATGGACAGATACGGTAAAGTGTTTGAGAATGTTTAAATAAAGGCATTGCCAGACACAATGTCAATATGCATCGGCGTGTACATGAATGACAGATGGATGGGAATTTGGTGTGAGTTCGAATCAGATTTGCTTCGGCAGGTTGAAGCCGGGAGCGTCAGCAGCAGATTATTGGCTTCATTAAGACTGTACTTCATAGCTCAAGGTTCAAACAGGAGATGAAATAAACCAGTGAGATATATGCTGGAGTGGTGAGTATTTCAAGGTATAAATGGTCATGGAATGGTGTGAAGAATGAGCTCATCGTAAAAGGGATCTTCCACAGTTGTGAACTGTCTGCTTCAGCCGCAGATATTGGCCAGGGATGGGATGGAAACAGTGGAAGGAAGTGGAGTTTGTGACCAGAACAGTAGACAGTGACCTCCATGCTCTTAATATTTAAATAACAAATAACAATGCATTGTGGTTCTCCGCTGAAACTGAGTAGGTCATCCTAAAGACCCGTGAGTAACACTGCCAGAGCAGAGAGCGAGACAGTAATTGAACACGTTCATTGATGGTCTGGAGAGTGAATATCTGGATTCAGAGTTTCAACAGGAACAATAATAGTGGCAAGAAGTGTAGACGATATGAACTAATAATAATAATACAGTCATAAAAGGTTTATAGAAAACAAAATCTGAATAGTGACACTTACCAGGAACACCAACGATAGCCAGGAAGGGATAATAAAAGTATTGTATAATGAGAAGAGTGTAATAGATCAGTGATGATAATGACATCCAATCAAATGCAGAAAGCTACCAAACATAATCGGATAGGTTTCTGTCTACTGTTGGAATATTCCTGTCAAATGTTCTCAGATTCTAATCCATTGTTGGAATATTCCAGTCTAATGTTCTCATATTCTGTTCCATTGTTGGAACATTCCAGTCTGAAGTTCTCAGATTCTGATCTTTCCTCCCCCTCTCTCTGGATCTGCTCATGTTATGGGCGAACACATTGAATGGAGACCATTTATAATTAAAAGATGGAAACCCTCCATTGGGATAATTAGAATCTATGGAGATTGGCATTAATTGCAACCACTGAACAAATAGGCTCAGTTAACCAGTTCCATACATAACTTTTCATTTACTAGTTTTGGATGGAATGGTTGATGGTTGCTGAGGGATGGACCATAAATCTTTCAATCTAATAAATCTTTTTCTTCCTTGTGTATGAGAGTTTTACCAGAACACTGCAGGGGTCTAAATGTGTTCCATTCTGTTTATGAAAGAAGGCAGTTGTAAAATAACCGATAGGCTGCATAAGAAAGTC
The DNA here is from genome assembly GCF_037043375.1 of Chiloscyllium plagiosum. Lineage (NCBI taxonomy): Eukaryota > Metazoa > Chordata > Chondrichthyes > Orectolobiformes > Hemiscylliidae > Chiloscyllium > Chiloscyllium plagiosum. The sequence goes on along the minus strand of NW_028270188.1, from coordinate 188,275 downwards.
GGGTGGGCAAGTTTCCAGATACCTGAACACAAAGTACGATACTTATTGATCAGTGTGAGGCTACTCCTGGTTTTAATGCCCTGTTGTCAAGTACTTTCATAACCTTGAGACAGAGCATTTCGACTGTTGCTCAGGAACTGGCCAAAGCAATTTTATCCCTGTGGACCTCTTACAGAGGAATAATAGAATTCCATTCAGCCCATAATGACCTGTTGCTACTTGAAAAGGTGGAAAGCTGGAATATTGGCACACTTTGCCAATAGAATCATTCAAAACAAAGAGATGTGTCGCTGCAGCTGTATGAAGTGTTACTGAGAAGCCACCTGGAGTATATTGTGTTGTTTGCGTTTCTCTAACTGAGAAGGGAGGCATCTTCATGAGGTACAGTTTAACCGCTGCTCATAATCCACAGGTTGCTGTGTCATTTGATGTCTCGGGTCTGTTACACAGGGGCAGGAGGAGGCTATGAAGCCTCTCGAGTGCGTTACAGAGGAAAAGGAGGAAGCCATTATACATCGTGAATCTATTTCAGATGGGCGGGAGGAGGCCATTTAGCCTCTCGACCTTATTACAGAGGGATAGGGGGAGGTCATTCAGCCTCTTCAGTCTATTGAAGAAGGACAGAAGGAGCCTATTCAGCCTCTCGAGCCTGTTACAGAGGGGCTGGAAGTGTTTATTTACCTTTCGAGTCTTTACACACAAATATCAGTTTTAAACTAGTTGTGGAATAGGAAAGACCTGTTGCAAACATTAAAGTTCTAACTTTGACTAAGACCAATTTTGAAAAAGTTGGCGAGTCCTGTGAAAGGCTAATTGGGATACCCTATTCACAGATAAAGGGATGGTTGGAAAATGCAAGGCCATGAAAAGGCCATTTCAGAGAGTCCAGAGCCAAATGTGTTCCTATTAGTGAGATGGGCAAGGCTGGTGGATGCAGGGAGTGCTGGATGGCTAGATATATTTATGCTCTGGTCAAGGTAAGGAAGGACGCATATGTCAGGTAAACAGAGCTGAATCCCGAGAGGTGTATAAGGGCAGTAAGTGCATAGTCAATGAGAAAATAGGGCCAGAAAAATGTGGACATGAGATGGCTTTAAAATAGGGTTAACGAGGCATTGAAGAAATTCTACTCATATTTTAATGGCAAAAGATTAACTAGGGTGAGAAAAAGGCCCCTTAAAGATCAGTAAGGCTACCTATGTATGGAACCACAGGGGATTGGAGGGATACGAACAAGTCTTTCTCCTCAGTATTTAATGTGGAAGAGGTTACAAGAGCGAGAGACTGAAGAAATGTATAGTGATACCTTGAAAGTGTCTATATTTCAAGGAGGTGTTGGACATTTTAAAACACATGAAGGTGAACAAATCCCTGGGACCTGATCAGTAATATCCCAAAAGTTTCTGGGAATCTAGGAAAGGGATTGCTCAGCCTTTTGCCGATATATTTGTATAATTGATTTCTAAAGGTGAGGTGTCAAAATATTGGAGGGCTGCTAACGCAGTGTCATTATTTAAGAAAGTAAGAAAAAAAGGAAACTATAGATCGGTGAGCCTGACGTCAATGGTGACTAAATTGTTGGAGGGGATTTTGAGGAAAGAATGTATATGCATTTGGAAATGTAAGGACTGAAGAGGGCTTTGTACATTGGACATCACGTCTCACTGACTCAGTGGAATTTTTTGAGGAAATGATGAAGATGATTGTTGAAGGCAGGACAGTGAATGTTGTCTTTATGGAATTCAGTTGAAAAGCAAAATGGTCTACATGGTAGACTGGTTAGCAAGGTTAGACTGTCTGCAATCCAGGGAGAGCTCGCCATTTAGATCCAATATTTTCTTGAATATTGGAGACAGGGCGTGACAGTGGACATTTGTTCATTAAACTTGGAGACCTGTGACCAGTGGCGTGCCGCAAAGATCAATAGTGGGTCCACTGCCTTTTGTCACTTACACAAATCATTTGCGTTTGTGTATATGAAGTATGGTCAGTAAGTTTGTAGATAATACCAAATTTGGTGGTGTATTCGACAGTGAAGAATCATCTCTCAGACTATAATGGGACTTTACTTAGGTGAGCCGAGGAATGGCAGATGGAGTTTAATTTCGTTAAATGTGAGGCATTGTATTTTGGCAAGACACATCAAGGCAAGATGTGCAGGTAGGGTACTGTCGAAAGCTGCCAATCAATGAGAACTCCATAGAAATTATCGAATCCCTGCCGTGAGGAAACAGGCTATTCGGCCCATCGAGGTTCACCGAACCTCTAAACAGTCTCCCACTGGACAAACCCCTACCCAATCTCTCTGAGCCTGCATTTTCCATGGCTTATCCAACTCGCCTACACATCCCTGGGTACTATATGCAATTTAGCTTGGCCAATCTACCCCTATCTGCATGTCTTTATACTGTTGGAAGAAAGCATAACATCCGGAAGAAAATCATACAGACCGGGGAGAATGTGCAAACACCACACAGACAGTCATTCAAGGATGGAATTAAACCCAGATCGTTGTGCTCTGAAGTAGCAATGCTAGCCACTGAGAGACTGTGTCATCTTGTGGTGCAGGTTCTCCGTTTCTTGTAATTGCCGTCACAGGTAGACAGCGTAGTGAAGAAGGCACTTGGTGATCATCCCTTTATTGGTGTGTGCTTTGAGTCTAAATATTTGCATGACATATTGCATCTGTACAGAACATTGTTTTGGCCACTTTTTGTAATATTGCCTTTAATTCTAGTCACCCTGCTGTCGGAAAGGTGTTGTCAAACTTGAAAGGGTACAGAAGAGATTTAAAAGAATGTTGCAGGTGTTTGAGGGTTAGAGTTACAGGGAGAGTTTGAATAGGCTGGGACAATTTCCAAGTGTTGAGGCTGAGAGGTGATCTTAAAGTCGTTTACAAAAGCATGAGGGCCATAGATAAGGTAAACAGTCAATGTCTTTTCCCCAGAATAGGCAAGTCCAAAATTAGAAGACAAAGGTTTAAAGTGAGAGGGGAAAGATTTAAAAAGGGACACATTCACACAGAGACTGCTGTTTGTATGGATTGTACAGCCAAAAGAGGTGAAGGAGGCAGGTACAATTCCACCATTTAAAAGGCATATGGATGAATACATGCATGGGGAGTGTATAGAGGAATATGGGCCAACTGCTGGCAAGCGAGGAGAGATTTATTCAGGATATTTGATCGGTATGGACGATCAGACCAAAAGGTCTTTTTCCGTATATCTGTGAAACTCTATTGCCTCTTGAGTGTATAACACAGGAACAGGAGGAGGCTATTCAGCTTCTGAATTCTGTGAGCCAGCTTGTTTGCTCAATTGCTGAGAGTAAAATACAAAAATACATCATTCAGATTTTGATGGTGTATTACAGAAACAGGAGAAAAACATTTAGTCTAGAGAAGCTGTAAGGAATGTGAAGAGGCCATTCAGTCCCTCAATACCATTCCACAGGAGCAGCAGGTGAGCGCAGAGCTATTGGAGCCTGTTAGTCAATAGCCGGAGGAGGACATCTACTTTTGCAAACCTTGGATCAGGTGGCAGTCATTCGGCTACCCAAGATTGGGACACAGGAACAGGACTGAAAAATGTGTTGCTGGAAAAACGCAGCAGGTCAGGCAGCATCCAAGGAGCAGGAGAATCGACGTTTCAGGCATAAACCCTTCTTCAGGAAGGGCCCGAAACATCGATTCTCCTGCTCCTTGGATGCTGCCTGACCTGCTGCGCTTTTCCAGCAACACATTTTTCAATACTGATCTCCAGCATCTGCAGTCCTCACTTTCTCCTACACAGGAACAGGAGGCAGTTATTCAACTGCTTGATATTGGGAGACAGGGACAGGAGGGAGTTACTCAGTGCTCGAAAATGGGGCACAGGGAATTCTTGAGGTTAGTGAGGTCCTAGGATCCTGTTACACAATGACATCAGGAGGTGACTCATTCCCCACCAGCATGCGACACTAGGAGAGAGGTGGGGTTTGCTTGGAACAAGCAGAAATATATGAAAAAATAACATTAGTGGTCCATTCAATCCTGCCCCAACATTCACTAAGACTATGGCTGATCTGATGGTGATTCCATCATTCTATTTTACGGAGACTGTCCTCTCTGCAGCCTCTGCTCCTTTGTTGGTCATATTGCAGACCCAGATGCTGTAACAACAGTCACCATGACTCATCCAGAGGGATGGGTCTAACCGGATGAGGATATGAAGATCCAATCACAAGAATTAAAACACAAAACAAAGGCATTGCCAGATGTTTAGTACTCTCACATTCGCAATCCAACTCACCTAACCAGCCCATCCATTACATATTCAGGATAGAGAACTGTTTAGGTTCGGATAGTGTACACCTGTATGCAACCCAGCAATGTACAGAGTAAAACTCTGTGTAGCCCACACCAATGCTTGATCTATAATCCTGGGCTTAATGTCCAGCATGGGGAGCTGTGCAGTCCGCACTGGTTCATTCATATATAAACCCAGGCTGTTCCATTGTTCGGTAACACTGTGTTAGATCGCTGCCCAGTGTGGGGAAATATGTAACCAATGCTGAAAGTGACAGGATGTGCAGCTCCCATCCATTAACAGCTCCATATCTCCATTGTGCCTTGACAAGGGATGCTGCGAATGTGAAAGTCACTGCGAGGAAGAGATGTAAATGGAAACAATTTAAATTCCAATAGTTCTGATTAAGGCGAGTATCCCTCTAGTATTTAAATATGAAATAACTGAGATATATCCAATGAGGTTTTGTGAATGGTGCAAACAAGTAATGGAGGTGGGGGGTGGTAATGTTATAATGGTTGCACTATAAGCCTTCAAATAATCAATGGATATTAGAGGAACAAATATGCAGGGAGACTGGCGAGAATTGCAGGAGCAATAGGGTTGTCATAATAGATTATTCTAATTATCCTAACACAGACTGGGACTTCCAGAGGGTTAAGAAATTAGATGCAACGTAATTTGTTAAGTGTGTTCAGGAAAGCTTCCACAAGCAGCATGCAGAGGGTCCTATTCGGGAAGGGACAAACTCGACCTACTGTTGGGAAATAGGGTAAGATAGGTGACAGAGGTAAAGTGGGGGAGCATTTTGGGAAAAGTGACGAGAGCTGTATTAATTTTAAAATAGTTATGGTAGGGACACAATTGGTCCACAGATTCAAGTTCTAAATTGGGACAAGCCATATTCTGCTGGAATTAGTCAAGGGATTGCAGGGGTTGATAGGAATAGTTTGTTTCCAGGTAAAAGGATCCCAGGAAGTGGGAGGGCTTCAAAAGTGAGATAGCTCGAGTTCAAGGTCTATATGTTCCTGTGAGGGTGAAGGGAAAATGGGGCTTGAAGAGAGAACCCTGGATGACAAGAGATATTTAGGCTCTGACCAGCAAAGAAAGGAAACTTCGCTCAGGTACAGGCAACTGGGACAAAGGGAATCTCTGGAGGTACACAGGGGATACAGAAGTTTACTGAAGAAGGAAATCAGCAGGGCTAAAGTGGGGTATAGCATTGGCTGAGCAGATTAGGGTGAATCCAAATTCAGTATAGTAAAGAAAAAGAACAACTAGAGAGAGAATAGGACGCCTTAAGATTCAAAACAGGCATGCATGTGATGAGTGAGGTCAAGAGATGAGTGAGGTCCTCAATTTCACTTCTGTGTTTAACATGAAGAAAGACATGAAGACCTGTTGCCTTTGGGAGGTTAATTGTCATATCTTGGTACAGTCCATATCACAGTAGAGGTGCTGTTGGACATATTAGAATGCATAAAGTTAGATAAATCTCTTGGTCATGACCAGATATATCTAAGAGCACTGCAAGAGGCGAGAGATGACAGTTCAGGGGCCAAGGTCCCGGAAGACTGGGGAGTAGCAAATGTTGTGCCCTTATTCAGAAGGACTGCAAAGAAAAGCCTGGGAAATATACACCAGTCAGCTTCACATCTGTTTCCGGAAACCACTTGAGAAGGTTCGGAAATATAAGATATGCATGCATTTGGAAAGACAAGAGTTTGACTCGGAATAGTCAGCATAGCTTTGTGCAGGGAAGATCATGCCTTACAAATTTTGTTAGAATGTTTTGAGGAAGTGACCAGGAAGCTTGACGAGGGCAGGGTGGTGGACATAATCTATATGGATTTCAGTAAGGCCTTTGATAAGGTTCCACATGGTAGGCCGCTCTAGAACGTTAGATCGCATGGACTCCAAGGTAAACTGGCAAATTGGCGACACAGTTGGCTTGACGTTAAGAAGCAAATGGCTATGGTGGAGGTATGCTTATCGGACTGGAGGCCTGTGACAAGTGGAGTGCCTCAGGGGACGGTATTGGTCCCATTGCTGTTTGTTATCTATATCAATGATTTGGACCAGAGTGCACAACGCAAGGTTAGTAAGTTTGCAGATGACACAAAAATAGGAGGTATCGTTTACAGTGAGTAACGTTATCAGAAATTGCAGCAGTACCTTGATCAGCTGGGGAAATGGGCTGAGAAATAGCAAATGGAGTTTAATATAGATAACTGTGACGTCTTGCATCTTGGAAAGTCAAATCCAGGCAGGATTTTAATGATGAATGAGAGGGCCTTAAGGAGTGTAGTGGAACAAAAGAACTTTGGAGATCAGGTGCACGGTTGTCTGAAATTGAGTCACAGATACACAGGACAGTGAAGAAAGATGTTGGCACACTGGTCTTCATCAGGGCATTGAGTATAGAAATTGGGACGTTATGTTGCTGTTGTACAGGATGCTGGTAAGGCTGCAGTTGGAGTATTGAGTTCAGTTTTGTTCACCTTGCTCGAGAAAGGATATTATTGAACTAGAAAGAGTGTAGAAGAAATTTACAAAGACGTTTCCTGGGTTAAAGGCTCTAAGGTATAGGCAGAGGTTGGATAGTTTTGAACTTATTTCTTTACAGCGAATGAAAGTTCATGGAGTTCAATGTCGCTAAGTGTGAGGTGATTCACTTTGGTAAGAGTAACAAAAAGATGGGGTACTGGGCTAATGGTCGGATACTTGGTAGTGTGGATGAGCAGAGGGATCTTGGTGTCCATGTACACAGATCTGTGAAAGTTGCCACCCAGGTAAATAGTGCGGTGAAGAAGGCATATGGCGTACTGGCTTTTATTGGTAGAGGAATTGAGTTCCGGAGTACAGAGGTCATGTTGCAGTTGTATAAGACTCTGGTGCAGCCGCATCTGGAGTATTGTGTGCAGTATTGGTCGCCATACTATAGGAAGGATGTGGAGGCACTGGAACGGGTGCAGAGGAGGTTTACCAGGATGTTGCCTGGTATGGTAGAAAGATCGTATGAGGAAAGGCTGAGGCACTTGGGGTTGTTTTCATTGGAGAAAAGAAGGTTTAGGGGTGACTTGACAGAGGTGTACAAGATGATTAGGGGTTTAGATAGGGTCGACAGTGAGAATCTTTTTCCACGTATGGAGTCAGCTATTACAAGGGGGCATAGCTTGAAATTAATGGGGGGTAGGTATAGGACAGATGTTAGGGGTAGGTTCTTTACTCAGCGAGTCGTGAGTTCTTGGAATGCCCTGCCGGTAGCAGTGGTGGACTCTCCCTCATTATGGGCATTTAAGCGGGCATTGGATAGGCATATGGAGGATAGTGGGCTAGTGTAGGTTAGGTGGGCTTGGATCGGCGTAAAATTGAGGGCCCAAGGGCCTGTACTGCGCTGTATTCTTCTATGTTCTATGTTCTATGAAACTGAGGGGGTTCTTATAGAAGTGCAAATCTTATCAAATCATGAGAGGCGTGCATGGGGTGAATACTTCAACTTTTTTCCCAAAGTTGGGGAATCGAGGACAAGAGGACATCCGTTAAGGTTTGGAAAGGAAAAAAATATATATATAAAGAAAGGAACTTGAGTGGCAACCTTTTCACACAGAGGGTGGTACGCATATGAACTGAGCTGCCAGTGGAAGTGATTGAGATGGGTACAATAACAACATTGAAAAGGCATTTGGACAAATACAGAGATAGGCAAGGATTAGAGGGATACTGAATAAGGGCAGGGAAATGGGGAGAGTGTGGATTGACATTTTGGTTGGCATGGACCAGCCGGGCCAAATGGTCAATTATACTGTCAGTGATTGTGTAATATGATTGTAAATGAGTGTTTTGGAGTGGAGCCAGAAGGGGGAGATGTCATGGAAGGATATGTTCACAGGTTGCAGAATGCTGAAATGAAGACATTTCGATAGTATCATGCAACATGGGTGAGTATTATGAAGAATTATGAGAGAAAGGGATATTACTGTGAGTTCAGGCGATGGAGAGTTTTGGATGAGCATTTGGCCTGCAGCTGGGCAGAATCTAACAAAAAAACTGTTCAGTGACATTTTCATTGAGTGTGACAGAGGGATTGTCTGCACGAGGCCGAGCTAGTTTCCTGGTGCTATCTTACCAAACCCATCTCATTAACTACCCACCCCACCCCATGGTGTCCCTCTCATTCAATGCCAGCCCGATTCTCCCACCCATAATGACTGGAGGTACTCACCATGGCAGCTAAGGGGAAATTACACCACGGTTTGTCGACAGCGGCACGAAGGTCCTGGTGGATGGGCTAGTACAGAGGGGGTCAATTCTCTTCCCAGAGGGATAACACCACCAGATGCACCGAGCCTGGTCTGAGCTCCTCACCCAGCTCAGTGCAGAAGCTGCAGTCTGAGGAAATGTCCAGCAAAACAGGACAAGCATCAGTAACCTTCCCTGCTCTGTCAGGGTAAGGGTCACCATATTCTCTCTGCTCCCTCACACTCACTGTATGTCTGATATAGCACCGGCCCCCGAACAAGGCTCATGCTCCACCACTCTCACTACTGCATACATCACCTTCCCTCTCTTTCTCTCTTGCCTTTCTAATGCCCTCCACACAGTTATAAAATATTCTGGAGAATGCCAATTATAGAATGTTCCAGATAATGTTCCAACTTATTCCCACTTACAGAAAGACGGCTGTGCCCCAGTGTGTAACACGTGAAAGGATGGAGTAGAGATGTACATTTTTCAAATCACACATAATTAAAATCTATCATGAGGCCATTCAGTACATCAAATATGCTCCAACATTCAGAAGTGATCTGATGGTATTTTTAGATCCTGTTACAGGAACTTTCAGTCATTCAACCCCAGGTTCCTGTTATCGAGCAGACGATTCTCAGGCACTTTTTACCCCAGGTTTCTTCTCGCATGTGTTCACAAGGCATTTCCCATGGGGATGGACTCTCCTAACAATATATTTCATCTGCTTTGTAAATTCATGCAACAGTCAGCATGCTTTCCACAGACCAATCAAAAACATGCACTTATTTTATGGTTATCGATGTCCATTCACAATTAGTCAACCTGGTTATTTCACTTGTCTCACCTTATTGCAGGAAATGTGTTGCTGGAAAAGCGCAGCAGGTCAGGCAGCATCCAGGGAACAGGAGAATCGACGTTTCGGGCATAAGCCCTTCTTCAGGAAAAGAAGGGCTTATGCCCGAAACGTCGATTCTCCTGTTCCCTGGATGCTGCCTGACCTGCTGCGCTTTTCCAGCAACACATTTCCAGCTCTGATCTCCAGCATCTGCAGACCTCACTTTCTCCTCACCTTATTGCATTCAGCCAAAGAGAGCTTCCAAAAACTTGACTCGTGATAAAATACAATTTCTAGCAGAGAACATTTTTATCCTCAGCCGTTATCAAGACGATTATCTCAAATATACCTTTTACCTTGTCATGAAAGTTTCTCTTGCCCTTTTTCTGTGACTGATTCTGTGTGAAACAGTTACACAGTTTCCCACTCATTTGGCTGGTTGTTTGGTTTGTGATGCAGAGGGAGGACACCAGCGCAGGTTCAATTCCCCACACTGACAGAGACGACCATGAAGGGGACGCTATCTCTACCTCACCCATCATCCGAGGTGCGGCGACCCTCAGGATAAACCACCATGCGTATTCTCTCTAATGAGAGTTCTTTGGGATTCTATTCTATCAAAGTTCGCGTTTTAATTTTTTAACAAAATATTTTATTGAAAAAGAGATTTTTATTGTTATATTGAACAAATAACAAAACAACTCAAACAACTGAACAAAATTACACCCAATTGCATGTACATACAATACAAGTTAACGTGTCTAAACAGATCGAAGAAAAACAAAAAAAAGCAATAAATAAATAATACAGCTCAGCATAACAAAACGATAGTTCTCGTTCTTCGAGAGCATTACACATGCATATGTTCATAATTCTTCATATTAGATTCATTAGACAATATCGTCATAGCTATAGAAAAGCAGTTGTTATTGTGGCAGATGAGCCTGTATCGCAGCAATCCAAAAAGGGTTGCCATATCTTATATAAATCTCTGCTTTTTGGTGCACTATACTGGTGAGAAAGTCCAAATGTATATTCTCCGTGATGACCTTACAAGCACCCAACAGACCCGGGGGTATTTTCAGACATCCAACATGACAGAATATTTTTCCTGGCACAGGGAGTAAGGGGGAGATACTATATAAGTATTTTGCATCAGTTATTACAGTGGATGATATAAAATGTAGGGAAATAGATGGTGACACCTTGCAAAATGTCCATATTACAGAGCAGGAAGTGCTGGATGTCTTGAAACGGGTCCCCAGGACCTGATCAGGTGTACCTTAGAACTCTGTGGGAAGCTAGAGAAGAGATTGCTGGGCCTCTTGCTGAGATATTTGCAATATGGATAGTCACAGGTGAGGTGCCGTAAGACTGGAGGTTGGCTAACGTGGTACCATTGTTTAAGAAGGGTGGTAAGGACACGCCAGGGAACTATAGACCAGTGAACCTGACGTTGGTGGTGTGCAAGTTGTTGTAAGGAATCCTGAGGGTCAGGATGTGCATGTATTTGGAAAGGCAAGGACTGATTAGAGATAGTCAACATGGCTTTGTGCGTGAGAAATCATGTCTCACAAACTTGATTGAGTTTTTTGAGGAAGTAATAAAGAGGATTGATGAGGGAAAAGGGATAGATGTGATCTATATGGACTTCAGTAAGTGTTTTGATAAGGGAGACTGATTAGCAAGGTTAGAGCTCATGGAATACAGGGAGAACTAGCCAATTGGATATAGAACTGGCTCAAAGGTAAAAGACAGAGGGTAGTGATGGAGGGTTGTTTTTAAGACTGGAGGCCTGTGACCAGTGCAGTGCCACCAGGATCGGTGCTGGATTCACTACTTTTTGTCATTTACATAAATGATTTAGATGCGAGCATAAGAGTCACAGTTAGTAAGTTTGCAGATGACACCAAAATTGGAGGTGTAGTGGACAGCGAAGAGGGTCACCTCAGATTACAACGGGATCTTGACCAAATGATCAATGGGCTGAGAAGTGGCAGATGGATTTTAATTCAGATAAATGAGAGGTGCTGCATTTTGGGAAAGCAAATGTTAGCAGGACTTCTACATTTAATGGTAAGGTCGCAGGGAGTATTCCTGAACAAAGAGACCTTGGAGTGTAGGTTCATAGCTCCTTGAAAGTAGAGTCGCAGGTAGCTAGGATAGTGAAGAAGGCGTTGGCATGCTTTCCTTTATTGATCAGAGTATTGAGTACAGGAGTTGAAAGATCATGTTGCGGCTGTACAGGACATTGGTTAGGCCACTGTTGTAAAATTGCGTGCAATTCTGGTCTCCTTCCTATCGGAAATATGTTGTGAAACTTGAAAGGGTTCAGAAAAGATTTACAAGGATGTTGCCAGGGTTACAGGATTTGAGCTATAGAGAGAAGCTGAACACGTTGGGGTTATTTTCCCTGAGCATCAGAGGATGAGCTGTGATATTATAGAGGTTTACAAACTTATGATGGGCATGGATAGGGTAATTAGGTAAAGTATTTTCCCTGGGGTCGGGGAGTCCAGAACCAGAGGGCATAGGTTTAGGGTGAGAGGGGAAAGATATAAAAGACACCTACGGGGCAACTATTTCACACAGAGGGTGGTACGTGTATGGAATGAGCTGTCAGGTGAAGTGGGGGAGGCTGATACAAGTGCAACATTTAAGAGGCATTTGCGTGGGTAAATAAATAGGAAGGGTTTGGAATGTTATGGGCCGGGTGCTGGCAGATGGGACGAGATTGGTTTGGGATATGTGGGCGGCATGGAGGGGTTGGACTGGAGGGTCTGTTTCCATGCTTTACATTTCTATGACTCTATGACTTAAATTAATCTCTGTTTTTTGGTGCACCATACTGGTGAGAAAAGCCAAAGGGATATTTTCCATGCGGAGCTGACAAAGACCCAACAGCCCCGAAGAGTTTTCAGGCATCCAACACAACAGAATATGTTTCCTAGCACAGAAAGTAAGGATTTTTTTCCCATGTACATCTGCGTAAGATACTCTGGGCAGGCTCAGGAAGAGAGAAACCGGGTCCATCTACAATTCGGTCCCCAAGACGCACTCTACAACACCTGACACAGTGCTCCAATATATACGAAGCCTGCAGCAGGACCACATGCAATGAGTAAGAGTGGTTGTAGTCATTCTGCATTTAGGACATGCTGAAGAGAATCTCACTTTGAATTTTGAGAAAAAATCTGGTGTCAGATAGACCCGATGAAGAATTTTCAACTGCACAGAATGGGTCCTATTAGAGATCAAAATCCTTCGAGCATTTTCACAAATATCCTCCCATGTCTCCGAAGAGATCTAAATCCCCAACTCTCTCGCACAGACGTTACGAAGCTGCACAGTCTTGTCTGAGGGGACACTATCCAACTATTGATAAACGGTGCTGACAGAGAGTGTATTCTTAGCAAAAAGAACCCACTTCTCTGTATCGGATCTATAAGTGTCTGTTAAAAGTTTTTTAAAATCAAATCTCTAATCTGGAAAAAAAAGAAAAGTCTCGACGAGGGAGTCCATACTTACGAATTATTTGACCAAATGATATCATTGTTTCTCCCTCAAATAACACGTGGTGGCTCAGTGGCTTGCACTGCTGACTCACAGCACCAGGGTCACGGGTTTGTTTCCAGCCTTGGGTGACTGGCTGTGTGGAGTTAGTATAATCTCAACTGTGTCTGCGTAGGGTTCCTCCCACAGTCACAAAGATGTGCAGGTTAGATGAATTGGCCATTGCTAAATTGCTCAAAGAGTTCCAGGATCTGTAAATTGGGGCATTAGTCAGAGTAAATATAGGATGGTAGGGGAATGGGTCTGGGTGGGTTACTCTTCAGAGGGTCGAAGTGGACTTGTGGGCCCAAGGACCTGTTTCCACATTCTAGTGATTCTATTAATTCTAAATCACCCAAGCAAGGTACCCCCTCGCTGCCAACAGTTTAAATCTGGAACCCAACATCCCCGGTTGACAACCCGGTATAACAATTATAGGGGTAAGAAGTATGGTTTTGGCTGTATTGCCCTCGATCTGACGCATTGTCCTTCAAGTTGTAACAGTATTGTTCTTCATTCGTTTATAACAATACTCCATGAACGTTGTCATTTGACCTAAGAACAACAGACTAATAAGGGTTCACTTTGTCTGAGAGGGCTCAATTGATGCCGAGACCTCAGCGGCCCAGGGACTGACATACGATGAAAAGAAACTTATTAGATTGCTTTTAATCGGGGAGATCTACTCCCCATAATCTGTGGGACAGTTGCAACTTTGTTAGCTTGATAAAGAATCGCTTATGGTGCCAAATAAGAGAGCTAAACCAGCCTTTTTTTTTCTACAAAAAAAACCTCTTCGGCCCAACAAGTCCACACCGACCTCCAACCCACTCCCCTACATTTATCCACTCACCTAACACTAGGTCAATTTAGCACGTCCCATTCACCTAACCTACACATTTTTGGAGGAAACCGGAGCACCTGGAGAATATGCAAACTCCACGCAGTCAGACTCCTGAGGTGGGAATTGAACGGGGTCACTGGCACTGTAAGGCAGCAGCACTAACCACTGTGCCACCGTGCCGCCCACAGTCCTTACTTGTCTGGGAAAGATCAAAGAAAACATTCACGCGGGTGTAGGAAATGAGGAAGGACATTCATTTTAATAACAGCTATCCGACCGAGTCAGGATATTGGAAATACCTCCCATCTTTGAAGGTCTTGTTTAATTTTGTCAAACAAATGGACACAGTTCACGCTAAATAAATGATGAAAGACAGATGCAATTAATATACTGAAGTAGGGAAACCACTTCAGTGACCAATTAAAAGGAAACCAGGATTTGCCCTCACTATTAACTATTTCCCTACGACCTCCCATAGGCATGGCCTCCAACTTTATAAAATTAATCTTATCGCCCGGAAAGGCAACAAGTGAATTATTGCATTGCATCACATGAACTACCGAAATTGTGGGATTTGACAAAGAACATAACACCCTCATCTGCATACAATGTAATCTTACATGACTCCTATCCCACTTCTGGGGCAGATATATTGGCATCCCTCGGCTTGGCCTCCGCCAGTGGCTCAATCACCAACATAAACAACAATGGCAAAAGGTGTCAACCTTGTCGGCTGCCTGGAGAAATGTTCTTATTTCTGGTTGGCACGCCATTAGTGAGAACCGCAGCCAAAGGATCGCAGTAAAGGATCCTCACCTACTTGATAAAAACTTTGCATAGACCAAACTGTTCTAATGTACAGAAGAGATCCGACCACTCAACTCAAACAAATGCCTTCTCTCATCTGAAGAGATCAATAATCCCTGCACAGATTGATGTTGACACTCTTGGATCATATTGAGTAACCACTTAACATTGTAGGAAGATCTGCGGCCCTTTATAAAGAATGTTTCGACCTCTTTGGCAACGGAAGGCCGCAAAGTTTCTAACCTTAATGAACGGGTTTCAGACGGGATTAAAACCAACATTTAAAAGTGAGATTGGCGTTTAAGAAGCACAATCCTCCAGGGTGTTCCATTCTTAAGCATCAGAGAGATATGAGCCTCTCTAAAGGCTGGAGGGAGGGGTTCCTGACTGTATGAGTGACAGAACATGTTAAACTTCAGCCCAAACAATTGGTTTATAAATTATTTATAAAATTCACTAGGAAATCCATCAAGAACGTGCACCTTTACATTCTGAAGCAGCTTCCCACCCTCCTGCGCTGACAATGGTGCATTAAGACACAACACTTATTCAGGGGATACTCCTGGAAAGCCCAAGTTCTTGAAAAATGACTCCATCTTAATCCATCTATCCTCAAAATGATCAGTCTGAAATAATTCGGAGAAAAATCTCGGACAGGCTGCATTAATCTTTTTGGAATCGGATGGAAGGATCCTAGTACCTTCCCAAATTGAGGTAATGGCTTGAGGGGGCGCTCGTTTTCCTGGCAAGTTAGGCTAAATACTTGCCTGGCTTATCACGAAGTTCAAACAGCCTTTGTTTTGCAAAAGTAAGTTCCTTCTTGGATGTCTGTGTGAGTGTGGAATTCACTGTAGACCGAAACGTTATGATCCTCTGCAGCTTAGCCACTGAGGGTCTATCAGAGTATGCCATCTCGGCTGTCCTCAGCCGTGTTTCAAACAAACTTTGCTGCTCCCCCTTCTGCCACTTCCTGAGGAATAATTATTCCCTTGGCATGAGCGTTAGCAGTTTCCCATAGAATGGATGGGTTACTGGTTGAATCTGAATTAATGGCTAAGAAAGATCTGAAATCATTACAGAAATACTCAATGAACTAACTAGCCATAAGAAAAAAAGGGATCCATTCGCCAGCATTTCGAAACTGTTATATTGCTTCATGGTCAGAAAAGGTAATTATCGCAATTATGCAGGATGCCAACAATCTAAGATTGTTGCAGGGATGTGGAAGAGATCAAACTTCGTGTGTCATTTCTGCGGGTTAAAGGAGAAAATAAAGTCCCTACTTGTGAGATAGATCTGCCTCCAGACATCCACCAGCTCTGGTTCGGCACAAGAATCAACTAATTGCTTACATTATAACGAGGGCATTGGGGAACCTTTGGACATTCTGTCCACTGTGGGGTACGTAAGACAGTTGAAATCATCTACACTAATGCACCACGAGGCAAGATAACTTAATTTGGAAAATGCATCTACCACGGTTTTAAGAGGGTGCGCCGGGAGGCAATAATCTTTCAAAATACTGTATTCTTTCCCATAGTTCAAGGGTTTGGGGATTATGATCCTCCTGTTAATGTCTTATATAATCTAGTAATTTAACTGGAAGATTCTTCCTATCCAGTGTGGCTTCTCCCCTACTCCTACTATTAAAAAACGAGAAATAAACCCGATCAAACCCGCCCTGCTGTAAAGTCAACTGCTCCTTGTCATCAAGGTGCATCTTCTGCAATAGGACAACACCCACGACTCTCCTTTCTAAGACTAGAAAGTACATTTTACTTCTTGACTAGACGATGGCTCCGCTTATTGTTCCAGGTACACCATTTAAGCACATCATTATCCATCACACACTGTAGCAACATTTGAGCTCGAGAGAGGAAGAAATCGAATTACACATCACTGATCATGAATGAAAAAAAACTCATAGAGCGTAAAAACAATACAACCTAAGACTACTACATCTATCAAGCTCTCAAAACTTTCCAAAACTAAACACATAAAAAAAGAAACAAAATCCAAAATGTCAATGACACCCGGTAGGGAATTTACCCCACGCCCGCCCAGTGGGGACGGTTACATATCCCAAAACTTTATCTTCTGCTCGCTACCAATATGACATCCAGGGCAATTAACAACAAAAATCGAGCTTCAACTGCCCTTTGGTCGGTATTTAGTCATCACAACTACTTTTGTAACCCGCTCCAGCTTGAGCCACACCCCAGACACAAGCAAGGAAAGAGAAACAGAGTAGTAATACTAATGAAGAAGTTAGAAGTGAGTACTCTACCCATCTCGACTATAATTTAACACTGGTTAATGCCATAAAAGTCCAAGAAAATTTCTTTAAGAGAGAAACATGATTATCTAAACATTCATCTTACTTTAAAATGTCCACAAAGGTTTCGCTTTCTCTGGAGAGTCAGAAGAGTGAATGGATTCATTGAAAGCAATGTGGAGCATTGCTGGGAACCGTAAGGAATACTGAATCCCGAGTTCCCTTATATATCTCTTGATATCAACATAAGATTTTCTTTCCTGAATCACCGCTGTTGAAAAGTCCTGAAAGAACATAATACTGGAGCCCTCGTGAGTTAAACCCATCGGATCTTTCCACTGGGTTCTGGAGATTCCATCAGTCTTTGTTTATCCCCATAACTATGTAACTGCACAAGGACAGGGCGAGGGCGCTGGTCTGAGTCTGACCTCCGCGCTGTAACCCGATGAACTGTCTCGCTCTTCACCCGTCTCTCTTCAGCTTCGAAGTGAAGGAATCGCGGCAGCCAGTTCTCAATAAACTCACTGGCTGACCACCTTCCGTCCTGTCCAGCAAACGGACGATGTGAACATTCTTCATCCTACCCCTGTTCTCGAGGTGGTCGTCATGTTCAGTTAAGGTATGGACCTGTTTTTCAAAGGCGAGGATCCTCTCCTGAAAGGAATCGATCGCGGTCTCTGTCACTGCAGTTCGGCGCTTAACATCGTCTGTTCTGTTTCCAAGGCTGTCAAGTTGCTGCTCATGTTTTTGAAGCACGGCTGAGAGCGGCTGTGTCCACTGCTGAACCCTTCATCAATCATGGCTTCAATCATTTCAAATTACTTGGTGAACTCATTGACCAAGGCCTGGTGAGTAGCTGGGTACATTGAATGAGCAGAATGGGTTGCAGCTTCAGCCTCAGGCATGCTCGATTATTCTGACGGGTGCACCGGTGTTGGGACTTACTTAATCCTTTCCCTTGTTTTGTCATTTCAACTTGATAAAACGGGAATAGTAAAGATTCTATTTCTTTTTTAGTGTTGAATTTTACGTAAATGGCTGGGATGGGATGGGTTAGAGAGCCACTTTGCCCGTGCAGTGATGCAGAGCCCAGCAGAGCATACCTTCCGGAACGTCGCCATCTTGGATTCCCCCTTAATGTTTTATCGATATTATCATTTCATTTTGCGTTGTATTCCTGGATGTTATGGACCTGTGTAATTTGATACCTCTGTCTACATTTCCCTTCACACTGCACATTGCTGCCCATTCCTCGATAATCCTTGACTCTGTTGTTATTCATGAACCTTCTGTCGGTGCCTCAAAAATATTCAATATTTCTGCCTCCAATGCTCTGTGTGGAAGAGTCTTCCAAATACTCTCAGCACTTTGAGAAATCAAATATAAACCTTATGATCTGAGTGTGAGATTTTTTTTGTGTCTCCTTATCTGAGAAAGGATAGTATTACATTGAAAGCAGTTCAGAGATGTTTCATTTCATGTATTCCTGGGGTGAAGGGCTTTATTATGAAGGTTTTAACAGGTTACTCCTGGAATGAGAATGAAGCATATAAGACCTTGAGGAGAATACATTGGAAGCAATTCAGCGATGTTTCATTTCACGTATTCCTGGGGTGAAGGGCTGATATTATGAAGGCTTTAACAGGTTACTTTTGGAATGAGCATGAAACATATAAGACGTTGAGGAGTTTGGATTAGGTATATACCCGCTGGGTGTTTGTCTCGTCCAAATTTGTTGTCATTATCATAGAATCTCTACAGTGTGGAGGCTGGACATTCCATCCATTAAGTCTGCACTTATCCACCAAACAGCATCCTACCTTATCCATGTAACTTTGTATTTCCCATAACTAACCCACCTAACCTATGGGGTACTATGGGCAATCCACTGTAAACTGCACATCTTTGGACTGTAGCAGGAAACTGGAGCACTGAGAGGAAACCCACACAGGTATGGGGAGGATGTTCAACTCCACTTAGGGGGTCGCCCAAGGTTGGAATTGAACCCAGCTCTTTGGTGATGTGAGGAAGCAGTGCCACCCACAGATACACCATATTCCTCCGTTAGTTCTGTTAGTAACTTGTGGCTGACTAAAGAAATCTGCCTGACTTATTCTTATCACTGAACGTAACCCAATCTGAGAACTTTATCATCGGCCATATCACCAACCTGGATCCATTTAAAACTTGTTGTAAGCAGTGGAGGAGTGGGACTAGAAAAGGAAATGGTGACACCCTCCATCCTTAGTCACAACTGGAGTGAGAAGATATTCACAAAGTGGGAATTCATTCCAGTGGGAATCCTCTTTCTCAGAAGTTTGGGATGGCTAAATCTTTATATTATAACGAGGCTGGCTCCGTCTGATTTCCCATAGACAGGTGAATCAGGGATAATGGTGCATGGAGAGAAAAGTGAAGCTGGGACCACAATGAGATGAGCCATGACCTCATTTATTGGTGGAATAGTGTCAAAGGGCCGAATGGCCTCCTCGTGTCCCTCAGCCCTGTGTTCTGATGTTCCAATTAGCCCTTCCGTCCTGCTACACACAGGTAGATCGAGGCCACTCCGATTGTTAGGTGTATTTTTGGAAATGTCCTTGGAAAATCCAGGCTGGATCAGGAAGTGACCCTCACCCCCAATCCCTGTTTCCAGGCTTCTCTGTAACTTCTGCCCCAGATGTAAGTCGTGTCCAAGACCCAGATTCGCTGTGAATACAGCCCCCATACTCCACCCAGGGTAAACTCATCTCAATGTAGCATGACACAACACAATTTCCAGGAAAATAGCCAGTTACTGTCCAAAAGCATAACATGTGAAATTAATAAATAGGAATAACAGTAGGCTATTCGGCCCCTCAAGCTTGCCCTGTCATTTAATACGAACATGGCTGATCTACTCCAGGGCTCCACTCCACTTTCTTGCCCACTCCTTGATGAGAGTGGATTAGGTATATACCCCCTGGGTGTTTGTATTGTCCAAGTTTGTTGTCCCTCTACAGCTCTCTGGGTTAGGGAACTCCAGACATTCTCTACCTTCTGAGAGAAGACATCACTTTGCATCTCAGAATGAAATCGATGTTCCATATTCGGTATCTATGTCATCGATTTCGAGACTCCACCCGGGAATGGTAACAACTTCTCAACATCTACCGTGTCAACCCCTCTCTGTGTCTTGTTTTTTTTTTCAGCAGTATCACTCTTCATTCATTTAAACCCCAATGAATAATCACCTCACCATTTTAGAGATTCTAAATAACACAAACCTTTCATCCCAGGAACCCGTCTTGCTGCACCAGCATGCTGACTTTATGTTTCATACACTGAAAGGCTCCAATCCCTTTGTACTGCTCCTTTTCTGGAAGTCCTCTCCATTAAATAACAGCCTGCCTTTTGGTTCTCAGTGTCATCCACAAACTTGGATGTATATTACACACAACTCCCTCCTTCAGGCTTTCAGTATAGATTGTAAATATTTGATGCCATCGGACTCATAGCTGTGGTACTCCATCAGATACACCTTTGCCATGCAGATCCATTAATCATGACTCTCCGGTTGCTATGAGCTAACCAATGATCATCCCATGTTAATACATTATCCATCATCCTACGAACTTCTGTGTTGTGTAAGAATTTCATTTTGTCATACCTTGTGGAAAATCTCTGGAAATCCTCGTGTCCAATAGATCCCCTTTATCAAATCCGCTTGTTACATTCTCAGGCATCTCCAGAAATAATTTGCCTGATTTTACAGTGCAAAGTATGATTACCCTTTCACAAAATCACTCTGACCCTGCGTGAAGCTTTTCTAAATGTCCATGCTGGCCAGGTTTTCCAAATTAAGGTTGTCCCATCTGCTTTCATTTGGCCCATATGCCTCTAAATGTTTCCTATCCATATGTTTTTCCAAATGAATTTTAAATATTGTAGCTGTACTGTCATCTACCTCTGGTAGCTAATTCCATACCCAAACCAACCTCTGTTCCTTTTAAATCTTTCATCAATCACATTAAACCTGTGCCTTCTATGGCTGAACTCCCCGATGCCGTTTGAAAGATCTTGTCTATTCACCTATCCAAATCACTCATGATTTTATAAACTTTTACGATGTCACCAACCAACCTCCTACACTCCATCTGATATTAATTTCAAGAACCAGCACTTAAAGATAAGCACTGGAAATTTGAAACAATATTAAACATGGCATGTAAACAATACACAGCCCAAACTTCATATAGTGATTTGTTTTTCTCCATATTACAATTCTAAGGCAGCATGAAATGCTTACTAGTGCCAATAAGAAGTCAAGCACCTGAATTCCTTTTTCTAAAGGGGGCGATGATCTCGACTATGAAAACGTATCTATGGCCAGATCTATATAATGCCACATAGTCAACATTCTCCCTCCTAGCCTCCCTATGACCTTGTGTGGTTGTGTCTTCTTTATCTTGCATTCAATTGAGAGAACCCCTTTCCCCCATTCACACCTTAATTTAAACACATTTTGCATCATCCACTCGTTCAGCATTCTAAAAGCCCGTTTATCTTTGCCACACCCTCTTTTCCCTGTCACCCATCTTCCACCTCTGACAAGGGATTAAAATCCCAGTTTCCAATCCTTTTCAGTTCCGAAGAAGTGTTACACTGGGCTTGAAATGCTAATGCTTTTTCTCTGTCTCTGCAGATGCTGACAGACCTGTTGGGTTTCTCCAGAAATGAATAGGCACAGAACAAATTTTCACTAAAACAAATAACTCTGGATACTAGAAATAAAAATACAAAAATTGCTGGAGAAACTGGGAGCTTTGTAAAGGGTCGCTGGACCTGAACGTTTAACTCTGCATTCATTCCAGAAGATGCTGCAACATTTTTCAGTAATTTCTTCAGCATTTTCTGTTTTTGGACAATTTCCAAAGAAGTATGTCAAAGATGCTCAAACATCCTGCCCAACATGGAGCGCCGTACACTGGGAACTGAACAATAACGCATGGTGCACAAGTGCCTTCACTCTGAAACTGCAAAGGACTGGCATCACTGATACTACAGAGCTTTTAATCATGGTCAGGGAGAAAAACAGAGGGAAACACATTCACTTCAAATACAGAAGTTGACATTGTGGAAAAGAAACGATTTAGATTATTAGCTTAAATTGATTGAGTTAAAGTAACAAATTGGAAGTGTGACACCAGGGAGATGCCCTAAGCAGAATGAGAATATGAAAATGGATGTATTACCGCATCAGAAACCAGGTTAGGCCACTGAATACAGGGCTGATGCCCAGCTCGGAATTACATGCACCGAAACCTATTGACAACCCATTAAAGCGACCACGCTTGACTAGTTGCATTCCAAACAGCAGAATAACTTCTGATGGAGAGGGGGAAATTATCCCAAGACTAACAGATCGGATCTAAGCTCCGTCGTCCTGCTAAATCCAAGCATAACTGTTGGTGGACTATTAAACAATTTACTGGAGGAGAGGACTCCACAAATATCCTCATCCTAAATATCGGAACAACTCTGTACACTAGTGAAAAAAAGTCAAGGGTGTGGTGTCTGCACTGTCCTCAGCCAGAAGTGTTGAGTGGATGATCCAACTCACACTCATCATGATGCCCACAGACTCACAGATGCCAGACTTCCAACAAATCGAATTGCTGTACGTGACACGAAGAAACCGCTGAACACTGTAGATTTGACAAAACAATGGGCCCTGACACCATTCCTACAATAGGACTGAAGACTTGTGCTGCACAACAAGCCGAGTCACTGGGGAAGCTGTTTCATTCCAGCTCCAGCTCTGACATCTCCATGCCAATGTGGAAAATTACTCAGCTATGTCCAGTCACCGAAGAGGAGAGGGGAATGGGAAACATAGTCCTGTCGACACTGCAGAGGCCTCCTTCCAAGCATCTGAGAGCATGTAACAACATTTACAGAGCTCTCCCACAGACTGCACAGAAACATCGGGAAAGGAGGAGGTCATTTAAGGCATTGAGCTTTCCCCATGCTAGTTCATGGCCGAACATCTCCTCAGTGCACTTTTCCTCATACAATGTTCATATATCATAATATGTTTAAACATTGTGAGATATAAACCAAGAACTGATATAGTGCTTTCGGCTCCTCTATTCAATATACACGCAGTTCTTTGATCACGCTTGTGTATTAAATACGATTTGACTGTTTTCTATAAAGTGAACTATCATCCCTGCTTCCAATCTGTCTCACACTGTCAGAGTTTGATATATTTCAATGATATCTCTACTCATTTTCCTAATCCCTATGAAATACAGACCCAGTCACCCCAAATCTCTGGTCTGAAAACAAGCCTGTCCTCCCAGAGATCAGTCTGGTCATCCTGCACTGCTCTCCCTCAATATCAGGTTTGTCCTTTACGAGGCAAGGAGACCAAAACTGCAAACAATACTGCACAGTGTCTGAGATGAGGTCCCACTAAGGCCCTGTACAGCTGCAGTAAATGACCCTTACTCCGTATTCAAATCCCCCTGAAATGAAGGTGAATACACCATTTATCTGCCTACCTGCTTTCTGCTCCTGCAATATTACTTTCACTGACTGGCGGACAGGGAGATACAGATCGTTTTCAATGTGACAGCTCCCCACTTGCTGGGTCTATATACACCGGTCAGCGTGCCAATGCCATTCCCCGTATTGACTTCTGGCTTCAGAACTCACTGCCTTACATGGACTCGGAGGGCTGCGCAGACATAAAACAAAAATGCAGCTGAAGTTCCTTTATAGATCAACATTTTCCAACCACTCCCTTTGCAAATGATAGGCTGCCATTCTACTGTTCCCATCAAAGTGCACAACATCTCATCTCTCCCATTGCTCTCCATCTACCACGTATTTGCCCAGTCTCTCCACTTGTCTCAATCACCTTGGAGTCTTTTTTACATCCTCCTCATCCATTCACAAGCTGACATCGTTTAGTACTGTCAGCAGACTGGGCAATATTGCATTTGAGCCCCTCAACTAAAGATATGATATGTATTGGGAATAGCTTGATGTCAAATCTCGATCCTTGTTATATCCTCTAAGCCTTCCATTAAAAAAAAAACAGAGTTTTATTCTTACTCACTGTTTCCTGCCAGCTCTCCCATTCTAAAACCATGACCATATATTAGCCCCAGTCCCACACGATTCGAATTTGCACAAAAGGCTTGGGGCTTTGTCAAAAATCTTTCTGAGATGCCAATCGTATTGCATTGATACCTTCTCCATAATTTTGCTAAAAGCCACTTTCCCAAATGTGATTCCCATTTCATAAATCTCTGTTGACTTTGTCTTTGCCCATTAATTTCAGTCCAATATTTCTCTCTAAAACTGTTTAGTTGCTAATTTGGTTGCTTTTTCCTTTTTCTCACCACACTAAAGCTCTCTAGTATTTCTAGGAAGTTTACTTTGTTTTTTTTTTCTTCTGTGAAGGCATAACTGAAGTATTTATTCCATAGTTCTGCTATTTCCCTGTCCTCAATTATCTGGTATCAGACTGTAAGAAAGCTGCAACTTTTTCTCTTAATTTTGCCATTGACATATTTTCAGAAGATATTACAAGTTCACACTTATATACTTTGATAAGGTATTCTTCAGAAACCCATCAATTCCTATCTTAAGCCACTCGATGATTGACCTCCCACATCCATACAATAACAGAAGCACAGTCTCTGTTCCATCAGAAATACAGCACGGTCTACATTAGGCCCACTTTCCGACACAACGCACGTAGCTGTGAATCTTATAGCATTTCAATTGCACAAGCATGTATTTTCTAAAGGTTTTGAGGTTACCATGACAAACTCCCTCTCAAGGAATACATTCCAGACCCCAACACACTCTGGATGAAAAATAGTCCTCAATTCCTCACTCACCCTCATCCCTTCACTTGAAAAGTGTGGCCATTTGACTAAAAGGAACAGCTCCTCTCTCAGATTCCTGAAGAAAGGCATATGCCCGAAAAGTCAATTCTCCTGTTCCCTGGATGCTGCCTGACCTGCTGCGCTTTTCCAGCAACACATTTTCAGCTCCTCTCTATCCACCCTGTCCATGTCTCTCGTAATCTTATCCTTCTGATTCACGGACCCTGTAGCCTTCTCTGTTCCAAAGTAAACAACCCGAGCTTATCCAGCCTCTCTCCATAGCTGTTATACTCCATCCCAGGGAACATCTTGGTGAATCTCCTCTGCACCCCCTCCAGTACAATCGCATCCTTCCTGTAATGTGGCTCCCATAACTACACACAGTATTCTATCGTGGCCTAAATAAATCTCCACATAGATCTTATAATCTACGCTTCGGTGTATAAAGGCTGTGTTTACGCTCCCCTATGCTTTCCTAAATTGTGCAATAACCTGTTCAGTCACTTTCAAGGATGTGTGGAGAAGTACCCTCTGAGCTTCCTAGTGTGCTGTCATTCATTGAGTTCTCCCCTGTCTGGTTCCTTCTTGCAAAGTGCATCACCTCATATTTATCAGGGTTACATTCCATCTGCCATTGATCTACCATTTCGACTATTCCATCCGTATCTTCCTCTTCACTGTCAACCACCTGGCCAATCTTCGTATCAATCACAAACTTACTTATGACACCACCACCCCTCGTCTATATTCACAGCTGCATCATTTATGATAAGGTTTAAAATCACAAAACATCAGCTTGTAATGCCACAGGTTTATTTGGAGGCACGAGCTTTCGAAGCGCTGCTTCTTCACCAAGTGGTTGTGCACTTTGATTAAGCACTTCGAAAGCTAGTGCCGCCGAATTACCTTTTGGACTATAACCTGCTGTTATGCAATTATTAGCTTTGTCCATCCCCAGTCCAACACCAACACCTCCGAATCAGAAATAATAAGAGACAGAGCACTGATCCCTGTGATACACCATTGGATACTAGCCTCCAATCACACAAACAGCCTTCTACCACCACCCTCTGTCTCCTACCACTAAAGTTGATTTAGATGCAACTTCGCAAGTCACTAATGAGTCCTACCTGTTCCCTGATTATTCTGTTCGGCTGGAGACAGTTGTAGAATATCTGGACATTATCCCTAATCTTGCCTGCCAGTAGATTTCCATGTCTCTGTGCTAATTAGTCCCCTCCAAGTTAGAGATGTCCTCCCTATTGCAGTCTTAACTAGCCTGTCCCAGATCCTGCCATTATTTGCCTTGAATGTGGAATAGACAGCGAGGGAAGCGTTCTGTTAATTTCCAACTTGTCAGATGTTTTGTGAATTTTCTACATTTCACTGTGACCCAACTCTCATTCTTTGAATCTCTCGAGAACACAGGCCGAGTTTCCTCATTAGGCAATCTCACCATCTGAGGGATTAATCTGAAGAATGTCCATTGCACTTCCTCTGCGATCAGTATATTCTTTCTGAGATTCTGTCACCAAAACCGCACACAATACTCCAGGTACAGTCCCACCAACACGCTGTGAAACTGCTTCAACATGTCTTTACATCAATGTTCTGACGCTCTTAAATGAAGGCGAACCAAACTTTAACATTCCACTTACATTTATTCCTCCAAATACCCTTCACATTCATTGCACTTACGAACTCACTGAGTTCGCATAGAAACCCTTCCGAAAATCCCATATATACCACTTCCACTGGTTCCTCATTATCTATTCTGCAAGAAACAACTTCAAACAATTCCGAAGTTTATCAAGTATGATTTCTCTATCAGAAATGCATGCTGATTATCTCCATTGTTGCTGTTAATTTCCAGATATCAAAAACGTCATCCTGTGCAATAGATTCTAACACTTTCCCTACAGATGTCAAGTTAATTCGCCTGCAGTTCTCACACTATGTCTGTTTCCCTTTGTAGCTGTTTGGATCCCTTCCATTCATCGGTACTGCTTGGATCACGTTTATCCACAATAGTTTCTGGTCTCTGCAGAATGTACAGGAAAATAAAACAAAGTCATCGACAGTGCATTTAACCTTACTATTAGTGATTTATTTATGACATTCTGATCGGAAGTACATCTGTTTCGTCAGACTTAGCAATGCTCAATCCAGCTACATGTTCAAGTGCTACCTTAGTACTGATTTGAATTGACTTTATGTCTTTAGCTGCAGAAGTCCGATATGATCACTTGGTATTACTGGAGGATTTTCTGGATCTTCCTCCATGAAGACAGATGCAAAGTAACTGGTTCTATTCTTGGTAATTTCCCTGTTCTCAACAATGACCTCGCCTCTCCCGATTACAAATTTCCACATTTGACCTTGCTTTTATTTTGGTTCCTTTGAAATATAGATCGTAGACTGATGCAGTCTTTTTGTTCCTGTGTGTTAGCATACATGTTCTCTTTTTGATTTCCTTATCAGTTTCATGGCCTTCCTTTCCTGGATCGTTCATTTCTGAGAATTCTCAGCTTTCTAGAATATCTGGAATTCTTCTGAAGTCACTTCCTATGATTAATATATTTTCTAATTTGTTGTGTGAACCATTATTGAGTCACTTTCTCACTCTTTCATGTTTGTACATGAAATAAATAGACGCATTTTTCAGACTTTGCAGTATTTCTAAAAACTCCATGTCCTGACCAGATACATTCAGGAACACTGCAGGAGGATAGGAGGACAGAGAAGAAATTGCGGGAGCCCTGCTTGGCTCTTTTCCATCATTGCTGGCCAACAATTGAGGTCCTGGACGACTGGAGGGTAGCGTATGCTGAGCCCATATTCAAGAATGGCTACAATGATACACCTGGGAACTCAAGACCAGTAAACCTAAAATCTAGTGGATAGGGTACTTGAGAAGATTCACAGAGATTGAATATCCCTGTATTTGGAAAGACATGGTGTGATTCGGAGTAAGATTAGAATGGTTCTGGAAAAGCAGAGCAGGTCAGGTAACATCCGAGGAGCAGGAAAATCGATGTTTTGGCAAAAGCCCTTCATCAAATTCAGCACGGCTTTGTGCATGGGAGATCATGACTCGTAAATGTGTTCGAATTTTTTGATGAAGTGATGAGGGAAGGGTGGTATACGTAGTCTATATGGATTCCAGTAAGGCCTTCAGTAAGGTTCCACATTTTCCGCTGCTCTGGAAGGTTAGATCACATGGAATTGAGAGGAACCTGGCAAATTAGGTACAAAATTGGCTTGAAGGTAGGAAGCAGAGGGTAATACTGGAAGAATGCTGGTCAGACTGGAGGCCTGTGACTAGTGGAATGCCTCAGGGTTTGGTGCTGGGACCACTGCATATTACATATACCTGTGATTTAGATGAGAATGTACAGGCATGATTTATAAGTTTGAAGACGACACTAAAATAGGCGGCATCATGGAGAGTGTGGAAGGTTATCATAAATTTCAGAAATTACAGCAGTACTTTGATCAGCTGGGAAAGTCGCCTGAGAATTTGCAAATGGATTTTAATATTGATCAGTGTAAGTTCTTGCATTTTAGAAAGTCAAATCAAGTTTGGAGTTTCATGGTGAATGGTTGTGTCCTAAGGAGTGTATTGGAACAGATGGACCTTAGAATTCAGGTGCATGGTTCTCTAAACGTTGAATCAGAGGTAGACAGTGCACTGAAGAAAGCTTTTGGCACACTAGCTTTAATGATTGTATTTCACTGAGTATCGAAATTAGGGAGTTATGTTGCAGTTATACAGGAGGCCATATTGGTAGCGTTATGTTCAGTTTTGTTCACTTTGCTTTAGGAAGGATTTTTTTAAACTGGAAAGAATGCAGAAAAAAATATAAGGATGTTGAAGTCTGTAAGATCATGACAGGCATGGATAGAGTGAATGTACCCAGCATTTTTTTCCCACGGTTGGGCAGTCACAAACTAGAGAGTATCAGTTTAAGGTCAGAGCGGAAAGAATAAATGGGAACCTGAGGAACAACCTTTTTACACACAGGGGCTGGTACGCATATGGAATGAGCTACCAGGGGAAGTGATTACGGCGGATACATTAACAACATTTAAAAGGCATTTGGACAATACACGGAGAGGAAAGGTTCAGGGACCATAAAATCCCTGAGTTATCTTCACCACTTGTGAAGCATTCCTCGTGAGGACTCATTGGAATCTCTCCACTGCTGGAAGCAAAGAGAGTTCAGCCAAAACCAACTGTTCTACAAATAAATCCCATTACCAGCAGCTTGTGTGAGTAGAATAATTTCAAAGGCAGAAGAACATTTCGGACACTTTATCTTTTACCATTTGTTGTGAGTTCAACTTCCTGAATTTCACATTTTTCTCAAAAATGACTCAGCCTGAGTCCTGTACAATTGGCCATATCACTAAACTGGCTACATTTAAAATTTGTTGTAACCAGTGGAGGAGGGGAACTGGAAAAGAACACAGTGACCCTCTATCATTTGTCGGAACACGAATGAGAAATTATTATTGGATTGTTCAAGTGGGAATTTCCTTTACCAAACGTTTATGGTGCCTGGATGTTTGCATTTGTTCAAAGTTGTGCTGTATTCAAACATTTGACAGACAAGTGCATGTAGGAAAATTGTTTGCAGACAGAAAACTGCTGCTGAAAAACAATTAGAGCAACTACGATCTTTGTGCCTTGTGGAGCAGTGACAACGTGTCTAATGAACCACTCCTGCTCCTCCGTCCTATGTTCCTAAGTTCAATTCAACTCCACAAACCTCCTGCACTGGTGCTGACGGGGGCATCTTGCTCCAAACACCTGGTCCACAGTAACACAGGATCTCATTCATTCCCTACAGGCTGTCACACATGGTTTGGTGTGGGTTGGAAAATGTTACTTCAAAACCCAGGCTGGGTTCGAAAGACAACTTTGGTCTCTTTAGAGTGTCTCCTCCGTGCAACTTGTACTTCATTTGTTGGTCATGGTATAGACGCAGATTCACTGTGAATTAAGCCCCCAGACCTCACTAATTGATGATTCATAAAGTACTTTGCTCTCTCTGATTGCAACGTTCAATAACAGAACGTGCAGGAAAATGACAACCATTAACTTTGTAATTACAGAATATGAGAACATAAAGTGCAGGATCAGGTCGTTCGGATAATCAAGACATTGTATACGATCATGGGCGATCTACTGTTCGTATTAACTCATCTTCCATGTCCAATTCTTCACACCCTCTCAGCTCTCTGGCAGATCAAAAATCCATCTACCACCTTTTTAAATACTTTCAGTGATGTAGCTCCCTTAGCTCTCGAGACAAGGTAAATCCTGACATTCACTACCCTCTGTGAGAAGAAAACACTCCCCACACAGACACCGTCACCTATTGATATGAACAAGAGGGGAACACAGGGGCTCAGCAAAGAGTGAATAGTCTTGTTATCAAGGCAGTATTTGACTGAGAATGTCATCGGAAGTGCCATCTCATTTGAGCTTAATGGGAATCAAGTGTCCCCTCCGGGAGTCTTTCAGAGCACAAAGGAAAATGCCTGTGGGTGTGGGCCGAAAATCTTCTCAGTTCCGGGGCATCTCTTCAGGAGATCCTCAGGGCAGCTTCCTCAGCACAAACATCTTCAGCTGCTTCATCAATGTTTTTCCCCATCATAAAACCGGAGGTGGGGATGGTCACTGAGGGTTACACAACGTTCATAATATTTTGTCTGGAAATGTGTTGCTGGAAAAGCGCAGCAGGTCAGGCAGCATCTAGGGAACAGGAGAATCAACGTTTCGGGCATTAGCCCTTCTTCAGGAATAAGGGCTAATGCCCGAAACGTCGATTCTCCTGTTCCCTAGATGCTGCCTGACCTGCTGCGCTTTTCCAGCAACACATTTCCATCTCTGATCTCCAGCATCTGCAGACCTCACTTTCTCCTGCATAATATTTTGTCTCCATTCAGCTCCTGATGCAGCCTGTGTATGTGTTCAGTAAGACCTGGACAGCATTCAAGTTTGTGCTGTTAAAGTGTCGGTAACATTCATGTAACAGTGCTGTCAGACACAGTTAAAAGAGGAGCTCATTCAACATCTCAAGCTGGTTACATACAGAAATGTGGAAGCCACTCAGCCCTCCGAAACTACTGAACAAGAAGAGGGACAGCGCATTCAATTCTCCTGCTTGTTCCACAGGAAGGGAAGGGGTCTGGTCAGTACATCGAGCTGTCAAACAGGATCAGGTTGAGCCCAATCAGAGCCTTGAACCTGTTCCATGGGATTTGGAGGAGGCCATTCTGTCCCATTGGATAGTTAGACATGAACAGGAGGGTGTCACTGGTGTTCCAATATGACAAATCAATGGAGGTTCCTCGTGGGCCATTGCCGATGGAACGTCTGCTACTTTAAAGTGGTTTGCTGGCAGTGAGGATGGAAGCCAGATGTTTTGCATCAAGTCTCAAAGAGGCATCTTCTATCTCTGAGTAGACAGATCCATGTTCTCCATGAAGGTCAGAAGATGATGGGAATAGTTAATTGTTTTAGAATTAGGGTTTTGTGTCTGCCTTCAGGTGTTTGGATGACGTGATGTTCAGTGTAACATCACACACCAAATGCACTATATTCAAGGTCTGATTTTGTCTCTCTGTCTCTTTCTCTCTCTCTCTCTCTCTCTCTCTCTCTCTCTCTCTCTCTCTCTCTCTCTCTCTCTCTCTCTCTCTCTCTCTCTCTCTCCCCCTCTCTCTATCGATATAGGGAGTGGGTTGGGGTGAGGGGAACATCCTTAGAGGCTCTTGTAACTCGAGTAAAAACAAGCCAATGATTTTATCATCGTATCAATGTCTGTTTAGAACATCATGAGAGACTGTCCATTCCCCTTAAGTTTCAATGCAATCATCTTTTATTCTCTCACAGCGCTAAAGATTAATCTTAATTCACCCCTATTTTACCACCATCCCAGGGATTATTCTGGTGAAAAATCTTTGCACTCTCTCTGTGGCAGGGCGATTATTTCTTAGAAAGGAAAGAAAATCTGTCCACAATGTCCCAAAGACTGCCTCAACAACACTCTTAGGTTTGATCACAATAATTCCTTTTCCTCACTGAGACATCTCAGTTTCTTTCCTATGGCGTAAAAAGCCTTTCCTTCTCGCATAGCTGCACCTGAAGTGGAATGTAAAAGCTCCTTACATCTATGTGTGAGCATCAACAAAGCCAACAGCAGAGTTCCTCCGGGAAATGAACATCACACTCAGGGAAAGACTAAGAAAGAATGCACATTAAATAAGGAATGGTCACCCACCTGAATGGAAATGAGTCGTAGGAATATGGGAAACAGGCAGAGAAAGGGTGCTATCTTTCCTTTTGTTCTTCCCTCATATGTCAGGGCAACATGTTATGCCTATCTTGAACTGAGTGGATGGTTCAGCTGTTCGACATGGCAGTAAATAATAAAACACATTGCTGTGGGTTTGCAGTCACAGACTAATCCCTGGGATGGTGGTAAAATGAGGGGTGAATGAAGGTTAATCTTTAGCGCTTTGAGAGAATAAAAGATGATTGCATTGAAACTTAAGGGGAATGGACAGTCTCTCATGATGTTCTAAACAGACATTGATACGTTGATGAAATCCATGGCTTGTTTCTACTCGGGTTACAAGAGCCTCTGAGGACGTTCCCCTCACCCCACCGCTACTTCCTTTATCGATAGAGAGAGAGAGCAAGAGAGAGAGAGAGAGAGAGAGAGAGAGAGAGAGAGAGAGAGAGAGAGAGAGAGAGAGAAAGAGAGAGAGAGAGAGAGAGAGAGAGAGAGAGAGAGAGAGAGAGAGAGAGAGGGTCAGACTTTGAATGTAGTGCATTTGGTGTGTGATCCAACACTGATCAGGGGAGGATGACCCATTGCCTTCACTAAAGGACATGAGGCAAGCAGTATGGGTTTTTATACTTAATGATGATGATTTCACTTCAATGCCACAAATTTCCTTCATATTAACATATTATTATTCTGTGGCTCTAGATCACGAGTCAATGCTCCCACTCATACTATGGGATAACACATTGAACTGAATCCTTAATTACTAAAAGAAGCAAGCCCTCCAGGAACACATTTAGACTGACATTAATCACAGTCACTGAACAACTAGCTGCAGCCAACGCCTTTCAATTCAATACTGTTTTATTAAAATTCAAAATATTGATTAACATTTACACAGTCTGGGGATATGCGAGGGTTACTGAAGGAACGAATGTTGAGTCTGGTAGATTAATTGTGTGTAACCATTCAGTCTGAATTGGATATGGAAATAATGCCATAGGTTTATCGGAACACCAACATGCTTCTCTGCTTATAAATGGAAACATAGACCCTGTAACTGCTGCTGAGGCATGACAATATCGGTAATAGATTGAGAGAACTTTTATAGGCCATGATCTGGAGAGAATATATACTTAAGATAGCGTGGGGTTATAACAGACATGTGGGGTTAGCAGAAAATTATACCTAAGAGACAATGGGGACTCCAGATGTTGGAGAATTAAGTGTAGATAAAGCATGATAGTGGAGAAGGTACAGTAGGTCAGGCAGCTTCCGAGGAGCAAGAGAGTCAACGTTTCAGGCAGGGCCCTTCTTCAGAACTGCGAAGGAGTAAAAGGGCTGACAAATAAATGGGTGGTAGGGGTGAGGCTGGGGGAAAGGTTGGTGATAGGTGGGCGAAGCTAGAAGGTGATAGTGAGAGGTCGGTGGGGAGTTGGAGCGGATCGTTGGAAAGGAAGATGGATGGGTAGGTTCCCACGAGAGGGCGGATCTGAGTCGGAGGGTCGGATCTGGGAGCTGGGTCGTCGAGGGGAGATTTGCTAATTAGTGAGTTCAATGTTCATGCCGTGTGTTTGTCGGCTCCCGAGGCAGAAGATGAGTTGTTCCTGGCGACATCCTGGTATATCTCTTCTGAACCTTAATAATCTCCTTCCAATATCAGAACTGCACACACAACTGCAGAAGAGGCTTCATCAATGTCCTGCACAATCTCAGCATGACTTCTCAACTTGTAACCACAAAAGTCTGAGCAAAGAAGTAACCTTAAACACCTTGTCTATAAGTGCCACAAACTTCTGTGAATTCGATCTGCACCTGTGGGTCCCTTTTTTCTACAACACTACCAACGCAGTACTATTAATTGTATAAGCCCCCCCCCCCCGCTTTTTTATTTTACCAAAATGCAATACCTCGCATTTATCCAAGTTAAACTCGAACTGCCACACCTCAGCCCAGTGAGTAATGTTACTGCCCCCTCACCCTCCTGCTTCAGGTTTAAAAGACCATCCCCTCTCGAGAAGGCCTACAAACACAGACCTTGAGTTTCTCAAAGACCAAGAGCTTGATTTGCTTTGTGCAAGCAGAGGTATGAGAGGGTAAGGAGAGGCTGGAAAGTAAACCGATGTCTTGTATCACTTAATAATTTCAGGAAGGGGGAAGCCACATGTGAGAGGTTGGAAATAGTGGCCATTGTTTTTTTGGCCAGGAATTGTGTTCTTTCCTCATCTCTGGTGTTCAGTATTGATATATATATATATATATATTCGAGAGCCCTCATAGTGCAGAGTGTTTCTGCAAGATTTCTTGCCCTAATATTGCAGATTACAGAGAATAGCCATTTAAGCTGGAAATCATAGCCAAGCAATTAAAGAAGTTCACTGTTCATCTCGATGGCAGAGTACTTGCACTCATCATCCTATAGTTGAGGCTAATACCTTTTATTTGTTTAACAATGGAACTGTTGCCTGTGTTTTTTAGTAATGTTAATCAGAATTTAATAAATCCATATAGAGCTGAAAACTGACGCTTAAAATATGATTCAAATTCTGGGCATGGTTTAAGTCTTGTGTAGTGGGTAGCACCCCTGCCCCTGGGTCAGAGCTCTGGATTCGATTCCCTTCCAATAACTTGTGGTAGTGTCACTTTCTCTGGAACAGATTATCTCGATTCTGTTGTGGGGGTGTGTCACATTATGTTCAAAGAAAGCTGATGAACAAACACACAGCAGAATAATGTTGCAGCTTTAGGTGCTATTTTTGAGTGGTGGTAGTGCCCCGACCTCTGAGCCTAAAGGTTCACCTCCTACAGAGATGTTTCATTATATGTCTGAGCACGTGGATTGAAATGATGTTTGAAATGTGACTTGATGGAGTCCATGCAAGGACTGCACAAAACACTACATAGGACAAACAGGGAAACAGCTAACGATCCGCATCCATGAACACCAACTAGCCACGGAACGACACAACCAGCTATCCTTAGTCGCCACACACGCAGATGACAAGCATTATGAGTTCGACTGGGACAACACTACTATTATAGGACAAGCCAAACAGAGAAGAGCCAGGGAATTCCTCGAGGCATGGCACTGATCAACAGATTCTGTCAACAAACACATCGACTTGGACCCAATATACCGGCCTTTGCAGCGGGCAGCTGGAACTGACAACCGGAAGTGGCAGAGACAAACCACTACAAATGCCGGAGGAAAGATCACAGAAGCGCTTCACAGGAGGCCCCCAAGCACTGAGGATGTCAACTAGACAGGGGAAGAAACGTCTGCAACATAAATTCCCAGCTTGGCGAACAGAACCACAACAGGTATACACAGAAGCACAGACAAACCACCCTCCACCACGACGTAGTCTCCTGCCAGTAAACAGTTGTACACAGAAACACACACACACAACCCTACACCACCAAGTTGTTTCCTGCTGTTGATCAGATACACACAAAAACACACACACAATCCCCCTTTATCACCCTGTCTCCTGCCATTAAACAGAAATACACAGCAATGGACACACACAAACCTCTAACAACACGCTGTCTCCTGCAATTCAACTGATATATAAATAAAACACAAATGCACACAACCATTCATCGCCACCCTGTCTCCCGCCATTAAACAGGGATACACAGAAACGCATACACAAGCCTGCACCAATACCTGTCTCCTGTTATTTATCAGTTATAGACAGAAACGCAAGCACTCAATTTTCCACCACCACCCTGTCTCCTGCCATTAAACAGATATATGCAAAATCACACATACACAACCCTCCACCTCCGCCCTATCTTCCGCCACTAAACAGTAATATGCAGAAACACATACACACCAACATGCACCAATACCTGTCTCCTGTTATTAAACATTTATAGACAGAAACACAAGCACTCAATTTTCCACCACCACCCTGTCTCCTGCCATTAAATAGATATATGCAAAATCACGCACATACAACCCTCCACCTCCGCCCTGTCTCCCGCCACTGAACAGGAATATGCAGAAATACATACACACCAACCTGCACCAATACCTATCTCCTGTTATTAAACAGTTATAGACAGAAACACAAGCACACACTACCCTGTCTCCTGCCATTAAACAGGTATATGCAGAAACACACACACCCAACCCTCCATCAGCACGCTGTCTCCTTCAATTAAATAGATATACACGGAAACACACACACAACCCTCCACCACCACGTTGTCCCTCGGTATTAAGCAGATATACACAGAAACACACACACGTGCACACACACACAACCCTTTCCTAACACCATTGCCTCTGATCAATACACAGATACACACAGAAACACACACAATACTCTAAACCACCTTCCTGTCTCCTGCCATGAAACAAATATAAGAGAAACACACGCACAAAACACTCCATGACCACCTTGTCTCCTGCGATTAAACAGATATACACAAAAACACACGCACACACACACACACACAAACACACACGCACACAACTCTTGACACACAATTTGTTTCCTGCAATTAAACAGACATACACAGAAACACACACTCACAACCCTTCACCACCACATTGTTGCCTGTCATTAAACAGATATACACAGAAATACACACACAACCATCCACGACCACCCTGTCTCCTGCAATTAATCAGATATACACAGAAACACACACAACCCTCCATCGTCGTCCTGCCTCCCGCCATTAAACAGGGATATGCAGAAACACATACACATCAACCAGCACCAATACCAGTCTCCTTTTATTAAACTGATATAGACAGAAACACAAGCACACAAACCTCCACCACCACCCTGCCTCCTGCCATTAAGCAAATATATGCACAAACACGCACACAACCTTCCACCATCACGCTGTTACCATCCATTAAACAGATATACACAGAAATACACACACACAAAACCCTGCACCACACCGTTTCCTGCGATTAATCAGACATACACTGAAACACACAACACAACCCTCCACCACCACGTTGTCTCCCGCTATTAAGCAGATATACACAGAAACACACACACACAAACCTCTACTAACACCCTGCCACCTGCTAATAAAGAGATATACACAGAAATACACACAAAACTAAACCACCTCCGTCTCCTTCCATTCAACAGATAAACACAGAAACACGCACACAAGCCTTCACGAACATCCTGTCTGCTGCCATTACACAGATATACACAGAAACACACGTCCACCATCACACACTCTCCGGCAATTAACAGGTATAAATAGAAACACATACACATCTCGACACCATCATCCTGTCCCCTGCCATTAAACAGGTACACACAATCCTCTACCACCACAGTGTTTTCTGGCATTAAACAGATATACACAGGAACGCACACACACGCATACAAAACCCTTGACACCCAATTTGTTTCCTGTCATTAAGCAGATATACAGAGAAACACGCGCACAACCCTCCACGACCACCCTGTCTCTTGCAATTAAACAGATACATACAGGAATACACACACAAAACTCCAGCACTACCCTGTCTCCGGCCATTAAACAGTTATGCACAGAAACACACAATCACCATTCTCCACCAACACACTGTCTCCTGCCATTAAACAGAAATTTACACAAACACACACAACCCTCCATCACCACCCTGTCTCCTACGATTAAACATATATGCACAGAAACACACGCTCACCGTGCTCCACCACCACCCTGTCCCCTGTCATTAAACCGATATGCACTGAAACACACACACACACCCAACCGTCCATCACCAATCTGTCTCCTGCAATTAAACAGATATTCACAGAAACACGCAGATATTCCCTCCACCACCACCCTTTCTCCTGCCATTAAACAAATAAATGCAGAAACACAGACACAACCCTCCACCAGCACGCTGTCACCTTCCATTAAACAGATATACAGACACACACACTTACTCAAACACACTTACACACACACACTTACACACACACACCACTCTCCACTAACATCCTGCCTCCGGTCAATACACAGATATACACAGAAACACATACAAAACCCTAAACCACCTTCCTGTCTCCTGCCACGAAACAAATATAACAGAAATACACACACAAAACAATCCATGACCACCTTGTCTCCTGTGATTAAACAGATGTACACAGAAACACACACATACACAATCATCCACGACCACAATGTCTCCTGCCATTAAACAGATATAAACAGAAGCACCCACATAAAATCCTCCACGACCATCCCGTCTCCTGCCATTACACAGATCTAC
This sequence comes from Chiloscyllium plagiosum, assembly GCF_037043375.1. NCBI lineage: Eukaryota > Metazoa > Chordata > Chondrichthyes > Orectolobiformes > Hemiscylliidae > Chiloscyllium > Chiloscyllium plagiosum. The sequence continues at coordinate 149,997 of NW_028270188.1, read as the reverse complement.
ACAGAAACACGAACACACAAGCCTCCACGAACATCCTGCCTGCTGCCATTACACAGATATACACGCAAACACACACGCACACACAACCCTTGACACCCAATTTGTTTCCTGCCATTAAACAGATACACAGAAACACACACACACAACCCTCCACGACCACACTGTCTCCTGCAATTAATCAGATATACACAGAAACACACACACAGCCCTCCAAAGTCGCCCTGCCTCCCGCCATTAAACAGGGATATGCAGAAACACATACACACCAACCTGCACCAATACCTGTCTCCTGTTATTAAACAGGTATAGACAGAAACACAGGCACACAACCTTCCACCACCACCCTGTCTGCTGTCATTAAACAAATATATGCAGAAACACACACACACAACCCTCCACCAGCATGCTGTCACCTTCCATTAAACAGATATACACAGAAACACACACACACAAAACACTGCGGCACACCCTGTTTCCTGCGATTAATCAGATATACACTGAAACACGCAACACAACCGTCCAACACCACGCAGTCTCCCGGTATTAAGCAGATATACACAGAAACACACGCAAACACAACCCTCCAAGAACACCCTACCTCCTCTCAATAAAGAGATATACACAGAAACACACACAAAACTAAACCGCCTCTGTGTCCTGCCATTAAACAGACATACACAGAAACACACACACGACTCTCCACCACCACATTGTTTCCTGTCACTAAACAGATATACACAGGAACGAACACACCCGCATGCACAAACCTTGACACCAAATTTGTTTCCTGTCAAATGCAGATACACACAGAAATACGCACACAACCCTTCACGACCCCCCTGTCACCTGCAATCAAACAGATACATACAGAAATACACACACATAACTCCAGCACTACCCTGTCTCCGGCCATTAAACAGTTATACACAGAAACATGCACACACCACCTTCCACCACTTCCTGTCCCCAGTCATGAAACAGATATGCACTGAAACACACACACACATAGGTCCACCATCACACACTCTCCGGAAATTAAACAGGTAGAAACAGAAATACACAAACATCTCGACACCACCACCCTGTCTCCTGCCATTTAACAGACATACGCAGAAACACACACACAACCCTTCACCACCACATTGTTTTCTGCCATTAAACAGGTATACACAGGAATGCACACATACGCACGCATAACCCTTGACACCCAATTTGTATCCTGTCTCTAAGCACATATACACAGAAACGCAAAAACAACCTTCCACGACCAACCTGTCTCTTGCAATTAAACAGATACATACAGAAATACACACACAAAACTCCAGCACCACCCTGTCTCTGGCCATTAAACAGTTATACACAGAAACACACACTCACCATCCTCCACCTCGACGCTATCTCCTGCTATTAAACAGAAATTTACAGAAACATACAGCAACCCTCCATCACCACCCTGTCTCCTACGATTAAACAGATATGCACAGGAACACAAACACACACAACCCTCCATCACCACCCTGTCTCCTACGATTAAACAGATATACATAGAAACACGCACACACCACCCTCCACCACCGCCCTGTCCCCGTCATTAAACAGATATGCACTGAAAAACACACAAACACACCCAACCCTCCATCACCAACCTGTCTCCTGCAATTAAACAGATATACACATACTCCCACCACCACCGCCCTGTCTCCTACCATTAAACGGATCTACACAGAAACGCAGACCGATACACCCCACACCACCACCTTGTCTCCTGTCATTAAACAGATATGCAATGAAACACACACGTATCTCTCTACCACCTCATTGTCTCCAGCAATTAAATAGATATACACAGAAACACATACATGCACAGCCCTTCCACGACCACCCAGTGTCCGACCATTAAACAGATATACACAGACACACACACACAACCCTCCATCACCACCCTAAATCGACAAACAGCCACACAGCGTAGCAGGAAGCCATGCAACATTTCTAGGCTGCTACACAGGAACAGGGAGTACTGGTCAGCTACCAGGAAACACAGAATAGAGATAATTACTTATTTTCAGATGGGAAAGCTGTCACTAGTGAAATTCCTCGGGGATCAGTGTGAGTTTATCAAAGTTTTACAATCTAGAATAATGATTTGGATTATGGTACCGAATGGATTGGAGCTCAATTTGCCATCACACCAGGACAGTCATTTAATAAGATGTCAAGTGGAGACACAGTGTCTGCAATGGGATACAGACATGGGAGGGTTGTGAGCAAACCTTCAGCAAAAAAAAATGTACGAAGTGGGTGATGGGAAGTTTGTGTTTTGTACGAATCATGAAACAACATTAAATTATGTAATTGGATACAGAATGCAGAACTCGGTGGTACAAAGGGATTTAGGTGTCCTGGTCCATAAATCGCAACAACTTAGTTTGTAGATGCAGCACGTGATTTGGAAAACAAATTAAGTGATACTTTTTTTCTTGATAAAGAGTATAGTGTCTGATCTAAAGGATGTTTTACTGCATCTGTACAGGCCGATGTTGAGACAGCATCTGATGTACTGTGTGTGGTTGTAATTCCACTAAAGTGAAAAACAAAGTGTTTTTGAAACTTTTCAAAGATGTTTCTTTTTACTCGTTCTTGCAATGAAGGCATTGTGTTCTGTACGATTCGAAGCTTAGGCCTGAGAATGAGAAATGTTCTTATTGATCATATAAGATTTTGAGCTGGTGAATACCTGATTGACATTTTATCTTCTATGGGAGAATAAGACTGGGGAGCTAATTTAAGAAGAAGATGCTTTCATTTAAATGCAGATATTATGAAGATATTGCAAGTTGTATTATAAAAGTATACGGGAACATATAAACACATCTTTAAATCTAGTGGCGCTATTTGTTCCGAAAGAAATGGTTGGGTGTTTAACAACAGCAGTGATGTACCTTATGGTCAGGGAATGCGATGGAGTCATTCAGTTCAGTCACTGTTCAAATAGACCTCATTTTGTCCAGCTTGGGTTAGAACAACGTCATTGTGTGATTCAGCTCAGGGAGGGAGAAAATGTAACCTTCCTGAGAAGGAATAACCTGTTGCTCCCTCTCTCTCTGTGTTCATCTTCCCAGCAATATGTGTGAGCTGAAAACTCCTCAGTCACCTTTACCACTCATGGAGGATTCCTGTCGAGGATTCACTGGAATCGCCCACTGCCTGATGTAAAGGGAAGTCAGCTAAATCCACCTGTTCCAGGAAGTAATGCCATTGTAGTATCTTGTAAGAGCAGAATAAGCTGAATGATATTTGGAACAATCCCTCATGTTTCCTTTCGTCATGAGCACAATTAATATTTGGGCACAGTTCTTTCAAGTTAACGTTCTGCAGAGATTATATTTTTCAGGTTGTCATCAAACCTGTGCAAGTGTCAGTATTTTTAGAGAGGGAAACATCGACGCACAGATTTGCAATATTCAAACCGTTTGTCATTCATCTTTCTGTCGTAGTTTGAGTAACCTTGTTTCGATCATAAACTTGTTAATTTTAGCAGATTAAAGAATCCTGCTTTGCTTGTTCCTAAACCTCATGCACTCTGAGACCTATATTGTTGGTTATATCACCAACCCGGTTACATTAACATTTGCAGCGAGCAGCGGAAGTGTGGGACGAGGAAGGGGAATAATGTCCCCTGAACTATTGATCAGTGAGCCTGACGTCATTGGTGGCCGTGTTGTTGGAGAGCATTGAGAGGGTCAGGATTTACATGTATTTGCAAATGTAACACCTGAAGAAGGATCGTCAACATGGCTTTGTGCATGGGAAATCATTTCTAACAAAGTTGATTGCATTTTGTGTTGAGGTAACAAAGAAGATTGGTGATGGCAGTGTGGTAGACCCTGTCCATATAGACTTCAGCAATGCATTCGACAGGATTCCGCATGGCAGACAAGTTAGTAAGGTTAGGTCATAAATAGATCCAAGATAAGCTAGCCAAATGACTATAAAATTAGAGTGAAGCTAGGAGACAGAAGGTGATAGAAAACTGCTTTTCAGACAGGAGGCATCTGACCAATAATGTGCCACAAGGAGCAGTGCTGAATCCACTGCTTTTCATTATTTATATAAATGATTTGAATGCGAATACTCGCTTCTTTGTTATGTTACCAGACGACATTAAAATTGGAGGTGCAGTGGCCAGCAAGATTTACGTTAGTGTACAATGGGACCTCGATCAGATGGGCCAATGGACCAAGGAGTGACAGATGGAGTTAAATTTAGATAATTGTAAATTGTTGCATTTTGGTAAGGTAAAACAGGGCAGGACATCTACAATTAATGGTGAGGTCCTGGCGAATGTTGTTGAACAAAAGTGCGCAGGCTCATAGATCCTTGAAAGTGGAGTCGCAGGTAGACAGGGTGGGGAAGGAGGGGTTTGGTATGCTTGCCTTTATTGATAAGTTCATTGAGTATGCGAGTTGGAAGATCATGTTGGAACTGGGCAGGATGTTGGTGAGGCCAGATGTAGAATACTGTGTTTAATTCAGAACGCTTTGCTACAGGCAGGATGCTGTTAAACTTGAGAGGGTGCAGAAAAGATTTACAAGGATAGTGCCGGACATGGAATGATGATCTGCAGGGAGAAGCTGGACAGGCTGGGGCTTGTTTACTCGAGAGGATCAGAGGCTGAGACGTGACATTATAGAGGTTTATCAAATCATGAAGAAAATGGATAATGTGAATAGCCAAGGTCTTTTTTTCCAGGATAGGGGAGTCCTAATCTATCGGGAAAAGGCTAAACGTGAGAGGGGAATGATCGTAAAGGGACAAAATGTTCATGCAGATTGTGGTGTATGTATGGAATGAGCTCTCAGAGAAAGTGATGGAGGCTGGTACAGTTACAACATTTAATAGGCATCTGGATATACATATTAATAGGAAGGATTTGGAGGAATATGGGCCTAATGCTGACAAATGGGACGAGGTCAGATTGGGATGTCTGATGTGCACAGTTCTCTGTGCTTTATGACACTGTAAGAGAGATGAGGAGAAATTCTAAAAGGATCATTTGAGTGGGAAGTCTCTTCTCCAGAGGTATGTGGTGCCTCTTTGTTCACATTTATCCAAAGCTGAGTTAGTTAAATATTTGACAGAGAAGTGAGTCACAGATAATGGGATACAGACAGGAAAGTGGGGCTGAGAACATAACCTGATCAGCCACAATCTTAGTGCCTGGTGGAGAAGGTTCATCGTGTATAACGATCTAACCTTGCTCCTTTTCTGATGTTCCATTCAGACCATCCGACGTGCTACAAACAGTTGGAGGCAACTTACTGCTATAGCTCCCCTGACTCTCTAGGAATAGAGAATTCCTGACATTCACTACTCTCTGTTTGAAGAAGTCACTGCCTGCTCCTGCACCATGACCTATCAATGTGAGCGATAGAATGTTAATAGTGTCTAACGATCTAACCCTGCTCCTATTGTGACCCTCCAACTTGCTAGACAGGTGCAGTTTGAGGCCACTTACTGCTATAGCTCCCCTGACTCTCTGGAATAGAGAATTCCTGACAATCACGACCCCCGTTTGAAGAAATCACTGCTTGCTCCTACACGATGACCTATTGATGTGAGCAATAGAGGTGAATATAAGGACTTAGCAAAGAGCGACTGGCCCTGACATCAAAGTAATATTTAACTTCAAGAAGCTTGAGCAAAATTGCACTTCATCAGAATCCATTGCAAACTCTCCAGCGTTTGGAGTCATCCACAGCACAATTGAACATGTTTATCATCGGTGGGCATTAATCATCTCAGCCGTGGGACATCTCTGCAGGAAGTCCTCAGGGTAGCTACCTCAGCCCAGGCATTCCCCGTTTGTTAGCAGAGAATCCCTGCTGGGAGGAAGCAGGCCATTCATCCATTTGAGTCCACATCGATCAGAAATGTGGAAATTTACTGTATGATGCACAATATTCAGAAAACGTCGTCATTTTTGACCTCCTAATGCAGTCTATGTCCATGTGGAACAAGACTGAGACAGCGTTCAAGCTGTTAAACTGTCGGTAACATTCATGAAACAGCGCTGCACATTTCCACAGTAAACGGAGGAGGTCACTCAGTACCTCAATCTGGCTTCACAGGAATATGGGAAAGTCATTCGGCCCACCAAGACTACTGGACAAGAAGAGGGATAGCCCATTCAATCCCTCCTGCCATTACACAGGAAGACAAGGAGTCTGCTCACTCCCACACATCAGTTACACGGAATCAGAAAGTGACCATTTCACACCTGGAGTCGCTTACAAAGGAACAGGAAGAGGACATTCAGCTTCTCAAGTCGCTAACACAGGAATAGGAAAGTGTCAGAGATGCTTCAGCATAACAACCAAATGGAGCAGGAACCGCACAGATGGACTGTTCCATGGTATTCCTCCTGGCTTCATTATTCGTAGTGCATCAGGGTTATGTTAGCATGCTTTTCTGGCAGTGGGAATTAAGTCTTTTTTTAACCAGTCTCAAAGGCATCTTCCGTCGCTGAGAGAGCAGACCTATATTCTCTCTGGACTTCAGAAGCTGGTGGTGAATGGCTAACTGTTTCAAAATAAAGGTATTGTTGGTGCTGACAGGATTATGGAAATTGAGTGGAAGGTCACACGGCAACTGTGAATTACAATGTTCAGAGCTCATTCGGAGCCTGTACCTCACTGTTAAGCGAAATGAGTTCTATGCACTGGCACGTAAACTACTGGGAATCGAGCATCCTATGGAAAGTACGAAATTGCTCACCTTATCAATGGTTGTTTGGGACAACATGTGTGTCCGTCCATAACCGTCAAGTTTCACCTTCGTATTCTCTCACAGTGCTACAGGTTAACCACATAGTTACCATCACGCTGTCTCATTCTTGTTGCACATGGTACCATCATGCCAGGGTTCAGTCTGGTGAAACTCTTTTGCACTGCCTTGGTGACGTGGCGATCATTATTTTGAAGCAGACTCAGTCTGTACATAATACCCCAATTCTCTTTCAACAAAACACTACCATTGAGTAAGATATATTTACAGTGGTACTTCAAGTATTTTGCATGAAAGACCAGATATCATTTCCAGTTATAATTCCTTACTGTCCCATCTGAATTCTGTTAGTGACTTATAACCAAGGACATCCAGGTCCTTTTCAATAACAGCACTGCCCAACGTCTCACCATTTAATAAACTTAAAAGAGAATTATTATATTTGTTGTTCCCACTTGAATCATGTTATACCTTGCGAACAGCTATTGCCCAAGCACGTATCCTTCTGATACCCCACAAGCCATCCACCCAAAGAAAAAGACTACTCGCCTCATTTTGCCCATTATTCAATTTTTGATCCATTCTGCGTGTTCCACCCCTACTTACCCATGGACACTCACCACCCACCAGTATTCAACTGTGTCAAACGTTTTCTGAACAATCAAATCCTCTAGTCCCACCGGTTGTCAATTTTCGATGTCACAACGGACAATCTCCACAAACTGCAGCAGGTTTATCAAAGATCCTTTCTCTTTCCTGAATCTAGGCTGACTCTACCAAATCATATCATTATTTTCCAAGTGTCTAGTTGTCACATTACTTATAAAAGGTTACAATGTTTTTTCTCACAGCTGAAATCAAGCTATTTAGTTTTCTGTTTGCCTTCTTCGTCCTGTTTTAAATGTTTAGGTTTACAACAGCTGTTTTCCAGTCTGCAGGATCCTTTCCAGAATCTAACCAGCTTTGACGAATAGTCAGTAGTTCTTTCACTAGCCCTGTTGCCACCTCCTCAATACTCGGGGATGTAGCTCATCAGATACAGCAACATACCAAGCTTCAATTGATTAGATTTTCAAAGACATACCCTTCATTCATTCCAATTGCGTGCAGCCCCTCATTTTCACCAGTGTCCCTGTTCCCTAGTATTTCTAAAAGTTAGTTTCTGCACCTTCTTCTGTGGAGGCAGAACCAATGTATTCCTCTTAGCAGACAGGTGGCTTCTATTAGCTAGTGATATTTCGGAGGACTGCAGTCCGGATATGTCGCTAACTCCTGCCTGGAAAGTTCCAGACTCAATCCAATATACTTCATGGTGATGGATATGTCATCCACTCTGCCTAGAAAGTTCCAGAATCAATCCAGTTTACTTCATGGTGAGTGTCAGCACAGTCCTGTCCCTGGTGTGAGTTTGAAGGAGGGGACCCAGCTCAGTGACCACCTCATTTATGAAAGAAGCTGGTTTCACATTTTACACTTGGAATGTGTCCAGCTTTGACAAATGTTCCTGGAAATTCCTGGTAGGAACATGCAGTGCCCTGGCCCTCCCTGTGTACAAAGCTTCCCTTCTGTGCAGCCACGACTCCATGTGTTCACCATGGACCAAGAACACTCTGTAAACGCAGTGCTCATATCTCGTCCAGAGTGGGGTAACCATACCCTTGGGTCTCTCTCAATAGACGCAGCAGCTGATAACACAAACCCGTCAAAAGCGTCGACAGAACGTCTCTTTACTCTGGAATTACTGGAGCAAGTCAAATCCCCATACACGGTGCACCCATTCAGTGTTGAAAATGTTTCTGTTCTTCGCAGACAAAAACAGTTACATCTCTGCACAGGCCTACAGTTACAGTTCCCTTCTTCCAAAAAAATCAGTTAACAATGTGACGTTCCGTTTCTTTGTATCTCAGCAACTATAAGGGAGGCACGAGTATTGCCGATGGAGTTATCATCACACTCAGAGAAGAAAGACAGAGAGAATATAACTCAATGTAAACAGGGACACATCTAAATTCACATGATATTCAGGAAAATGGAAAAAGGGGAGAATTTAGAATAAGCTCCCATGTTATTTTCCTTCTGGTTCATCATCAGCAGTTTTTCATTTCTCTCTCTATCTCTCCCTCTCTTTCTCGCTGGGCATTTCTACATCCATTCAACGAACCTCCCCCTCACGTATCAGACCATCCCTGATATAAATAGCATTACTTCCCAGTTGCTTTCAGTTGTGATATCGGTCACGAGATTCAAACTTTTTTTCTCCTGACAGAGGTTGCCATACTTTCTGAGATTCTCCAATGTTTTCAGACGCTGGGGAATTTTATTTCAGATCTCCACCATCCACAGTTCCTTGGTTTATTTCACCTTTAGTTCTGTTGTTTCATGAGATGTCCGCTTCACTGGCAAGGGCAGCATTTGTCGTCCATCACTAATTGCCGTTGACTGCGAGACCATTTGTCAAGACAATATGGAGCCAACTTTGTTTTGTCACACTTGGTTTCTTTACCAAAGGCTATTAGCGAAATAATGAAATAAATCATGATGGTTTATGGTTGCTGTTTGTAAAATGAGGTTTCTTTCCGATTGTTGCCATTTGAATTTAAGTTCTATCATTGTTTCTGGTAGAATTTGAAACAATGCCTTGAGAGTCATAACATGGCTAGTGACATTATTATTCTGATATGAGGTCACTATTATGAAATAACTGGAGAGACAGGTACAAGTTTGTCGTCAATATATTTGTAACTGGAAGAGTGGTCAGAAAATAACTGGAGCCGTAAAATCTGAAGTTAACAAGTGGGCAGATGATGACCTATTTTGCAATAGCATTGAGGCAGAGCTGGAGACTGGGGATACTATAGTGGTGGCGTAGGCAGGGTTGATAACAGAGAGAATATAGAGACATAAAACAGTTCAGGGCAAAACGAAAACTCAAGGGTCTGAACAGTCTTGTTCCTTCTTAGATGTTTATGAGTGAGGATACGGAAATTTATAGAAATGAAGTGGAATTTGTGACTGAAATTGAAGATAACAGGTTATATATTTGTTAAATATAAATAACAGAAATCGCAATAACCTTCACCATCGCGAATAGAATTGACAGAGATAGGCTTACCCGGAACACCAATAATAGCGAGGATAGGATAGTAAACAGCCTGAATAATCATCAGTACGGCTCGTATCCGCAACTCTAACCATGTCCAATCCTGAGAAAGGAAGTATAGACCCAAGGACAAACTACTGTCCATTGTTGGGACATTCCAGTCTAATGCTCTCAGATTCTAGTCCATTGTTGGAACATTCCAGTCTGTTGTTCTAAGATTCTCTTCCTCTCCCTGTTCCTGTAGCTGCTGGGTCCAATCATCTTGAGGGTGACTGCCGCTGATACTATGGAATAACAGGCTGAAGGAAGCCCCTTAGTAATAGAAGAGGGAAACCCTTCAATGGCACAGTTAGTATCCATGGAGACTGACATCAATCGCAGTCAATGTACAAACAGCTCCAGTTAACCCTTTCACTACAATCCTTATAAGTCATAATAATGTTTGGTCTGGTTGGGATGTTGACATCGCTGACTATTGGGCTAATAGTATCATCTCCATTTGTAAAGTTAGAAGTGAGGCAGAGAGATGATGCTTTCTATTCACTCGCTCGATGATCTTACTATGTTTTGGCAGGGTCGGAATTGCTGGGCTCTCAAGGCTGATTGTGTCTGAAAACCAGTCCTACTGCATCCTTTCGTTTTATTTATTTATGTTTAGCTTTGACATTTATCTTACCATCATTTAACGGCTTAAGTGGGGTTAGGCATTTCTGAAAGGCTCCTACAGTACCATAAACAGTGTAGATACATTCCACTCCTTGTGATCCTTGCAGCTGCGGCCTGGTCCTGTGCAGTGACGGTCAAGCTGTCACAGAACCAGGATTCTTCGTTTTACCTTTCCCCAGGTATTGCTGGATTCTCAGCTGGATTGAAAGGCTGGAAACCTCTCTCTGAGGTTTCTCTCAGAATTGTCTTTTGATGTTCTTTCCTCCTGGATTGGAGAACTGCATGTGAGACAATCTGCTTCCTGAATTAGTTTTTTTGACAAGTGTGTGTTTTTAGGATGTTACCATATTGGAACAGTTATTGTTTAGTAGTCAGACAATCTATTATTCTGCTTATTGTGTGTTTTGTCGACAATGGTTAAATGAATTGTGTTTTGCTTAATGTCGAATATTTTGATCAAGCGAATTGCATCTGAATCACACCTTATAAATAAGAAACTGTTCCGGTCAAGATCATCTTCATCATATATTTTGAGATGTGTCTGCTCAGTTCCATAACAAAAAGGACAGATATTCACGTTTTAATTGGCGAATTACTTAATGAACAAACATGTTACAGAAGGAGGATTTGACAGCGGAATGCGCCATGCTGGAGGAGTGATATTATATCGCATAGTTAATCCACTTCACAGATCCAGCCCAGACCGTATAAGCCCAGCTGAGGTATCTGCTCAACATGGAGCACTATGCAGACCAGGTTCAGTGCAACCCAGCAATCAATCCATGATGGAATATAGCACTGGTCTCTCCAGTCCACTAGCTATCTGTCCAACACGTGGAGCAGTACAGTACACGCGGATGCACTGATTCAGGAACACTGACGAAACGTTCTGTCCAGCATGTGGTGATATGCAGCCCGCACCAGTGTCTTGCTCTATAGACGTGGACAAGGCATCTGCACAGCATGGGGAGCTGTGCAGTGAATGGATCTGTGAACCTGGAGCAGTTACCGTCAAAGCATATGTTTTCACAACTCCAGTATATTGTTCAGTAACACTGTGTTAGATCATTGCCCATAGTGAAGAAACTTGCAGCCCATGCTGGAAGTGACAGGATGTGCAGCTTCCAACCATTTACAGCCCCATACGTCCATTGTGCCATGACAAGGGGGTGCTGTGTGGGTGTGAACGTCACTGCCAGAGAGAGATGGCGGGGGGATCAGTTTAAATATCAACAAACAAAATAAGTTTGGGGAAAAAAGGGAAAGGGAGATTGAGAGACAATTTCATGGACGATCACAGGTTTCAGAATGCTGAAACAAAGATATTTTGACAGCATCCTGCAACGTGAGCCAGTATTCCCAGGAATGATGGGTGAATGGGATATTGGTGTGAGTTCGGATGATGGAGAGTTTTGGGTGAACATTTGTTCTTCAGCTTTGTAACTGGGAGTAGGGTCAGCAGATTCTTCAACTCATTGGGCAGAAACTAACAATAATTTATCTCAGTGCTATTTTCATTGATTGCGAATGAGGGATTATCTGTACAAGGCCCAGTTAGTTTCCTGGTGCCATCTTATCGAACTTACCTCATTAACTACCCACCCCAACCCACTGGCCAAATTCTCCCACCCTTCATGGCTGGAGGTAAACACCATCGCTTGGATGCCCCATGGATATTCTGTGATCCCTGGCACTGGTACCATCTTTAAAAGGCCAATTGGCAAACGGTTGAGTTTCTCAGTTTGGAGCTGCCCTGCACAGTGGTGGCAGCTCACCGACCAGGATCTGCGGTCTGAAGAAATGTCCAACAGTACAGGACAGGCATCAATAACCTTCCCCGTTCTGCCAGGATAAGGGTTACCGTCTTCTCTCTGCTCCTGCACACTCATTGAAATCTGTTACAGCATCTACCCCCGAACAAGGCTCATGCTCCACCACTCTCACTGCTGCATGCAGCACCTCCTCTCTCTCTCTCTCGCCACTTTACGCCCACACTATAAACTGTATATCTGTTATAGCGCCTATCCAAACAAGGCTCATGCTCCATCACTCTCACGGCTGCACGCAGCGCCTTTCCCCTTTCTCTCTTTTGATAAAGTCCCACACAGGAGGTTAGTGAGTAAAATTAGGGTGCATGGTATTGGGGGCAAAGTACTAGATTGGATTGAGAATTGGTTGGCTAATAGGAAACAAAGGGTAGTGATAAACGGCTCCATTTCGAAATGGCAGGCAGTGACCAGTGGGGTACCGCAGGGATCCGTGCTGGGACCACAGCTTTTTACAATATATGTTAATGATATAGAAGATGGTATCAGCAATAACATTAGCAAATTTGCTGATGATACAAAGCTGGGTGGCAGGGTGAAAAGTGATGAGGATGTTAGGAGATTACAGGGTGACCTGGACAAGTTAGGTGAGTGGGCAGATGCATGGCAGATGCAGTTTAATGTGGATAAATGTATGGTTATCCGCTTTGGTAGCAAGAACAGGAAGGCAGACTACTACCTCAATGGAATCAATTTATGTAAAGGGGCAGTACAGAGGGATCTGGATGTTCTTGTACACCAGTCAAGGAAGGCAAGCATGCAGGTACAGCAGGTAGTGAAGAAGGCTAATAGCATGCTGGCCTTCATAACAAGGGGAATTGAGTATAGAAGCAAAGAGGTGCTTCTGCAGCTGTACAGGGCCCTGGTGAGACCACACCTGGAGTACTGTGTGCAGTTCTGGTCTCCAAATTTGAGAAAAGACATTCTGGCTATTGAGGGAGTGCAGCGTAGGTTCACGAGGTCAATTCCTGGAATGGCAGGATTACCTTGCACTGAAAGACTGAAGTGACTGAGCTTGTACACCCTTGAGTTTCGAAGATTGAGAGGGGATCTGATTGAGACGTATAAGATTATGAAAGGATTGGACACTCTGGCAGTAGGAAACATATTTCCACTGATGGGTGGGTGCCGAACCAGAGGGCACAGCTTAAAAATACGGGATAGACCATTTAGGACAGAGCTAAGGAGAAACATCTTCACCCAGAGAGTGGTGGCTGTGTGGAATGCTATGCTACAGGGGGCAGTGGAGGCCCACTCTCTGGATTCATTTAAGAAGGAGTTGGATAGAGCTCTCAAAGATAGTGGAATCAAGGGTTATGGAGATAAGGCAGGAACAGGATACTGATTAAGAATGATCAGCCATGATTATATTGAATGGCGGTGCTGGCTCGAAGGGCTGAATTGCCTACTCCTGCACCTATTGTCTATTGTCTATTGTCTCTCACCTTTCAAATACCTTCACACGGTGATAGAATATTCTGAAAAATGGCGATTATGGGATGTTCCAGAAAATGTTCCAAGTAATTTCCTTTTTCAGGAAAATGTCAATGCACCAGTATGTATCATATAAAGGGAAGGAGTAGAGATGTATGTTATTCAAATCACATAAAATTAAAATCCATCACGAGGCCAATCAACCCTTCAAATGTGCTCTAGCATATAATAAGATTGCGGCTTATTTGATAGTTTTCTCAGCTCCATGTTGCAGGAAATTTCTCTGCGGGAAGAGATATCCAAAGACTCACAACACTGAGAAAATAATAAATAACCTCATCTGGGGTGTGAGGTTGTTTTTTTTTTGTCTCCTTATCTGATAAAAGGTATAATTACATTGGAAGCAGTTCAGAGATGTTTCATTTCATGTATTCCAGAAATGAAGGACTTATATTATGGAGGCTTTAATGGTTTATTCTTGGAATGAGAGATGATCATATTGAAATATGCAAGACCGTGAGGAGCATGGATCAGGTAAATAACCACTGGGTGTTTGTCTGGACCAAACTTGCCATTGTCATAGAACCTCTACAGTGTCGAAGCAGGACATTCTGTCCATTGAGTCCACACTGGCCCATTGATCGGCATCCCACCCAGACATATCCCCCTCCCTAACCATGTAATCCTGCATTTTACATGACTAAACCAGCTAACCTACACATCCCTGAGCACTATGGGCAATTGAGCATGGCCAATTAACTCTAACCTGCACATCTTTGGACAGTGGGAGGAACGTGGATCACCGGGAGGAAACACACACAGATGTGGTCAGTATTGATGGTTGCTATTGAGCCCAGCTCCTTGGTGATATGAGGCAGCAGTGCTAACCACAGATCCACCATGCTGCTGCGTTATTTCTATTAGTTATATGTGGCTGACTAAAGAAAACTGCCTGACTTGTTCCTTTCACCGAACCTGACCCAGACTGAGACCTTTATCATCGGCCATATCTCCAACCTAGTTGCATTTAAAATTGTTACAAACAGTGGAGGAGCGGTACTAGAAAAGGTAACAGTGGCACCTTCCAACCACAGTCAGAACTGGAGTGAGAAGAATTCACAAAGTGGGCATTTATTCAAGTGGGAATTCTCTTTCCCAGAAGTTTGTGATGGCTGAATATTTCTGTTATATCGAGGCTGGCTTCGTCTGATTTTCCATAGACATGTGTATCAGGGATAATGGTGCATGGAGAGAAAAGTACAGCTGAGAACACAATGAGATGACATACTTTACAGATGAAGTAGTGTGAAATGGCCGAATGGCCCACTCGTGTCCCTCAGCCCTATGGTCTGATGTTTCATTCAGCCCTTCGGACCTGCTACACAGGAGCAGATCGAGGTCACACTGCTGGTTAAGCCTTGTTTCGAAAATGTACTTGTAGAATCCAGGCTGGTTCAACTCCACTTTCCTGCTACCACCTTGTATCTCTCAACTCGCCTGTATGTCCGAAACCAATCCACCCCCTCTGGAAACACATTCAGTGACCCACCTTCCACAACTCTCTGGGTTCGGGAATACCAGACATTCACTATTTTCTGAAAGATGACATTTCTTTACATCTCGGTTTGAAATCGATATCCCTTATTCTGTATCAATGTCCTGGAATGAGACAGTCTGCCCAGGTGTGGAACCACATTCTCAACAAATACCTTGTCAAGCCCCCTCTGTACCTTGTCCATTTCAGTAATGTCACGCTCATTCATTTCAAACACAATGAATAATTGCCTCACCATTTTAGATGTACTCAATAATTCAATCCTTTCATCAGAGAAACCCGCTTAATGTACCAATTTAGTTACTTTCTGCATCAGCATGATGACTTTATGTTTCATGCGCAGGAACACTCCAATCCCTTTGCACTGCTCTTTTGCTGGGACTCTTCTTCATTAAACAACAGCCGGCCTTTTGTTTGTCAGTATCATCCTCAAACTCGGATGCGTATTTCACTCAGCTCTCTCCTTCACGCTCTCAGTATACATGTCAATAACTGAAGCCATTGGACTGATATTCGTGCTACTCCAGTAGATATGTCTTTATCATAAAGATCGATGAATCCTGACTCTTCAATTTCTTTGTGATAACCATCTGTCATCCCATATTACCCACCATATTATGAGTTTCTGTCTGGTGGAAGAACCTTTGCTTTGTGATACCTTGTGGAAAATCTCTGGAAAGCCTCATGTCTACCAGTTCCCCTTTATTAAGTCCGCTTATTACATTCTCATGGGATGTCCAGAAAAACTTTGCATGATTTTACAAGGCAAAATATAGTTTCCCTTTCGCAAATCCATGCGGACTCTGTCTAATGCTTTTCTAAACACCCTGCAATTCCTTCCTTAATAACAGACTGTCGCAGATTCCCAGCAATAATGGTCAGGATAAATGGTTCCTGCTTTCTGTCTCGCTCCATCCTTGAAAACAGGCGCCATATTGGAGCTTCACGAGTTTTGCTGGAACACTTCTGTAATTCAGAGAGTGATGGAATATTCCACACAGTGGCACCAGTCACTCTGTAGCCACTTCTTTTAAAACCAATTATGAATTACTGCTGACCTGCCTATCCTTAGTTTGATCCTTTGTTAAAAATCTTGTATCTTTTGTTAGAGACAGTTCGAGAACCCTCCTATTACCATTTTCTTGATGATTTTGAAATACTTACTGTGCCTTCCCTGTGAGGATTGATGTCAAATAC
Source organism: Chiloscyllium plagiosum (assembly GCF_037043375.1). Lineage (NCBI taxonomy): Eukaryota > Metazoa > Chordata > Chondrichthyes > Orectolobiformes > Hemiscylliidae > Chiloscyllium > Chiloscyllium plagiosum. The sequence continues at coordinate 133,433 of NW_028270188.1, read as the reverse complement.
TGGTGTAAATTATCTGCCTGTTCCCTTTAGCCACTTCCCCAGTCATACCTTCCGAATGTCCTCAATATACTTTCCTGACTTTCATTCTATCAAAGATCACACACTCATCTTCAACTTTTTATATACACACAGAAAAACTTGTGATTCTTGTTTTTATATTTCTTGCCAATTTATTTACATCATTTTTTTTTTATCCTTTATCCGTCTATGTCTTGATTTTTCCATCGCTTTCTAGATTCATATAGTCATATTACACACAAATATTTCATCCAAAATGTCCATGCTGACCAGGTTTTCCAAACTAAACTAGTCTCATCTGATTGCATTTGCTCCACATGCCTCTAAACGCTTCCCATTCATATGTTTGTCCAAATTCATTTTAAATGTTGTCGCTGTACTTGCATCTACCAGTTCACCTGGCAGCTTATTCCATACACACACACCCTCTGCGTGAAAATGTTGCCGTTTTGTCCCTGTTATATCTTCCTCTTTTCACCTTAAAGCTGTATCCTATATGGTTGGTCTCCCCCATCGTGTGGAAAAGACCTTGGCAATTCACCCTATCCATGCCTCCCATGATTTTATTAACTTCCAGAATGTCAGCTCTCAACGTCCTCCATTCCATTTGATACTAACTTCAAGTACAAGCATTTACTAATCAGCATTGCAAATTTGAAACAATATTTAAAACAATGACAGATAAACAACACTCAGCCCAAACTTCATACTGTGATTTGTTCTTCTCCATGTTATAATACTAAGGCAGCGTGAAACTGTTACGAGTGCCAATAAGACGTCAAAAAAATAAATTCCTTTGTCTAAAGGGGGTGATGATCTCTACAGTGAAAACATTTCTCTGGCCAGAGCTATGTAAGAAAAGGAATTATTATACCACACGGTCAGCGTGCAGTTGCCTTTAGCACAGTGAGATGAAGGCATGAATACTTTTTGAAATTTGAATTATTCAGTGCAAAGGGGAAGAGAAGTTTTCAATAAAGTTTACTCCAAGAAGGAAACTTTCCAGAGTGAGGTGTGAGTGGGAGGTGTAAAACAGCATGAATGGAGAGGCCGAACCACACTGAGGCCAGAGGCAAAGTGGCAGCACAAACGTAGCTTGATGCTACTGCAACGAAGGTAGACTTGATCAAAGAACTTCAGTTGTAGTGGGAAGGGATCAGAATGTTACAGAATGTGCTTAATAATTGGAAAGGGAGAACCTGGAATCAGAAAGGGTAGACAAGCAGGAAAGAGGATGGAGCAGCAATGGTAGGGATTTCAATGTGTAATTTCGGAAGCACAATTGAAATTCTTGCCTCGCATCTGCGTATGGTCCCTGAAATAAATGTCTTAAATCTGGGCACACTCTAATGCTCGTTAATTTGTCATTAAAAATATCCTTGACAGACTTTATGTGGCTCATCTTCTTTCGAGTCCTTCTTTTCGAACAGAAACAATGATTTCTGAGCAGCATGGGATATCTGCTTGAACGTCTACCCATGTATACCCACTGACCTTCCTCTGGGTGTAATTCCACATCACGACTCAGACCAGATGTGAGACAGAAATCCTCAAGTTAGATGTCTGGTTCTATTCAATCATTCGGGGGAACTTCTGCATGTGGCTGAACATATCATCAGCAGAGACTGACTCAATCACAACTCCCTGGTGAAGCAATATTTCACTTATCCTCTTTCAATCCAGTCTTCCTGTCTTCCTCTCTGCTCCTCATAATGCAGTCTCCTTTACACTGGGGAGACCAAACAGAGACTGCACTGAGGAATATTCCAACTCCGTCTGGAAGAATAACCTTGACCTTCTCACTGCTTCCCATTTCAATAACCTTCCTTGCTCTCATGCTGAATTTTCGGTCCTGAGTTGCTGCAATGTTCCAATGAAGCACAACCCAAACTCGAGTAACACCTCACTTTACGGATTGTATGTTACAGCCCGTAGGAGCTAACATTCATTTCCATAGCTTCACAGTCTGAACCCATTATGGCTGTTCTCCATTTTACGTACATTCTGCTTCCTATGACCTTGTCTATGTCTTGTTTACCTTGCACTCAGTAACGAGAAAGCATTTCTCCTATTCACACTTTAATATACACCCAATTTACATCTGTTTCTCTTTCACCACACTCAAACGCCCGTCCTCTGTGATATTGCACCGCCACATGCTCTGTTTCCCATTATCCCTCGTCCACTTCTGTCAAGGGATTAAACATCCGTTGCAGTTCTGAACAAGGCTCAAGCTGGACTTGAAATACTACCTCTGTTTCTTTGTCTCCTAGATGCTGTCAGACCTGCTGAGTTTCTCCAGCAATTTCTGGTTTTGAACAGCTTGAAAGACTTGTATCAAAGCTACTCAAACGCCCTGTCTAACATTGAACACCATAAACTGGGAAGTGAACAATAACACAAGATGTACAAATTCATTGGTTCTGAAATTACATAAGATTGGCATCATTGACACTACAAAGTTCTTAATCAAGGGCATGGAGAGAAACAGAAAGAAACAGTTACAATGTTAAAACCGAAAGTGGCACTACTGGCCGGAAAAGATTCAGATGAATATTAGAATTGGAATCGTTACAGTGTGGAAACAGGCCCTTCCGCCCACCAAGTTCTCACCGATCCTCTGAAGACTAAACCAACCAGACCCATTGCCCTATCCTATATTTACCCCTGACTAATGGACCTAATCTGCACATTCCTGAACACTATAGGCAGTTCAGCAAGGTCAATAACCTGCACATTTTTGGATTCTGGGTGGGAACCGGAGCATGCAGAAAAAACTCACACAGACACAGACAAAAAGGGGAAAACAGTTGCCAGAGGATGGAATCGGACCTGGGTCCCCAGCACTGTGAGGCAGCATCGCTAACCACTGAGCCACGGAGCTGCTCCACGGAATATATTTAGTGGTCTTCAGAAACATGACAAGTAAGTACTGTGATACCCTGGACAGACACTCAGAGGATTGAGAATATTAAAAGGGTACCACATCAGTAAACAGGGTAGTTCACGGGGTGATGGGTGAATGGGTCTCGGTGTGAACTGGGGGGCAGACAGCTGAATTGCATTGCAGAAATAGCAGCTCAAACCTGGAAATTCATGTAATACTGTGGATCACAGCTGGACAGAAGGAGAATTGTATTCAGTTACAACCTGTAACGTTTTGCCCAGTCTATTCTTTCAGTCTATTATTCCCATTATCGGATCGATGTTTCATTGACGATTGTGGTTGAATATACCAGTGTCAGAACCATGTGTCCCTCAAACTCATGACAATCCATTTAAAGCTATCACACTTGCTACTGTACTTACATTCCAAACAGCAGGACTAATATCTGATCGAGAAGGCAAAATGATTACAAAGCAAATAGATCAAATCGAAGCTCTGCAGTCTTGGCACATCCATCAGAAATGGAGTTGAACCATGGAACAACTGACGAGAGAAAAGGGCTCAACAAACATTCTTTGAAAAAATATTCATTGGGATTAGGGCGTCGCTTACTTGGTAAGCATTTATTGCCCAGAGGACTGTTAAGAGTCAATGATATTGCTGTGTGTCTGGAGTTACATGTGGGCCAGAGCAGGTATGGATGGCAGTTTCTTTCCCTAGAGGACATCAGTGAACCAAATCTATTTCTCCCACAATTAGCAATCGATTCATGATCATCATTAGCCTCTTAATCCCAAACATTTATTGGATTTGAATTCCATCATGTACTGTAAAAGGATTCGAACTCAGGTCACCAGATTATTCCTGGGGTTGTTAGACTAACACATCTGCTGCAACAACACTCAGCTAGAGCGTGACCACTCCCCGAAAAACATGGAACCTTCCTGCACATAAGTGTAAAAGACAAGAATGCAGTGTATACACCATCCTCAGCCAGAAGTGTTGGTTGGATGCTCCCCACAGAATCACAGATGCCAGTCTTCAAACAATTCGATTCGCTGCACGTAACATGAAGAAACAGCTGAACATAGTAGATACGACAAAGAGAATAGGCCCTGACACTATTCCTGCAAGAGAATGAAAGACTTATGCTGCACAACAAGCTGTGTCTCTTTGGAAACTCTTTCATTCCAGCTCCAACTCTGACAACTCCCTGGCAATGTGAAAAATTACACAAAAGTGTCCCGTCCCCTAAGAGGAGAATAATTACAATCTGACCAATTACCACCCCCTCAGTCCCATCATGATAATCAAATTGGTGGGAATTTTTTGACGGAGCTGTCGACCAGCACAGAAATAACGTGCGCAGTGCTGTTTCCGATAGGGCCCCATGTGGAGACGGTGTTGCTGTGGAAATATCACTGGATTACTAATCCAGACCAGAATAATGCTCTGGCCGCTGGTGGAAGTTAGGTATAATTAATAGAATATCGAGATCTAAAATCTTGTGCCAGTAATATTGACCTTGAAGCACATGTCCATTGTCAACCGTAAATTTCCTTTCCCGAAGGTACATTCAGGAACTGAATTTCCAGTGCTTTCCTGGTCGAACCAACAAGTGACTCCAGACACACAGACATATGGTAAACACTTCGATGGTCTCTGAACCGGCCATGCAAGGCCGTTAAATCAAACTTCTCCGAGGTATTAAAGGATAAAAATGAGATAACGCCTGGCACCAGCCTTTGTATCGGAAAAGGGAGAAGGAAGCACTCCTGTCGACAATGCAGAAACCTCCTTCCTGACATCTAAGAGCTTATGAGAAGAAAGTGAGGACTGCAGATGCTGGGGATCAGAGCTTAAAAATGTGTTGCTGGAAAAGCGCAGCAGGTCAGGCAGCATCAAAGGAGAAGGAGAATCGACGTTTCGGGCATAAGCACTTCTTCAGGAATGAGGAGGGTGTGCCAAGCAGGCTAATGAGAGCTTATGACAACATTAACAGAGCTTTCTCACAGACTGCACAGAAACATCGCAAGATGAGTAGGCCTTTCAACACATTGAGCTTTGCCCACTCTACGTTATGGCCAAACAACTCTTCAATTAACTTTTCTCTAACACTATATACTGTATATCCTTTGAAGTGTTCATATATCAGAGAAATATGAAGTAGGAACTTTGGTCCGTCAATTTTGCTCTCCCATTCAATATAACAATGGCTGATCCTGTATCTCCACACCAAACCCCTGCTGCAACTTCACCCGTTTAGTGTCTAGATATCCTTATTTATATTCAGTGCTTTAGCTTCCACAGTCTTATGTGGGACAGAATTCCCCAGGTTCACCAGTCTGCGAATGCAGACATTTATTCTCATCTCAATGCAGAGTGGCTTGCCTATACCTAATAATGTGACCCTTGTTTTCGACGTCCCAGCCCATGGAATTATCATCCCCGCTGATAATCTGTTTCACCCTGTCAGAGTTTTATATATTCCACTGAGATCTCCACCCATTTTCCTAAAGTCCATGGAATACAGGCCCAGTTGCCCCAAACACTGCTCCCCCAACACGTCTGTCATCCCACAGATCAGTCTGGTCATCCTTCACTGCACTCCCTCAATGTCAGGTTTGTGCTTTATTAGGTAAGGACACCAATACTGCACACAATACTGCACAATGTTCGATATGGGGCCTCACCAAGGCCCTGTGTAGCTGCAGTAAGACACACCTGGGCTCAAATCCCCAGAAATGAAGATCAATACATCATTCCACTTTCTACCTACTTTCTGTTGCAGCACTATTGCTTTCTGTGACTGGTGTACAAAGAGGTCGAGATTCTTTTCAATGATATAGCTCCCCACTTGGTGGGTCTATGTATATTGGTCAGTGTGCCAATATCAATCCCAGTATTGACTTCTGGCTTCAGAACTAACTTCCCTGCATGGACCTTGGAGTTTGGTGGTGAAGAAGGCAACAAAAGTATACACGTAAGTATCTTCATGCAGCAACTTTTTTTCATGAATTCCTTTTGAAGTGGGAGTCTGTTCATCTATTTCCTACCAAATTGCTCAATGTTACGTCTATCCACATTGTTATTCATCTGCCACGTATTTTACCACTTCGTCCACTTGTCTTAATCACCTTGAAACTTTTTTATATCCTCCTCACCCACTCACAATCTCAGTTTGGTACCATCAGCAAATTTGAAAAGATTACACTTAATACCCATGAACAAATGTTTGATCTGTTTTCTGAATAGATGGGGCCCAAATATCAATTCCTGGATTATCCGGCTAGTCATTGCTTTTTACGGCAAAATATATGGAACGGTTTATGCTAATTCACTTTTTCCTGTCAGGTCTCCTATTCTCAATCCATGCCATTATATTCGATCTAGCTGTTATACACTGTTATGGGCCAGGACAGACCCCCTCAAATCATTTCAAGGAAGTAGCACAGACTGAACGTTTGCTCATTGACTTAAGCAAGTCGAAGGCGGATATTCCAGGGGTGATGCAGCTGGTCAAATTACTTAGTTTTAATCAAAACAGAATGTCTTTGCAAGATTACTGAGTGAGACGCAAACAATACAGAACAACTTAACCGATCCGAAAACCCAACAGATTATCCCAACTTAATGATGGTGTTCCAAATACTTGATATAATCCCGATAAACACTCCATGGCAAAACCGAAAGGGAAAAAAAAATCAAACCCAGTTTCTAACAGGAGAGATGTCAGAGAGAGGGAGGAACAACAGGACCTGCCTCTTTGGGTCCGGTAGCTTCACAACTGCTGCCTGCTTTGAGTAAACAGCCAGACTGCGAAAAATGAGACCAAACAAACCAAAGCAGAGGTGCTGAATTGGGATAACTGGCCACTCCCCTTTCTTAAGGACAGAAGAAGAGAAGAACGAGGAGCAGGAGTAGGCCTCGTCCATTCAATAAGATCATGACTAATCTACTCGTGGACTCTGATCTATTTTCCCACGCTCTCACCGTATCCCTTATTTACTTTATTGTTCACACAGTATCTACCTTTGTTTTAAATACGTTTACTGAAGTAGTACCAAATACTTAACTGGGCAGGGAATTCCAGAGATTACAAACCTCTGGGTGAAGAGATTCCTTTTCAATTCAATCCTAAATCTCTTCCCTCTAATGTTGAGGCCATTCCCTCTTCTCCTAGCTTCACTTGCCAGTGGAAACATCCTCTCTACTTCTATCTTAGCATAATTTTATATGTTTCTATGAGATCATCCCCTCATTCTTCTAAACTCCAATGAATATACTTCCAGTCTGCTAAGTCACACTTCATAAGCCAACCCCCTCACCTCTGGAATCACCCGAACAAACCACCTCTGCACCCCCTCCAGTGCCAGTATACCTTTCCCGAAGTAAGGAGACCAAAACAGCATGCAGTACTCCAGGTGTGGCCTCACCAGCACCCTGGCCAGCTGCAACATAACCTCCCTGCCTTTAACCTCAATCCCTTTAGCAATGAAGGGCAACATTCCATTTGCTTTCCTCAGTAATTACTGTACCTGCAGACCAACCTTCTGTCATTCATACCCATGGACACGCAGGTCCCTCTGTATAACAGCATGCTGCAACGTTTTACCATTCAAATAAAAATCCTTTTTCTGGCACTCCCAACAAAAAGGATGATATCACATTTATCAACTTTGTATTCCATCTGCCAGACCTTTACCCACTTACTCAAAATATCTATGTTAATCCACGAAGTCTCACAGTCCTGCGCATGCTTTGCTCTGAAACGCATCTTCGTGTCATCTGCAAACCTTGACACACTACACGTTTTCCTCAACTCCAAATCTTCTATATAAATTGTGAATAATTGTGGCCCCAACACCGATCCCTGAGGCACACCACTAGGTATTGATTGCCAGCCAGAATGTCACTCACCTACACTCACAATTTGCACCTTTTCCTTCAGCAGCAGCTTCTTGTGCGGCAACTTGTTGAAGACATTTTGGAAATTTAGGTACACCATAGCCACTGAGGCCTCGTTGTCCAACTTGCTCGTATTGTCTCCATAGATTTCCAAAAACTTGTTAAACATGACCTTTCTTCATGAACCCATGCTGCGTCTGCGCAATGGAAGGATTTCTATTGAAATGCTTTGCTATTTCTTCCTTAATAATACACTCAAGCAGTTTCCTCACTACACAGGAAAAGCTAACTTGTCTATAATTCCCCATATTTTGTTTACCTCCCTTTGCTGCTGTCAAATCTGTGAATTCAGTTCCAGAATCATCAAGCATTTGGAAGAGGATAAACAGAGTATTCATTATTACCTTGGCCACCTCCCTTAGTAATCAACGAGAAGATTAACAGGTCATGGGAATTTATCAGATTACAGTCAAAATAATTTGTCCAAAACTGTTTATGTACAGATTTGATTCTATTTACTTTTTCTCAGTAGACTGAGAAGTGCTTGGAGTTTACTTTTTGAAATGTTTTCTTTTGTGAAGGCAGAACAAAAGTGGTTGCTTCATGGTCCTGAAATTTTACTGTTCTCTGGTTTCAGCCTGTAAGGAAGATACAATGATCTTCTCTAACATTTCACCTTGGTATACTGTATGTTGAGAAGCTTTTGCATTTCACTCTTGTTAATGTACGCTTCATAAACCCATCATTTCCTGTCTAAAGCTGCTCAGTGATTGATCTTCCACAGCCATACAATCACAGAAGCAATCTCTGTACAGTCAGAAATACAGTACAATCTACATTAGTCCCACTTTCATACATCAGCCCCATAGATATGAGTGTTATGACACTTCGAGTGATTGTCCTCGTTCCGTTTAACGGCTGTGCAATGACCCACAACAACTTCCCTCTCTAAAAGTGCATTCCAGACACCAACATCCTCTGGGTGAAAAAAACATTCTGAAATCCTCTCTAAACCTCAAACCCGTCACTTTAAAAGTGTGCTCCTTTGCTCTTGACCCTCTGACTTAAAGGAACCGCTGCTGTCTATCCACCCTGTCCATGCCCTTCGTAATCTTACCCTTCTGAATCACGTTCCCTCAGTCTTCTCTGCTCCAAAGTAACCAACCCGAGCGTATCCAGCCTCTCTCCATAGCTGATATGCTCCATTCCAGGGAACATCCTGGTGAATCTCCTCTGCGCCACTCTCAGTGAATTCACATCTTTCCTGTAATGTGGATCCCTGAACTGCACACAGTATTCCATCTTGACCTAGCCAAAGTGCTATATAACTCTTGTAATCTATGCCTCGATTAGTAAAGGCTATGCCTGCTGTCTCCAATTACTTCTTAACTAATCTATTACCCAGTCCCGTCACATTCAGGAATGTGTGGAGAAGCACCCTCTGAACTTACGAGTCTGCTGCCATTTATTGAGTCCTCCCATGTCTGGTTCTTTCTTCCAAAGTGCATCACCTCATATTTATTAGTGTTACATTCCATCTGCCATTGATCTGCCCATCTGACCATTCTATCTGTATCTTCCTGTAACGTGAGACCTTCCTCCTCACTGCTAAACCACCCGAGTAATCTATGTGTCAGACACAAACCTAATTATTACACTCACCCCATACACCTTCACATTCACATCTATATCATTTATGAATGCCACAATAATAAGGAACACAGCACTGACACACAAACAGTCTTCGACAACCACCTTTTTCTGCAGTAGTTTCTCGAACACTGATCTGATACTCACTGGTCTGTGGTTTCTTGGTCAATCTCTACAGCCCTTCCCATAAAGGGTGTTCTCCAGTCCTCGGTACCTTACCTGTGATCAGATTGTATTTAAACATTTTCATCAGCGCCTTTCATCCCTTGACTCCAGCAGCGGCCTGAGATGTAACTGAGCTGGACCTAGGGACGTGAATATTTTATACCAGCCAAAACTATCAATCCCTGTACACATCTTACATAAATCTGCTCAAGAGCTTCTCAGTCCATCTTCTCGAATTCTGTCCCTGCATTGGCCTTCTCCCAAGTAAAACAGACATGAAGCTCTCATATTTCAATCTATCAATGTTCACGAGCTTCACAAACAGATTCCCGCCTGGATCTCAGGCTAAGTTTCACCAGCAGAATACTTTGCTATCTGAGGGATTAATCTGAGAATGTCCATTCAGTATATGGAATCAGTATATTTTATTTAGATCAAGACATCAAAATTGTATACAATGCTCCAGGTACAGTCTCACCAGCACTCTGTGTAACTAGTGCAGAATGTTTTTCTTGTTCGTCTGAACAAGTTACTGCAGAAGCTGGAATCTGTACTGAAACTAACACATGCTAGACATCTCAGTGAGTCAGACAGCATCCGTCAAGAGAGAGCATGTTAATGCTTTCAGTCTAGTTGACCCTTCATTGTCTGTATTCGGATTCCCTTTAAATGACGGCAAACTTAACTTTTACCTTCCCTGTTTGTATATGTTCTCCCAATTCCCTTTGCTTTAATGTTTCTGCTAACATACTGTATGTGCTGATTAAAAATCCTCCTGAATATCTGACTGTATCACATCCATTGCTTCTCTATGATTAGGTCTACAAAATATAACTTCAAACAAAACGTTTGTAAATTATAACTTCCCTTTCATAAATGCAGAATAATTCTCTTGAAATTTGCTATTACTTTCTCAGTGTCCAATATCACATTCGTTATGATAGTTTGCAAAAGATTACTTCCTGCGGATGACAAGTAAACTGGTCTGTAGTTTTCCACTCTCCCTCTTCTTCCCTTCCTAAATCGTTGGAATGCATTTATATCATTTCAAATTGAACACGGATAAATACAGTCATCCACAATCCAATCCATCTGTGTATTGCTGATTTCTCTGAAATTGCAGTATGAAGTACATCTGGTCTGTCAGACTTATCAATCCTCAATCCAGGTGTGTTGTCATATACTACCACGTCACTAGTATGAAGGATTTTAGTGTTCTGTTACAAAAATTCTATGGTATTTCTGGGATATGTTCTGGATCTTCGTCCGTGAAGGCAGACATAATGTAACAGTTTCGTCTCCCTGTCAATTTTCTGTTCTCTACAATAAATTATCCTGTCCACACATTCACTGTGCCACATTTGGCTTTGTTTTCATTTTCCTTTCAAATATGGACCGACACTTTGCGCCAGTATTTACCAAGAACAAAAAAATAATCCAGCACAGGAACAGCCCTTCGGGCCTTCCAAGCCTGCACCGATCCAGATCCTCTGTCTAAACCTGTCACCTATTTTCGAAGGATCTGTATCCCCCTGCTCCCTACCCATTAATGCATCTGTCTAGATACATAATAAATATCGCTATCGTGACCACGTCTAACACCTCCGCTGGCAATGCGTTTCAGGCATCTGCCAGACTCTGTGTAATGATATTTCTGAACATATCTCCCAAAAACCTTATCCCTCTCATCTTGAATTCCTGACCTCTAGAAATTGAGTACCCCACTCTGGGAATAAGCGTCTTGCTATTCACACTGTCTATACCTCTTATGATTTTGTAGAACTCAATCAGGTCCCCCGAACTTTCGTCAGTCTAATGAAAATAATCCTAATCTACCAAACCTCTCTTCATAGTCAGTTGCCTCCAATACCAGGAAACATCCTGGTGAAACTCCTCTGCACCATCTCCAAAGCATCCACATCCTTTTGTTAAGGTGTTGATCCGAACTGTATGAACTATTTGAAATGTTGTCGAACCAAAGCCGTACTGAATTATAACATGACCTGTCATCTCTTGTACACAATAGATTCCAACAGATTCCCTCCTGTGGATGACAAGTTAACTTTCTCTTTTCTGCCCTTCTTAAAATGGTGGAATGCAGGAAGCAAAGTATGTTGTATGCCTTGTTGACCACTCTATCGACCTGCCCCTCTAAGGAACAATGGATCTGAACACCCAGATCTCTCTGTACATCACTTTTGCCCAGGGCTTTTTCCATTTACCCGATAGTTCACTCTTGAATTGGATCTTCCAAAATGCATCATCTCACATTTGTCCAGATTAAACTCTATTTGCCATTTCTCTGCACAACTCTCCAATCTATCTATTTTCTGCTGCATTCTCTGACAGTCCCCTTCACTTTCTGCTACTCTACCAATCGTAGTGCCATCTGCAAACTTATTAATCAGACCACCTTTACCTTCCTTTTGTTCATTTATGTGTATCATAAACAATAGCGGTCCCAGCAGTAAACCCTGTGAAACACCACCCAGAACAGTTCTTCATTTTGAAAAACTCCCTTCAACTGCTACTCGCTGTCTGCTGCTGCCCAGCCTGTGCTCCATCCATTTAGCTAGTATAGTCCCTGGACCCCTTGCAACTTCACCTTCTCCGTCAGCTTATCTCAACAAATACCTTACCGAAGTCCGTTGTATAACATCTACAGCCTTTTCCTCAATATCAATTTTCACTTCCACAAAGAAATCTATTACGTTTGCGAAGATGTGACCTCCCTGGAACAAAACCAGGGATGGCCTTGTTTGAAGTCTGTTTGTGTTGTACTCTGGAATCAGACGGGTTTTATTTCCAAGGCAGAACTTTATAAAATGCCACATTGACGAACTACCTACAAAGTGCATGTATTTTTTAAAACAAAATTGAATGCATTTGCACATACAAGACTACAAATTCAAATTCACCCCACAGATTTATGTGTGTGTGCATCTGAGAAATGCGGAGTGTGTGTGCACGGGGGTGGGGAAAGTGTGGGAGAGAGATCGCGTGTATGTGTGTGTGTGCGAGAGAAATACTGTGTGTGTGTGTGTGTGTGTGTGTGTGTGTGTGTGTGTGTGTGTGTGTGTGTGTGTGTGTGTGTGTGTGTGTGTGTGTGTGTGTGTGTGTGTGTGTGTGTGTGTGTGTGTGTGTACATGTGCGTGCAAGGATGGCAGGTGTGGGTGTCCTCGTTAAGTCACAGACAGATTTGGCAGATGCCTTTCCCCACACAGACTAACTCCCTGGATTCAGAGCTTCTAAACTCTGCAGCCTCTGTTCCATTTGTTGATCATGTTACAGACTCAGATACTGTAACTACAGTCCCCATGCTCCATCCAGTGTTGGGTCACAAAATCCGCAGGTCTTCCTGATGCCTGGGGCAGCTCACAGCACAACTTCCAGCAAACCACCCCCAACACCTCCACTCAATTTTGAATAAAGGGAGTCAGTCAGAAGATTTTCATAGAGTCACAGAGATGTACAGCATGGAAACAGACCTTTTAGTCCAACCCGTCCTTGCGGACCAGAGATCCCAACCCAATCTAGTCCTACCTGCCAGCACCCAGCCGGTTATCGCCCCAAACCCTTCCTATTCATATACCCATCCAAATGCCTCTTAAATGTTGCAAATGTACCAGCCTCCACCACTCTCCCCAGCTGCTCATTCCATACACGTACTACACTATGTGAAAAAGTTGCCCCTTTGGTCTATTTCCCCTCTCACCCTAAACCTATGTCCTCTATTTCTGGACTCCCCGACCCTCGGGAAAATACTTTGTCTATTTACTCTATCAATGCCGCTCATAATTTTGCCAACCTCTATAAGGTCACCCCTCAGCCTCCGACCCAATTTCGATGCCTGCCCCTTTACAATAATCCTCGGGGGCTTCTTTGTTTTACTGGCCACACGATCAGCTGAGAGGGACAAACACAGGCGTTCAGTGGACAGGCACAGACTATGTCTCAAAGACGTTTCAAAACTGCTGAATCCCTCCTGTTCAATATGATCATTAAACTGTCAACCTTTTTTCTTTCTTCCATGTGTGTAGGAGTCGTGCAAGAGCACTGCAGGATTGCATATATAACATGGAACATGGGACACACGGGGAAGTGAACAACAGCCCCTCCCCCCCCCCCCCCCCCCCCCCACACCATTTCATTGTTTCTGAGTTTCACAATGTCAGCATTCGATACATTAGGGAGCCAAAACTCAAAGCAAGGGAAAGATACTGAGGGACAAAAAAAATGCACCATAAAGATAGAACCAGATAATTAAGATAGAAATACGCCATATTGGCGAAATATGGGGAAAAAGACTAACTGGGGAGCTGTGCAGACTATGCCAATGTATTCCTTCGGAAAATGAACTATCTGCCCAGCATGGAGAGCTGTGCAGACTGTACCAGTGTATTGCTCAGTAAGCTGAACTATCTACCCAGCATAGGGAGCTGTGCAGACCGTGCCAATGTATTGCTCAGTAAGCTGGACTGTCTGCTCAGCATGAGGATCTGTGTAGACTATGCCAGTGTATTTCAGCCTCAGTATTGGCCGGGGATGGGATGTAGTCAGAGGAACGTAATTCAATCTGTATCAGAACAGAGCATAGTGACCTCAATGCTTTCAATATTTAAACAGCAAGGGCAGTGATAAAATAAATCATGTTTCACAGTTGAAACTGGACAGGTCAACATAGAGACCCATGAGTAACAGTGCCAGAAGCAATGAGGGAGAGAGTGAATTAACAAGTTCATTGCTGCAGTTAGTAGTGGCTTGTAAAGTGAACATGTCGATTTAGAGTCTCAGTAGGAACAATAACAGAGACAATGATAATAGAGTCAATGAACGGACAGTATTACAGTCAATCATGATTTATAAAATTAATGACTGAACATTGAGACTTACCAGGGACACCAACGAAAGCCAGGATTGGATAATAAAAATATTGAATAATGTAAAGTACATATTCGATCCGCCAAGATAATGGGCTTCGATCATAATATGTTGAAAGAAGCCAAACATCCCAATATAAATTCCTGTCCATTCTTGAGACATTCCAGTCTAATGTTCTCAGATTCTGATTCATTGTTGGAACATTCCAGACACTTGTGCTCAGATTCTGATCTCTCCCCACTGCATCTCTTGAGCTGTCGATCCCTGTTAATGCTGTCGGTGGTGCTCCCACTTATACTGTGGAATAGCACTTTCAACGGAACTCATTTATCATTAAAAGATGGAACCCCTCCACTGGGATAATTACAATCCATTGAGACTGGCATTAATCACAGTCACTAAACAAACAGGCTCAGTTAACCCCTAACTTACGTAACTTTTCCCATCCCAACAAAAGGGAACATTTACTCAGTCTGTGTGGAATAGATGGGCGTTGCTTAGGGATGGACCATAAATCTTTCAGTATTCTTATTCTTTCTTCCGTGTCTGTGAGAGTAGTACAAGAACACTGCAGGACAGTTTATATTACATACTGTTTATAAAGGGAGATAGAGATAAATAAACAGACCAGCTGCACAGGGTGACCAGTGGGGACACATCCATAGACAATAAAACAGTGTACAATATTTATTGCCCATTGGCGTTGTGCAGTGCTGTTTCTTGCAACATCATTCAGAGCATTGAGACTGCTGCTCAGGAACAGGAGAAGGTAATTCTGTCTCTATGTGTCTGTCACAGAGGGATAAGGGGGAGACCATTCAGCCTCTTGACCCTGTTACAGATGGACAGTGAGAGTCCATAAAGCCTCTCGAGTCTGTTGCAGAGGGATAGGAGGAGACCATTCAGCCTCTCGGGTCTGTTGCAAATGGACAGGAGGAAGCCATTCAGCCTCTCGAGTCTGTTGCAAATGGACAGGAGGAGGCCATTCAGCCTATTGAGCCTGATACAGAGAGACAGGAGGAAGCCATTCAGCCCACTGAGTGTGTCACAGAGGGACAAAAGGAGGCCATTCAGCCTCTCGTGTCTGTTGCAGAGGGTCAGGAGGAGGCGATTCAGCCTATTGAGTCTGTTTCAGAGGGACAGCAGGAGGCCATTCTGCTTCTTGAGCCTGTTATTCAGTAACTACCAGTTTTAAAATACTTATGGAGAAGAACAGTCCTGACATAAATGGTAAAGTTCTAAATTGAATCAGGCACACTTTCAACGTTTTATATTGGCAATTTCAAAAGCTGCTTGGGAGAAGCTCGTGGCAGGAAAGTGGGAGGCCGTCACAACTGAGATTACAGAGTCTAGATAGAGTATGTTCCGGTTCATGAACAATGCAAGGCCGGTCGGGAATGCTGGATGGCGAGTGGAATTGCGGTTTTGTTCAAGAAAAAGACGGAAGTATATGATAGGTACAGACAGTAGGGATCGAGTACATCCATCGAGGAGTACCAGGGCTGAAGGCTAATACTCAAGAGGGAAATCAGGAGGTAAACTGGGGGCATAAAACACCTTTCGAAAATAAGGTAAGGGACAATCCAAAGAGAATCTACCAATACATTGAGGTCAAAAGAGTAACTCGGGAGAGGACAGGGCCCTTTAAAGATCAGCAAAGTGACCTATGTGTGGAATTACTGGAGATTGGTGAGATACTACATAAATATTTTGCATCAGTATTTACTGTGGAGAAGGATATGGAAGGGAGAGAACTTGGGGAAATGAATGGTGATATCTTGAAAAGTGTCCATGTTACAGATGATGAGGAGCTGGCCGTCTTAAAATGCATTAAGGTGCATAACTCCCTCGGATCTTTTATGTGACTCTAGGATAGGCACTTGGAAGTTAGCAAAATAAAGGGCACATAGGTTAGTCTGATCTTAGAGTAGGAGAAACTGCTGGCACAACATCAACTGCTCAAGGGCCCGTACTGTGCTGCACTGTTCTGTGTTCTATGACCTGATCAAGTGTACCCGAGAATCTGATGGGAAGCTAGGGAAGCCATTGTTGTATATCTGGCTGAGAAATTTTTATCATGTACAGCCACAGGTAAGGTTGTGCCATTGATTAAGAACAGTTGGTAAGGGAAAGTGAGGAAACTATAGACCGGTGGGTCTGATGTCATTGGTGGGTAAGTTGTTGGAGGGGATTCTGAGGGACAGGATTTACTTTTGTTTGAAAAGGTAAATTCCGATTAGCGTTAGTCAACATGACTTTGCGTGTGGGAAATTTTGTCTCACTAATTTGATTTAGTTTATTGAAGAAGTGACGAATAAGAATGGTAAAGGCACAAAAATAGAACTGTGGAATAGAATATGGACTTTACTAGGGCATTCAAAAATGTTCTGCGTGGTAAACTGTTAAACATGGTTAGATCACATGGAATACAGGGAGAGTTGTAGATAATTCGCTCAAAGGTAAGAGATGAAGGTAATACTGGTGCGGCATATTTTATTTGGACGGGAGGCCTGTGACCTGGAGTGTACCACAACGATCTAATGGATTTTGTCTTTTATGTAAATAATTTTTACACTGTATACTCTACATCCTTTGAAGTGATTAACTATCTGGATATAAATTGAAGTAGGAACGTCGGTCCGTCAATTTGTAAAGAAGTCAACAAAAGTATACACTTATTTCACGAGTTTACATCAATTCATTTTGAAATGCTAACCGTTATTTTATTTTTCCAACTAATGTGCTCAATGTCACGTCCATCCACGTTGTTCTTCACCTGCCACGTATTTGCCCATGCCCTCCAATTGTCTTCACCTTCGAACTTCTTTACATCCTGATCACCCACTCACAATCTCAATTTGGGGCCATCAGCCGATTTGGAAAGATTACATACAATGCCCTTGAGCAAATGTTTAATATGCTTTCTGAATAGCTGGGGTCCAAACATCAAATCCTGAATTATCATGCTAGTCAATGCTTTCCACTCCAAAATATATAAACTGTTTATATTGATTCACTTTTTCATTTAAACTCTCCCATTCTCAACCCATGCCAGTATGTTAAATCTAGCTGTTACACACTGTTATGGACCAGGACAGACCTCCTCAAATCATTTCAAGGAATTGGGCAGACCCAACCTTTGCTCATTGACTTAAGCAGGTTTAGGGTGGATATTCCAGGAATGATGCAGCTGCATGAAACACAAGAGGATAGCAGATAGAATAACGTAACTTTCTGAACAACCAACAAATTATCTCTCAATTCCGGATTCAACCCAGTGAAACTCTTCTGCACTCCATTTAGTGTCAGTACATTTTCTCTCAAGTAAGGTGGCTTAAACTTAATACAATACTCCAGGTGTGGCTTCACCAGCACCCTGTACAGTTGCAAAATAGCTTACCTGAATTTAAATTGAATACCTTCAGCAACGAAAGACAACATACCATTTGCCTTCCTCAGTACTTGCTGTATCTGCAGACCAACATTGTGTGATTCATGCACATTGACACCCAGGTCCCTCTGCAGAGCAGCATGCTGCAACGTTTCACCATTCAAGTAACAATCCTTTTTACTGGTATTCCCAACAAAACGGATCAATTCACATTTACTGACATCGTATTCCATCTGCCAGACATTTGCCTACTCACTCAAAGTATCTGTGCTCCTCTAAAACGTTTCATATATCTCTGCACACGTTGCTCTGCCAACTATCTTCGTGTCATCTTCAAACTTTGACAAACTACGGATGCTCCCAACTCCATAATCGCAGTCCCAACACTGATCCCTGAAGCACGCCACTAGTCACTGATTGCCAGATATGAATAGCATTCATTTAGACCCACCCTTTGCTTCCTGTTGGTCAACCAATCTTCTATCCATACTAATACTTTACCCATAACGCGTTCCATTTTTACCTTCTGCAGCAGTCTATTGTGCGGCACCTTGTCGAAGACCATTTGGAAACCTAGATACACTGCATTCACTTGTGCCTAGTTGTCTACCTTGCTCATAATTTCCTCATAAATTTACAACAGACTTGAAAAGCATGATCTGCCCTTCAGGAAACTATGTTGTGTCTGCACAATGGGCCGATTTCTATCAAAATGCCTGGCTATTTCTCCCTTGATAATACACTCAAACATCTTCCCAATTACACAGATTAAGTTAACAGGTTTATAATTCCCCATGTTTTATCTGCCAGCCTTTTTTAAACAGTGGCGTCTCATTTGCTGTTTTCCAATCTGCTGGAACTGCCTCATTGTTCATTAAATTTAAATAAGAAATACCACAATTGCACTTGATACTTCTCCCGCTATCTTTTTTAGTTCCCTGGGATGCATTTCATTCGGGGACTTGTCTGCCTTTAGATCCATTAGCTTACCCAACACTACCTCCTCCGTAATAATGATTATGCACATGTCCTCAGCTACCCTCATCTCTTTGTCAATTACTGGCATGTTATTAGTGTCTTCCAAAAAAAAAGTGCTAAATGCCTCAGTCATTTCATCATATCTTATAACTAAATGCGCCTTCTCATCTTCTAAAGGTCTAACATTTACATGAGCCACTCATTTTCATTTTATATATTTAGGGAATCATCTGCAATTTATTTTCATATTCTGTGCTAGTTTTTTTCTTGTGTTCTATCCTACTTTTCTTTATAACTCTTTTCATGCCTTTCTGTTGACCTTTAATGTTTTTCCAATCTTCTAGGTTCCTGCTGTTCTTGGCCACTATACATGCCTTCTCTTTAAACTTGGTAGTCTCGATTATTGCTTAGACACCCGATGCAGATTACCCCTTTTCTTAGAGTATTTCCTTTTCAGTGATATACTTTTGCTAAGGACTTTTTAAAAATTTCTTTGAAAATCCTACACTACTAGTCAACTCTCACTATAAAGTCTTTGTTTTCAATCGACTTTAGCTAAGTCCACTCGCATTCTAAAGTAGTCTCCCTTGTTTAAGCACAGTACCCTGGTATTGGATTTTATCTTCACACTCTCCATCTGTATTTTAAATTCAACCATACTGTGATCATTCCTTCCAAGTTGATTCTAACTATGAGGTTATTAATTATTCCTGTCTCATTACACAGGACCAGATCTAGCATAGCTTGCTCCTTATTGTACGTGCTTTTATTTTAGAGCAGTCAAACCAAGATATTTCGCTGCTTTTAAGACATCTTTGAAAAAAAAACAAGGACAGCATGACCTTGTTAAAGGAGTAGCATTTTCACAACACTAGACTTGGGAACTTCATCAAAAAGTTTTTGAAAATCCAAATTAACTGCATCTATTGCTTCGGCATAGTTTATTTCACAGTCGGTTTCTCAAATATGATTCAACTTTAATAATTTGGCATTGACTTGATCCATGTTCATTACTTTCAAATTAATTTAATTCTCAAAGTTCCCTGGCAAAATATTCTTTCTAATAGACTCTTGTATTGTCCTGATTGCTTCTTTGGCACTAGGCAGACTGTAATTCCCTGCTTTCTCCCTGCCTCCTTTAGAAATACTGGGGTTATATTTTCTGTTCTCAAATCTGTAAATTCGATCATCAGGAATTTGGAAGACAGCAAGCAAAGTATTCATTATTACCATGGCCACCTCCTTCAGGAATCGGAGATAAAGATTATTAGGCCATTGGGATTTATCAGATTTCAGACCAAATATTTTCTTCAGAAGTGTTTATTTACGGATAAGATTGTATTTCCTGCTTTTTCTCAGTCGACCTAGAATTGCTTGGAAGTTTTTATGTTTCTTCTTTCATGAAGGCAGAATTGAAGTAGTTGCTTCATAGTCTGCCATTTTCCTGTTCACCATTCGCTGGTTTTTGACTGTAACGAAGCTACAATTATCATTGCCAACATTTCATCTTGGTATATTGTACTTTGAGAAATTTCTACGTTTCATGCTTGTTTAATGTACTGCTCCGAAACCTATTACTTCCTGTCTTAAGCTGTTCAATGATTGACCTTCCACAGCCATATAATCACAGAAGCATAGCCTGTGTAGCATCAAAATTACTGCACGATCTGTATTATTCCAACTTTACTACATCAGTCCCATGAATGGTTTGACACGTCAAGTGCTTGTCCAAATAATTTTTAATGGTTGTGACGTGACCCGTGATAACATCCCCCCCCCCCCACCCCATCCTCAGTAGGTACATTCCAGACCCCATAACCCTCTTGGTGAAAGACAATCCCTGATACCTCTCTAAATATCAAATCCTTCCCTTTAAAAGTGTGTTCGCCTGTTCTTGGCTCTTTGTCTAAAAGCAACAGCTGCTGTCAATCCACCCTGTCCATGACCCCCGTAATCGTATCCTGAATCACGCCCCCCAAAGCCTTCTCTGGAGCTTATGAAACCTCTCTCCATAGCTGATATGCTCCATCCTTGGGAACATTCTGGTGAATCTCTGTGCCCCCTCCAGAACAATCACATCCTGCCTGTAATGTTGCTCCCAGAACCCCAAATAGTATTCCATCTTGACCTAACCAAAGTGCTACATAGCTCTTGTAATCTATGCCTCGATGAGTAAAGGATAAGCCTACCTTTTTCCATTGTTTTTCTTCCGTAATCTTTGATCCTTCCCCGTTACATTCACGGATGTGTAGAGAAGCACCATCTGAGCTTCGTGGCGTGCTGCCATTCATTGTGTACTCTCCTGTCTGGTTCCTTCCTCCAAAGTGCATCACCTCATATTTATCAGGGTTCCGTCCTATCTGCCATTGATCCATCCATCTGTATCTTCCTGTAATATAAGAACTTCCTCCTCACTGCCAAACACCCAGCCAATATTTGTGTCAAACACAGACTTACTTATCACGATGCCATTCCCCCTCCACGTTCACACCTACATCATTTATAAATACCAAAAATAATAAGGGACACAGCGCTGATCATTGTGGTACATCAGGGGACACCGGTCTCCAGTCACACAAACAGCCTTCTACCACCACATATTTTTTGCAAAAATTTCTCTAACACCGATTTGAAACACACTAGTCTATAGTTCCCTGCTCTATCTCTACAACACTTCCTATAAAGGGTGTTCTCCAGTCCTCAGGCACCTCACCTGTGACCAGATTCTACTTAAACATTTTCATCAGCGCCTTTCATCCCTTGTCTCCAACAGCAGCCTGAGATGTAACTAATCTGGACCTGGGGATTGGTCCAATTTTTTACCAGCCAAAACCATGAATCCCTACTCACATCTTTCATCAATCTGTTCAAGACCTTCCCTGTGCATCTTCTTGAATTCTGTACCTGCCTCCTTTTTTTCCCAAGTAAATAGACGTGAAGTTCTCATATAACAATCAATCAACGTTCTCCAGTTTCACACAGATTCCCGCCTTGATCTCAGACCAAGTCTCCTCAGCAGACCATTGTACCATCTGAGAGATTAATCAGGAGAATGCCCATTCAGTATATGTGATCAGAATATTTTACTTAGATCAAGGCATCAAAATTGGACAGGTACAGTCCAGGTACAGTCTCTGCAACTCTCTGTGTTACTAGTGCAGAATGTCTTTACTTCTAGTAGGAGCACATTACTGCAGAAGCTGAATCTGTACTGAAACCAACACATGCTAGAGATCACAGTTAGTCAGACAGCATCCGTAAAGAGAGAGCAAGCTGACACTTTGAGTCGAATTGATACTTCATCGTCTATATTCGGATTCCCTTTAAATGAAGGCGTTTAAAGGAGCACAGCACTGACACCTGTGGCACACCAGCGTACACCGGTCTGCAGTCACATAAACAGCCTTCTACAGCCATCTATGTTCTCCAATGTTTTCTCTAATGCATATTTACCGTTTGCATATGTTCCTCCCAAAACACTTTGCTTTAATGTTTTCTGATAACTTACTCTGTGGGCTGATTCCTCCTGAATATCTGACTGTACCACATTCACTGATTGGCCATTATTTATATCTACAGAAAGATGTCTTCAAGAACAAAATTGTAAATTTTAACTTCCCTTTCATAAATGCAGAACAACTCTCTTGAAATTTGCTATTACTTACTCAGTGTACAATAGGTTGCAACAGATTCCCTACTGTGGATGACAACATCGGCTTGTAGTCCTCCACTCTCCCACTTCTTCCCTTCGTAAATCATTTGTAACCTTCCGAAGCGAATACAGAGAAATACAGTGGTCCCTATTGCAATCAACATTTGTATTGCTGTTTTCTCTGAAATTTCAGTTTGAATTACATCTGGTCTGTTAGACTTATCAATCCTCATCACAGTTCTGTTTCCAAATACTACCTCATTATTTTAGTCTTTAGTTACAAAGGTCCAATGGTGACTTGGTATTTCTGGGAGATTTTCTGGATCTTCCTCTTTGAAGACAGACGAAATATAACTGTTTTGTCTCATTATCATTTTTCTACTCTCTACAATAAATTCTCGTATCCACACATTCGTTGTGCCATATTTGATCTTGGTTTCATTTTCCTTTCAAGTATCAACAGACGCTTTTCACAAGTATTTACAAATAACAAAGAAAATCACAGCACAGGAACAGCCCCTTCAGTCCTCTAAGCCTGTGTCAATCCAGATCCTCTATCTATACCTGTCGCCTATTTTCTAATGTTCTGTGTCTCTCTGCTCCCTGCCCATTCACGTCTCTGTCTGGATACATATTAAATGACGCTTTCGTCCCCACCTCTACCACCTCCACTGGCAACGCAACCCAGCATCCATAACCCTCTGTGCAAAGAACTTTTCGAGCATTTCCACAATAAACTCTACCCCTTTCGTCATGAATTCTTGATCCCTCGTAACTGACTCCCCCACTCTGGGAATAAACTTATTGCTATCCACGGTATTTACACCTCTCATGGTTTTGTAAACCTCAATCAAGTCTTCCCTCAACCTCCGTCTTTTTAATGAAAATAACCCTAATCTATCGAATCTATCGAATCTCTCTTTATATATCGTTATCTCCATGCTAGGCAACATCCTGGTGAAAATCCTCTGCCCTCTTTCCAAAGCATCCAGATCCTTTCAGTAATGTGGCAACCAGAACTGTTCATAGTTTTCTGAATGTGGCCGAATCAAAGTCCTATACAACTGTAATACGGCCTGCCTATTCTTGTACGCAATATATTCCAACAGATTTTCTCCTGTTGGTGGCGAGTTAACTGGTCTGTGGTCCTCCACTTCTTAAATGTTAGAATGCAGGAAAGAAAGTATGTTGTATGCCTTCATGATCATTCTATTGACTTGCCACTTTCAGCGAACAATGGACCTGAACACCCAGATCTCTCTGCACATCAATTTTCCCCAGGGCTTTTTCCAATTACTGTATAATTTGTTCTCGAATTGGATCTTCCAAAATGCATCACCTCTCATCTACCCGTTCTTCATCCAACTCTCCAATCTATCTACATTCACCTGTGTTCTCTGACATTCCCCTCAACTTTCTGCTACTCTACCAATCTTAGTGTAATCTGCAAACTTGCTAATCAGACCACCTATACCCTCCTTCAGATCATGTAAGTACATCACACCAAAAAGTGGTCCCAGCACGGATCCCTGTGAAACACCACACAGAACAGTTGTCCATTTTGAGAAATTCCATTTCATTACTACTCTCTGTCTCCTGTTGCCCAGCCAGTTCTCTAATCCATCTAGCTAGTACACCGTGGACGCCTTGCGACTTCACCTTCACCTTCATTAGTCGATCTCATCAAACAGCTTACTGAAGTCCATGTACATGATATCTACAGTCCTTTCTCCACTGTCAGCTTTGTTATTCCTCAAAGAATTTTATTATGTTTGCTAAGATGTGACCTTCCCTACACAAATTATGGAAGGTCTTGAGTGGAGTCCGACTTGTTTTACCCGGGAGTCATCCTGGTTTTATTTCCAAAGCAGGACTTTACAAAATGCCACACTGATTGGCTGCGTACAAATTGAATGTTGTTTTGAACAAAATACAATCTATCCACAAATATAAATCTGCAAATGCAAATTCGCCCCCCAGATTTATATGTGTGTCTGTGCGAGAGTTGCAAAGTGTGTGTCTGTGTGTGTGTGGTGGGGTGGGATTGGCGTGCGAGTGAGAGAGAGAGGATGTCTATGCTTTTGTCCGTGTGTGCGAGAAAGAGGGTCTGTGTGTGTGTATGTTTAAGGAATCAGAGTGAGAGCCTATACTCACGTTAAGACACAGACAAATTTTGCAGATCCCTTTCCCCACACGCACCCAGTTCGTGGTTTCAGAGCTTTCCCTCTCTGCAGCCTCTGCTCCATTTGTTGTTCATGTTACAGACCCAGATGCTGTAACTACAGTCCCCATGTTTCATCCTGAGTTGGGTCACCAAATCCTCTGGTCTCCCTGAATGTCTGAGGCAGCTCACAGAACAACCTTCAGCAAACCACCCCAGCCCCTCCACTAACTTTTCAATAACAGGAGGCAATCAGACTTCCCTCCGCTAAAAGTGAGATATCTGCTCCTTTATAATTATAATTCAGGATCCTCCTCGTGTTTCTGACCACGTGATTAGCTGAGAGGGACAAACACAGGCTTTCAGTGGACATGCACAGACCAAGTTTTAAAGACATGAGTCAAATATGTTGAAACTCCCTGTCTAACATGGAGCACAACTTGGGACACACCGGGAAGTGAGCAACAGCCCGAAACACACCCTCCTGTCCATGGAGCACCACATGGGACACACCTGCAAGTGAACAACTGCCCAGCACACACACCGCTGTCCAACATGGAGCACGACGAGGGACACACCGAGAAGTGGACAGCTGCCCTGCACACACACACACACCTCTTCATGAAGCACCTCAAGGGACGCACCAGGAAGTGAACAAACGCCGAATGCACACTCCCCTGTCCATGGAGTAACACATGGGACACAACGAAATATAACTGTTTTGTCTCATTATCATTTTTCTACTCTCTACAATAAATTCTCGTATCCACACATTCGTTGTGCCATATTTGATCTTGGTTTCATTTTCCTTTCAAGTATCAACAGACGCTTTTCACAAGTATTTACAAATAACAAAGAAAATCACAGCACAGGAACAGCCCCTTCAGTCCTCTAAGCCTGTGTCAATCCAGATCCTCTATCTATACCTGTCGCCTATTTTCTAATGTTCTGTGTCTCTCTGCTCCCTGCCCATTCACGTCTCTGTCTGGATACATATTAAATGACGCTTTCGTCCCCACCTCTACCACCTCCACTGGCAACGCAACCCAGCATCCATAACCCTCTGTGCAAAGAACTTTTCGAGCATTTCCACAATAAACTCTACCCCTTTCGTCATGAATTCTTGATCCCTCGTAACTGACTCCCCCACTCTGGGAATAAACTTATTGCTATCCACGGTATTTACACCTCTCATGGTTTTGTAAACCTCAATCAAGTCTTCCCTCAACCTCCGTCTTTTTAATGAAAATAACCCTAATCTATCGAATCTCTCTTTATATATCGTTATCTCCATGCTAGGCAACATCCTGGTGAAAATCCTCTGCCCTCTTTCCAAAGCATCCAGATCCTTTCAGTAATGTGGCAACCAGAACTGTTCATAGTTTTCTGAATGTGGCCGAATCAAAGTCCTATACAACTGTAATACGGCCTGCCTATTCTTGTACGCAATATATTCCAACAGATTTTCTCCTGTTGGTGGCGAGTTAACTGGTCTGTGGTCCTCCACTTCTTAAATGTTAGAATGCAGGAAAGAAAGTATGTTGTATGCCTTCATGATCATTCTATTGACTTGCCACTTTCAGCGAACAATGGACCTGAACACCCAGATCTCTCTGCACATCAATTTTCCCCAGGGCTTTTTCCAATTACTGTATAATTTGTTCTCGAATTGGATCTTCCAAAATGCATCACCTCTCATCTACCCGTTCTTCATCCAACTCTCCAATCTATCTACATTCACCTGTGTTCTCTGACATTCCCCTCAACTTTCTGCTACTCTACCAATCTTAGTGTAATCTGCAAACTTGCTAATCAGACCACCTATACCCTCCTTCAGATCATGTAAGTACATCACACCAAAAAGTGGTCCCAGCACGGATCCCTGTGAAACACCACACAGAACAGTTGTCCATTTTGAGAAATTCCATTTCATTACTACTCTCTGTCTCCTGTTGCCCAGCCAGTTCTCTAATCCATCTAGCTAGTACACCGTGGACGCCTTGCGACTTCACCTTCACCTTCATTAGTCGATCTCATCAAACAGCTTACTGAAGTCCATGTACATGATATCTACAGTCCTTTCTCCACTGTCAGCTTTGTTATTCCTCAAAGAATTTTATTATGTTTGCTAAGATGTGACCTTCCCTACACAAATTATGGAAGGTCTTGAGTGGAGTCCGACTTGTTTT
This sequence comes from Chiloscyllium plagiosum, assembly GCF_037043375.1. Classification (NCBI taxonomy): domain Eukaryota; kingdom Metazoa; phylum Chordata; class Chondrichthyes; order Orectolobiformes; family Hemiscylliidae; genus Chiloscyllium; species Chiloscyllium plagiosum. The sequence continues at coordinate 106,553 of NW_028270188.1, read as the reverse complement.
ACCCGGGAGTCATCCTGGTTTTATTTCCAAAGCAGGACTTTACAAAATGCCACACTGATTGGCTGCGTACAAATTGAATGTTGTTTTGAACAAAATACAATCTATCCACAAATATAAATCTGCAAATGCAAATTCGCCCCCCAGATTTATATGTGTGTCTGTGCGAGAGTTGCAAAGTGTGTGTCTGTGTGTGTGTGGTGGGGTGGGATTGGCGTGCGAGTGAGAGAGAGAGGATGTCTATGCTTTTGTCCGTGTGTGCGAGAAAGAGGGTCTGTGTGTGTGTATGTTTAAGGAATCAGAGTGAGAGCCTATACTCACGTTAAGACACAGACAAATTTTGCAGATCCCTTTCCCCACACGCACCCAGTTCGTGGTTTCAGAGCTTTCCCTCTCTGCAGCCTCTGCTCCATTTGTTGTTCATGTTACAGACCCAGATGCTGTAACTACAGTCCCCATGTTTCATCCTGAGTTGGGTCACCAAATCCTCTGGTCTCCCTGAATGTCTGAGGCAGCTCACAGAACAACCTTCAGCAAACCACCCCAGCCCCTCCACTAACTTTTCAATAACAGGAGGCAATCAGACTTCCCTCCGCTAAAAGTGAGATATCTGCTCCTTTATAATTATAATTCAGGATCCTCCTCGTGTTTCTGACCACGTGATTAGCTGAGAGGGACAAACACAGGCTTTCAGTGGACATGCACAGACCAAGTTTTAAAGACATGAGTCAAATATGTTGAAACTCCCTGTCTAACATGGAGCACAACTTGGGACACACCGGGAAGTGAGCAACAGCCCGAAACACACCCTCCTGTCCATGGAGCACCACATGGGACACACCTGCAAGTGAACAACTGCCCAGCACACACACCGCTGTCCAACATGGAGCACGACGAGGGACACACCGAGAAGTGGACAGCTGCCCTGCACACACACACACACCTCTTCATGAAGCACCTCAAGGGACGCACCAGGAAGTGAACAAACGCCGAATGCACACTCCCCTGTCCATGGAGTAACACATGGGACACAACGGGAAGCGAACAATAGCCTGACACGCACTATTACATTTTTTCTGAACTTCATAATGCCAGTATTCGATACAAAACACAACGAAACACCAAGGCCAAGGAAAGATACAGATGGACAGAGACATTCACATTAAAGATAGAAACGGACAATTTATACAGAAACAGAGCATGTTGTTGAAATATGAGGAAAAAATAAGGGAGTGGGTCTATCTGGAGCAGTGAGACCTTGGCGGGCCAGGTCACAAGAATGAGATCATTGAATAAAGGCATTGCCAGATCAGCTGACCAAATCTGTTCCACTAAATTCTGAATTTGCCTCACAGAACAAACGCAGAAACTATAAACTGGGACAAGTAGACAGCCCAGCGTGGAGATCAGTGCAGCTTATGCCAGTGTATTGCTCAGTAAACCGGATTATCTGCCCATCATGGGGAGCTGTGCAGACTATCCCAGTGTTTTGCTCAGTAAAAACTGGACTATCCGTCCAGCATGGGGAGCTGTGCAGACTATCCTAGTGTTTTGCTCAGTAAACCAGACTATCCGCCCAGCATGGGGAGCTGCGCAGACTATCCCAGTGTTTTGCTCAGTTCGCTGGACTATGTGGCCAGCATGGGGAGCTGTGCAGACTATGCTAGTGTATTGCTCAATAAGGTGGACGTTCTGCCCAGCATGAGGATTTGTGCAGACTATGCTTGTGTATTGCTTGGTAAGGTAGACTATCTGGCCAGCATAGGGAGCTGTGCAGACTGTGCTAGTGTATTGTTCAGTAAGCTGGACCAGTTGCCCAGCATGGCAGTATTGCAAAACTTTGCAGGTATATTGCTGCTACATTTGCACTGCGTAAATGACTAACACGGTACAATTTGCCGCCCATTCTGCGAGTGACAGTAAATGGGCTCCCATAAATTAACGTCTCTGTATCTTCATGCATCAGTTCAAAGCAAGGGGTTTTATGAGTGCATGTGTGTGGGGGTCTCGGGCAGTGTTAGATGTGAAAGTCATTGTCTATGAGAGAGCACACATGGAGGAAATCAGTTTAAATGTGAACACCTGTTAGGGCTTAGTATAATGGGCAGAGATAGTTCTTGATTAGTGGTGCTGGAAGAGCACAGCAGTTCAGGCAGCATCCGAGGAGCAGTTAAATCGATGTTTTGGCCAAAATCACTTCATCATGAATACAAGCAGAGAGCCTGAAGGGTGGACAGATAAGTGAGAGGAGGGTGGGGTGGGGAGAAAGTAGTATAGTGTACAATCGGTGAGTGGGGAGGGGATGAAGGTGATAGGTCGGGGGAGAGGCAAGGTGGAGTGGTTAGGTGGAAAAGAAGATAGGCAGGTAGTACAGGTCATGGGGACAGTGCTGAACTGGAAGTTTGGAACTGGGGTGAGGTGGGGGAAGGGGAAATGAAGAAACAGTTCATGGGCAGCTGTTAATGACGTGCTTGAGAATATTAAGGTAAAGGCATTGCGGACCCAATAACATTATAGATCAGTACGCACAGGAATGACGGATGGATGGGGAGTTCTGTGCGTTATTAGATATGAGCTTTCGAGTATTGACTCAGATTTGTTTCAGCAGGTTTGCAGCTGTGAGTGTCAGCAACAGACGAATGCCATCTTTAAGATTGTATTTCACAGCTCATGGATAAAATAGCAGATGGGATGAGCCAGTGAAGTATATGCTGGATTTATCAGTAGTTAAAATTATGAATGGTCAGCGTATAGTGTCAGGAATTGGTTCATGGCCAAATGAATCACCACTGCTGTCATTTGTCTATTTCAGCTTAAGATATTGGCCGGGATGTGATGGAGTCAGAGGAAGGAAATGCAGTTTGTAATCAGAACAGAAGATAGTGACCTCAATGCTTTCAATATTTAGATAGCAAGTTCAGTGATACAACGAATCATGTTCACAGCTGAAACTGAGCAAGTCAACATAGCAACCCATGAGTAACACTGCCAGAAGCAAGGAGGGAGAGAGTGAATTAACAATTTAGTTGTGGTTTGTCAAGTGAATATCTGGATTTAGAGTCTCAGCAGAAACAATAACAGTGGCAAGGAGGGTGAGTGAATGAAAGAACAGTATTACTGTCAAACATGATTTATACAATTAATGTCTGAACAGTGAGACTTACCAGGTACGTCAACAAAAACCAGGATTGGATAATAAAAATATTGCAAAATGTAAAGTGCATATTTGATCCGCCACGATAATGACCTTCGATCATAACACGTAGAAAGAAACCAAACATCCTTGTATAAACTCCTGTCCATTCTTGGGACATTCCAATCTAATGTTCTCAGATTGTGATCCATTGCTGAAGCATTCCAGACACTTGTGCTTGATTCTAATCTCTCCCCCCTGTCTCTGGAGCTGCTGATCCCTGTTAACACCGTTGGTGATGCTCCCACCATACTGTGGGATAACACATTGAACGGAACCCACTGATCATTAAAGGAAGGAAACCGTCCACTGTTGTAATTGCAACTCATGGATACTAATATTAATGAGAGTCACTGAACAAACAGGTCCAGTTAACCCCTTCCTGATATCACTTTTCATATCCCAATAAAAGGGAAAATTTACTCGGTGTGGGTGGAATGGTTGGGCGTTGCTTAGTGATGGACCATAAATCTTTCTATCTTCTTATTGTTTCTTCCGTGTATGTGGGAGTAGAGCAAGAACACTGCAGGACTGTATATATTACATGCTGTTTATAAAGGGAGACAGTGATAAAGTAACAGACCAGCTGCATAAGGTGACTGGTGGGGTAATTTCCAGAGCCAATAAACCAGTGTATATGTTTATTGCCCATTGAATTCGTGTAATGTTGCTCCTGGTTTTATGTGCACTGTTGTCAAATTTTTCCATAACCTTGGGACATCATTCAACGCATCTAGACTGCAGCGCAGGAACAGGAGGAAGTAATTCTGTCCCCATGCCCCTGTTACAAAGGGACGGGAAAGGCCATTCAGCCTCTCTAGTCTGTTACAGAGCGGAAGGAGGAGGCCATTCTGCTCTTGAGCCTGTTATGCAGTAACTGTTAGTTATGGAGAAGAATCGTCCTAATATAAATTTTAAGGTTGTAAGTTGAGTCAGGCCAACTTTGAACGTTCTATTTTGGCACTTTGGAAAGCTGTTTTGGAGAAGCTATTGGCAGGAAAGTAGGAGGCCTTCACGAATGAGTTACAGAGTCTAGCGACAGCATGTTCCTGTCTATGAGCAGGGTAAGGCTGGTAGGTGTAGGGAATGCTGAATGGCGAGCAGAAATGAGGCTCTGTTCAAGAAAAGGCCGAAGCAAATGATAGGTACAGACAGTTGGGATCAAGTAAATCCATCGAGGAGTACCAGGGATAGGCTAATATCCAAGAGGGAAATCAGAAGGGCAAAATTGAGACATAAGATATCTTTCGAAAATAGGGTAAGGAACAACCCAAAGAGATTCTACAAATACATTAAGGTCAAAAGAGTAACTAGGGAGAGAACAGGACCCCGTAAATATCAGCAAACTGACCTATGTTTGGAGATACAGGAGATTGGTGAGGTACAAAATAAATATTTTGTGTAAGTATTTACTGTAGAGAAGGATATGGAAGGTAGAGAACTTGGGGAAATGAATGGTGATATCTTGAAATTGTCCATAGTACAGAAGATGGATTTTAGTACAATGAAGGGCATGATGGTTAGTCTGACCTTCGAGTAGGATAAAGTGCCGGCACGACAACAACAGCTCAAGGGCCTGTGCTGCACTGTTCTATGATTCCTGAACTGATCAGGTGTACCCCAGAATCTATTGGGAAGCTAGGGAAGTAATTGTTCGGTCTCTGGTTGAGATACCTGTATCATGGACAGTCACAGGGAAGTTTGTGCCATTGTTAAACAACAGTTCATAAGGAAAAGCTAGGAAACTGTAGACAAGTGGGACTGATGTCATTGGTGAGTAACGTGTTGGAGGGGATTCAGAGGGACAGGATTTACTTGTCTTTGGAAATGTAAATTCCGATAAGCGATTGTCAACATGACTTTGCATGTGGGAAATCGTGTCTCACTAATTTCATTTACCGTTTTTAAGAAGTGACGAATAAGATTAATGAAGGCTCAGAAATAGAACTGTGGATTGGAATGTGGACTTTAGTAAGACATGGTTAGCATGGTGAGATCATATGGAATACAGGGAGAGTTGGAGGTAATTGGCTCGAAGGTAATAGATGAAGGAAATGTTTGTGAACTTTTTTTTGGTCTGGGGGCCTGTGACCAGCAGTATACCACAAGGATCTAATGGATTTTGTCATTTTATAAAATGATTTGGATGTGAATACAATAGGCATGGTTAGCGAGTTTGCAGATAACACCAAAATAGGTGAGGTAGTGGACAGTAAAGATGGTTAACTCAGAGTAAAACGGGACGCTGCTCAGATACGCTAAAGGGCCAAGGAGTGGCTGATGGAGTTCATGTTAGACAAACGGAAGGTGTAGCATTTTGTTGAGGCAAATTGTGTTAGCACTTATAGGTAGGATCTTGGGAAAAGTTTTCAAACACAGACAACTACATGGACATTATAGAAGTCCTGCAGTGTGGAACCAGGCCATTTGGCCCACCGAGTCCACACTGACCCTCAAGATAACATCCCGACCAACAAACCCAAATGTTACCCCAGTAACTCCGCATTTCCCATAGACAATCCAACGAACCTGCATATCCCTGGATACTGCGGAACAATTTAGTGAGGTCACTAAACCTAACCTGAACATTTTTCGCTGTGAGAGGAAAACCAAACACCCAGAGGAAACTCACACACACACAGGGAGAAGGTGCAAACACCGCACAGAGAGTCACCAAAGGGTGGAATCGAACCCAGGTCATTGGTGCTGGAAGGCACTATTGCTAACCACCGTGCCACTCAATGACCCAGGTCATTGGTGCTGTAAGGCACTATTGCTAACCACCGTGCCACTCAATGACCAGCTGCGACAGAAACTGCATCCTCCCACTTTCTCTGGATTTGTCACATCTGTTGAAATGATGTTGAATTCCAGTGCGGTGCTTCCGACAAGCCCTCCTTTACCTCCACCCCAGGATTTACATTCTGAATGACAGGGCCTTAAGCTGTGACTGACACATTGCGTGCTCTGCTGCCCTCACCCCTTCCCCTTCTTCCCAAATCAAGTTGTCCATTAATACTGCAGCATGCAAGATAATTGCTGATCTAAACTAAAACAAAGAGCTGCATATACTGGAGATCTGAAACAAAAACTGTTCGGATGAAGAATCCCCAAATTAAAAATGTCGACTCATTGTCTTCCTACGGAGGATTAGCAAAAAGTGAATTCTGAAATGAATTCCTGATGAAGGGCTTATGACCGAAACATAGACTTTCCTGCTCCTTGGATGCGCCCTGACCTGCTGTGCTATTCGAGGGCCAAACTTTCGACTTTTTTCCTTCAAATGGTACCAGACCCGTTGAGTTTTGCCTGCAAACGCTTGTATATCTAATTCCTGTTTGGAACGTACACATTTTTTCCCTGCAGTATTGACTTTCATGCACATTTTACATCAGTGTTTGCTTGTACTTCTTGTTTATAACCTCCAGTCAAATTGTTTCTGTGTAATCTGATTGCTGAGGTTAGATGAATGGTAGATTCAGCGAGATCTTTCCTGAGTCGTTTGTTGATGTCACAAAACCTCGCTGCACTTTGTTCGAGCAATATATGAATAGGAAAGACAGAGAAGAATATGGGCCAAGTGCAGGGACATGGGGTAAATGTGGACAGACATTTTGGTTGGTATGGACCAGTTTTTGCTGAAGGGCCTGTCTCTGTACATGACTGTAAATGAAAGTGGTATTGGGTATAGACAGAGAGGCTGAGATTGAGCAACAATATCATGGAAGGATGTGTTCACAGGTTTCAGAATGCTGTGATATAGACATTTCGAAAGCATCCGGCAAAATAAGCCAGTATCACCAGGAATGATGGTGAACAGAATATAGGTGTGAGAACAGATGATGGAGAGTTTTGGATGAGGATTTGTTCTGCAACTCTGTAACTGTGAATGGGGTCAGCAGAGTCTTCAACTCATCCATCTGAATCTAACAATAATTTATCTTTGAATGATTTTCATTGAGGGTGACAAGGGGGATTGTCTGCACGAGGCCGAGCTAGTTTCCTGGTGCTATCTTATCGAACTCACCTCATTAACTACCCACCCTACCCCATGGTGTCCCTCTCATTCAATGCTAGCTCGATTTCCCCACCCATCATGGCTAGAGGTACCCACCATCACCTGGATACCCCTGGATATTCCATTATCCCTGGCACTGGTGGCATCTTTAAAAGGACAATGGGCACTCGATTGAGCATTCCTCAGTTTGGAGCTGACATGTACAGTTTACCCAGAGCATAGCAGATAAGGTCCAATCACGCCACGGTTTGTCAACAGGGTCACAGATGTCCTGGTGGATGGATTAGTACATCTCTTCCCAAGCGGGCCACACCACCAGACCCAACGAGCAAGGTCTGAGCTCACCACCCAGTTCAGTGCAGTATCTGCGATCTGTAGTAATGTCTAGCAATACAGAACAAGCATCGATAACATTTCCCACTCTGCGATGATAAGGGTCATCGTATGCTCTCTGGTCCCTCACACTCAATGTATGTCTGCTCCAGCACCGACACCTGAACAAGGTTTATGCTCCACCACTCTCACTCCTGCATGAAGCACCCCCCCCCCCCCCCCCCCGTATCTCTTGCCTTTGTAATATCCCCCCAGATCGTAGAATTCTTCGGAGAATGCTGATTATGGAATGTTCCAGATAATATTCCAAATAATTCCCAGTTTCTGGAAAATGGCAGTGCCCCAGTGTGTAAAACATTATGTGAAGGAGCAGAGTGTGTTTTTTTTTTAAATCACGTGCAATTAAAATCCATAATGAGTCCATTCAGCTCTTCAAATGTGCTGTACCATTTAATAAGATCGGGGTGATCTGACTGTCTCCTGGGCTTCACTTTGCAGGAACTTTCAATCATTCAGCCCTCTGGTTTCCTGTCACTGACCAGACGGTACTCACGCACTTTCTACCCTGGGTTTCTTCAAGCATGTGTTCGGGAGGTATTTCCCATGGGGATCAACCCTCCAAAAATATATTCCATAAGCTGTTAACTTTCATACAATGGTTAGCATGCTTAACACACACCAATCAAAAATGTACTCACATTTTATAGTTATCGATATCTAATGACAATTAGTAATTCTGTTTATTTCGCTTGGGTCACCTTATTATATTCAACCAAAGACAGCATCCAATCAACTGTCTCGTTATGAAATGCAATTTCCAGCGGAGTTTTTTTTCCTCAGCCATTATCTTGACCATTATCTGAATTGTGCCTTTTCCCCCTTCTTATCAAAGGTTATATTTTACATTGACTTTGGCTATTTCTATCTTATAGCAGTTACACAGTCTCGCAATCTGTTGGCTGGCTTGTGATGCACAGGAAGGCTAACAGCGCAGGTTCAATTCCCCACACAGACAGAGGTTGCCATGAAGGGGTCGCCCTCTCAACATCATCCTATCACCCAAGGTGTGATGACCCTTAAGATAAACCATAATTTGTGTTCTCACTAATGAGCAAGTGGTCCTTTGGGACTCTATTCTATCCATGTAAACATTTTAATTTTTTCAAAAATATTTTTATTCAGAGAAAATCGTTTTAGTGCTTCAATGAACCAATAAGTACCAAACGCAAAAAAACAATGCAAATTGAACACAATTACACCCATGTGCATATACATAAAAAAAGCAAGGTAAATCAACGGACTGAAGAAAAATAAAGAAAATTAAAAATGAATAGTAGAGCTCAGTGTAACAAAACTATAGTTTGCAACCTTCAAAAGCATTAACTAATACACATTCATTTGTTCGTAATTCTTCCTCTCTGGACATCAGATTCATTAGTCAAGTTTGTCATAGCTATATACAAGTCCTAATTAGAGTGGCAGATCAGCCTGTATATTGGTAATGCAAAAAGGGCTGCCATTTCTTATAAAAAGCCTTTAGATTCTGGTGCAGCATACCTTTAAAAAAGTCCAAATGGCTATTCTCCATGACGAGATTACGACAACCCAACAGACCGCGGGGTTTTCAGACACCCAACACAACAGAACATTTTTTCTGAACACAGAGAGTGAGGGTATTGAAGTATGTTTTCCTATGCACATCTGAGTAAGGTAGACTATGCAGGTCCAGGAAAAGGAAAACTGATCCATCTCCAATTCGGTCCCCATGATCCTCTCCATCCTACCGAACACACCACTCCTATAGCGCCGGTGGAAGGTCAACAAGCAATGAGTAAGAGTGCCCATAGTCATTCTGTATTTAAGACATATTCCCATCTTGAATTTTGAGAGAGGATCTGGGGCCAGACAGACTCTGTGAAGAATCTTCAACTACATGGCAAGAGTCTTCTTACAGATCGAAATACTTCTTGCATTTTCACAAATATCCTCCCCTGTGTCCGAAGAGACCTGAACCCCCAAAACTCTTTGCAGACCTCAGAAAGGCACAAAGTCTCATCTGAGGGCCGCTCTCCAACAAATGATAAAGGGTACTGACAGATGGTGTGTTCTTAGCACCAAGCACCCTCTTCTCTGTATCGGATCTGTATGGGTCTGTTAAAAGCGTGGTTCTTTTTTGAATAACATCTCTGATCTGATAAAAAGAAAACAGAAGAGATCTCTACTCAGTAATCTATCGTTACGACTTATTTGATCAAAGGACATCCTTGTTTATCCCTCTGATAAATCATCAAAGCAAGATACACCCACGAGTTGCCAATAGTTTAAACATGGAATCGAGTATTCCCCCCGTCGGAAACACTGCACACCAAATTTTGGGGTAAGAAATAAGGTTTGGCTATATTGCCCTCGATCGGACACATTGCCCTCCCTACTTTAAAATTATTGATACTCATTGGGAAATGGCAATACTCCGTAACTCCGTCCTCATTTTGTCTATGAATAGCAGACTAATAAGGGAGCACTTTGCCTGAGAAGCTTCAATATCTTACCATATTGATGCCGAGCCTCACTAACACGGGGTAACAAAGAGCTTAATTGATAGATTTTAATATCCGGGAGAACTACTTCCCACAAACTGTGGGGTGGTTGTAATTTGGTTAACTTGATAAGGGGTCGCTTATGGTGACAAGTCAAAGAGCTAAATCATCCATTAAATCTCCTAAATGTCTATCTGGGAAACATCAAATAAAACATTCACATGGGTTAAAGCAAGCAAGGGAGGGAATTCGTTTTAATAAGAGCTATCCGATCTAGCCAGCATATTGGAAGTGCCTCCCATTTTCTAAAGTCTTGTTTAGTTTTGTCAAACAAATGGACAAATTCCACGCTAAATATAAGTTCAAAGATAGGATTAACGAATACACCTAAATAGGGAATATCCCCATAAACACCGGGACCATTGAAAAAGAAACCAGGTTTCTCCATCGACATCAGATATTTCCCCAATATTGCCCATAGACATGGCCTCCGACTTTGTAAAATCAATGGTGTAGCCGGAAAAGGCACCATTCGAACTGATGCATTGCATGAGTTGAGGCACCAAAACTGTGGGATTTAACAAAAATATTAGACCATCATCTGCTGACAATGTAATCTTACGTGACTTCTCTCCCACTTCTGGGGCAGATATTTTGGGGTCCCTGCAGATGGCCTTCACCAGTGACTCAATCACCAACGTAAACAACACTGGAAAAAGGGGTCTACTTTGGACTGCCTCTAGCAATATTAATGTTATAGGATAGCATAACATTGGTGAGAAACGTGGCCAGAGGATCAATTTCAAGGACCATCATCCACTTGATTAAAACTTTCCCTCGACCAAAACATTCCAACGTATACAAGAGATGCAGCCACTCAACCCAATCAAATGCCTTCTCTGCGTTAGAAGGGATCACTTATACCTATATAATTTGTTCTGGACACGCTTGGACAATATTGAGTAATCTCCTAATATTGTTGGGAGTATCTGCAGCCCTTTAAAAGCTGATGTGGTCCAGTTTGACAATGGAAGGATTCACATTTTCCAGCCATAATGTAATGGTCTCAGACAGGATTTTGAAATCAACATTTAAAAGTGAGATGGGCCTATAAGAAGCACAATCTTCCAGTGTTTTCGTTTTCTTAAGAATAAAGGAGACATGAACCTCTCTTAAGGATGGTAGGAGTCAGTCGTGACTATGTGAGTGACTAACATGGTAAGCATCGGTCCTGACAATAGGTCTATAAATTACACGTAAAATCCACTTGGAGACCCGTCAGGATCGGGCGACTTTCCGCCCTGAAGCTGCTTTACATCCTCCAGCACTGACAATGGTGCATTAAGGCAAGACTCTTACTTGTGGGTATTCCCTGGAATATTCAAGTTCTTGAAGAAAGACTCCATCTTAATCCACCTAACCTCATTATGCTCAGTCTGATATAATTCGGAGTAAAATCTCCGAAATGTTGCTTTAACCTTTATGGGATTGCAGGTAAAGGTCCCAGTACCTTCCTTGACGCAATGGCTTAGGGGGTCTCATTTCCTTGCAAGATAGGCTAAATACTTGCCCGGCTTATCACCATGCTCAAACAGCCTTTGTTTTGCAAAGGTAAGTTCATTCTTGGTTGTCTGTGTGAGAATACAATTCATTGTACACCGAAGCGTTGTGATCCTCTGCAGCCTCGCCACCGAGGATCTATCACAGTATACCCGCTCGGCTGCCTTCAACCGTGCCTGGAGCAAGCGTTCCTGCTCCAGCATCTGCCGCATCCTGAGGAGTAATTATTCCTTTTGCATCAGCATTAGCAATTTTCCATAGAATTGGTGGGTTACTGGTTGGATCTGAATTAATGGCTAAGAAATATCTGACTTCATTACAGAAATACTCAATGCTTACCCTTCATCTTAACCAATAAGTATACTGCTGCATGGTCAGAAATGGTAATATTCCCAATTGTACAGAACACCACTGAATCGAAAATTGCTGCAAGGTGAGGAAGAGATCAAAATCATGTGGCATTTCTGCGGGTTAAAAGAAAAAGGAAATTCCGTATAAATGAGGTGGATCTGCCTCCAAACATCCACCAGCCCTAGTTCCACACAAAAATCCACTAATTGCTTAGATTGTAAATATGGTACTGGTGGCTTTTGGGCATTCTGTCCACCGTGGGTGCAAAAGACAATTGAAGTCTCCTCCTACAATAATGAGCTGCGAAGAAAGATTACTTAATTTGGAAAATGCATATATCAGGAATTTAAGGCTGTGCACCAGGGAGCAATAACATTCAAAATACCGTTTCTTCCCCATATATATTTGAGGACTATGATCCTCCGTGGGTGCCTAATACAAACTCGTGATGAAAATGGAAGATTCTTCCTATCCAGTATGGCTTCTCCTCTACTCCTAGTATTAAAAGACGAGAAATAAACCCATCAAACCCGCCCTGCTGTAATGTCAAATATTCCTTGTCATCAAGGTGCATCTCCTGCAATAGGACAATATCCACCCTCTCCTTTTTAAGGCTAGAAAGTAGCTTTTTCCTCTTAACTGCCTCCCCTTAATGCTACAAATACACCATTTAATCATGACATTAGCCATTACACACTGGAACAACATTTTAACTCCTGAGAAGAAGAACTCGAATTACAAATCGCTGAGCATCAATGAAAAACGACTCATAGACCCTAAAAGGAACATACTAACTAAAGCTCCTACAACTAACAAGCTCTCCAAACGTTCCATAACTAAATACATACAAAGAAAAGGATACAATGTGCCAATGGCACTCAGGAGGGGCATTTACCCCTCGCCCACTGGGGGCATTTGCACGTCACAAATCTTTATCTTCTGCCCCATTATCAATACTGCATCCAGGATTGAACAGCCCTTAGGTAGGCATTCAGTCATCATGATCACCTTCATAACTCCCTCCAGCTTGAGCCGAACCCGACACACAAACTAAGCAAGAGAAAAACGAGTAGTAATATTAATGAAGTTAAAAGTGTGTACTCTACCCATCCCCGACTATAATTTAACACTACTTAATACAAGAAAGATTCAACAAGCTTTCTTTCAAACGAGAGAAACATAATTATCGATATCCATTAAAGCATCCAGCCTGCTTTATAGTGTCCACAATGTTTTCGCGTCCTCTGGAGCGTCAATGGATCTATTGAAAGGTCCACCAGTGGGTAGAGCTATTGAAAGCATACGGAGTACTGCTGCGTTCATGAATCTCAAGTTCCTGAATTACTGCCGCTGAAAAGACCTGGAAGAACATAATCCTGGAGCCCTCGTCGGATCTTTTCTCTGTGTTCTGGAAGCTTCCATAAGTCTTTGATTGTCTCTGCAACTACGTAATCGCACAAGGATAGGGTGAGGGCGTTTGTCTGAGTCTGACCTGCGCTCCATAACCCGATGAACTGCCTCACTCTTCACCCGTCGCTCTTCAGCTTCAGCTTCGAAAAAAATCTCACTGGCTTAACACCTTATGTCTCCAGCAGACCGATGATATGAACATTCTTCCTTCTGCACCTGTTTCGAGGGCGTCAGCTTGTTCAGCTAAGGTGCGGACCTGTTTTTCAAGGGCGAGGATCCGTTCCTGAGAGGAATCGACCACAGACTCTGCCCCTGTAGTTTGGCGCTCGACCTCATCCGTTCTGTTTCCAAGGCTTTCAATTTGCTGCTCATGTTTTTGGACCACGGCTGAGAGTGGTTCTAGCCTCCTGCTTAACTTTTCTTCAATCATGCCTTCAATCATTTCACGTAACTTGGTGAACTCGGTGACCAAGACCTGGTGAGTAAACTGGGCCATCGAACGAGCAGAGGGGGTTGCAGATGCGGCCACAGGCATGCTGAAAGCTTCTGACGGGTGCACCGCTTGTTGGGACTTACTTGATCCTTTCCCATGTTGTCATTTCCACTTGACAAAATGGCATTAGTAAGGATTCTATAGCTCTTTTAGTGTTAACGTTTAAGTAAATGACTGTGGTGGGGTGGGGTTGAGCATCATTATGATGCAGACCTCAGCAAAGCCGACCTTTCAGATCTCTGCCATCTTGTTTCCCTTTTAAAACTTTATCGATGTTATCCATTTCGTTTAATTCCTGGATATTCTGGAGCCGTGTCATTCGGTAGCACTGTCTACATTTTCCCCACAATGCACATTGCTGCCCACTCCTCGATAATCCTTGACTCCTTTGTGATCTGTGAACCTTGCCTCAAAAATATTCAATATCTCTGCCTCCTATGTTCTGCTGGGAAGAGTGTTCAAAAGACTCACTACACTGAGAAAATAAAGATAAACCGATTCATCGGAGTGTGAGATTAGTTTTAGTTTTGCATTCTTATCTGAGAAAAGATAAAGTAACACTGGAAGCAGTTCTGAGGTGTTTCACTTCATTTATTCCATGCATGAAGGGCTGATATTATGGAGACTTTAACCGAATGAGAGCTGATCTTATACAAAGCCTTGAGGCGAGTGGATAAGGTATATATCGACTGGGAGTTGAATAGCCCAAACTTGATCCCGTTGTCATTGAACCCCTACAGTGTGGAAGCAGGACATTCGACACATCGAGTCCACACTAACCCACTGAACAGTATCCCATCCAGACCTGTCCCCCTACTCTATCCATTTAACCCTGCAATTCCCATGAATAACCCACTTAACCTACACATCCATGGTCACGCTGCGTAATTTAGCATGGCCAATCAAACTAAGCTGCACATCTTTGAACTGTGGGAGGAAACTGGAGAACTGGGAAGAAACCCACACAGACACGGAAAGAATGCTCAAACTCCACACAGAGTGTCGGACGAGGTTGTCATTGAACTCAGCTCCTTGTTGATATGAGGCAGCAGTACTAACCACGAATCTAACATACAGCTCCGTTAGCCCTATTAGTTACCTGCGGCTGACTAAAGAAATCTGCCTGACTTGTTCCTGTCACTAAACCTGACCCAGTCGGAGACCTTTATCATCGGTCATATCACCAACCTGGTTTAATTTAAAATTTGTTGTGAGCAGTGGAGGAGTGGGACTGGAAAAGGAAACAGTGACACCCTCCATCCTCAGTCAGAACCGGAGTTAGTAAAACTTCACAAAGTGGGATTTCATTCAAGTGGGAATTCTCGTTCCCAGAAGTTTGGGATGGCTGAATCTTTATATCAATATTATATAATATTATATGATCTTTTTATGGCTTTGTCTGATTTTACATAGACAAGTGAATCAGGGATAATGCTGCATGGAGAGAAAAGTGCAGAAGGGAGCACAATTAGATGAGCCATGATCTTACTTACTGGTGGAGTAGTGTCAAAGGGCCGATTGGCCCACTCGTGTCCCTCAGCCCTATGTTCTGATGTTCGATTCAGCCCTCGGGACCTGCTACACACAGGCAGATTGAGGTCACGCCGATGGTTAAGTGAAGTTTCGGAAGTGCACTTGGAAATTCCAGGCTTCGTCAGGAAGTGACCCCGAGCCGCAATCCCTTTTTCCAGGCTTCCCCATTCTGTAACTTCTGCTCTGGAATTGCTCGGAATACAGCCCCCATATCCCATCCAGGGTTAACTCAGGCAAATTTCCTCCTCTCCCAAATGCAACAGTGTACAACACGACTTCCAGGAAAATAACCAATTACTTTCCAAAAACATAACGTAAAAACTTAACAAGTCGGAACATGAGTCGGATATTCGGCCCCTCAGGCCTGAACTCTCATTCAATAAGAACATTGCTGATGTACCTCCGGGCTCAACTCCACTTTCCTACCCATTTCCCCGTATCCCTCCACAACTCTCTGGTTTAGGGAATTCCAGACATTTACTGCCTTCTGAGAGAGTTCATCATTTTTCACCTCAGATTGAAATCGATGTTCCTTATTCGGTATCTACCGCTTCGAGTTCGAGACTCGGGGGAAACACCTTGTCAGCATATACCTAGTCCAGCTCCCTCTGGATCTTGTACATTTCAATAATATCATGCTCATTCAATTCAACAACAATGAATAATCGCCTCACCATTGGAGATGCATTCAATAATTCATTCCTTTCATCCCAGGAAGCCGCCTCATGAACCAACCTAGTTACCTGCTGCATCACCATGCTTACGTTATGATTCATACACAGGAACACTCCAATCCCTTTGTACTGCTCCTTATTTGGGAGTCCTCTTCATGAAATAACAGCCTGCATTTTGGTTCTCAGTGTCATCCACAAACTCGGATGTATATTGCACTCAGTTCCCGCCGTCAGGCTATCAGTATAGATTGTAAATAACTGATGCCATCGGCCTGATATTTGTGGTAATCCAATAGATATTTCTTTATCATAAAGATCCATTAATCCTGACTCTCCGATTTCTATGTGTTAAACAACTATCATCCCATGCTAATATATTATTCATCATACTACGAGCCTCTGTCACGAGTCAGAACGTTTATTTTGTGATACTTTGTGAAAAATCTCTGGAAAGCCTCATGTTGATCAGTTCCCTTTATCAAATCTGCTTGTCATTTTCTCAGGGATTCCTGATGAAGAGTTCCTGCCGAAACATTGATTTTCCTGCTCCTTGGATGCTGCCTGACATGATGTGCTTTTCCAGCATGGCTCTAATCTTGACATTCTCAGGGATCTCCAAAAAATAATTTGTATGATTTTACAGGACAAAAATAGTTTCCCCTTCACAAACCATGCCAACTCTCCACTAAGCTTTTCTAAATGCCCTGCAATTCCTTCCTTAATAACAGGTTCTAGCAGATTCCCAGCAATAATGGTTCGGCTAAATTGTTCCTGTCTTCTGTCTCATTCCTTTCTTGAAGACAGGCGCCACATTGGAGGTTCTACAGTTTCACTGGAACACTCCTGTAATCCAGAGAATTAAGGAATATTTCACACAGTGCCGCAAGTCACTCTGTGACCACTTCTTTTAAAATTAACTATGAATTACTGCTGACCTGCCTATCCTTATTCTTATCTGTTAGTTAAAAACCTTGCTCCTTTTGTTAGAGACAGATCAATAATTTCCCTCCTATTTCCATTTTGTTTAAACCATTAACATGCTTACAGTGTCTTCCATGCGGAAATACTGGTGTAAATTATCTGCCTGTTCCCTGTGGCCAGTTCTCCAGTCACCCCCTTCAAATGGCCTCAATGTACTTTCCTCACTTCACTTCTGACTCAGCTCACATACACATCTTCAAGTTTTTCTTATGTAGACGAAAAAGCTCATGATGCTTGTTTTTATATTTTTTGCCAATTTATTACATCTTATCTTTTCGTACATTTTCCTCGCTTTCTAGATTCATAGTCATATCGTGCACAAACAGAACATTTGGTCCAACTTGTCCATGCTGATCAGGTTTTCTAAATTAAATTAATCCCATCTGCTTGCACTTGGCCCATATGCCTCTTCACATTTCCCATTCATACGTTGTTCCAAATGTCTTCGAAATATTGTAGCTGCACTGTTCCTCTGGCAGCTCATTCCATACATTCATCACCCTCTGTGTAAAAAAAGTTGCCCCTTTGTCCCTTTCAAGTTTCCCCTCTTTCAACTTAAAGCTGTGCATCTGTGTTTGAACTCCCCGATTCTGCAGAAAAGACCTTGGCTATTCACCCTCTCCATGCCTCCCATGATATTATAAACTTCTAGTATACCACCCCTCAACCTCGTATACTCCTTTTGATAGGAGATCAAACGTTTAATGATAAGCACTGCAAATTTGAAAGAATATTAAAAATGACAAGTAAAGAAAACAGCCCAAACTTCATACTGTTAGTTTTGCTGTATGTAACAAAACTAAGGCAGCATGAAACTCGTACTAGTGCCAATAAGTGGTCAAGCACCTGAATTCCTTAGTGTGAACGCAGTGATGATGTATACTGTGAATATGTATATCTAGATCTATTTAATACTACCTGGTCAACATTCTCCCTCCTGTTCTCCCTATGACTTTGTGTGATTGTGTCTTCTTTATCTTACACTTAGTTAGAGAGAACCCCTTTCCCCCATTCACACCTTAATTTAAACCCATTTTGCATCATCTTCCCGTTCACCTCTGCTAATAGCCCGTTTATCTTTTGCAACGCCCTTTTTTCCAAGTCAACCATCCCCCATCTCCCCAGTTTCCAACCCTTTTCAGTTCTGAACAAGTCACACTGGACTTGTAACGCTCGCTCTGCTTCTCTGTCTCTGCATATTCTGCCAGACCTGCTGAGTTTCTCCAGAAACGAATAGGCACAGCACAAATTTTCAATTAAAGAAATAGCGAAGGATACTGGAACTAAAAACACAAACAATTCTGGAGAAACTGAGAGCTTCGTAAAAGGGTCACTGGACCCAAAAAATGAACTCCGCATTCACTACAGAAGATGCCGCCAGACCTCCTTTGTTTCTTCAGCAATTTCTGTTTTTGAACAAGTTCCAATGACGTGTGTGAAAGCTGCTCAAACGCCCTGCCCAACACGGAGAGCCCTACACTGGGAACTGAACGATACCGCAAAGTTCACACATTCATTGGCTCTGAAACTGCAAAAGGCTGGCATCACTGACACCACAGAGCTCTTAATCATGGTCAGGGAGAAAACCAGAGGGAAACACATTCAATTCAAACGCTGAAGATGGCATTATGAGAAAGGAAAAGATTCAGATGAATATGTTAAAGGGTTTGAGTAACGTAACAAATTAGAAGCATGACACCAAGGAGAGACCCTCAGCAGAATGAGAATATTAAAATGGAAGTATTCCTGCATCAGACACCAGGTGAGGTCACTGAGTTCACGGCTGATGGGTGAATGGGTCCAGATGTGAACTGGGCGACAGTCAGCAGAATTGTATTGAAGATATTGCAGCTCAACCTGGGCATTCACGTGATGCTGTAGACAATAGCAGCAACAGAAGTAGGATTATATTCAAACATAATCTGTAACAATTTCCCCAGGATATTCCATCAGTCTATAAGTACCATCAAGCCGAGTGATGGTTCAGTGACGAGTGTGGGTGAACATGCCAAGGTCAGAACCATGTGCACCTAAAGCTGATGACAAACCATTAAAGCTACCGCACTTGCGTGGTTTCATTCCAAACAGCAGAACTAACATCTGATCGAGAGGACAAAATGATCCCAAGACCAACAGATCAGACCTAAGCTCTGCAGTGCTGCCACGTCCAGACATAAATGTCGGTGTACTTGTAAACAACTTCCTGGAGGAGAGGACTCTAGAAATATCCCCATCTTAAGTAAAGGAACAGCCCTGCACATCAGTGAAAAAGAGAAGGATGGAGTATCTGCACCATCCTCAGCCAGAGGTGTTGAATGGATGATCCACCTCACCCTCGTCATGATGCCCACAGAATCACAGATGGCAGTGTTCAACCAATTCTATTCACTGCATGTGACATAAAGAAACAGCTGAATCCAGCAGATACGACAAAGACAATGGGCCCTGACACATTCCTGCAATAGGACTGAAGACGTGTGCTGCACATAAACTGTGTCCCTGGGGAAGCTGCTTCATTCCAGCTCCAACTGTGACAACTCCCTGGCAATGTGGAAAAGTACTGAACTATATCCCGTCCCCTAATGGATGAATAATTGCATTCTGACAATTTAACACTCCCTCTGTCCCTTCACGATATCAAATTGGTGGGAGGTCTTTTTGACAGGGCTGTCAAGCAGAACAGAAATAACCTGCACAGTGTGGTTTCGGATAGGTTCCTATGTGGAGATGGTGCTGTTGTGGAAATGTCACTGGATTACGAATCCAATACAGGATAATGCTCTTGCAGCTGGTGGAAGTTATAAACAATTAATACAATATCAAGATCTAGGATCTGGTGTCAGTAAGAGTGACCTTCCACCAGTGTTGACTTTAAACTTCGATCTCCTACCCCAATGTACTTTCAGGAAGTGAATCTCCCATGTTTTCCTGGTCTGGCCTACGAGTGACTCCAGACACACAGACACGTGATCAACTCTTCAATGGTCTCTGAAACGGTCAATCAAGGCACTCTATTGTATCAAACTGCTCTGAGGTCTTAAAGGATAAAACCGGACAGAATACCCAGCCCCAGCATCGGTACCGGAAAAGGGAACGGGAAACACAGACCTGTTGACCCTGCAGAGACCTCACCTCTGAGAGCTTGTGACAACATTTATAGAGCTTTCCCACAGACTGCACAGAAACATCGGGAAAGGAGTAGGCCATTCGACACATTGAGCCTTCCCCATTCTTGTTCATGGAGAAAATCTCCTCAATGCAGTTTTCCCGACACAGTGTTCATATCCTGCAATATGTTTAGACACTGTGAAATATAAAATAAGAACTGCTGTCGTCCCTTTGGTCCATCAATTTTGCTCCTCGATTCAATATACAGGCAGTTCTCTGATAGCCCGTGTTTATTAAATACGATTTCGCTGCAATGCGATTCGTGAATTGCGCACCTTTTTCTATAAAGTGAACTCCCGTTCACTGTGACGCGATTCCTTGCCATGCACCAGCTGAACAACAAAATCCAGCCTCAGGATCCTCTGTCTGCAAAATGCACAATCAATGCGTTCAGCTAAAACAGGAATGTAGTCGCTCTGCAAACCTTGAAACTGAGCCTGAAACTGGGAATATTAGTCTATATTTAGAAAGAACTTTATTTAAAACCGGAGGAGAATCTTGGGGAGAACTGGATACCGCATCAGCATCACGTGGTCGGTCAGCCCTGAATGCCTTCTGCTGAAGAGCTTGGTGAAAGGTACAGGGCTGTAGTCAGTGACTGTAGTGTGAAAGTGTTACATTCAGAGCACTATTGCATTAAAATATATGATTTAAAGGTTTACTTAGACTGTGCTAGTGTGTGTGTGTTAGACTAACTTTAATTTTTGATTTTTACTGATATTTTGAGGTTCGCTCCTTACCTGTTTTTTCCCCTTGACCCCATTATTAATATTGCACGATTTTCTGTAACATAGTATTACACAGATATACAGCTACCGTGATATTGGAGAATAACCTGTAAAGATATCTGATCCTCTATCTTCATACCATACCCTTGCTCGCTCCATATCCCTTTACTGTTTAGAAATCCTTATTTATATTCAGTACCTTGGTTTACACAGCCTGACCTGGGAGACTTTTCCCCAGGTTCACCAGTCTCTGAGTAGAGACATTTATTCTCATCTCAATGCAGAGTGGCCTGTCTGTATCTAATATTGTAGTCCCTTGTTTTTGATGTCCCACCGAGGGAAATTATCACCCCTGCTTCCAATCTGACTCGTCCTGACAGAATTTTCTGTATTTCATAGAGATCTCCACTCATTTTCCTAAACCCCTTGGAATACAGGCCCAGCCACACCAGACTGTTCTCCCACAACAAGCCTGCCATTCCAGCGATCAGTCTGGTCATTCTTCGCTGCTCTCCCTCAATGTCAGGTTTGTCCTTTATAAGACAAGGAGACCAAAACTGCACACAATACTGCACAATGTTCGAAATGAGATCTCACCAAGGCCCTGTCCAGCTACAATAATACACCATTATTCCTGTATTCAAATACCCCTGAAATGAAGGTGAATACACGATTTATCTGCCTATCAGCTTTCTGTTCCTGCAATATTGCTTTCAGTGACTGGTGTACAGGGAGATCCAGATCCTTTTCAATGTTACAGCTCCCCACTTGTTGGGTCTGTCTATACTGGTCAGCGTGCCAATTCAATTCCCAGTATTGACTTCTGCTTTCAGATCTCACTGCCCTGCACTGACCTCGGAGGGCTGCACAGAAGGAAACAAGAATGCAGCCTAAGTTCCTTTTTTTGATCATCGTTTTTCAAAAAAATCCCTTTTCAAATGATAGGCTCCCGTTCTGTTATTCCCATCAAAGGTCACAGCATCAGATATCCCCCGCTCCTCCCATTGCTCTTCATCTGTCACGTATTTGTCCAGACACTCCATTTGTCTCAATCACCTTGCAGTGTTTTTGACATCCTGCTCACCCACTCACAATCCGATATTGTTTAGTGCCATCAGCAGACTTGGAAATATTGTATTTGATCTCCTCAACCAAATATATGATGTGTATTTGGAATAGCTGGGCCCAAGCCCCAGTCCTGCTATATCCGCCAAGGGTTCCACTCGAAACAAAACTTGTTTATTCCTACTCACTGCTTCCTGCCAGCTCTCCCATTCTAAAGCCATATTAGTCCCAGTCCCATATGATTTTAATTTGCATAATAGGCTTGGGACTTTATCAACAATCTTCCTGAAAATCGAATCGTATTGTATTGATTGCTTCTCCATAAGTATGCTAAAAGTCACTTTCTCAACTATGATTCCCATTTGATAAATATCTGTTGACCTTGTCTGTGCTCATTACTTTCAGTTACAAGACTTCCTCTAAAACTGCTTGGTTGCTAATTTCATTCTATTCTCTTTTTCTCAACAGACTAATGTTCGCTAGTATTGTTGGGAAGTTTTGTTTTTTGTTTTGTTTTCTTCTGTGAAGACATAACTGAAGTATTTGCTCCATAACTGAAGTATCTGCCTTTTCCCTGTCCTCAATTCTCTGTTATCAGACTGTAAGAAAGCTGAACCTTTTTCCACTTAATTTTGCCATTGACATATTTTCAGAAGATATTACAAGTTCAATCTTAAAACCCTTGTTAATATACTCTTCAGAAGCCCATCAATTACTATCTTAAGCTACTCAATAATTGACCTTCCACAGCCATACACACACAGAAGCACAGACATCAGAAATATCGCACGGTCTACATTAGCACGATTTTCCGACACAAGACCTGTAGCCGTGAATCTTATGGCAGTTCAACTGCACAGCCGTCTATTTTCTTATGGTTGTGAAGTTACCATTACAACTCCTCTCTCAGGAAGGGCATTCCTGACCCCAACACCCTCTGGGTGAAAAACAATCCTCAATTTCCCTCCAAATCTCAAACACATCACTTTAAAATGTGCTGCATTGTTCTTGGTCCTTTGACTGAAAAGAACAGCTGCTGTCTATCCATGTCCCTCGGAATACTATCTTCCGAATCACGGCCCACTCAGCCTTCTCTGCTCCAAACTAAACAACCCGTGCTGATCCAGCCTCTCTCCATAGTTGATTTGCTCTTTCCCTGGGAACATCCTGGTGAATCTCCTCTGAGCCCCCTCCACTACAATCAGATCATTCCCGTAATGTGGTTCCCAGAACTACATACAGTATTCCATCTTGGCCAAACCAAAGTTTCGCACAGCTCTTATAATCTATGTCCTGGTGAATAAAGGTTATGTTTACGTCCCCGATGCTTTCTCAAATTGTGTATTAACCTGTTTAGTCACATTCAGGGATGTGTGGAGAAGCACCCTCTAAGCATCCTCCTGTGCTGCCATTCATTGAGTACTCCCCTGTCTGGTTCCTTCTTCTAAAGTGTATCATCTCATATTTATCAGGGTTACATTCCATCTGCTATTGATCTGTCCATCTGACCATTCCATCTGTATCTTTCTGTAACATAAGGCCTTCCTCCGCACTGCCAACCAGCCGGCCAATCTTTGTATCAAACACAAACTTAGTTGTCATACCCCCGCCAACCCCGTCTGTATTCAAAGCTGCATCATTTATGAGTACCACAAATAAGAAGGTTATAGTTCACACAACACCTGGTTATAGTCCAACAGGTTTATTCGGAGGCACTAGCTTCGAAGGGCTGCTTCTTCATCAGGTGTGATGCACTTTGAAAGCACGTGTCTCTGAATAAACCTGCTGGACTATAACCTGATGTTATGTGATTTTTAGGTTTGTGCACCCCAGTCCAACACCAGCACCTACAAATCAAAATAATAAGGGACACAGCACTGATCCCTGTGTTATACCATTGGACACCGGTCTCCAGTCACACTAACAGCCTTCAACCACGACCCTCTGTCTCCTTACACTAAGTTGATTAGGATGCAACTTGGCAAGTCACTAATGACTCCTACCTTGTTATTCTTTCCTGCTTGACACACTTGCAGAATATCTGGGGATTCTCCCTAATCTTACCCTGCCAGCAGGTTTCTATGCTCCTGTTTTATGCAGTTCTCACTGAGTGTTGAATTTCCTCATTATTACGGTCTTAAGTGGCCAATCCCTTATCTTGCTTTTATTTGCCTTGAATGTGGACTAGACAGCCAGGGAAGCGTTCTGTTCATTTCCAAATTGTCATATGTTTTGTGAATTTTCTAAATTTCACTGTGACCCTCCTCTCATTCTTTGAAACTCTGGAGAACATAGGTTGAGTTTCCTCATCAAGCAACCTCGCCATCTGTGGCATTAATCTGGAGAACGTCCATTGCACTATTTTTGTGGTCAGTATATTCTTTCTCAGATTGGGTCACCAACACTGTACACAATGGATGCAGGTTTGGAATGTTCATTTCCAGACGTTTCATTACCTTAATCGGTAACATCTTCAGTGGACCTCATGCGAAGCAATGCTGAAAATTCCTGTTTTCTATTTGTATGTTGAGGTTTCTTTGGGTTGTTGATGTCATTTCCTGTGGTGATGTTATTTCCTGTGGTGAAGTCACTTCCTGTTGCTTTTCTCAGGTGGTGGTAGATGGGGTCTGACAACCAATAGCACATTTAGTTAGACATCTGTCAGAAATACATACAGATTCTCTCCACTGTTGCTGTTAATTTCTAAATATCCAGTATAATAGATTCCAATAGTTTCCCTGCAGATGTCAAGTTAATTGGTCGGCAGTTCTCCAAACTATGTCTTCTTCCCTTTATAGATGCTTGGATCCTTTCCATTAATCTATAGTGCTTGGACCACGTTTACTAACTTCCATTTATCCGCAATGGATTCCGGCCTCTGCAGAATACACAGGAAAATACAACACAGTCATTGACAGTGCAATTAATACTTCTGTTGCTGATTTATGTCTGACATTTTTATATGAACTACATCAGGCTTGTCAGACTTAGCAATGCTCAATCAAGTTACACTTTCAAATATTAACTTGTTACTGATTTGAATTGACTTTATGTCTTTAGTTGCACAAGCCCCACAATATCACTGGGTATTACTGGGTGATTTGTGGATCTTCCTCCATGAAGACAGATGCATAGTAACTGATTATTTTCTTGACGATTTCCCTATTCTTCACAATAAAGTCTCCTCTCCTGATTACAAATTTCCATATTTGACCTTGCTTTTATTTTATTTCCTTTGAAATACAGATTGTAGATTTATGCAGTGTTTTTGTTCCTTTTGTTAGCATTCATGCTCTCTTTCTGATTTCCTGATCAATTTCAAGGCCCTCGTTTCTGGATCGTGAATTTCTGAAAATTCTCAGGTTTCCACAATGACTGAAATTCTTCTGAAGCCACTTCCTATGATTAATACATTTTCGAATTTGTCATGTTAAACATCAATGTGTCACTTTTCCTTTCTTTAGTGTTTGTACCTGAAAGAAATAGACGTATTTTTCAGACTTTGTATTTGTATGAATCTCCTGGTCTGACCAGATATATTCAGGAACATTGCAGGAGGAAAGGGAAGTAATTGCGGGAGCCCTGGCTGATAGTTTTGCATCATCGCTGATCAACGGGTGAGGTCCCGGAGGACTGGAAGGTAGCGAAACCTGTGCCCTCTACTCAAGAAGGGTTACAAAGAAAAACCTGAGAACTATAGACCAGTAAACCTAAAATCTGTTTAGGTATCTTAATGGAAAAGGTTCTGAGAGATAAGATATACATGCATTTGGAAATACAGGGTGTGACTCGGAGTAAGAATAGAGTAGTGCTGGAAAAGCACAGCAGGTCAAGCAGCATTCGAGGAACAGGAAAATCAATGTTTCAGGCAAAAGCCCATCATCAAACTCAGCATGGCTTTGTGCATGGGAGATCATGGCTCACAAATTTGTTCGAATTCTTTGATGATATGACGAGCAACGTTGAGGAGGGCAGGGTGGTATACGTAGTCTATATGAGTTCCAGTAAGGCCTTCAATAAGGGGTTCCACATGGTATGCTACTCTGGAGGGTTAGAGTGCATGAAATTTAGTAGGAGATGCCAAATTATATACAAAATTGTCTTGATGGTAGGAAGCAGAGGGTTATTGTGGAAGGATGCTTGTCAGACTGGAGGCCTGTGACGAGTGGAATGCCTCACGGGTTGCTGCTGCGACCACTACACATTACATATATCTATGATTTAGATGAGAATGTATAGGCATGATTTGTAAATTTGAAGATGACACGAAAATAAGCAGCATCACGGAGAGTGAAATTTCAGAAAATACAGCAGTATCTTGATCAGCTGTAGAAATGGCTGAGAAATGGCAAATGGATTTTAATATAGATCAGTGTAAGTTCTTGCATTTTAGAAAGTCAAATCAAGGTTGGAGTTTCATGGTGAATGGTTGGGTCCTAAGGAGTACAGTGGAACAGAGGGTCCTTGGAATTCAGGTGCATGGTTCTCTGAAAGTTGATTCAGAGGTAGATAGGGCAGTGAAGAAAGCTTTTGGCACACTGGCCTTCATCAGTGTACATCACTAATTATGTAAATTAGGGAGTTACGTTGCAATTATACAGGATGCTGGTGAGACCATACTGGGAGCGTTATGTTCAGTTGTGTTCACTTTGCAATGGGAAGGATGATATTAAACTGGAAAGAGTGCAGAAGAAATTTACAAGAATGTTGCAAATGACTCAATGGTCTGAGTTATTTGGAGAGGTTGGACAAGCGAGGACGTTTTACTTTAGATGTATGAGGCTGAAGGGGAATCTGATAGAAGTGTAGAAGATCATGGGAGGGATGGACAGAGTGAATGCACTCAGTTTTTTTTTTCTCCCAGGGTGAGGCAATCACGGACAAGACGACATCAATTTAAGGTCAGAGGGGAAACAATAAAAGGGAACCTGAGGATCAACTGCTTTTCACACAGGGGTGATACGCATATGGAATGATGTGCCAGCGGAAGAGGTTGAGGCGGGAACATTTGCAACATTTAAAAGGCATTTGGACAAATACACGGACCGGAAAGGGTTAGAAAAATACAGGGCAATGGGGTTAGGGTGGATGGACATTTTGGTCGGAATGGACCAGTTTGGGCCGAAGGGCCTGTCTCCGTGCTGTCGGACTCTATGACTCTAACAACCATTGCTTGTGTACTACTGAATGTTCTGTTGTACTTTCCCAATTCACTGGAGTGAACCTGACCCCCCAGGCTACCATGATGTTTGACAGAATACTCAAGCATTCTATTTTATATGCAGACACCGTGTAAAATGCACCTTATTAATGTCACTATTCCTTAAAAGCTGTTTCAGAGCAAGGTTATTAATTCATCCTTCTGGTCACACAACACCAAATCCAAAGTAACCTGCTCTCTAGTTTGCTTCACAACATACTCTTCAACCCACCTCATATGCACTTATCGAATTTACCTTTCACAGCGGGAGCAGTCACTTAGTTAATGCAGTTTAGACGCAACTTGAGACTAACCAACAAAACTGCAGTATCCATGATACTTGCATATCTAATTTCCAGAGCATATGATGCTCAGATTTCCTGCAACCGTTTTGCTTTCGATATATAACACACCAATATTTGCATCTCCTTGCTATTTGTAAGCTCTAGCTAAACTGATTCTGTGGAATCTGAGGGTCAGCTCTGTGTCATTATTAATGAGAGATTTGGACAAGACATTCAGGGAGGCTCACCTCGACACTGAGATGATCTGAAGAAATACAGGACAAGCATCAATAACCTACCCACTCTGTCAGGATAAAGGTCACCATATTCTCTCTGCTCCCTCACACTCACTGTGTATCTGTTATAGCACCTACCCCCAGACAATCCGCATGCTCTATTTTCAAATAAGGCTCAGGCAGTACCACTCTCACTATTGAATTCAGCAACTTCCTTCCCACACTTTCTCTGTCACCTACGCAATACACCCCACACTAATAACACTATCGACTGACTCATTCCGGACACCTCACAACTAGCACCAGCCCCACCAACACCAGCACTAACTGCAGGGCCACCCACCCCTGCCCTCACTCCCTCCCTCCCTTTCTCTCATTCCAAGAGAAACAGCCTGGAATAGGACATAAATGGCCAAGCCAGGGAAAAGACTTTGTCTATTTATCCTATCCATGCCCCTCAGTGAAGAATCAAGAGTTCCCAATATCCATTCCCTCAACCGCCCAACACCGCCATATGGGGAGGACTCTAGTACAAGATGGAGTGGACTGGGATAACTCGCGTGGAGTTCCTGAAACATCCATATCCCACTTACCGATTAAGGAGCAGTGCTCAGTGAAAGACAATTCTCACTTTAAACCCACTGGTAGTTCCAACGACAGTCCTTTCACTTCCCCCAAAAAATATAGATGCAGACACTGAAATACACAGAATTATTGGTAAACACCCCAACATACGAACAAACACAATACATACAAGGGGATAGGCAGACTCACACGTAGAAACGCACACAGACATATAGAGTCACACACAAATAGACACAAACACAGATACAACACACAGGCTGATACACAAAAAGACAGACGTAGACGCATAAATACACAGATGACAAGCAGATGGGGACACACACAGACACAATCACACACACGCAGACACGAGTGTCATTAAGACACAAATAGATAAGTTTTTGATTTATAAGGCGATCAAGGATTGTCGGAGGAATGCAGGAGAATGACGTTGAAGGACATATAAGAAATGATTGAATGGCATATCAGACTCTGCTATATTTTTCATGCTCATATGGTGTTATGCTATCAGGTACTCTCTTCCTGAGACAGCAACAGAGGCTGTGTTTGATACATATTCAATTCGAAAGGGTCAGTAGCAATGTGGGACAGGTTTGGAGTCTGCAATGGTTTATGTTTATTCCTAATTACTCTTTCCTTATTTCTGAAAATAGGTGGTGATTTGATGTTCAGTTTTAAAATAACAGGTCTCACAAAGAAATAAGGACGTCCCTTTCACTTTAGTGTTGTGCTACATGTGGTGTCCTCATCCTCAGTGAGCAGTGAAGAATTTTTTATAGAGTCGTAGTCACAGCGATATTCAGCATGGAAGCAGGCCTTTCGGTCCGACCCGTCCATGCCGATCAGATATCCCAACTCAATCTAGTCCCACCTGTCAGCATCCAGCCCATATCCCTCCAAACCGTAACTATTTATATATCTATCCAAATGCCTCTTAAATGTTACAGTTGTACCAGCCTTCACCACATCCTCTGGCAGCTCAGTTCATATAAGTACCACGGTCTGCGTGAAAACGTTGCCCCTTAGGTCTCTTTTATATCTTTCCCCTCTCACCCTAAACCTACGCCCTCTAGTTCTGGACTCCCTGACACCAGGGAAAAGACTTTGTCTATTTATCCTATCCATGCCCCTCATAATTTTGTAAACCTACATAAAGTCACCCCTCAGCTTCCGCCGCTCCAGGGAAAACAGCCACAGCCTGTTCAGCCTCTATATATCTCAAATCCTCCAACCCTGGCAACATCCTTGTAAATCTTTTCTGAACCCTTTCAAGCTTCACAACTTCTTTCCAATAGGTAGGAGACTAGAATTGCACGCAATATTCCAACAGTTGCCTTAGATTAGATGACTTACAGTGTGGAAACAGGCCCTTCGGCCCAACAAGTCCACACCGACCCGCCGAAGCGTAACCCACCCATACCCCTACATTTACCCCTTTACCTAACACTACGGGCAATTTAGCATGGCCAATTCACCTGACTTGCACATCTTTGGACTGTGGGAGGAAACCGGAGGCCCCGGAGGAAACCCACGCAGACACAGGGAGAACGTGCAAACTCCACACAGTCAGTCGCCTGAGTCGGGAATTGAACCCGGGTCTCTGGCGCTGCGAGGCAGCAGTGCTAACCACTGTGCCACCGTGCCGCCCACTAATGTACTGTCCAGCAGCAACATTACCTCCCTATTCCAGTACTCAATATTCTGAACAATAAAGGAAAGCATGCCAAACGCCTTCTTCACTATCCTATCTACCTGCGACCCCACTTTCAAAGAGCTATGAACCTGCACTCCAAGGTCTCTTTATTCAGCAACACACCCGATGACCTTACCATTAATTGCATAAGTCTGAGCTTGACAGAGCTTTGCTGGACAGTTCAGTCAATGTTTCTTGGGAACAGACAGGAGACGGATAGACAGACACACTCAGATCAGACATGAGCATTCTGAATGGTACAGCCAAATGGCCAACTGCTGCCCCTACGTCATGCGTTGTTCCTCAATTCAGCCCTCGGGGCTGTTACAGAGATATACTGCTCCCCTACCACGTGTATACAGGAGCAGACATGTAACCAATTCACTGAGTTGTGTAAATCCAATAATAGGATCATTGTATTGAGGCATTTCAATTCCAAACATTCATTAGGGCAGTGAATGTTTTTTTAAGAGGGGAAACATGCCTAGACATTTATTCCAAAGAACTTCTTATATCAGTATGTAGCAGATACCAAAATGGGTGCCAGAAGAGCAGTGAACGTGTAGGGCTAAACCCGAGAAAGTTAGTAGAAGAACAAAAATGGGGTTAACAAAAGCATTTGCAGGCAATAGTTTCAATAATCCAAAGACATTTTATCGGTTTATAAAGGGAAAGAAGTTAAGAAGAGAAACAATAGAGAGTATTAGGGCCCGAGGAAGCAGCCTGTGCACAGAGCCATAGAATATTTTAAACACGGATTACATATCGGTCTTCACTTTGGAGAAGCAGTTCCTGGATTCACTGTCAGTCTCTAATAGAGTGCTTTGAGCAAATTGACGCACAGGCTGAGGAAGAATTGGAAGTTTATGCAGGATAAGAAGCGGGCAAATCCCTAGATCCGGATGAACTGTACCTTAGCCTGATGTGGAAGATGAGGGAAGAGATTGCAGGCTCCTAAACTTTGCGTTTTTGATTTTGCATCTGGTCACAGAGGTGGTGTGATCGAATAGGACAGCATTTACCGTATGTTCAATTTCCACACAGTGTTATAAAAAAAGCCATGGGTTTAAAGATCACCAAGTCCCACATCAGTGGGAGTAAAACAACTGTAGAAAATTGTGAAGGCTGTTGAGGCTGGATCACTAAATATCTTCAAGGCTGAGGTGGACAGATTTTTAAACAAGTGTTAGGGGATAAATGAGGGAAAGTGGAATGGAGGGTTATCAGAATAAATATACGCTAACTAAAAGGAAAAGCAGAATCAGTGAGCGGATCAGCATACTGCCACTCATATGACCAATGGTAAGCTTTTCATCCAATAGCCTGTATTGAGTGGAATTTCAACCTCTCTCCCTGGGGAGTGAGACACAGTTTGGAATGCCATCAAGAGATTCAAGGTATTCATAAATGCAGTACTATTAGGCAGAAAATGCCAGAGGACTGCGACAACGCGGATTGGATGTCAGGGGGAGTATTTGCTCCAACGCAGTCACCACGACCAGAAGGAAGACCTCAGTAAGGCACCTTCCAAGGTCAAGCAGTGACCTGCACTGACGAAAAGGTGTGTGTATGTGGTGTGAAGGTGTGCTTAAGACCCAATCACTACATCACTGTAGTGACTCCCTTCTTCCCTCGCCAAAACTAAATGTGGAGCGGTCCATAGATATGCTGTCAGGAGCAGAGTAGGTCGTCGTGCTTTGATTTGAGCGGTTTCAGTGAGCAGTAGCTCAGCAAACCTGATAAGTTCAGGTAAACTCCTTTTAACTCTAGTCTTACAGCAGTCGAGATGGCAGTTAGGGCAGTCGCATGTTCTTCCTGCAGGATGTGGGAGTTAAGGGAGATTTCAATTTTTTGATGAGTACACGTGTGTGGGAAGTGCACCCAGCTGCAGGTCCTGGGAGACCGCGTTCAGGAGCTGGAGCTGGATGCACTCCCGATCATCCGAGATACTGAGAACTTCATATAAAAGGCTGGAGATTTTACAGAGAGGTGAATGCAAGTCTGGAGATGTCACAGAGATAGAAAAGCCAGGCCAGAAATCTTACAGAGAGAGGAAAGCAAGGCTGGAGATGTTACAGAGAGGGGAATGCAAGTCTGGAGACGTTACAGAGATAGAAAAGCAAGTCTGGTAATGTTACAGAGATAGGAAAGCAAGGCTGGAGATGTTACAGAGATAGGAAAGCAAGGCTGGAGATGTTACAGAGATAGGAAAGCAAGGTAGGAGATGTTACAGAGCGGGGAACGCAAGTCTGGAGACGGTGCAGAGATAGAAAAGCAAGGCTGGAGATATTACTGAGACAAGAATGTAAGGCTGGAGATAGGAAAGCATTGTGGTAATGTTAGACAGATAGGAAAGCAAGTCTGGAGACGTTACAGAGATAGGAATGCAAGGTTGGAGATGTTAATGTGATAGGAAAGCAAGGCTGGAGATGTCATAGAGAGAGGAAAGCAATGCTGGCGATGTTAATGAGATAGGAAAGCAAGGCTGGAGATGTTACAGAGAGTGGAAAGCAAGGTTGGAGATGTTAAAAAGACCTCTCCATTTCTATCTTGGGCGACCGAAACATCACAGACATTTACTATAAACCGACCGACTCCCACAGCTACCTAGATTGCACCTCCTCCCCCCCTGCCCCTGTAAAAAACGCCATCCTATATTCCCAATTCCTTCGCCTTCCCCGCATCTGCTCCCAAGAGGACCAGTTCCAATACTGAACAACCCAGATGGCCTCCTTCTGCAAAGACCACAATTTCCCCTCAGACGAGGTTGGCGATTCCCTCCACCGCATCTCCTCCACTTCGCGCTCCTCGGCCTTTGAGCCCCGCCCCTCCAATCGCCACCAGCACAGAACCCCACTGGTCCTCTCCTACCACCCGACCAACCTCCACATACATCGGATCATCCGTCGTCATTTCCGCCACCTCCAAACAGACCCCAGCACCAAGGATATATTTCTCTCCCCTCCCCAATCAGCGTTCCGGAAAGACCACTCCCTGCGCGACTCCCTCGTCAGGTCCACATCTCCCATCAACCCAACCTCTACTCCCAGCACCTACCCCTGCAACCGCAAGAAATACAAAACTTGCGCCCACACCTCCCCCCTCACTTTCCTCCAAGGCCCCAAGAGATCCTTCCATATCCGTCACAAATTCCCCTGCATCTCCACACACATCAGTTACTGCATCCGCTGCACCCGATGTGGCCTCCTATACATTGGGGAGACAGGTCGCTTACTTGTGGAACATTTCAGAGACCTCATCTGGGACACCCGCACCAACCAACCCAACCACTCGGTGGCTGAACACTTTAACTCCCACTCCCAATCCGCCAAGGACATGCAGGTACTTGATCTGATCCATCACCAGACCATGGCAACACGACGCCTGGAGGAAGAGCGCGTCATCTTCCGCCGAGGAACACTCCAACTACAAGAGATGAATGCAGATTTCTCCAGCATCCTTATTTCCCCTCCCCCACCTTATCTCAGTCACAACCCTCGGACTCAACACCGCCATGTTGACCTGCAATATTCTTCCCGACATCTCCACCCCCATCCCTTCTCCGGCCTATCACCCTCACCTTAACCTCCTTCAACCCATCACATTCCCAACTCCCCACCCCGTGTCCCTCCTCCCTACCTTTTATCTTAGCCTGCTTGGCACACCCTCCTCATTCCTGAAGAAGGGCTTATGCCCGAAACGTCGGTTCTCCTGCTCCTTGGATGCTGCCTGACCTGCTGCGCCTTTCCAGCAACACATTTTTCAGCTCTGATCTCCAGCATCTGCAGTGCTCAATTTCTCCTCCGATGTTACATAGATAGGAAAGCAAGGCTGGAGATGTTAAACAGAGAGGAAAGCAAGTCAGGAGATGTTACAGCGATAGGAAAGCAAGTCAGGAGAGGTTACAGAGGTAGGAAAGCCAGGCTGGAGATGTTACAGAGAGGGGAAAGCAAGGCTGGTGATGTTACAGTGACAGGATAGCATTCATGTAATGTTGCAGAGATAGCAAAGCAAGGCTGGAGATGTTACAGAGATAGGAAATAAGTCAGGAGATGATACAGAGATAAGGAAAGGAAGGCTGGAGAGTTACAGAGAGAGGAATTCCAGGCTGGAGATGTTAAAGAGATAGGAAAGCAAGTTTGCAGATGTTACAGAGAGAGGAAAGCAAAGCTGGAGATGTTACAGAGAGAGGAAAGCAAGGCTGGAGATGGTTCAGATAGTGGAAAGCAAGGCCGGAGATGTTACAGAGATAGTAAAGCAAGGCCGGAAATGTTACAGAGATAGTAAAGCTAGTTTGCAGGTGTTACAGAGAGAGGAAAGCAAGTCTGGAGATGTTACAGAGAAAGCAAAGCAAGGCCGAAGATGCTACAGAGATAGGAAGGCAAGGCTGGAGATGCTACAGAGATATGAAGGCAAGGCTGGAGATGCTACAGAGATAGGAAGGCAAGGCTGGAGATGATACAGAGATAGGAAAGCAAGGTTAGAGATGGTACAGGGATAGGAAAGTAAGGCTGGAGACATTACAGGGAGAAGAAAGCAAGCCTGGAGATGTTACAGTGATAGGAAAGCATTGCTGGAGATGTTACCGAAAGAGAAAAGCAAGGCTGGGGAAGTTACAGAGATAGAAAAGCAAGGCGAGAGGTGTTACAGAGAGTGAATAGCAAGGCTGGATATATTACTGAGACAGGAAAGCAAAGCTGGAGATGTTACTGAGAGAGGGAAACAAGTCACGAGATGTTACAGAGATAGGAAAGCAAGTCTTGAGAGGTTACAGCGATAGGAAAGCAAGGCTGGAGATGCAAAAGAGATAGGAAAGCAAGGCTGGTGATGTTACAGTGACAGGAAAGTAAGGCTGGAGACGTTACAGAGATAGGAAATACATCAGGAGATGTTACATAGATAAGGAAAGCAGGTCTGGAGAGTTACAGAGATAGGAAAGCAAGGCCGGAGATGTTACCGAGATATGAAAGCAAGGCTGGAGATGATACACAGATAGTAAAGCAAGTTTGCAGATGTTACAGAGAGAGGAAAGCAAGGTTGTAGATGTTACAGAGAGAAGAAAGCAAAGCTGGAGATGTTACAGAGAGAGGAAAGCAAGGCTGGAGATGGTTCAGATAGTGGAAAGCAAGGCCGGAGATGGTACAGAGATAGTAAAGCAAGGCCGGAAATGTTACAGAGATAGGAAAGCTAGTTTGCAGGTGTTACAGAGAGGAAAGCAAGTCTGGAGATGTTACAGAGAAAGCAAAGCAAGGCCGAAGATGCTGCAGAGATAGGAAGGCAAGGCTGGAGATGCTACAGAGATAGGAAGGCAAGGCTGGAGATGATACAGAGATAGGAAAGCAAGGCTGGAGATGGTTCAGAGAGTGGAAAGCAAGGCTGCAGATGGTTCAGATAGTGGAAAGCAAGGCTGGAGATGGTTCAGAGAGTGGAAAGCAAGGCTGCAGATGGTTCAGATAGTGGAAAGCAAGGCTGGAGATGGTTCAGATAGTGGAAAGCAAGGCTGGACATGTTACAGAGAGTAAATAGCAAGGCTGGAGAAAATTCTGAGACAGAAAAGCAAGTCAGGAGAGGTTACAGAGATAGGAATGCAAGGCTCGAGATGCGAAAGAGATTGGATTGCAAGGCTTCAGATGTTACGGAGAGAGGAAAGCAAGGCCAAAGATGCTACAGAGATAGGAAAGCATGGTTGGAGATGTTACAGAGATAGGAAAGCAAGGTTGGAGATGCGACAGAGAGAGGAACGCAAGGCGAGAGATGTTACAGAGATAGGAAAGCAAGTTTGCAGATGTTATAGAGAGAGGAAAGCAAGGCTAGAGATGTTACAGAGAGAGGAAAGCAAGCCTGGAGATGTTACAGAGAGGGGAATACAAGTGTGGAGATGTCACAGAGATAGAAAAGCAAATCTGGAGATGTTACGGAGATAGGAAAACAAGTCTGGAGACTTTACAGAGGTAGGACAGAAATGCTGGAGATGGTACAGAGAGAGGAAAGCAAGGCTGGAGATATTGCTGAGACAGGAATGCAAGGCTGGAGATGATACAGAGATAGGAAAGCATTCTGGTAATGTTACAGAGAAAGGAAAGTAATGCTGGAGATGTTACAGAGAGAGGAAAGCAAGGTTGGTGAGGTTAAAGAGATAGGAATGCAAGGCTAGAGATGTTAAAGAGATTGGAATGCAAGGCTGGATATGTGAATGTGACAGGAAAGCAAGGCTGGAGATGTTACGGAGAGAGAGGAGAGGAAGGCTGGTGATGTAACAGAGAGAGGAAAACAAGTCTGGAGTTGTTACAGAGATAGAAAGCAAGGCTGGAGATATTACAGAGAGGAAAGCAAGGCTGGAGATGTTACACAGAGAGGAAAGCAAGGCCGGAGATTGTACAGAGATAGGAAAGCAAGGCCGGAGATGTTGCAGTGATAGGAAAACAAGTTTGCAGATGTTACAGAGAGAGGAAAGCAAGACTGGAGATGTTACAGAGAGAGGAAAGCAAGGTTGGATATGTTACAGTGAGTGCAAAGCAAGGCTGGAGATGTAACAGAGATATGAAAGCAAGGCTGGAGATGTTACAGAGAGAGGAAAGCAAGGCTGGAGATGTTACAGCGAGAGGAAAGCAAGGCTGGAGATGGATCAGATAGTGGAAGGCAAGGCCGAAGATGTTAAAGAGATTGGAACGCAAGGCAGGAGATGTTATTGATAGAGGAAACCAAGGCTGGAGATATTACAGAGATGGGAAAGCAAGGCTGAAGAAGTTACACAGATAGGAAAATAAGTCTGGAGATGTTTAGGAGTGTGAGGAAAGCAAGGCTGGGCATGTTACAGAGAGTAAATAGCAAGGCTGGCGATTATTCTGAGACAGGAAAGTAAGTCATGAGAGGTTACTGAGATAGGGATGCAAGGCTGGAGATGTTAAAGAGATTGGATTGCAAAGTTTGAGATGTTAATGAGATAGGAAAGCAAGGCTGGACATGTTTACGGAGAGAGAGAAAAGGAAGGCTGGAGATGTTATAGATATAGGAAAACAAGTCTGGAGGGGTTACAGAGAATTGAAAGCAAGGCTGGAGATGTTACAGAGAGAGGAAAGCAATCAGGAGATGTTACAGATTTAGGAAAGCACGTCTGGAGAGGTTACAGAGATAGGAATGCAAGGCTGGAGATCTTACGTAGAGAGGAAAGCAAGGGCGAAAATGTTACAGAGATACGAAAGCAATGCTGGAGATTTTGCAGAGATAGGAAAGCAAGGCTGGCGATGTTACACAGATATGAAAGCATGTCTGTACAGGTAACAAAGATAGGAATGCAAGGCTGGAGATGTTAATGAGATAGGAAAGCAAGATAGGAGATGTTATGGAGAGAGGGGAAAGCGAGGCTGGAGATGTTACAGTGATAGGGAAAGCAAGGCTAGAGTTGTTACAGAGATAGGAAAGCAATGCTAGAGATGCTACAGGGATAGGAAAGTAAGGCTGGAGACGTTACAGAGAGAGGAAAGCAAGCCTGGAGATGTCACAGTGATAGGAAAGCAAGGCTGGAGATGTTACAGACATTGGGAATGCCAGGCTGCAGATCGTAATGAGATAGGAAAGCAAGGTAGGAGATGTTACGGAGAGAGAGGAAAGCAAAGCTGGAGATGTTACAGAGAGTGGAAAACAAGACTGGAGATGTTACATAGAGTGGAATGCAAGGCTGGAGATGTTACAAAGATAGGAAAGCAAGGCCCGAAGATGCTACAGAGATAGGAAAGCAAGGCTGGAGATGTTGCAGGGAGAGGAATTAAGTCAAAAGATGTAACAGATAAAGGAAAGCAAGTCTGGAGAGATTACGGAGATAGGAATGCCAGGCTGGAGATGTTAATGACATAGGAAAGCAGGGTAGGAGATTGTATGGAGAGAGAGGAAAGCAAGGCTGGAGATGATACAGAGATAGGAATGCAAGTCCGGAGATGTTACACAGATATAAAAGCAAGGCTGGAGATGTTACAGAGAGTGGAAAGCAAGGCTGGAGGTGTTACAGAGATAGGAATGCAAGGCCGGAGATGTTACAGAGATAGGAAGGCAAAGGCAGAGATGTTACAGAGAGAGGAAAGCAAGGCTGGAGATATTACAGAGATAGGAAAGCAAAGCCGGAGATGTTACAGAGAGAGGAAAGCAAGGCTGGGGATGTTACAGTGATATGAAAGCAAGGCTGGAGATGTGACAGACATAGGAAAGCAAGGGTAGAGATGTTTCAGAGATATGAAAACAAGTCTGGAGATGTTGCATAGAGAGGAAAGCAAGGCTGGAGATGTTACAGGGATAGGAAAGTAATGCTGGAGACGTTACAGAGAGAAGGAAGCAAGGCTGCAGATGTTACAGTGAATGGAAAGCTAGGCTTGAGATGTTACAGAGATAGGAATGCAAGCCTGGAGATGTTACAGAGATAGGAAAATAAGTCTTGTGATGTTGAGGAGAGTGAGAAAAGCAAGGCTGGAGATGTTACAGAGAGTGAAAAGCAAGGCTGGAGATATTTGTTGAGACAGGAAAACAAGGCTGGACATGTTACAGAGATAGGAAAGCATGGCTGAAGATGCTACAGAGATAGGAATGCAAGGCTGGACATGTTACGGAGAGAGCGGAAAGCAAGGCTGGAGATGTTAATGAGATGGGAAGGCAAGGTAGGAGATGTTACGCAGAGAGTGCAAAGCAAAGCTGGAGATGTTACAGAGAGAGGAAAGCAAGGCTGGAGATGTTACAGAGTGGTAAGCAAGGCTGGAGATGTTATCGACATTGGAAAGCAAGGCAGGAGATGTTACAGATAGAGGAAAGCACGGCTGGAGATGTTACAGAGATAGGAAAATAAGTCTGGTGATGATGAGGAGAG
The DNA here is from genome assembly GCF_037043375.1 of Chiloscyllium plagiosum. Taxonomy (NCBI): domain Eukaryota; kingdom Metazoa; phylum Chordata; class Chondrichthyes; order Orectolobiformes; family Hemiscylliidae; genus Chiloscyllium; species Chiloscyllium plagiosum. The sequence goes on along the minus strand of NW_028270188.1, from coordinate 67,663 downwards.
TGAGGAAAGCAAGGCTGGAGATGTTATAGAGAGTGAATAGCAAGGCTGGAGATATTTTTGAGACAGGAAAACAAGGCTGGAGATGTTACAGAGATCGGAAAGCATGTCTGGAGAGGTTACAGAGACAGGAATGCAAGGCTGGAGAATTTAAAGAGATAGGAAAGCAAGGCTGGAGTTGTCACAGAGATAGGAAAGGAGGGCCGGAGATGTGATAGACACAGGAAAGCAAGGGTCGAGATGTTTCAGGAAGTGGAAAGCAAGGCTGGAGAAGTTTGACGGAGAGGAAGACAAGGCCGATGATGCTACAGACATAGGAAAGCAAGGCTGGAAATGTTACACAGATAGAAAAGCAAGGCTGGAGATGTTTCAGAGAGTGAAAAGCAAGGCTGGAGATGTTACAGAGATAGGAAAGCAAGGCTGGCGATGTTAGAGATAGGAAAGCAAGGCTGGAGATGTTTCAGAGAGAGGACAGCAAGGTTAGAGATGTTACAGGGATAGGAAAGTAAGGCTGGAAACGTTATAGAGGGAGGAAAGCAAGCCTGGAGATGTTACAGTGATAGGAAAGCAAGGCAGGAGATGTTACAGATAGAGGAAAGCAAGGCTGGAGATGTTACAGAGAGTGAATAGAAAGGCTGGAGATATTTTTGAGACAGGAAAACAAGGCTGGAGATGTTACAGAGATAGGAAAGTATGTCTGGAGATGTTTCAGAGAGTGGAAAGTAAGGCTGGAGATTTTACAGAGGGCGGAAAGCAAGGCCGAAGATGCTTCACAGATAGGAGTGCAAGGCTGGAGTTGTTACATAGAGTGGAAAGCAAGATTGCAGATTGTACAGTGATAGGAAAGCAAGGCTGGAGTTGTTACAGTGATAGGAAAGCATTCTGGTAATGTTGCAGAGATAGGAAAGCAAGGCTGGAGAAGTTACAGAGAGAGGAAACAAGTCAGGAGATGTTACAGAGATAAGGAAAGCAAGTCTGGAGAGCTTACAGAGATAGGAATGCCAGGATGGAGATGTTAATGAGATAGGAAGGCTAGGTAGGAGATGTTACAGAGTAAGGAAAGCAAGCCTGGAGATTTTACAGAGATAGGAAAGCAAGGCAGGAGATGTTACAGATAGATGAAAGCAAGGCTGAAGATGTTACAGAGATAGGAATGCAAGGCTGGACATGTTAAGAGACAGGAAAGCAAGGCTGGAAATGTTACGGAGAGAGAGAAAAGCAAGGCTGGAGATGTTACAGAGAGGGAAGCAAGGCTGGAGATGTTACAGAGATGGGAAACCAAGGCTGGAGATGTTACAGAGAGAAGAAAGCAGGGCTGGAGATGTTACAGAGAGTGGAATGCAAGTCTGGAGAATCTATACTGGGTGGACCACTTCAAATCCACCACCCAGAGGTGCTCAGCAGCAGCATTGCTGATCGACATGGTCGTGTCCATAAGGTCATGGCTGCTTGACTGGGTCTGCACCGGGTCGGGAGGGAATGAATGAAAGGGAGAACCATACTTTACCTCATCTTCTGCAATCTACCGGCTGCGGACACATTGACGATGGCCATATTGGGACAGTGACTACTGCACACAGTATTTCTGGAGACAAAGCCCCACTTTCACATTGTGAATATTGTGTGTGTTTGTGTGTGTGCGCGCGCGCGCATGAGCGCACATGTGAGAGATGCTATCACCATTCTAAACGGACTCAGCACTGGCCTGTGTGAGGTGATGTGGGTTATTACCTACAGAAGCAGATTTGTACTCTTGCATAATTTTCACTGTCCATGCCTGGCATATGCTCCACTTTACCCTGATAATCAGGCCAGGGATAAACCCTTGTTCAATGGGGAATACAGGAGGACAATCCAAGAGCAGCACCAGGTACACCTCAAAATGATGTGACGTTACCAAACAGGACCACTTACTCACCAAATAGCATAAACAGCTAGTGGCAGACAAACCTAACCAACAAATCTGACCTAATCTCTGCAATCCTGTCACATGCAGTCAGGTTGAATTGTGTGGTCAATCAAACAACTCAATAGAGAAAAAGGATCCCACATACCAACTTCCTCAATGATGGAAAAGCCTAGAACAGCAATAGAAAAATTTAGGCTCAATCATTCACAGTAATGTTCAGACAGAAGTATCGATGGGATGATCAATTTTAGTCCCCTCCATGTGGCATTCTTCAGCTAATTCGATACACTGTATATAGCATCTACAAACGGCTGGAGGGATTGGAGAATGCAAAGGCTGTGGGCCCTGATAACATTCCAATCAAGCTGTTCCTGCTGGGATACAGCACTGGCACCTACCTGACAATGTGGGAAACTATCCGGGTGTGGGTTCAATGATATGGTCAGTCCAGTTCTGGTAACGGTAATCCCTGGGATATTGCTTGGTGGGTATTCAGTGATGGTGGCATTGAAGATTGGAAGATATGGGTGTGTCCGGGTGTGTCCTGTACACACACTGTCAAAACATCAGGCAATCAATGATTGCCCCATTGCTCTAATCCCAATCATTAATAAAGTGATCAAGATGTCATCTCCAGTGGGATCAAGCAGCACTTCCTCAACACCAACCTGAACACTGAAGCTCAGTTTGGGCTCTCATCCCTTGGGCTCATTGAACCCTGGGTTTAATGATGCACAACAAGAAAACACACAGCTGAAATCTAGAGGGGAGGTGACAGTGACTGCACTTAACATCATCATAACTGCATTTGACCAAATGTCGTATCCAGGATTAACGGCAAAACCGGAGCAAATAGGAATCATCTGCACTGGCTGAAGTTATACCTGAAAGGAAGGTGGCTGGGGTTGGTGGGGAGCAGATATCTCAGCTCCAGGACAGCTCTGCAGCAGTTTCCCGGGAGAGGGGTTTCTGAGTAAACCTTTCCAAAATTGGAAAGATAAGGCACCATACTCCTACAGGATGATAGGGCTGTTCTCTCGTTAGACAGAGACGACTGGTGGCAGTTTAACCGGACAGTCATCATGCCTCAAGTAAGTAGGAGGTTGAGTAGGACAGACCTTTAGTCACCCCAGTCAATGAAGAAAGAAAATCCACACTGTTAGCATTAATATCTAGCCGTCCAATAGATTGAGCTAACCAAGTCCTCCCTCAACTTCATGGGGAAGATACTGTAACATTACTCTGCTCAGATATGTTGTTAGACACCTCTGGAGCAGGTGGAACTAGAAGCAAGCTTCCTAGCTCAGACAGAGGGACAGCATCAGTGAGGTCTCAGAGTGCTCTCTGCCCCAGGCCCAATCATAAATGACCATCACGACACTGTAAAGTCACAACTGGGGATGTTTGCCAATGATTGGACAATGTTCAACACCATTCGTGATTTACTCAGATATTGAAGCAATCCTTATCCAAATGCAACAAGGACCTGGAAATATGAAGGAGTGTGCTTTACAGTGACAAGTGCCATTTCCATTACCCATGTGCCAGACAACGATTACCTGTAACAATAGAAAATTGAACCATACCTTCCAATGTTCAATGCCACCACCATCACTGAACACCCACCTAGCAATATCCCGGGGATTCCCGTTATCCAGAACTGGACTGACTATATAATTTCATTACCCATTCCTGTGAAGGGTTTATACTAAAACGTCGACTCTTCTGTACCGCAGATGCTGCCTGACTTGTTGTGCTTTTTTCCAGTGCCACAATTTGATACATATAAATTGATTGGCAAGAAGAATATGTCAGGAGCTAGGAATCCTGCAGAATAAACTCACCTTGTGGTTTCCGAAAGCCTGCACGCCATCTATAAGACACACATTGAATGTGTGTGTGATGGAATAGCCCCATTTGCCTGTGTGAGTGCAGCTTTAACCCTCATCCACTGGCACTCAGGAGCAGAAATTTCGGCCATCTACACTGTGCTCTGCAGAAATTTACCAAAGCTCCTTACAATGAACCTCCGAAACCAAGACCATCAAGAAGGACAAGGGAAGTAGACACATGGGATCATCACCATGTTCACGTTCCATTCCAAGCCACCCACTATCCTGATTGGGAAGCATATTGCGGTTCTTTCAGTGTCACTGTTTCAACGTCCCTCCGTAATGCACATCTACAACACATGGACTGCAGCAGGTCAATGCGGCAGCTCACTCCCACCTTCCAAAGGCAATACGGGATAGGCAATAAATACCATCCCAATCATAGTCCATGAATAAATTAAAATGAAAACTATTGTCATGCCCAATGCTGGACTCTGTGCTTTGGGTTTTGTCTGCTCAGCCTGGTGATGTCCAGGCAGTAACTTGCTTTTCGTGAACAGCTGAAGGAAAATGATGTTTGAAACAATCTGTCCATCTCTCAGATGCATGATCTACATACCAAGCATCACACAGACACTGCCATTCATATCCCACATTAATGACCTCTGAGATAGACAGAAGCAATTCAAAATGTACTCCTATCAGACTGTAACATATTTAAACACACAGTGATATTGTTGCCACGAAAATAATTGAGTGCGCATTAACAGGGAGAAAGTGAGCATTGCAGATGCTGGAGATCAGACTCAAAAAGTGTGGTTCTGAAAAAGTACACCGGTTCAGGCAGCATCTGAGGAGCAGGAGAGTCGACTATTCGTTCACAATATTAATATAAGGGAAAATAATTGTATATTTTCAAAGTCCTTGTACTTAATAATAATGTGGTCTTGGTAGTGGTAATGAGACTCATCATTTCAATGTTCCTTACTGTGAGTTGGGCACTGTTTTCATCATATTGTTGTTATAAAAGTGAACTGAATAAAGGGGGGATATAATGTTTATCGGACAATCTAAAAGTTGGTATTAATAAAGGCTATCAAAGTTCAGCAAAGAGACTTTACTGTTCAATGTGAGAACAATGCTGCAATCATTTACACAGAGATTTCCAGCTCAAGTCACAAACAAGGATGTTGGGCTGGGATCATACTGTCCATCAATGGAGCTGCACAATTCTGTTTGGATACTGACATTGTGGGGCGAACATACACTGGATGTGGTTTATGAGGGATTCAATGTAAGATGCCATGTGCTGCAGGAGCCCACTACCTTTATAACACCTTCATTCAGGATCGGGTCTAAGGTATAGGATTTCAGAGTTTAGGTGGCACACAGAAGAAATATATTTGGAAGACATGGTTGTTTACAGGTCATTGTTACAAATGTTGGACTGCGTCTGGACCAGCGCCATGTGCTAGTCCATTGACCAGTCTGCCCCACACACATCTCCCCGTTGTTCAGGTATGTCTCTAACCAGTCTGTTGTGAGGCATTGTGTGAGTAACAGCCCAGCTCAAGTTTAGAAGCTCTCTGAACAGATTGTGAAGATGGCCAGTGTTTTGGAGGTCATGATGAGGCTCAATAACACGGTATCTGAATTCAGGCTTTTTTCTCAAAGTCATTTTCGACAGCTTTGCTGCCTGCAAGATGGTGTGTTCACTGATCTGAACATGAATCGGTTGTTTTCTACAGTCACTGAATTGTGTAATAGTTAGCTGTGTACTCTGGCATTTTAATTATTGTTCACTTCAATTGTTTTCAACGGAAAAACAATGATGTTTGGTTTATTTTAAAATATGTAAGAAACAAAGTGATATTAACTCTTCATTATACAAACTGTAAAAGTGACCTGCTGTATATTTCCCTCAGAGTAACCAAGCAAAAGTTAAAAATTGCCTCTGAAGCAGGATTATGTGAACAGGACTATGTCCCAGGCAACATCACCATCCTCTCTGGTATGGTCTGTCCTACGAACACGACACAGCCAGGCAGAGAGGGCAGCTCCTTGGTATATCGTCAATACAGTGCTCAGCATTGATGCTGGATACTGTGGCTGGTAGACTGCTCTGTGGCAGGTTATGGGGAAATAAATAAAAGGGAAACATATCATTGACCACATCGTCACCGATCTGCCTGCTGCAGATACACTTCTCCATTTCATATATCGGTAAGAATGGTCTCTGCACAATGGGAAGCAAGGGCACATTTTGCAGACACTCCTCAAGATATGAAGCCCTCTGGGCAATGAATGGGACAAACTTTAAACAGATTGAGCAACAAAGTGATGAGGCATCCATGAGATGCAATGGGCCAGCGGCAGCAGAAGAATCGTGCTCTGAACAACGCATTCAGTCTGCAACTCCATGGCGCGACATACCATCTAGTGTACAGTAACGATCACGGCTCGACCGACCTCCATCAGTACAATAACCACCACGGCCCGACATACCTCCCACTGTACAATAACCACCACGGCCCAACATACCTCCCACTGTACAGTAACCGCCACGGCCCGACATACCCTTCACTGCACAGTAACTGTCACGGTCCGACATACCTCCCACTGTACAGTAACCTTCACGGCCCGACATACCTCCCACGGTACAGTAACCATCACGGCCCGACATACCTCCAACTGTACAATAACGACCACGGCCCAACATACCTCCCACTGTGCAGTAACCGCCACGGCCCGACATACCCTCCACTGCACAGTAACTGTCACGGTCCGACATACCTCCCACTGTACAGTAACCTGCACGGCCCGACATACCTCCCACTGTACAGTAACCATCACGGTCAGACATACCTCCCACTGTATAATAACCACTAAGCCCTCAAATTCCTCCCACTGCATAGTAACTATCACGGCCCCAAATACAACGCACTGTTCAGGAACTTTAACGGCCCGACATACCTCCCACTGTACAGTAACCATCACGGCCCGACATACCTCCCACTGTACAGTGACCGTCACGGCCCGACATACCTCCCACTGTAAGTAACCATCACGGCCCAACATACCTCCCACTGTACAGTAACCATCATGTCCCAACATACCTACAACTGTACAGTAATCATGATGGCCCCGACATACCTCCCACTGTATAATAACCACAAAGCCCTCAAATTCCTCCCACTGCATAGTAACTATCACGGCCCCAAATACAACGCACTGTTCAGTAACTTTAACGGCCCGACATACCTCCCACTGTACAGTAACCATCACGGCCCAACATACCCCCCACTGTCCAGTAACCATCACGGCCAGACATACATCCCACTGTACAGTAACCGTCACGGCCCGACATACTCCCCACTGTACAGTAACCATCACGGCCCGACATACCTCCCACTGTACAGTAACCGTCACGGCCCGACATACCCCCCACTGTACAGAAACAATGACCACCCGACATACCTCCCACTGTACAGTAACAATGACCACCCGACATACCTCCCATTGTACAGTAACCACCACGGCCCGACATACCTCCCACTGTACAGTAACCACCACGGCCCGACATACCTCCCACTGTACAGTAACCATCACGCCCGACATACCTCCCAATGTACAGTAACCTTCATGGCCCGACATACCTCCCACTGTACAGTAACCATCACGGCCCGACATACCTCCCACTGTACAGTAACCATCACGCCCGACATACCTCCCACTATACAGTAACCTTCATGGCCCAACATAACTCCCACTGTACAGTAACCACCACGGCCCGACATACCTCCCACTGTACAGTAACCATCACACCCCGACATACCTCCCACTGCACAGTAACTGTCACGGCCTGACATACCTCCAACTGTATAATAACTATAAAGGTCTCAAATACCTTCCACTGCAGAGGAACCACCACGGCCCCAAATACAACCCACTGTTCAGTAACATTAACGGCCGGTTTACCTCCGACTGTACAGTAACCATTATGGCCCGACATACCTCCCACTGTACAGTAACTGTCACGGCCAGATATACATCCCATGCACAGTAAACATCACGGCCCGACATACCTCCAACTGTACTGTAACTGTAACACCCGACATGCCTCCCACTGTGCAATAACCATCATGACCCTACATAACTCCCACTGTACAGTAACCGTCATGGCCCGACATACCTCCCACTGTACAGTAACCACCACGGCCCGACATACCCCTCACTGTACAGTAACCATCACAGCCCCATATACCTCCCACTGTACAGTAACCACCACGGGCCAACATAGTTCCCACTGTACAGTAACCATCATGGCCTGACATACCTCCCTCTGTACAGTAACCTTCACGTCCCGACGTATCCCCCACTGTACAGTAACCGTCACAGCTCAACATATCTCCCACTGTACAGTAACCACCACGGCCCGACATACCTCCCACTGCACAGTAACCATCACGGCCCCAAATACCACCCACTGTACAGTCACCATCACGGCCCCAAATACCTCCCACTGTACAGTAACCATCACGGCCCGAGATACCTCCCACTTTACAGTAACCAACACGGCCCGACATACCTCCCACTGTACAGTCACCATCACGGCCCGACATATCTCCCACTGTACAGTAACCACCACAGCCCAACATACCTCCCACTGTACAGTCACCATCAAGAACTCAGTGCTTTGCATTGCTGCCTCACCTCAGTCCTAGGTTCAATTCTGGCCTTGGGTGACTGTGTGGAGTTTTTACATTTACCCCGTGGCTGCATGGGTTTCCTCCGGGTGCTCTGGTTTCCTCCCACAGTCCAAAGATGTGCAGGTCAGGTGAATTGACCATTATAAACTGCCCATAGTGTTTGGTGCATTAGTCAGGGTTCAATATCGTGCAGGGGAATGGGTCTGGGTGGGTTACTCTTCTGAGGGTTGGTGTGGACTGGTTGGGTTGAAGGGCCTGATTCCACACTATAGGGAATCTAAACTTATCTCCAAGGTTAAAGTCAGGAATGTGATGTGATAAACACTTGTCTGAATGAGTGCAGCTCCAACAGTATTCTAGTATGGACTTACTCGCAACAGGCAACACAGTTTTGTGGGGAATATCCTTTCTTACAAACTTGATTATTTTAGGGAAGTGAGACAATTGATTGATGAGGGCATGGGGCTGGATGTTGGCCTTTTGGACCTCAGCAAGGCCTTTGATATGGTTCCTTATGGCAGGCTCATACAGAATGTGAAGTGAAGATGGGTAGTTAGTAAGATGGATAGAGAACTGCTTGGTCATAGAAGACAGAGTATTGGTGGAACAGTGTTTTTGTGACTAGAGATCTGTAAATAGATTGGCGGAGTTGCAGCTTGTGAGGATTATTGCCAGAGAATTAAACAGGATGTCGGTCAGCTGCAGACTTGGACAGAGAAAACACAGATATAACTTTATCTGGACAGTTGCGACGTGATGCATCCACTTTATACATTTTAGAAGTATAAAGTGGATGGAAAAACTACTGGCTGCATCAACATCCAAAGGGATCTAGGTGTACAGCTTCACAGTTCCCGGAAAGTGGCAACATGGGTGGATAGGGTGATCAAGAAGACTGATGGCAAACTTGCAGACAAGCATCAGAGCATGCAGTATGAAAATTAGCAGGTCATATTGCAGTTGTAGAGAAACTTAGTTCGGGCACATTTAGAAAATTGTGTACAGTCCTGGTTGCCACACCAGCAGAACGATATGGAAGGGTTGGAGAGGGTATGGAAACGTTTTACCAGGATGTTGTCTGGTTTGGATGGTATTAGCCAGAAGGAGAAATGGAACAAACATGGTTTGTGTGCAGCTGGGCATCATTGGCTATGGGGATACCTGATAGATATTTACAAAATTATCAGAGACATAGAGAGAAGGACAGTTAAAGACTTTTTCCCAGAGTAGAAATATCAATTACTCAGGACCGTAGGTTTTAGGTGAAGGAGAAAGTTCAGGAGATATACTTGGCAAGTTTTTTTTTGCTTTTCCAGGTAGAATGTGAAAGTGACTGAAATACACTGATAAGAGGGGAAGAAGCTAATATCGCAAGGTTTAAGAGACATCTAGACACAGAGTAGAGACAGCAACGAATCAAATTACATAGAATGTGCAGAAGCAAAAACTTTCGTTTTAACTTTAGAAGGGCATCATGTGTCAGTGTGGGCTTGCTGGGCTTAAGGACCTGTTCCTGTGCTGGACTGTTCATTATGTCAAGTTTTGTGTACAGCAATGGCGAGATGCTCAGTGAATGATTATTGATGATCAATAACCACATTAGTGTTGATCTCTCGTCATGAACTTGCAGGTTCATGTCCTCCCTTCCACTGTCGGGAAACTCAATACGGAGAATTTGACGTGAAAATCCGAGCTGCTAACTAGTAACTCCATCTCGCCCCTCGCTCCTACGGCCTTCTATCTTGGACACCAACGTCTCAGGGGACACTGTACTAACAGAAGCTGCACGTATGCCACATCCCAGACATTGGCATTTGACACATGCCAGCCTCACCATGCCATCTCAGCACATCTCCGACCCACTGACAGTACACGTGTACTTCAAAGCTGCAGTTCATGGTGCACTGACAACTCTCATTGCAATGCTGCTGCAAGGACATTGTGCTCAAGGACACACACCCAGCTCATGGCCTGTCCCTCTGGGCTGCTCACTTCGTGTTTGTACACACTCAATGCTGCTGCAAAGACACTGTGCTCAGGGACCCACACCCAGCTCATGGGCTATCCCTCTGGGCTGATCACTCCATGTTTGTACGCACTCAATGCTGCCGCAAGGACACTGTGCTCAGGGACACACCCCCAGCTCATGGGCTGCTCAGTTCTTGTTCGTACACATTCACTTTGAGCTGACTTGAATGCTCAAAGAATTATTGCCTTGCCTTACCCAGCCTCAGCAGTGTTCCCCCTCAGCCAGCGCTACCAGGCTCACCCGCCTGCTGTATTGTCTTGGTGTTTCGCACAGACACAAACCAGGAAGCTTGATATCATTGTCCACAGTCAGCCACGGTGCCCAGCACAGTGAGTCAGGGGGAGTCTCAGATCCCAGTCCGGGAGCTTGGACACGGTCAGTCAGCCTATCATGGTTGTTAGGGTCAGGATAAATCCCCTGTGAGGGGGTGTGGAGCTGAATGTTGGAGAGAACCTTCATCCTCTTGGCTCTTTCTCTCCTATTGTGGGATGGTTCCATCTGGAATGTGAAAATTGGCAAGAGGTATTAAAGGAGATGGAAACGGTTGGTACAGCTGTTAGTGCTGAGACAGCTGAGGGAAAGGAGGGGAGGTGTCCCGAGTGAGTGAGTAGGCAGCACATACAACAGGCAGAGTTGGGGAGAGGGACCGATAAGAGGTTAGAGAGAGACCGAGAGAAGGTGCTGCATTTAGGGAGAGTGGGAGAACATGCACCTTGGTGGGAGGTGGGTGCAGTAACAGAGAGAGAGTGAGGGAGAGGGCACGAAGTGTAGATGGTTGCACTTACCCTGGTGGAGGGGAGAAGGTCACTGACCTCCTTCCTGCACTGCTGGGCATTCACCCAGAAGGCTGGCACCTCACTGACCCAGGGGTCAGCTTCAGACCAAGCAGGCAGGGTACGGTGTTGTGGCCTCCCCTGCCAGTCCTGGAGGAAGATAATGTCCCTCTCCTGCACCATGCAATCCACCAGGACCTCAGGGACTTGGCCACAAAGTGGGGCCCCAGGTTTACCGTGTCTGCCATGTCCAGGCCAGTTTTGGCTTGTCAATCTAAGATTGTACTGTCATTTTAATAATGGCACCTAGAACAGCGAGGCAGGTTCATTCTGGGATATCCAGGCAGTGGGCAGTTGTTATGACGTAGGGGGAAAATCATTGCGTTAGTGTCAGATGAGAGGAAGACTACATGGGCATGGAGGGTAGTTAATGAGTCAGATTGCGGATTGTATCATGAGAAAATGCACTTCACCTTGTGGAGAGAAACTCTCCATGAAACGGGACTAAAATGAGACTTGACCACATCATAAGATGGTTCAGGCCTCTCTCTGTCTGAATCAAAATAGGGATGCAGTGTTAAATATTGGGAGCGACAAACTTGGAGCAGAGAATTTTATAGGAGATTCAAATCCTTAAAATGGGGTAACACAATGTTCCAGACTGTTAAAAGAACCGGCGAAAATTTGCTTCCTTATAGTTAACCACATTATCCAATCCTCACTGGATGCAGGGATGGTGCCGGAGGACTGGAGAATGGCTAACACCGCAGCTTTGTTTAATGTGGAGCAAGGGACTGACTGAAAATATCGAGGCTGGAATTCTGAGACAGTGGATAAAGTGTCACTGAGGAAGTCCCACGGACTCCAGGACAGTCGGTCTGGATTTATTCAAGGAAGATCGTGTGTAATTAATCTGAATGTCGGTTTGAGGCAATAACCTGTAACTGCATGTGACTTACTTGGATTTAAGGAGAGAACCCATGACAGACTATTTAAAAACAGAAAGTATGGGGTCGAGGTGAATGGAGCGAACAACCCATAGAAGTGCAAAGCAAGGCATTTGGGGACATCGACAATAGAGAGGAATGTACAATAAAATGAGAATATGGTCAGTGTGGGCAGATAAACGAAGGTAGCTGAAACATCAATAATCTCGTTAATGTAGCAAATGGCATTATTTCCTCTATCAGCCAAAATAATGAACTTCAGAGCAGGAAGCTTATGCAGGAATTGTATAAGTAATGAGTTCAGTCACGGCTTGGGGACTGTGTACAGTTCTGGTCACTCCATCACATGGAAGGATGGAATTGGACTGGAGAGGGTACAGAAGAGATTCTCCACCCTGTGAACAGGGAAGTGCAGTTATGGGGAAAGATTGGAACTGAGGATGCTGAGAGGAGATTTGGTGGGATGCACAAATTGTCAGGGACCTGGGTAGAAAGGGAGACAACATCTTGTTGCTGTTAGAGAGCTCAGTTACCAGCGGTGAATCTTTAATGTAATTGGATGAAATATTAGAGAAGTGGTGAGGAAAGTCGTTATTTCACCCAGAGTACCGTAGGGGCCTGGGAGTCACACATGGAAGAGGAGTAGAGGCAGAAATTCTCAAACCATTTTAAAAAGGTGCCGGGATCTACACCTGAAGTCCTACACTGTCCAGGGAGACAGAACTAGGGCTTTAACAAACGTTACATCTTGTCCAATGCAGACAGTGGACAGAGTGATCTCCTCTATACTGTGCTATTTCCTGAAGTTTTTAAAGGTTACCAATATCTGATAGCATCAATACGCAGTGATGATGGATGAAGACAGGGAGGAGCAGTGTGTGAATTGATTAGCATCACAATAATATTGATCCCATCCTTTATACACAATGCTACTTCACTGTGTTGGCCTATTTACCCTTCCTGTAGAAATGGGGAAAACCGTTGATTATCCAATTCTTAGTCGTGGTCACACTGCAGCCCCATCTCCATAATCCCAGCTCAATCTGACCTGGTTCACACTATTTAAAGCTACCATTTCACTAGCCTTGTTGAAAAGTTCCCAGCTTCATTCTTGCTCCATTGAAGGCTGCACACAGTCAACTAATGTTTCTCACTCTCAATTATTGCATATCATTCTCTATCATCATTCTGAACTTTACAAAAATAAGTCCGCTGCGCGCCAAAACGTTCCCCGACTGACACTGGATCCACTTGCCCCACCTCTTTCCCAAGGACCAGGTCCAACACTACATGTTCTCTTAGGCTGGACACATACCCCTGATGTGAGCTCTCCTTCATGTAATCCAGGGGCGTTGGCCCCTCATGACCCTGCACTAACAGTAACCGTGTCAACATCTGGATAAATTAAGTCTCTCAGTATAACTAATCTGTAGTATTGTCATCGCTCTCAAATGACCCTGCATATTTATTCTCTCCATCCTTTCCAATGGTTGCTGGCTGATAGACTGTACCTCACAGTTTAATTGTACACTTTTTGTTCTGTAGCTCCAGCCAAATTCATTATGTCCTTGGATGGATCCTCTTTCTCTTGGACTCCTTAACTAAAGCTAATCTCAACCAGTACCTGCATCCTTTCTCTTCCCTTCTATCATTTTTGAATCCTTTATCCCCAGCAATATTTAACACCCAGTCCTGCTATTCCTTGAGCCAGTTCTCGGTGATCAGTACATCAGATTTCCACACACCAAACTGCATCTGGAACTCCCCACTTGGGAACGCAGTAAGGAATCTAATCTAAACTCTCTCTCTGCGTTCCGTTTTACTGTCCCTAAATATATCCATAAACAGCCCCAAACCCTTCAAACCTCCAAGTCTCTGTGAACTCCCACAGCTCCAACAAGGCCACACCGATCCTCCAAAGGGTAACCCACCCAGGTCCACTTATCGCTGACAATGCACCTAAAACTATGGGCAATTTAGAATGACCAATCCACCTGACTTGCACATGTTTGGACTGTGGGAGAAAATCGGAGCACCTGGAGGAAACCCACGCAGACATAGTGAGAATGTGCAAACTCCACACAGACAGTCACCCAACGCTGGAATAGAACCTGGGTTTCCTGGCGCTGTGAGACACCATTGCTCAGCACTGAGCCACCGTGCTACCCCAAATGCAGAATTACATGGAGAGATATTGTTTGAGGTGCTGCGAGGGCTGTCGGGAGTGGAGGGGCAAACAGAGATGTGGAGTGCTGTTGCGGCCTGAAAAGGGGCTGGAGATGTTCTTACAGATAAGGAGGTCGGTAGGGATGGGAGAAGGTTCCTGAGGTCGTGTGGTGCTATTGGCCAGGAGTGTTTTAGGGCCTGCAGAAGGTTACAGTGATATCATGTTTTCTTGGGGATTAAGGAAGGTACATAGGTGGGTACTTTGGTCCAGGCTGGAGGATTTTACAGTGACGGGGGCACTGTAAGTATTGTGCAAGATTACATAAATCGGGATTATTGTACTGAGATTAGTGAGCATGTTATCGACACTGGAGCAATTTACACATAGGGAGAGTCGTCAGCATTGGAGTAGGTTTCAAATATACAGCAGGAATATGGGAGGGGTGGAGGTTACAGAAATAGGAAAATTTCTAGGAATAACAAGCATTCAAGACAACAAGTTGGACCAAAAGGCATGCTTCTATGCTGTATAACTGCGTCACACGACAAGACTCAGCGTGAGGAGGGAATATAGAACAGAACGATCCCAGGTTTCAATACCATCTCATTGAGAGAGGCCTGCTTTCCCCTCTGTTGAACTGATCCTCACTAAGACAGCACAAGTCTGGATTGTTAACTGTGAACTTCCTATATTGTCAGAGGAAGGCTCAGTACAGCAGAGATGAAAATTAACAAGACGGTGGGGATTGAGCCAGGGACCATCGTGCTCTGTGTTCATTCTTCAACACCGTATCTATGTCATGTCTTCTGGACCAAAGTTTGATCCCTTAAATACACTCTGCTCTGTTCACTGTGAGTGATCTTACCGATCTGCAGGATTTACTGAAGGCTCCAGATCTCTCTCCCCATCTCTCTCTGGCTCACCAACTGTCTTCAATGTGGTGATGAAGGAAACAGGAATTGGGAATTCTGCTGAGTCCGGAGCATTCTGAGTACCTACAGGAGACAGAGAAATGAACAGAATTGGAAATTAGACTGATGCAGTGAGGATTACCCAGGGAGAATGGCACTGAATCCCACAGAGATCTGGAAAATCCCAGTCTCCATCCCTGGCCTGTGCTGCCCGTCTCTCTGGAGTGGAGAATTCTGTTGCCTCAGGATCTGGAGTAGCTGCAAAAGGTGCAGTCACTGGCATCAATTAGACCCTCACTGTGACAGATACCACATGGAGAGATACTGAGTGATATCATGAGAGTGCAGGAAGGTATCAGGATCAAAACACGGTCAGGAAGAAGGTGCACTGGGAGAAGTACTCAGGGATGAAGGAGCTATCAGTTGTCCAGGCAATGGCCTAGTGTTACTCTCACTCGACTGTTCATCCAGAATTTAATGCCAGTAGCAGGGATACCCATCTGACTGCTTAATACCCTTTAAGTCAGGAAATCTGTTATGGGCTGCTGGTCTGGCCTACATATGAATCGAGACGCAGAGCAAGGAGGTTGACTCTCAACTGCCCCCTGAAATGATCTGGCAAGCCACTCAGATCAAGGGCAGCTCGGGCGTGGGCATCAAATGCTGACCAGCCAGAGACAGATACATCCCACGAGTGAATTAAAAACAACACTGCAGGGAGCAGTGTCCTGGCCAATCATGTCGGTAGGTTTATGGACAGGGCTTTACACTGACAGAGAGGATGCAGGGACAGGGTTCAGGTGAATGGAGCTTTCCAAATCTGAAGAGAAAAGGTGACGCATCAGAACAGCATAAGGACGTGACTGAATACAAGCAGAAGGGAACGGGAAAGGGGCAGAGTTTAACTAAAACTGTACACCAGTGAATTCGACTGTGACAACAATTTCTGGGAAAAAGTTTATTTTTGGAATTGTCAAAGTATCAGCAATAACTTGTGACACAGGGATAAATAAGATTTGGTCACCAGAAAGGTGTGTTTACAAGAGAAACTCTGCTGTGTTCTAAATAAGGAGGGTTACAATGGCAGGAAGAAGTTTCAGGAGGCTGAAGAGGATGAGATCTGAACGAATAGACACAATTAGGAAGATTTGCTCGGAGTGCCAGAGGTAACAGAAACACCAATGGCCTGATCTGAAACAGATGACCCAGACTGGAATGGGTCTGGGGATTGGAGGTGGCTTCAGAGGGAGGGTTTGGGGGCTGGCGATGTGATGGGGGCAGTGGGGGGTGATGTTGGATGGGTTTGGGGGCAGGGTGCTCTGTCGGAGGCGGGTGGAGGGTGATGTTGGATGCGTTTGGGGGCAGGCAGGGTGCTCTGTCAGAGGCGGGCGGAGGTGATGTTGGATGGTTTTGGGGCGGGCGGGGTGCTCTGTTGGAGGCGGGCGGAGGGTTATGTTGGATGGGTTTGGGGGCGGGTGGGGTGCTCTGTTGGAGGCGGGCGAATGGTGATGTTGGATGGGTTTGGGGCGGGCGGGGTGCTCTGTTGGAGGCGGGCGGATGGTGATGATGGATAGGTTTGGGGGCAGGCGGGGTTCTCTGTTGGAGGCGGGTGGAGGGCGATATTGGAGGGTTTGGGGCGGGGCGGGTGGCAAGTGGAGGGTGGCGTTGGGCAGTTTTTGTGGTGGGGGGCTGGTGTGGGGTGTTGTTGGAAAGGTTTGAGAACGGGTGGGGGCGATGTTGAGGTGTGGGTGGGGGATGTTGGAAGGGTTTGGGGGCGAGCAGCGGGGTGCTTTGGGGGGTTGGCGGGGCGTGAGGGCTCACGCATGGTTTGCTGCTGCCTAGTCACCTCAACAGGGACGAGACACTACCGAAAACTCCGAGCACCAGAGCAAAGGCATGGAATTGATTAATCGAGTAACCAATTATCTGAATGTTCTATTGCCCGCCCATCTCGTTCAGATAATCGAGGTTCCTGTGTAAACCAGCAGGATGTTAACCTGGTGTTGTGTGAGTTTTACCTTCACCTAATCAACCCTTGCTCGATCCTCCTGAATGGCCCCAATGTTGGCCCTGTTCCAGTTTAAGACCTTATTCTGTGGATCTGTCTGATCTTTTTCCATAACTATGTTTAAAATAAGACAGTTGTGGTCACTGGACCTAAAGTGCTCTCTGACTGACACTACAGTCACTTGCCCGACCTCGGTTTCTGAGGGGAGGTTCAGTGTTGCCTCCACCTGAGTAGCATAGAGCCCTCTCCATCTTGATTTAGGAAACATTCTTAGACATATTTGACAAATTTCACCCCGTATGGTCCTTTTACACTCTGGGTGACCCAGTCAATCCATGGGAAGTTAAAATCTCCATCCAATACGACTATTATTTTTATCGGTACCTGCAATCTCACTGTGCATTTTCTCCTCTCGTACCCGCTGGCAATTTGGGGGACTAGAACACCATCCCAGCAGACTGATCACCCCCTATTTGTTTCTAACTTTTAAAAATATGGCCTCATGTGATGACCACTTAACAATATTGTCTCTCAGCACTGTTTTTCTATCCTCCCTAATCAAAGGGACAACTTACCCTCCTCATTTACTTGTTCTTCTGTCACGCCTGTAGCTTCTGTATCCTGGAACACTGTGCTGCCAGTCCTGCCCTTCTCTCAGCCATATTTCTGTTTTGGCTGTAATATCCCAGTCCCCAGAGCTAATCCGTGATCTGAACTTGTCTGCCTTACCAGTCAGGCCTCGTGCGTTGAAATTAATGCCCTTTAAACCAGAAGTCTTTTCCCTCCCTATACTGTGCTCGGATATCCTGGATAGGAAACTTGCTCTCGATGGCTCATGTATTTTCCCCTGAAAAGTTGATGGCCCCTGTCTTACTCAGAGTCTCAACTCCCTGCCAAACTAATTTAAATCCTGCCAGGTAATACTAGCAAATCTCCTCCCAGGGATACTGGTGCCTCTCTGCTTCCAGTGCAAACCATCCCCCTGGTACACGTCACCTCTACCCCAGAAGAGATCCCAATGACCTAAGAACGGAAAACCCTACCCCCTATACTAGCGCCTCAGCCACACATCCATCTGGCCGATCTTACTAATTCTAATCTCACTGGCACGTGGCACTGGGAGTAATCTGGAGATGATTAACCTCAATATCCTGTTTTTTAACTTCTTACCTAACTCCCTGTACTTATTTCATAGGGGCCTATCCTTTTGTCGACCTCGGTCACGTGAGCCGATGTGCACAATGACCTCTGGATGTTCACCCTCCCCTTCAGAATGTTCAGTAACCGCTCAGAGACATCCTTGACCCTGGCACCCTGGAGGCAGCACACCATCGGGGGTCTCTTCTGCAGCCACAGAGTCTCCTGTCTGTCCCCCTCACAACTGAGTCTCTTTTCAGTATTGCGATCATTAGACAGAATCTGGCAAACAGACAGGGAGGAACTTCCTGCAGTTGGGTCGATAGGAAAGTTAGAGGATTTAAAAGTGATGCTGTGAAAACTCGGGGCCAGTGCGTTCCTTGAAGAGTGAATAGTAAAGGCAGCAACTCTAGCGAATACTGATCAAGTCATATCGTGAGTTTGATAAAGAAAATCCAGTTCAATAAAATCAGGAGAAGCCATTCACAAGTATAGAGAGGGCAAGGGGATTGTAGAAAATGAGGGACAAACATTGGTCATGAAGTACATTTGGCAGATACAACCGAGGAAAAACCACAAGGTGTTTCATCACCATCGTTAGCATAAGAGGCTTCCCAGCTAAAGAGTGGGGCCTGTTAGAAACCAAAGGGACAATCTGTGCATGGAGCCAGAGGATGTAGGTGAGGTCTTCAATGAATACTTCCCATCTGTATTCACACAGGAGAAAGGCATTGTACCCGGGGATTTCAGTCGTGATGGTGAGGTTCTAGAACATGGTAAGAACAATAAGGAGGAGGTATTAAATGTTTTCACAGGCATAAATAGGTGGAGAAATCCCCAGTGCCCAATGAAATGTACCCCAGGCTGCTATGGGAGTTAAGGAAGGAGATTTCTGGGGCCCTGGTGGATATATTTAATACTGTGCTTGCCACAGGTGAAGTGCCGAATGACTGGAAGATCGCTAATGTGGTTCCTTTGTTCAAGAAGGGCAGCAGGGGTAGGCCAGGTAATTACAGAGCAGATAGTCTGACAGCAGGGGAAGGGAAATTATTGGAAACAATTCTGAGGGACAGTTTGAATTCATAACTGGAAAGGCAGGGATTCATTAGGGTTAGTCAGCACGGATTTGATACAGGAAGATCTTGTCTGGTGAAATCAGTTCAGTGCAGATGATGTTGGTTCCATGGAATTCATTAAGGCGTTTGACAAGGTCCCAAATGGAAGGCTGGTCCAAAAGGGAAGAGCCCATGGGATCCAAGGCAAGTTGGCAATTTGGATCCACAATTCCTGGAGGGTTGGTTTTGTGATTGAAAGCCTTTGCCCAGCGGGTGTACCACAGAGACCCATGCAGGAACCATTGCTGTTCCTTAGGGACATTAATCACTCGGATATGAAAGCAGAAGGTATCATTATTAGGTTTGCAGATGACATGAAAGGTGAGGGTGTTGTCCACAGTGAGGGGGATGGTCTCAGGCTGCAGTCTGAAGGTTGAGGCTGGGACAGAATTTCAACAGAGTAATTTCAATTGATAACCAGGCTCGAGTACAGCCGGCAATGAGGGAAAACTGATGAATTAAATTGCATTTACTTTGATGTAAAATGCCTGACAGGTAAGGCAGACGAACGCACGGCATGGATACAAACATGGCTCTGGGAAATCACAGGAATTACAGAAACACAGCTGAGGGAGGGACTGGGCTCGCAGATCATTGTTCGAGGGGACAGATTCAACAGGAAGGATAGAAGGGGAGGCAAGGGAGGAGGGGGAGTGGAGTTTTTGATCAGTGAAAACATCACTGCAGCACTGAGAGAGGATATTCCTGGGGATCGCCCAGTAAAGCTGTTAAGGAACTGAGAAATAAGAATGAATAATCAGTTTGATATGACTGTACTACAAGCCTGCAGTAGTCAGCGGGAAATTGAGCAGCAAATATGTCAGAGATCTCAGATATCTGTAAGAAGGATATGGTTGTAATGGTCGGGGATTTTAACTTTCGAAACCTCGACTGGGGGACTGTCAGTGTGTTCACAGCTTGGTTGGGAGGGATTTGTTCAGTGTGTTCAAGAAAACTGTCTCGATCAGTTTGTAACTGGCCCGACTGGAGAAAAGGATAAAACCTAACCTCTCTTAGGGAAACAAGGTAGAGAAAGGGGCTGAAGAGTTTGTGGGGCAGCACTTTTTCAAAGTCACTACAATTCTATTAGTTTGAAAATAGCGATGGAAAAGGACAGGTCTCGTCCACAAGTTAAAGATCAAAACTGGCCTTGCCCCGTCCAGAATATTGAGGGTCTGGTCAAGACAAAAGGGGGCACATGTCCTATATAGCCAGCTGGATTAAGTCAATCCCTTGAAGAACATTGCGGGTGTAGTAATACTCTTAAGAGGGAAATCATGAGGACCTAAAGGGGAACTGACAGAGCTTTAGCATAGAAGGTTCAGGAAAATCCAGAGAGATTCTAAAAGTATATTAACAACAGAAGATTAACTTGGGACAGAATGTGACCCCTTTAAGTCATCTATGTGTGAACCCACAGGAAATGGGTGAGATCCAAAACAAACACTTCACGTCAGAACTTACTGTGGAAAACACAGTGGGGAAGCAGGGAATTAAACAGTGATATTTTCAAACGAGTCCACATTGGAGAACAGAAGGTGCTGAAGGTTTTCAAACACATTAAAATTAGACAACTCCCTGAGAACCAATCAAGTATATCCCAGGACATTGGGGTAAGTTAGGGAAGAAACTTACAATGATATTTCTATCATTGACAGCCACGGGTGGTGAGCTCGGAGCCTGGAGGTTGCCTAATGTTGTGCCAGTATTTAGGAAAGCCTGCGACGGAAAGCCAGGGACATAAACACCAATTAGCTTGATGTCAGTGGTGCAAATGTTGTTGAAAGCAATTCCGCAGGACAGGACTTGCATGTGGAAAGGCAACGCTTGATTAGGGAGAGTCAGCACAGCTTTGTGCATACAAAGTCGTGTCTCTCAAATTTGATAGAGTTTGTTGAAGACGTGACCAAGAAGATGGATAAAGGCAGAGCAGTAGACGTTGTCTATCCTGACTTCAGCAAGGTCTTTGACAGGGTTAAGTGTGGTGCACTGGTTTGTAAGGTTAGATCACATGGGATCAGGGAGAGCAAGACAAACGCACACAAAATTGGCTTGACAGGAGGAGACAGAGGATGGTTGGAGAGGGTTGTTGTGCAGACTGGGGGCCTCTGACCAGCGGTGTGCCATAAGCATTGGTGCTGGGGTCACGCATGTGCATTATTGACATAAACAAGAATATATAAATTTTTGTTAGTAAGTTTGTGGATAGTAAAATAAGTGTTATAGTGGACAGTGAATACAGTTATCAAAGGTGCTCTTAACCAACTGAGCCAGTGGATAAAGAAATGAAAGATGGAGCAGAATTCAGGTATTGGATTTTGTTAAGATCAACCAGGGACGACTAACACAATTAATGGCAGAGCTCTAGACAGTGTTGTCGAACGGAGAGAGACCAAGGGGCGCAGTTACATTGTTCCTTGGAAGTGGTGTCACAGGTGGACAGTGTGGTGAAAACAACATTTGGCACACTTGCCCTCATGGGTCAGAGCATTGAGTACATGAGTTGGTACATCATGATACGGCTGTTTCAGACATTGCTGGGACACCAGTTGGGGTACTGTATCGAATTCTGATCCTCCTGCTTTAGGAAGCATATTCTGAAACTGTGAATGGAGCAAATATTGACGAAGATGTTACTGATACTGGAGCGTTTGACAGAAACAGAGAGGCTGGATAAGCTGGAAAGAAACATGGGTGGAATGAGATAGATTTGGCAGATAAGGTTAAGGATAATCCAAAGTGATTCTACAGCATACTAGTACAAAAAAGCTACTAGAGAGACAATAGGGCCCCTCAAAGATCAATAAGGCCATCCATGCCTGGAACCACAGGAAATGGGCGCGACCCGAAATCAATTTTTCATGTCAGAACGTACTGTGGACAAAGACCAGGAAACAAAAGGAAATAAATAGTGATGTCTTGAAAAGAGTCTCCGTTACAGAAGAGGTGATGCTGGAGGTCTGAGCACACAAAGGTAGAGAAAGCCCTAGGTCCTGAACAAGTGTATCCCAGAACATTGTGGCAAAGTTGCAGTGGGGAACGTGGCAGAGATATTTGTATCATTATCCTTCGTATTTCCATTGGGTGTAGGTGGCTGAGGGGTGACCTTATAAAGGTTTATAAAAACATGAGGGGTATACGTAGGTTGAACAGTGAAGGTCTCTACAGCAGGGTAGGGGAATCCATAACTAGAGGGTAAAAATATGAGGTGGGAGAGGAAATACTTAAAAGCGACCAGAGGAGCACATTTCCACACAGAGAATGGTGCACATATTGAATGAGCTGCCGCGGAAGTGGTAGAAAAAAGTACAATTACATCATGGAAAAGACATTTGGGCAGGTACATAGAGAGGAGAACGTTTGACGGGATCGGGACCAAACGCAGGCAAATAGGACTCGTCCAGGAACCGTGGTCAGCATGGCTCTTTCTCCAGTTATTGGAGGAGGAGACTACTGAGATAAGGCATGTTGTAGGCACTGAAGCAAGTTACAGAGATGGAGATGGTAGTCTGGAATGCAGTATATTTCAAATATGTGGAGGGAATATCGGGAAGGGAGGAGGTTACAGGGACAGGAACTGTTATAGGAGTTAAAAATTATTGAAGACACTGGTCCACGAGACATTGTATACGTACAGTTGGGGAACACAGAGCAGAAAGATCCCAGGCAGCATTCCCACACACTCATGAGAAACCTGCTTTCCCCTCTGATGTTCGCTAAGACATCACAGGCCTGGATTGATAATTGTGACACTCCTGATGCTGTCTCGATGCAACAAAACTTACAGTAGGGCTGGTGATTCACCTGGGGTGTGTCTGTACTGTGCTCCCCCTCCAGAACTGTATCTAAGTGATGTCTTGTTAGCCGATGTTTGGAGCCCTCTCAATGCTCTCTGCTCTGTTCACTGAGTGATCTTACCTCACTGCAGGATTTATTGAAGATTCCGGATTTCCCTGCCCCTTGTCTCTCTGGCTGACCAACCATCTTCAATGTGGTGATGGACGAGACATCCTGTAGTTGAGAAGTCTATTGAGTCAGGAACTTCCTGATTACCTGCAGGAGACAGAGAAATAGACAGGATGGGAAATTAGACTGAAGTAGTGAGGATTACACATGGAGAATCGTCCTGAGTAAAACAGAGATCTGGAAAATCCCAGACTCCGTCCCTGGCCTGTGCTGCTGCGTCTCTCTGGAGTGGAGAATTCTGTTGACTCAGGATCTGGAGTAACTATAAGAGCGAGGGAAATTGACAGAGGCAGCAATTAGATCCACACAGTGAGGGATACCACATGGAGAGAGATACTGTGTGATATCACCAGAGTGCTCAAAAAATCATGTCAGAAGGCCTCAGAATCAATCAATTGTGTGGGAAGAAGGGGTCCCGCTTCATGATGGTATAACTGGTCAGGAAGGAGCAACCAGTGAGCAGGCGAAGTGATGGCCTAGTGGCATTATTGCTAGAGCATGTGTCCAAAACCTCAGCTAATGTTCGGGGAGACATGTTTGAATCCCACCATCAGAAATGGGGGAATTTGAAAACAATACTTTTAAAGATAATAATTAATAATCCATAAATAAATATGAGACAATTGCTGATATACAAAAAATACAAACACTTGTCATTTCGAGAAGGACAGCTGCCTATCCTCACGTGGTCTGCACAAAATACCCACAGCAATGACCCTCTGAAATGGCTGAGCAAGTTACTCAGTTCAAGGGAAGCTAGGGCTGGGAAAGAAAGGCAGGTCAGACAGAGATACCAACATCCCATAAGTTAATAAAAACAATCCCGTTGCACTGGGCCCCACTGGAACTATGGTGGGACCAGTGTCCTGGCCAATCATGTCGGTAGGTTTATGGACAGGGCTGTAAACTGACAGAGAGAATGCAGGGACAGGGTTCAGGTGAAAGGAGCTGTCCAAATCCAAATAGAAAAGGTGAAGCATCAGAGCAGCATGGGAATGTGCCTGAAGACAAGCAGAAAGGAACAGGATGGGAAAATGTTTAGTTAAAACTGTACATCAGTGATTCGGTTTGTGACAGGAAATTGTGGGAAAGAGTAAGTTATGTTTTGTTTGGAATGGACAAAGTCACTGCAATAGGGTAGATGGATTTGTGACATAGAGATATAAAAGATTTAGACAGCAGTGAGACATGGTTCCAGGGTGAGTAAAAGGTGGAACATAAATATTCAATGGTTCACAACATTGTGGAAATTCATGCAAAATGGGCAACGCTAACAATTTTGGATAACAAAGGCATACAGAGAAAGCATTTGGCATCAGATCATGAAGTAGAGTCAGTCTGAATATAAATTCTGGCTACTACTTGCCAAGGACACAAGCAGCATAACAGTTTTAGCCACGGAACAGCATTTCATTGCTCATCATTGCAATAAACAGGAATCAATTAGAATTTTTAATAAAAGCATTGTGATAATTTTGGGAAACTTCAATATTCCCAAAATCTGGGACAATCACACTGGCAAGAGCGATATTAGAAGAGGAGTTCAGAGATTTTTTTCAGTGTTTCTTTGAATAAAACATTGTTGAACTGTCTAGGGATGTAACTATCTCAGAGCGACGAGATGTGTGATGAAACTTAGTGAATGAGTAATGTCACCTGGAGAGATCCTCTGGGAAATTGTGAGAAAGTGCAGTTTAAAGAAATATACAGTTTTAAAGTGAATCACAGAAAGGACAAGCTACAACTAGAAACAAAAACAGCCAATTACATGAGTTTGATTGGAGAATTGACCATGGTAAACAGGCGAAACATACTGAAACATGTGTCTGTAAATGAACAGAGGAAAACATTTGAAGGAACAGTGTAAAATATTCAACAAACGGACATTCCATTGAAACAGACAAAAACTCAGCAAGAAATCCCCACCGGTCCCTCACTCAGGACAAAATGGATCATATTAAATTATGAGGCTGAGAAGATCACTACAAAGTACTTAAAATCCTGAAGTGAGAGAGTGTTTTAGGAGCATGTTTAAAAGGGATTGCAGCGGGTCTGCTGGCAGGAAGGAGGCAGTGGGAAGGGGAATCATTGTCAAGGCTTAATGACACGATATGAACAGGGAGAGATGAAGGTGCTGGAGGTGGTGAGAGTGTTACAGAGAGTGGTCAGGGCCTGAACGGTGTTACAAAGCCAGTCCGGATTGCTGCAGCTGGAGGGGTTTGCAGAAGTAGGGAGGGGCATATGTATTTTTATTTATTCATGCATGGGATGTGGGGGTCACTGATTGGACCAGTATTCTTTGCCCCCACTGCTAATTGCCCAGAGGGCAGATCAGAGTCGGCTATATTGCTGTGGGTCTGGATTCACGTGGAGGCCAGACCAGGTTAGAATGTCAGATGTCCTTCACTAAAGGAGGTAAGTGAACCTAATGAGTTCTTCCTGCTGATCAACAATGGTTTCATGGTGGTCTTGCCAATGTCTTGTACAGATACAACATGGCATCCTTCTCCTACTTTCAATGCTCTGACCAATGAAGGTAACCATCCCAAACGCCTACTTCACCAGCCTGTCTACCTGTGGCACCACTTTCGAAAGAACTGTGTACCTGCGACCCTGGGTATCTGACGGACATTACCCAGGGCCCGAACATTAACCGGACAAGTCTCACCCTGATTTGATTCACCAAAATGGAACATTTCACATTTATCTAATTAAACTCCATCTGCTATTCTTCAGGCCATCATCCCAGAAGTACCGTTTATCCTGTTGAACCACAGATAACCTTCTTCACTGTCCACTTTGCCAGCAATTTCAGTGCCACCCAGAAAACTTACTTACCACAAAACCAATATTCCCATCCAAACCACTTATCCAAACGACAAACAACAGTGGGCCCACTACACCGTTGGTCACATGCCTCCAGTCAGAAAAACAAAATGTCTCTCATCACCCGCTGTCTCCTACCATCAAGTCCAATTTTGTATCCAGTTCCCTCGCTCCTCCTGAATGCCATATCCTTTTACATTGATCTGAGCTTATTACCCAGTTTACCATACAGGCACAGAACACAGAACAGAACAGTACAGCACAAGACCCTTCGGCCTTGATGCCATGCCAACCCTTTATCCGACTGTATGATCAAACTAACCTACATCCCCTTCATTTTATTATCATCCATGTGCCTATCCAGAAGTATGTTAAATGTCCCGAATGCATCTAATTTTACTGCCACCACTGGCAGAGCATTCCACTCACCCACCACTCTATATGTAACGAACCTACCTCTGAAATCTCCCCTTAACTATCCGAGAATCACCTGAAAATTATACCCCCTTTTAATAGCTATTTATGTCAGGGTAAAAAATGGCTCTCACTATTCACTCTCTCGTGTTCACCTCTACGAAGTCACCCCTCAGCCTTCTTCACTCCAATGAGAAAAGCCCTAGCTCTCTCAAGCTTTCTTCATAAGACATGCTCTCCAGTACAGGCAGCATCCTGGTAAATCTCCTCTTTACCCTCTCCCAAGTTTCCACATCCATCATGTAATGAGGGAACCTGAACCGAACATAATATTCCAAGTGGGATGTAACCAGGGCTCTATAGAGCTGCATCATAACTTCACGGCTTTAAAACTCAATCCCCCAGCTAATGAAATCCAGCACAATATATTCCTTCTTAACAAGCCTATCAGCTTGGGTGGCTACATTGAGGGATCTAGGGACTTGGAACCCAAGATCCTTCTGTTCCTCCACACTGCCAAGGATCCTACCTTTAACCCTGCATTATGCAAATTCAGTCTTCCAAAATGAATGACTTCACATTTTTGCAGATTCAACTCCATCTGCCACTTCTCAGCCCAGCTCTGCATCCTGTCATTGCCCAATTGCAACCTACAATAGCCCTCCACACTATCTGCCATTCCACCAACCTTCGTGTCATTGCCGAACTTACTAACCCACTTTTCCAATGACACATCCAAGTCTTTTATAAAACCACAAAGAGCAGAAGTCCTGTAACCTCTCCCTGCAGAAAACCACTGGTCACTGAACTCCAGGGTGAATGTTTTGCATTCAAAGGACTCAATAAGATTTGTAAGGCATGACCTGCCTCTTACAAAGCCATGCTGACTACCTCTAATCAAACTATGGTTTCCCAAGGAATTATAAATCTTGTCTCAGAGTCCTCTCCAATAATCTGCACACCACAGACATAAGACTGACAGGTCTGAAATTCCCAGCGTTATCGGTATTCCCTTTCCTGAACAAGGGAATAACATTTGCCGCCCTCCAACCATCTGGTACAACTCCAGTGCTCAGTGAGGGCACAAAGGTCATCGCCAAGTGCACAGCAATGTCTTCCCTCACTTCGTGTCGTAACTTTGGATACATCCCGTCTGGTCCAATTGACTTATCTATCCTTATGTTTTACACAATACTCAGCACATCCTCATTCCTAACATCAACCTGTTCACATATATCAGCCTGTTTCACGCTGTCCTCACAAATAACAAAGGCCCCTCTCAGGAGTGAATATTGAAGCACAGTATGCATTAAAGAAATCCCCTACCTCCTCCGACTTCAAACACAAGTTCCCTCCACAATCCTGATCGGCACTACCCTCACTCTGGCCATGCTCTTGTTCCTCACCTCAGTGGAGAATGCCTTATGTTTTTTCTTAATCTTTCCTAATAATGCTTTTTCATGCCCCCTTCTAGCTGTCCTAAGTCCATTCCTCAGTTCCTTCCTGGCTATCTTCAGGGAATCCCTACAGTGTTGAAACAGGCCATTTGGCCCAATACCTGCATATCAACCCTCCAACCTGTACCCCAACCAGGACCATTCTCCCAACCTAATTCTCTCCAGTTGTCCCAGCTAATTCGCCAAACCTACACATCCGTGAATACTATGGGTAATTTAGCATGGCTGAGTCACCTGACATGCACATCCTTGTGCTGTGGGCGAAATTGAAATACCGAGGGGAAACCCACGCAGACACGGGGAGAATGTGCAAACTCCACACAGACAGTCGCCTGAGGCTGGAATCGAAATGGAGTCTGTGGTGCTGTGAGGTAGCAGTGCTAACCACTGTGCCGTCGTGCTGCTCCATGTTACCCTCTAGAAACCTGTCTGACTCTTGCTTCCTCAACCTTAAATAAGCTTCCTTCTTCCTCTTGACTAGATGTTCGACATCCCTTCAAACCCTGTTAAATGCTTTGCTGAAGTCCATGTGGCCAACGTTGACTATCTATCTCTTGGCCACCTCCTCAAAGAGTCAGTCCAGTTTGTGAAACACGGTTTTCCACTCACAAAGCCATGCTGAATATCTCTAATCAGGCCTTGTCTTTCCAAATATATGTAGCTCCTTTCTCAGAATCTCCTCCAACAATTTCCCCATCACTGGGCTCACTGGGCTGTAATTTCCTGGCTTTTCCCTGCAACACAAAAGTGATGGAACAGCATTATCCTCCCTCCAGACTTCCGGTACCTCACTGTGTCCGATGATAATAGAAATATCTCTGTTCGGGACATGCAATCTCTTCCCTAGCTTCCCACAATGTTGTAGCACAGAGCTAATGAGCTACTGAGGATGAATCTAGCTTTATTTGTTTTAAGATTCCAGCACTTTCTCTTCTCAGTTGAGGATTCTTTCCAAGACATCACTATATTTTTCCCCAAGTTCCTGAGCATCGATGTTTTACTCCACAGTAAATACTAACAGATTGTTTTGTCCAATATGTCACCCTTCTCCTCTGGTTCCACACATAGGTGACCTTATTGATATTTAAGAGGCCCTATTCTCTACTAAGTTACTCTTTAGCCCTTATTGAAACTTGCGTAAAGGCTTCTGAAAAATCAAATACACCATATCCCTCGTACCACTACACCCCTCCTACACACTTACAATGCTGCCATTTATACTCACACCAACAAATTAAATCCAACAGGCTCAAAAACACATTCTCCTTTATAAAATTTGTTTCTAAGGGTCCAGTTATTTTTTATTGACCTATCCTTTCTCATTCATTTCAACACGCTCTTGACTTACAGTCAGGTTAACACTCTTTGGTTTCAGACTGGAAGCAGGTTGTGGGAGTTCTTGTTGATCAATCTGAAAAAGGTAGCTAACAGGGTCAGCAGGTAATAGAGAAGGCAAATCAAATGCTGCCTTTTATTACAGAGGGAATGGAGTTAAAACTAGGGAGATCTTGCTAAAATGACGCAAGGTACCTGTCAGACCACACCGAGAATATTATGAACAGTGTGAATGCCAGAAGGAAAGATATTGTCGCACTGGAGGCAGTCCAGAAAAGGTTCACTCGGCTGATCCTGGGAATGGAAGAATTTTCTAATGAGAAGAGGTGGAGTAGATTGAGGTTGAACCCATTGAAGTTTAGAAAATGAGAAAGAAATGGAATGAAACATGCAAGATTCTGAGGGGCTCTGATCGGGCAGATGCTGGGACGTTAGAAAATAGAACAGTAGAGCACAGCAACAGGCTCTTCGGCCCACCATGTCTGTGTTGTCCATGATGCTATTCTAACTCATCCCATTTGCCTGCACATGGTCCATATCCCTCTATTCTCTGCCTGTTCATGTTTCTGTCTAAATGTCAGTTCAAACTTTGCTCACATTTTTGCTTCCACGACCTCCCTCGATTACTTCCACTCTCTATGTAAAAAATAAACTTGCCGCACACATCGCGTATAAACTTTCTCTTCTCACCTTAAACCTATGCGCTCTAGCATTTAAAACTGACACATTGGAAAAGACATTCTGACTATCCATATTATCTGTTCCTCTCCCAATGTTTGTTCCTGTACCTGGTCACCTGTCACCCTCTGATAATCTCGCAAAACAATCCAACTTTGTTAAATTTCCTCTTATACCTAATACATCCTTAAAAACCCGAACACAGGCAACGTGCTGATAAACCCCTTTTGCACCCTCTCCAAAGCATCCCCAGCCTTCCTATTGTGTGGAGATGAGAACTGCACACAGTACTCCAAATGTGGCCAAACAAAACATTTTATACCATTACAACATCAGATGCAAACCACTATACCCAACGTTGTGACCGATGAAGGCCAGTGTTCCATTTACTCTCCTTCCCATCTGAAACACTTCTGTTGCCATTTTCAGGGAGTTCCTGACTTGCACCAAGATCCTTCTGTATATCAATGTCCTTCAGGATCCTAACTTTCTTCTTGACTTTGACATGACCTCACACTTGTCCAGATTAAACTCATTTTGCCATTTCTCTCCATATCTTTCCAACTGATCAGTAACCTCCTGCAACCTTGGATCTCCTTGCTCATTCACCCCAACTCCACCAATTTTCATGTCACCTGCAATAATCATATTTGTCACTTCCTTTCATTTCAATTGTGTGAGAATCTGTAACCAGAGGGCATAAAACCCCAGCAAAGGCTCACCCATTGAAGATGGAGAGGAGGAGGAATGTCTTCATTCAGAGCGTAGTGATTTTGTGGGAATTCCTGACTGCAGGGGGCTGCCGAGGCTAGGTCATTAGGAATAGTTACAGCAGAGATGGTGAGGTTTTAATGAATCAGGGAAACAAGGGTTTTGTGGAGAAGGCAGGAAAGTAGAGTTAAATATCATCAGTTCAGCCATGATCTGATTGAAGGGCAGAGCATCCTCAATGGGCCAAATGGCCTCATTCCGCTCCTACATCACATGGTCCGAACTCAAACTCAATATGTACTGCTCACAAAACTCCTTTATAATGGGATTTTTAGATACTTATTATTACACAGCATTTGATCTACAGTAGACTATTTTGTTGATGGTTCCTTGATGTGATGTCACAGAAAACCATCACGTATCCAATCCAGGATTCCATCCATTACAGCGCTGATACTCATTAGTTATCCAGTCAGGATGGAGACCACAGTCACACACAGTTACTGTACTGTCCTTGCTACAAGTACATTCAGTGTCCTGACTGTAACCATATTGACATTACCATCACTGTCTGGTGCCTATAAAAGAATTCCTGCTAATGTTGTTGCTCGTTGTTTATTCTCAGCTCCATCCCAATAGAATACAAATTTTGATCTTCACTTCCATGTGGCTATCTCATTTATGCATTAACCTATCCTTTCTTCACAACTTGTTGATTTTTTGCCTAGTTTGTCTCTTGGGACTAGATTGGGCTGGGATATCTGGTAGGCATGGATGGGTTGGACTGAAGGATCTGTTTCCATGCTGTACACCCCATTGACTCTATGACTCTATCCCAACAACCCTTCAATATTCCCTGCCCAGCGACGGTCATTCTGCATCTACATCTCCGGAATGACAGTTCCATCAAATTTGTTCACTGTCAGTCCATCTGCCTTATGGCAAATGCAGGTAGTCAATCCTCAGTAGTGGGGAGTAGAACGGATGGGAAGAGTTTACAGAGATAGGAAGGCTTACAGGGACTCGAGGATGTTTGAGTCAAACAGAGTTACATCTGGTCATGAATGTCAGTGGGACAAAGGGGTTTGAGGATTGGAGGAATTTACAGTGATAGAGGGAGCTGGATTATATTCTGGAGATAGCGATAGGGATGGATGTAGGGAGAGGGGGGCAGACTGAGCGGTGCAGACAGGAGTGTGTTTCAGTAGGATAGTATTGTATATACTAACAGAGATATGGAAGGTTGTAGTGACAGAAGATGTTTACAGATACAAGGCGGTTTCTAGGTTCTGGAGACTACAGAGATAAGAAGGCAATGGAGAATGCCAGGTTGCTGGGTTGGAGACAGTTACACAGATGGGGAGGTTTGCACAAACTGAAAGAGGTTCCTATGGTCAGGAGGGGTGTGGGGTCGGGAACGAGGGTGAAATTTAAAACAATTCAGATCGAAGAATTGGAGAAAGATAAGGAGATTACAAATCTTTTTCCAGCTAAGGAAGGGTTGTCGGATCTGGAGAAGATTACTTAGGTAGGGACCGATGGCAAGGTTAAAGACAAATGCATTGATATGGAGGGTGGTATTGGTAGGAGGAGCTTACAGGGATAGACAGAACTGTCGGGGGTTTGCAGGGATGAAGGGAATTAGTATCTACTGGAGAAGGTGAGGGATTAGGGCGTTAGGGGTTAGAGAACCTGACAGTGACAGAGAGAATGGTGTGGACTAGAGGCGATTCCAAACAGACGAAGGATAATCGGGACTGGAGAATATTACAGAGATAACTAATACAGCATGGGCCAGGATTGATGCCTGCGATCGCCTGTGCTGTCTCAAGGAGGCCCAATACAGCAGAGGTGAGAGCAGGACCCTCACAAGATGTTGGGAATGAAGCCTAGAATGTTGCTGTTCCTTGCCCAGTTCTATATCTATGTCCTGTCTTCCGGGTCAGAATACAGAAGGCCACTAACTCCTCCCTGTGCTGTTTACTGCGAGTGATCTTAGGAGCTGCAGGATTTCCTGAAGTCTCCAGATCTCCCTCTCCATCTGTCTCTGTCTGACCAAGCGTCTTTAATGAGGTGATGGATGAGACAGGAATTAGGAATATCCTGATTACCTGCAGCAGGCCGAGAAATAGACAAAATGGGAAATTAGACTGATGCAGTGAGGATAACTTGTGCAGAGTGGCACAGAGTCCACCAGAGATCACGAAAATCCCAGTCTCCGTCCCTGGCCTGCGCTGCTGCATCTCTCTGGAGTGGACAATTCTGTTGACTCAGGATATCAGACGAGCTGTAAGAGGGAGAAATGCTGACAGAGGCAGCAAATAGACCCACGCAGCAAGGGGTACCACATGGAGAGAGACTGAGTGATATCACCAGAGTACAGAAAGGTGTCAGTATTACACAATGGTGTCAGAAGACGTGGTTCTGATGCAGTGGGAACTGCTACCATTACTCAAGGAGGAGTCAACCATTATATTGGAATGAGCTCCACTGGTACTGTGCTAGGGCAAATGTCCTTGTCAATCATATGACCAGGATTATGCAGATTGCTTTAACCTGACACAGAGGAGGAGGGATACGGCAAGGGGGAAAGGAAATTCCCAAGTGCAAAGAGAAAGGTTGAAATATTGGAACACCATGGGATGTGGCTAAAGACAAACAGAAAGAAACAGGAAGGGACTGCATTTAACTGAAATTGTACATCAGCAAATAGCTTTGTGACGGAAATTGTGATAAAAAAGTAAATTGCTGTTTCTTAATTTGAATGCATGAAGTATTTGCAATAAATTACATGCACGTGTGACTGTGATTTCTGTCTAATCACAATCAGGGTGACATTTTCACAGGGTGAACAAAAAAGGTGAGTCATTAATATTCGAGGTCAGACAACATCGTGGAAAGCCAGACAGAATGGGAAGCAGGATGGGGAACTCCCACAGTTAGACATTACAATGGGATTACCAGCAAAATAGGTGTCTTCAGATTATCAAGAATAGGAAACCAAATTCTGGGTAATAAGGGTCAGAACATAAAAGTGGAAGGACGATGTTAAAGCCCCTTTATCGCATTACATTATTAGACACTACATTAACAGGGAGTTATTGGAATTTGTAACAAAGGTATTGGGATAATTGAGAAGGAATTCATCCTTCCTATCTCTTCATCTCATTGGTGATGGGTCACAGACGAAGCTGACTCTCTCCCACTCTCAGGTGGAGCCTGTAGGTAGCTGTACAGACCGATGGGGCCTTCCATAGATTCTGTTACACTTGGGGTAGCAGGTTGCCATGGGAAGAGGGTGGGTGGGGCGTTGGTGTGACAGCACGCTCCTTGTGCTGTTTTCTCCTGGATTCCCATTTTTCCCAACAGCAAGTCTCGAGGTTCTCGACACCGTCACAATGCTCCTCCTCCACTTCGGACGGTCTTGGCCCCGTAATTCCCAGGAGTTACCAGAATTGATTAAGAGATCAAAAAAAAAACCTATCAATTCTGAAGAAGCCAAAGTTTAGAAATGTGGACGCATTTTTTAAAGAGATCGCTAGGCAGTCTCCTAGCAGGAGGAGTGCAGTAGAAAGAAGAAACGTTGCTAGCGTTTAATGAGAGTATTGGAACAGGGAGAATTGAAGGTGCTGGAGGTGGCGAGGCTGTTACAAAGAGAGGCAAAGGCCTGAACAATATGACAAAGCCAGAATTGCTGCAGCTAGAGTTGTTTGCAGAGGTAGGGATGGACAAATGTATTTTTCATTGATTCATTCATGGCCTGAGGATGTCACCGGTTGGACCAGCATACATTGCCCGACTGCTAGTTGCCCAGAGGCAGCTCAGAGTCACTTTTTGAGTGCGAGCAGCAGCTAAGGTAAGACAGTTTGTTTTAAAATTACTTACCGGTAGCGGGCGGCGGTGTTTTTTTCTCTCTTTACAGAAAGAGCGGGAGCAGCAGGGGGAAGTGACGAAGACTAGAGGGGCAGCCGGGAAGGAAAGCAGTGAGTATAAATACTCACCCTTCGACGCCAACGGTCACTTTGAGTGCGAGCAGCAGCTAAGGTAAGACAGTTTGTTTTAAAATTTCCAACCGGTAGCGGGCAGCGGTGTTTTTTTCTCTCTTGACAGAAAGAGCGGGAGCAGCAGGGGGAAGTGACGAAGACCAGAGGGGCAGCCGTGAAGGAAAGCAGTGAGTATAAGTACTCACCCTTCGACGCCAACGGTCACTTTGAGTGCGAGCAGCAGGTTACAGCGGGATATAGATAAGCTGCAGAACTGGGCAGAAAGGTGGCAAATGAAGTTCAATGTAGCTAAGTGTGAGGTGATTCACTTTGGTAAGAGTAATAAAAAGATGGGGTACTGGGCTAATGGACGGATACTTGGTAGTGTGGATGAGCAGAGGGATCTTGGTGTCCATGTACACAGATCTTTGAAAGTTGCCACCCAGGTAAATAGTGCGGTGAAGAAGGCATATGGCGTACTGGCTTTTATTGGTAGAGGAATTGAGTTCCGGAGTACTGAGGTCATGTTGCAGTTGTATAAGACTCTGGTGCGGCCGCATCTGGAGTATTGTGTGCAGTTTTGGTCGCCATACAATAGGAAGGATGTGGAGGCACTGGAACGGGTGCAGAGGAGGTTTACAAGGATGTTGCCTGGTATGGTAGAAAGATCGTATGAGGAAAGGCTGAGGCACTTGGGGTTGTTTTCATTGGAGAAAAGAAGGTTTAGGGGTGACTTGATAGAGGTGGACAAAATGATTAGGGGTTTAGATAGGGTCGACAGTGAGAATCTTTTTCCACGTATGGAGTCAGCTATTACAAGGGGGCATAGCTTGAAATTAAGGAGGGGGGGGGGGGGGGGTAGGTATAGGACAGATGTTAGGGGTAGGTTCTTTACTCAGCGAGTCGTGAGTTCATGGAATGCCCTGCCAGTAGCAGTGGTGGACTCTCCCTCATTATGGGCATTTAAGCGGGCATTGGATAGCCATATGGAGGATAGTGGGCTAATGTAGGTTAGGTGGGCTTGGATCGGCGCAACATCGAGGGCCGAAGGGCCTGTACTGCGCTGTATTCTTCTATGTTCCATGTTCTATGTTCTATATTGCTGTTGGTCTGGACTCACATGTAGGCCAGACCAGGTAAGAATGTCAGATGTCCTTCACTAAAGGACATATGTGAACAAGGTGAGTTTTCCCAGATAATCAACAATGCTTATATGGTGACCTCATGAATGTCCGGTACAGATACAATCTGACATCCCACCTCCAACTCTCAGTGCTGTGACCAATGAAGCTAACTATCCCAAACGCTGGCTTCATCAGCCTGTCTACCTGTGATGCTACTTCAAAGAACTGTATACCTGCATCACTGGGTCACTGATTGACAACGCTACCCAGGGTCCTAACATTAACTGTACAAGTCCAGCCCTGGTCTGCTTTACCAGAATACAACACTGTGCATTTCTCCACCTGCTATTACTAACCTCACTGACCCAGCAGTACTGTTGATCCCATTGTACTCTTCGATAACTCTCTTCACTGTCAACTTTACCACTAATTTCAGTGTCACTCACACACTTGCTAACTAGGACTCCTGTATTCTCATCCAAATTGTTTATATAAATGATGCACACAGTGGCCAAGCACTAAACCCATGGCACACTGTTGGTCACAGGCCTGCAGTTTGAACAGCAACCCTCCATGAATACGCTCTGTCTCCTACCGTCAATCCAATTTTGTAGCCAGTTGGTGAGCGCTCCCTGGTTATGTGTGTTCTAAACTTATTAACCAGTCTGCCATGCAGAGTCTTGTCAAAGGCCTTGCTATAGTTAATGTGGACATCATGTACTGCTCTGCTTTGATCTGTCATTTATCTACCTCACACTCAGGTTTGAGGCACGATTTCCCATACACAAAGCCATGCTGACTACTGTTAGTCACTCCTTGCCTTTCCAAATGCATGATGATCCTTTCTCTTAGAATCACCTCCAAAAACTTACCCAACCCTACCATCAGTCTCACTGGTCTGTAGTGGCTGTCGATGACACAAACATCCCTGCGAGGGACCCGGTATTTTCCTCGCTAGCTTCTCACTAGGCAGTGGGATACATCTGATCATGTCCCAAGGTTTTATCTAACGTTTTGCATTTTTAGACATCCAGCACCACCTGTTTTCCAATGTGAACTCTGTTCAAGACATCACTATGTATTTTCCCAAGGTTCCGAGCTTCCATCTCTTTCTCCAATGTAAATCCTAATGCAAAGTACTTGTTCAATATCTCCCTCATCAGCAGGGATTCCACACAGACAGCCTCATTGACCTTTCAGAGGCCCTATTCTCACCAGATCTAATTTTTAGCCCTTGTTGAAACTTGTCAAAATGCTTCTGAAATTTCAAATATCCCCCTAGCGTTACTAGCCTCCCTCAGATTTAACTATTCTGCCATTTATGGTCACACCAAAATATAGAATGCAAATTTAAAAATATTCCCCTTTTATAAAATCATGCCTCTCCCATTGTTTCTAAGCGTCCAGTTATCATTTTTTGTCATATCCTTTATAACACTGTCCAGCACCTTCCCGACTTACTGTCAGGCTAACACCGTTTGGTTTCAGACTGATTGCACAAAAGGGTTTTGGGAATCCTTGTGGATCATTCTGAAAAAGGTAGTTTACAGTGTCAGCAGGTAATAGAGAAGGAAGGTCAAAT
Organism: Chiloscyllium plagiosum; assembly: GCF_037043375.1. Lineage (NCBI taxonomy): Eukaryota > Metazoa > Chordata > Chondrichthyes > Orectolobiformes > Hemiscylliidae > Chiloscyllium > Chiloscyllium plagiosum. The sequence continues at coordinate 30,053 of NW_028270188.1, read as the reverse complement.
GCTGGCATTTTTTACAGGGAAATACAGTCTAAAATTAGGGAAGTCTTGCTAAGACGATGCAAGGTGCAAGTCAGAACACACCTAGATTATAATGAACAGTATACGTGCCCTAAGGAAAGACATTCTTGTATTGGAGGCAGACCAGGGAAGATTCACTATGCTGATCCTGGAGATGGCGGGATTTTCCAATGAGAAGAGGTGGAGTAGATTGTCCTTGAACCTATTAGGGTTTTGAAGAATGGGAGAGAAATTGAATGAAACGTCGAGGATTCAGAGGGGCTTTGACAGGGTAGATGCCGTGAAGTTAGAAAATCGAACAGTACAGCAGAGTAATAGGCCCTTCGGCCCCCATGGCTGTGCTGACCATGATGCTATTCTAAATTAATCCCATCTACCTGCACATGGGCGATATCCCTCTATTCTCTGCCTGTACATGTGTCTGTCGAAATGCCACTTCAAAAATTCGCCCTCGTTGCCACTTCTCCCACCTCCTGAGCAGCTTCCACTCTCTCTGTCAAGAAAACTGGCCTCCTTCATCACTCTCACTCTCACCTTAAACCGAGGCGCCCTCGTATTTGATATTTCTACATTGGAAGGAGGATTCTGATACTCTCGCAAGACAATCCAACTGTGTTTAAACTCCTTACAGTAAACACATTCTCATCCAGGCAACCTTCTGGTAAACCTCTGTTGCACGCTCCCCAAAGCCTCCACACCTATCATGTAGTGTGTCGATGAGACCTACACACAACATACCAAACATGGCCGAATGAAGTTTTATTCAGTCACAACATGACATGCAAATGTCTGTACTCAATACTGTGACCAATGAAAGGAAGCATGCCATACTCCTCTTTTACCACCACATCCTGCTGTGTTGTTATTTTCAGGGAGCTACGGATTTGCATCCAAGGTCATCTGTTTATCAATGTTTCCAATTAGTCAATTGGCGTAATTCTCTCTTCTATTTGACGTCATAAAGGCATCACTTCACACTTGTCCCGATGAAATTCGATTTGCCATTTCTCTGCCCAGCGTTCCAGCTGATCGACACACTGCTGCAACCTTTAGCACTCTTCCTCACTATCCACAATTCCCCGAACTATGCCTAATCATTACATACCTTTGCAAATGTCGTCTGCAAAATTCCCACTCAAACTGCTGACCTTATCATTTTATTCACAGACATAAATTACAAACAGATATCGCAGCACTGATCCTGTGAAACACCATTGGCCGCAGATGTCCAATCAGAAATTCACCACTGCACGTGCCTCTGTCTACTATCACCAAGAAAATATTGTATCCAACTTCCCAACGACCATGGATTCCATGGATTGTGATTTGATCTTCCAGATTTCCCTTGCTATTTGAAAGTTGTCCATTCAACATGACTCTATATTTTGATTCCCAGATTAAATTGGCTGTCTCACTAATGCACTGACTGCATCCTTTCTTCACAACAAAACGGGACCTTGTTTGGTTTTTTGCTGATCCTGCCTAACTCCCTACAACCCCTCAATAATTACATCCCAGCCATTGTCATTCTGCAGCCACATCTCCATAACAACATGTCGATCACATCTGTTCTCTTCAGTTAATGCTGTCATTCCATCTGCCTTGTTGCAAATGCATGGCGCGTGTCACCGAGAGAGGACCTTTGAGGGATGGATAGAGGTCACAGAGTTGGAGAGATGTTTGGGAGTGCGACGATGTTGCAGGGTTAAGCATCGCTACAGTTGCTAGCGAATGTTCACAGGAGAAAACATTTTATTGTTTGAAGGAAGTTAGAGACATAAAGCGTCCTTGATTAGATTCCAGAGATAGAGATATGTGTAGTGTTGTGGATCACTACATGGACTATGCTGATCAGGGTGTAGAAACATTCGCATGATTCCAGGATGTGGTACATTTAACAACAGTTGTGGGATCTGGAAAATATCACAGTGCTAGGGAGGATGGTATGGGCTGGAGAATATTACAGGGAAAGGGAGGGTGGTATGGACTGGAGAATGTTGCAAGCACATGGAAGACTGGAGAATGTTGCAGCGATAGGGAGGAAGATGTGGACTGAATAAACTTGAAAGGAGAGATGATTTTATGTTCTGGAATGTACTTCAGAGAGAGTGAATGGCATGCATGCTGCAAGTTACGACAGGTATAGGGAAGCATGTAGAGACTGGAGGAGAGAGTCACAGAGAGGCTTGTGAGAGACCAGATTCACTTATGAACATAGGATGTGCTACAGTGAGCAGAGCCTTTTCCAGATATAAACGAGGATACACTGGCCACAAAGCAGTCACACCAATAGATAGGTATATAGGAACTGAAGGAATTGAAGAGATTACACAGACTGGGAGTGTTGTATGCAGTGGAGGAGATTAAACTGATCGGGATGGTTTTAGAGACTCAACAACGTTAAGAAATAATGGGGGTTGCAATGGTGAGAGAACGTTGGAGGATATAGACCTGAAGGAGCTTTCACAGATAGCGATGGCTTTCGGGTCTGGTGGGGGCTGCAAAGTAATGGGGATTGTAGAGACTGGAGGTATTTACATAGATAGGGAGAGTATTAGTGATCGGCAGAATTCACAAAAACGGGTCTGCAGGACACGACAGAAATCAGAAGGGTTGTATCAACTTGATCGTGCACACAGGCAGGAAAACTTGTGGGTATTGGAGCAGCTCAACATGATAGGGAGGGGCATGGAGACTGGAGATGTTGCAGAAAGATTACTATGCTTAATGCTTTAGAAATCCACAAGTGTGTCCTGGTTCCTTCTTTATGTTTCTGAACCGTTGTCGATACGCTTCTGGTACTAATTCGTAAGCGCTTGGAATAGCCTGTTTGGCATATGCATAATCTCTTGACCACTCATGAGAGCGCGCTGCAAGTACCTCACTGGTTCTGCCTAATAGCTTAGACTGAACTAGCTTTACCCACAAGACCTCAGGCTACTCCATCTGTCTACCCAATTTTTCAAATGAAGTACTCGAAAGGAGAGTCACAGGTAGATAGGATAGCAAAGAAGGCACTTGGTGTGCATTCCTTTATTGGTCAGAGTATTGAGAACAGGAGTTGGGAGGTCATGTTGCGGCTGTACAGGACATGATTAGGCCACTTTTGGAATACCGTGTGCAAGTCTGGTCTCTTTCCTATCAGAAGGATGTTATGAAACTTGAAAGGGTTCCGAAATGATTTACAAGGATGTTGCCAGGGTTGGAAGATTTGAGCTACAGGGTGAGGCTGAAAGGGCTGGGGCTGTTTTCCCTGGAGCGTCAGAGGTTATGGGTGACCTTATAGAGGTTTATAAAATCATGAGGGCCATGGATAGGATAAATAGGCAAAGTCTTTTCCCTGGGGTCGGGTGTCCAGAACTAGAGGGTATAGGTTTAGGGTGAGAGGGGAAAGATATAAAAGAGACCTAAGGGGCAACGTTTTCAGACAGGGTGGTACGTGTTTGGAATGAGCTGCCAGAGAAGATGGTGGAGGCTAGTACAATTGCAACACTTAAAAGGCATATGGATGGGTACATCAATAGGAAGGGTTTAGAGGGAGATGGGATGGGTGCTGTTTTGTGCGACTGGATTGTCATGGACAAGTTGGACCAAAGGGTTTGTTTCCATGCTGTACCATCTCTATGATTCTCTGACTTTAATTGCCGAAGTTTCAAATCACTGCAGGCAGTTAGAGACCGAGATAGAATTGTAAGGTCTTTTGGAGGTTCCACAGTTCTGGAGGATTGCAGGGACTTGATGATGTTGTACATGGAAGTAGAGTTATAGGGGCTGAAGCTGGCATCAGAGATAGAGAGACGCGCAGGGGATTACAGAGATATGGTGGCCAGTGTTCTCTCGTGGAAGTTCCATTTAGAGAGTTGGTTTTTGGAACTGTTGGACTTTGGAAAGATAGGTAGATTCGGAGGGGCTGGAGGGGTTTACAGATGCATGGAGAAATGTAGTGACTGGAGCATACGGAGATGGTGAGGGCTGGAGGAGATGCCATAATTTGGATGGACTGTAGAAGCTGGAGGGGTTCTCACAGAAAAGGAGGATTGTAGGAATGTGAGGAGCTGACAGAGATAGGGGGTTGGAGCATTCTCGGTAATTAATGGTTTGGAGCACTGTCCAGACTGGGGGAGGCTTCAGACTGATGGAGGGGTCGAGCAAAAGGAAGTGGTTGCAAAAATTATAGAACATAAACATGTCACTTCGGTGCTGTGCCACTGAGCACAGAAGGACAGTCTTCCTCAATAAATTGTACAGATCCTCAGGGGAATGGACAGGTGGATGCTGAAAGGATGCTTCCTTCTCCTTATAGGAGAGAGGCAGACAAGGAGACTCTGTTTGACAAAGATGGAGAAGAGGGAGTTGTCTTTTTCTTCCAATGGCCCAAAGCTACTTCAGGTTTGTTCCCACACAGCTAAAAGGAAAGCAATGCGATAACAAAGAGCAAGGTCGGTTGGGACTGCAGGAGATATGAGACGAAGACCAGGTTGGAAGGGCTGGAGGGAGTGAGAGAGAAGGGAGATGTTCAACAGCTGGAAGGGTTTACAGGGAGTGGACACTGTCAGGACTGGAGAACATGACACGCTCTCTCATGAGAGGGAGATAACGAAATGGCACAAGGTCAAACACAGCAGGAGGATCCCAAGCTCCATACCTGTCATTTATTCAAGGAGCTGCTCTCACCCAGTCTGGTGCCATGCCCCACATACAAACAGCATGAGGTTTCCCAGTTCCTGGTGCTCAGAGCCCAGTGCACTCACCCCTGAACCAGTCGGTGAAGTATTTACACAGTTATACATTCTCCAGCAACACTGTGTCCTAGCCGACATAAACTGGTAAGTTCACACTCTACCAGGCAAAGACCATCTGCACTCAGATTCCCTGGTGATACAATCCTCTGAGTGATAGTCTGCAGAGAACAACAGAATCCACGAATCCCCGTTGCATGGGTCAGGGTCAATGATAAAAGTTTCATTCTTTCAAAAATGACAACTCCTCAATTCCTGCATCTCACAAAACTGCCATTTAAAAATGTTAAAATAAAGAACATTCCAAATGAAGGCTTTGATGAGGTGAGCTCTGGTCAGTAACATAGATCTGGATGTTACCAGATTTACGGAGAGTGCTTTCTACCAGAGCACCACCAGGTCAGTGTCAGGCACACAGACAAAACGGAAAAATAGATTCACATTCGAATTAACATCTCCCAGCCTGGGAATTTGAAGCTGTGCTCACCCATTCCGGTAAAGATCTATAGAAACAGGACATCAGAACCAGAAGACTGGAGGTTGGCTATCGTGTTGCTACTATTTAAGGAAGGCAGTAAAGAAAAGCCAGGAAACTATAGACTGTCGAGCCTGACATCGGTGGGCAAGTTGTTGGAGGGAATCGTAAGGGACAGGATGTACACGTATTTGGAAAGGTAAGGACTGATTCAGGATAGTCAACATTGCTTTGTGAGTTGTAAATCATGTCTCACAAACTTGATTGAGATTTTGGAAGAAGTAACATAGAGGATTGATGAGGGTAGAGCGGTGAATGTGATCTATATGGACTTCAGTCAGGTGTTCAACACGGTTCCCCATGGGAGACTGGTTAGAAAGGTTAGATCTCACGGAATACAGGGAGAACTAGCCAATTGGTGCAGAACTGGCTCAAATGTAGAAGACAGAGTGTGGTGAGGGAGGGTTGATTTTCAAGCTGGAGGCCTGTGACCAGTGGAGTGACAGAAGGATCGGTGCTGGGTCGAATACTTTGCATTATTTACATAAATAATTTGGATGTGAGCATATGAGGTATCGTTTGTAAGTGTTCAGTTGACAACAAAATTGGAGGTGTAATGGTCAGCGAAAGAGGTTACTTCCGATTACAATGGGATCTTGATCAGATGGACCAATGGGCTGAGAAGTGGCAGATGGAGATTAATTCAGATAAATGCGAGGTGCTGCATTTCGCAAAAGCAAATCTTTGCTGGACTTATACACGAAATGATAAGGTCTGACGAAGTGTTGCTGAACATGGGGAAATTGGACTGCAGGTTCATAGCTCCTTGAAAGCAGAGTCGCAGGTAGATAGGATAGTGAAGAAGGTGATTGGTATGCTTTCTTTTATTGGTCTGAGTATTGAGTACAGGAGTTGGGCGGTCATGTTGTGGCTGTACAGGACATTGGTTAGGTCACTTTTGGAATATTGTGCCCAATTCTGGTCTCCTTCTTATCGGAAAGATGTTGTGAAACTTGAAACAGTTCAGACAATATTTACAAGAATTTTGCCAGGATTGGAGGGTTTGAGCTATAGAGAGAGGTTGAATACGCTGGGGCTGTTTTTGCCGGAGCCTCGAAGGCTGAGGGTTGACCTACTAGAGGTTTATAAAATCATGACGGGCATGAAGAGGGTAAAGAGACAAAGTCTTTACCCTTGGGTGTGGCAGTCCAGAACTGGAGGGCATGGGTTTATGGTTAGAGGGGAAAGATATAAAAGAGACTTAAAGAGCTTTTTTTTAAACCCACAGAGGGTTCTACGTGTACGGAATGAGCTGCCAGAGGAAGTGATGGAGGCTGATACAAAGACATCTGGATGGGTATATGAATAAGAAGGGTTTGCAAGAATGTTGACCAGAGATGCTGGTAGGTGGGACTCGATTGGATTAGTATATCTGTTCGGCATGGACGGGTTGGACCGAAGGGTCTGTTTCCATGCTGTACATCTCTTTGACTCGAAGAGGGGCTGAATGGTCCAATCAAAATTGATCTGTGGTCAAATCATAACTTCCTTCAGGTTCCACAATCCATTCTTGGTTCCATCTTGCAGGCTCTATGAATCCCGCTCCATCTACACTCCTACAGGACCACGTCCCTTCCCATGTTTGTACCATCGTCCAGGTTCTGCAGCCCTTCCTGCCTCTGTAACATGGCCCGGACTCTACAACTCTTCTTTCCTCTGCAATATTCCCCAGCAGGGCACTGGAGGCCGGTGGCATTTACAGAGTTCGGGAGGGATATCGGGACTGGAAGATTTTGCAGGCATTAGGAATATTGGGACTTGAGAAGGTTTCACAGTTTATGAGTGTTGTAGGGACTGGAGGAAGTTACAAAGAGAGGGATGGTTTCAGATTGGAGGATTCTGCAGAAAAAGAACTTTACATGGTTAAAGGCAGGATACTTATCATTGTTCACATACAGTGTGTCCCTGAAGCTACTACCCAAGTTGAGAGGGTGTTAAGAATGCGTACGGTGTGTTGGCTTTCATTAGCGGGCGATTGAGTTTAAGAGATCCAGGGTTTTGCTGCAGCTCTATAGAGCCCCAGTTACATCACACTTGGAATACTGTGAACAGTTCTTTTCACCTCATTATAGGAAGGATGTGGAAGCTTTAAAGACAGTGCAGAGGATACTTATCAAGATGCTGCCTGGACTGGAGGGCATGCCCATTGAAGATAGATTGTGGAAGCTCGGACTTTTCTGATCGGAGTGAAGAAAGAAGAATGGTGACATGATAGAGGTGTACAAGGTAAAGAGAGGCTGAAAATGTGTTGCTGGAAAAGCGCAGCAGGTCAGGCAGCATCCAAGGAGCAGGAGAGTCGACGTTTCAGGCATGAGCCCTTCCTCGGGAATCTTCAGGAAAGAGAGGCATCAATTGCGTGGATAACCAGAGACAACTTCCCATGGCAAAATGGCTAAAACAAGGGGACATATTTTTTAAGGTAATTGGCGGAAGATTTAGCTAAGATACCAGAGGTAATTTATTTGCACAGAGTGTGGTGGGTGCGTGGAATGGACTGCCAGCCGTGGTAGTAGATTCAGACACATTACAGACATCTAAGCAACTCTTGCATAGGCACAACGATTATAGCAAAATGTAGGGTATGTAGGATAAAGGTTCAGCACAATATCGAGCGCTGAAGGACTTGTCCTGGGCTGTCCTATTCTATGTTCTAAACAGCGAGTGGTATGAAGGCAGGAAGGGGTTTCGGGAAGCTGTAGAGGATGGTGTCTGAATGAAGAGACACAAAGAGGAGGCGTTGCTGAGGTTGTATGAGGTAACAGAGACAGAGGGTTGTGGGGACTGGAGTGGTTTCACAGGGAGGGAGCAGCACAGAGCCACAGCAGGTTACAGAAATGTGGAGAGCTGTCGGGCCTACAGGGGTTTCATGGAGCTGGGGAGGTTGGGATGGATCAGTTTACAGGGATAAGAATGTTGGTGGGATGGGGTGTTTAACACAGACAGGAATGTTTCAGGTGAATGGAGCTGAGTACAGAGATAAAGTGGGTTGTACAGATTGGAAAAAAACAAACATACATATGGAGGATAGTCGTGACTGAAGATGTTTATAGATACAGGATGGCTTATATTCTGCGGGTTATTTAGACATGGAGGGTGTGGAATCATACAGACTTTCTAAGTGATAAAAACAGCAATTTTGGTTGGAGACAGTTTCACAGATTAGGGAGCATTTGTAACCTCCTCCAGTTTGGTCAAAGTGGGAAGGATTGTAGTGGAGGGTGATGATTACACATGTAAGAGCTGGAGATGGAAATGAGCAGATGGATGGTGATACTGGAGGAGCATACATTGACAGGGTGGGTGCTGGCAATGAAAAGCGCATAGATAGTTGGTCTTGTAGGAACTGGATCGGAAGAGTCACAGGCATTGGAATGACTTCTGCAGATTTCGAGTGTTACAGGGACTGAGAGGATTATAGGGTCTCCACAGATTGATCGCGTCTTTAAGAATGGAAGAGTTTATGTATGTACGGAAAGCTTAAACCCAATGCATGCAGTCTTCATTTCAAGACCAGAGCCTTATTATCCCTCATCAGCCAAGGATTCCTAAACCTGCCAGCTTTTCCCTTTATCCCAATGAGGCATACTGTCCTGGATTCTTGAGATCACACTTTGAAAAGCCTCCCATTTGCCAGTTGTTCCTTTTCCTTCAAACAGACTCACAAGTCGTTTGGAATCATAATATGGAGGTGCCGGTGTTGGACTGGGGGTGTACAAAGTTAAAAATCACCCGACATTCAGTTCCAGTCCAACCGGTTTATTTGAAAGCACCAGCTTTCAGAGCACTGCTTCTTCATCAGGTAGTTGTGGAGCACAATCCTAAGGCACAGAATTTATAGCAACAGGATGGCAGGGTCACGGAATATAGTATCAAATATACTTAGTTTAAGCCTTTCATCTCTTACAGTGATCACCAGCGCTTCCAAATCGAGTTGGACTACAACTGGCTGTTGTGCAATTTTAAATTCACGGCATTGACGCTGGCCAGATTCTGCAGAATGGCCCCAAACCTGGCCCTGTTCCTGTATTCCTCTTCAATCTGTGGACCTGCTGATCTTTTTCCATAACTATGTTAAAACAAAGACAGTTGTGGGCACTGGACCCAAAGTGCTCTCCGAATGACACTTCAGTCACTTGCCCGACCTCGTTTTCTGAGGGGAGGTCCAGTGTTGCACCTGCCTGAGTAGAGTAGGGCTCTCGGCATATTGATTTAGGAACCTTTCTTGGACACATGTAAAAAAATGCTCTCCTTCCAGGTCTTTTATACTCTGGCTGGTCCAGTCAATACAGGGAAAATTAAAATCTCCAGCCAATACTCCTCTATTATTCCTATAGTTATCTGCAATCTCTCTACACATCTGCTCCTCTGGTAGCTGTTGGGTCTACAACAGTGTACAATACACTCCCAACAAAGTGACCACCCCCCTTCATCTTTCTAACTTCTAATCATGTGACCTCATTTGATGACCACTTAAGAGTATCCTCTCTGAACACTGTGGCCATGTCTTCCCTTATCAAAAGGACAAATCTCCCTCTTCACCCCCTCACATACTTGTCCTTCGATACTCCTGAAGTTTCTTTATCCTGGAACACTGAGCAGCCAGTCCTGCCCTTCTCTCAGCCATGTTTCTGATATGGCTATAATATCCCAGTATTCAGAGCTAATCCATGCTCTGAGCCCATCTGCCTTACCAGTCAGGCCTCGTGCGTTGAAATTAATGCCCTTTAAACCAGAATTCTTTTCCCTGCCTTGACTGTGTCCCTGGATATCCTGAATACGAAACTTGCTCGCGATGGCTGATGTATTTTCCCCTGAAAGGTCGATGGTCCCTCTGTTATTCAGAGTCCCTACCCTCTAACAAACTAGTTTAAACCCTCCCGGGTAACGTGAACAAATCACCCCACGGGGTGCTGGTGCCCCTCTGCTCCAAGTCTAACCTGTCACCTCTATCTCAGAAGAGGTCCCAATGATCCAACTGGCACATGGTACTGGGGGTAATCGGGAGATCCCTTCTCCTGAGGTCTTGCTTTTTAACGTCTTACCAAACTGAGTGGGGTTCTTCTGGGTGCTTCGGTTTCCTCCCAAAATCCAAGTTAATTTGCCCATAGTGCCAGGTGCGTTAGTCAAGAGTAAATATAGGGAAGGGGAATGCGTCTGGGTGAGTTACTCTTTGGTGGGTCGGTGTGGACTTGTTGGGCCAAAGGACATGTTTCTATAATGTAGCAAATCTAATCCATTCAAACTACCTGTGCACATTTCTCAAGACCCCATCCCTTTGTTTAATCATGGCATGTGTACGAATTGCACAATGTCCTCTGGCTCTTCATGCTCCCCCTTCAAAATGTTCTGCAACTGCTCAGAGATATTCTTGACCCTGGTACCCGGGAGGGAGCAGACCATCCTGGGGTCGCTTCTGCAGCCACACAGTCTCCCGCTTGTCCCTCTAACAACAGAGTCACCTATCAGTATCAATAGTATCAGTATCTCCTATCAGTATCATTAGACAGAGACTGTGAGGAACTACCTGCATTTGGATCTATATTCGGAAAGTGGGAGTATTTTAAAGTGATACAGTGAGAATTCAGGGCCAGCGTGTTCCTGTCGAGTGAATAGTAAAGGCCACATGTCCTTCAAACACTGATTCAGCGATATTGTGAGTTTCATAAAGGAAGTACAGTGCAATAAAAACAGGTGAAGCTCTTCAAAATTTCAGTGAGTGAAAGAGGATTGTCGAAAATGAAAGGCAAACAATAGACAAGAAATATATTTGGCAGATATGATTGAGGAAAAGCCACAAGGTATTTTATCAGCTTGTTCGAGTAAGTGGATTACTGGGGTAAGAGTGGGGTCTATTAGAAACCAAAGGGACAATCGGTACATGGAGCCAGAGGAAGTAGGTGAGGTCTTCAATGAGTACTTCCCATCGGTATTCACACAGTAGAAAGACATTGTAGCCAGGGACTTAAGTGGAATGGTGTGGTCCCAGAACATGTTAAGATTAATAAGGAGGAGGTATTAAATGTTTTCACAGGCATAAAAGGTGGAGAAATCCCCAGTGCCCAATGAACTGTGTCTCAGGCTGCTGTGGAAGGTAAGGGAGCAGATTGCTGGGGCCCTGACAGAGAAATGTAATACTTGGCTGGCCACAGGTGAAATTCAAGAAGGGCAGCAGGGATAGGCCAGGTATTTAGAGTGTATAGCCCAACATCAGTGCGAGGGAAATTATTGGAAACAATTGTGAGGGTCAATTTGAATCAATAATTGGAAAGGTAGGGTTCGATTTGGGATGCTCAGTCCGGATTTGGTAGGAGAAGATCCTGTCTGATGAATTCAGCTAATTTTTCTTTCAAATTACAATTAAAAATATTGATGGGGTCAGTGCAGATGATGTGGGTTCCATGGAGTTCATTAAGGTCCTTGACAAGGTCCCACATGGAGGGCTCATCCAAATGGGAAGAGCCCATGGGATCCAAAGCAAGTTGGCAAATTGGATCCAAAATTGGTGGAGGATTGGTTTTGTGATTGAAAGCCTTTGCCCAGCGGGTGTACCACAGGGATCTGTGCAGCAACCGTTGCTGTTTATTATGTACATTAATGAGTTGAATGTGAAAGCAGAAGGTATCATTAGTAGGTTTGCAGATGACATGAAAGGTGATGGTGTTGTCCACAGTGAGGGGGACGGTCTTAGGCTACAGTCTGAAGGTTGTGGCTGGATCAGAATTTCAAGAGAGTCATTTCAGTTGACAAGGCAGGCAAGAGCACAGCAGGCGATGAGGGAAAACTGATGTATTAAGCTGCATTCACTTTGATATAAAATGCCTGACAGGAAAGGCAGATGAATGCACGGCATGGATAGGAACATGGGACTGGGATATCACAGAAATTACGGAGGTACAGGGAAGGATAGGCCAAGCAACTTAATGTTCCGGGGTACAGATGCTACAGGAAGAAGAGAAGGAGAGGCATTTGAGGAGGAGGCGGAAGAGGAGCGGATGTTTTGATCAGTGAAAACATCACTGCAGAATTGAGAGAGGATATTCCTGGCGATCACTCAGTGAAGCAAAATAGTGCAATTGAGAAATGAGAATGTGGCGTCAGTTTGATATGACTGTACTACAGGTCCTCAGCAGTCAGCAGGAATTTGAGCAACAGATATGTGGGAGATGTCAGATATTAGGTCCATAAGACGTGACATAGGTAGAGTGTTGGAGGGACAGCACAGTACAGGACGTACCCAGTCAGCATTACAACCCACTCATGGGAAGCCTGCTTTCCCCTCTGTTGTACTGATGCTCGCTAAGACAGCACAGGCCTGGATTGATAACTGTGACACCCTCGGTTCCGACTTAGTACAACAAAACTTACAGTCGGGGCAGTGACTGAGCCTGGGTATGTCTGTACTGTGCTCCCCCTCCAGCACTATATCCATGTCATGTCTTGTTAGCCGATGTTTGGAGCCCTCTCATTGCCCTCTGCTCTGTACACTGTGAGTGATCTTACTTCACTGCAGGATTTATTGAAGGCTCCAGATCTCCCTGCACTTTGTCTCTCTGGCTGACCGACCATCTTCAATGAGGTGATGGACGATACACCCAGCAGTTGGGAAGTCTATTGAGTCAGGAACTTCCTGAGTACCTACAGGAGATAGAAAGATAGACAGAATGGAAATTAGACTGATGCAGTCAGGGTTACATGTGGAGAAGGGCACTGAGTTCCACAGAGATCTGGAAAATCCCAGTCTCCATCTATAGTTAGTGCTGCTGCGTTACTCTCGATTGGAGAATTCTGTTGGCTCTGGATCTTCAGTAGATGCAAAAGTGAGAGGCGCTGACAGAGGCAGCAATTAGACCCTCACAGTGAAGGATACCACATGGAGAGAGACTGAGTGATAGCACGAGAGTGCAGGAAGATGGCAGGATCGCACAATTGTGTCGGAAGAACGGAAGTTGCTTCATCTTGCACTGGTATAACTGGTCAGGAATGAACAACCAATGAGCAGGTGAAGTGATGACCCAGTGGTATTATTGCTGGAGCATGTATCCCAAACCTCAGCTAATGTTCAGGGGAGGCAGGTTTGAATACCACCATTTGAAATGGTGGAATTTTAAATGAATATACTTTTTAAAAATTGGAATTAACAATCCATAAATAAGTATTGATAAAAATCTAAACACTTGACCTTCAGAGAAAGACAACAGTTCACTCTCACGTGGTCTGCAGGACATACCCACAGCAAAGTGTTTGCCTCTCAATTGCCCTCTGAAATGGGCGAGCCAGCTGCTTAGCTCAAGGGCAGCAAGGGATGGGCAATAAAGGCTAGTCAGCCAGAGACATCCACAGCCCATACCTGATTTTTTAAAAAATCCATTCAGATTGTTCCACTGGATTCGTGCTGCGACCAGTGTGCTGGCGAATAACGTCGGTAGGTTTATTGACAGGGCTTTAAACTGACAGAGAGGACGCAGGGACAGGGTTCAGGTGAAAGGAGCTCTCCAAATCCAAAGAGAAAAGGTGAAGCATCAGAGCAGCATGGGAATGTGACCGAAGACAACAGAAAGGAACAAATGGGACAAAGTTTAACTAAAACTGTACATCAGCAAATCAATTCGTGACAGGAAATTGTGGGAAAGAGTAAATTATGTTTTATTTTAATGGACAAGGTCACAACTCCATCAAGGTAGATGGAGTTGTGACACAGAGATAAAAGAGATTTATCACTAGGGAATTGTGGTTACAGGGTGAACAAAAGGTGGAACATAAATATTCAATGGTTCACAACCTTGTGAAAACTCATGCAAAATGGGCAACGCTAACAATAATGGATAACAAAGGCCTTACAGAGAAAGCATTTGGTCTCAGATCATGAAGTAGAGTCAGTCTGAATGTAAATTCTGGCTATTTCTTGCCAGGGACACAAGCAGCAGAACAGTTTTATACCACTAAACAGCATTTCATTGCCCATCACTGCAATAAGCAGGAATTCAATGGAATTTTTAATAAAGGCACTGTGAAAATTTAGTGAAACGTCAATATTCGCATAATCTGGGACAATCACACTGACAAGAGTGATATTGGAAGAGGAGTTCGGGGATTTTTTTTCAGTGTTTCTTTGAATAACACATTGTGCAACTGGCTAGAGACGTAACTGTCTCAGATCGACAGTTGTGTAATGACACTTCGTGAATGAGTAACGTCACTTGGAGAGATCCTCTGGGAAATTGTGATAAAGTGCAGTTTTCAGAAATATAAAGTTTTAAAGTGAATCACAGAAAGGACAAACTGCAACTAGAAACAAAAATAGACATTTACATGAGTTTGAGATAACTGACCAAGGTAAACAGGCTGAACAGACTGAAACAGGTGTCTGGAAATGAACAGTGGAAAACATTTGAAGGAACAGTTTAAAACACTCAAAAGGTCATTCCACTGAAGCAGACCAAACTTCAGCAAGAAATCCCCACCAGTCCCTCACTCAGGACAAAATGGATCATATTAGATTATCAGGCTGAGAAGTTTTCAACTTAAAATCCTGAAATGAGAGAGTGTTTTAGGAGTAAGTTTTGAAGGGATTGTAAAGTGTCTGCTAGCAGGGGGAGGGCAGTGGGAAGGGGAATCATTGTCAGGGTTTAATGACACGATGAATGACTGGAGAATCGCTAATGTGGTTCCTTTGTCTAAGAAGGGCAGCAGAGATAGGCCAGGTAATTACAGAGCAGATAGTCTGTCAGCAGTGGGAGGGAAATTATTGGAAACATTTGGAGGATGAATCAACACTTGCAAAGGTAAGGATCAACTCGGCTTAGTCATCACGGAGGAAGATACTGTCTGAGGAATTCAGTTCAGTTTTTTTTAAAATGGTGCTTAAGTATATTGATGAGGGCTGTGCAGATGATGTGGTTTACATGGACTTGAATAAGTCCTAAAACAAGATCCAACATGGAAGGCTGGTCCAAAAGGACTGGGCTCCAAGGCAAGTTGGCAAATTGGATGCAAAATTGGTGGATAGAATACTTTCACCAGCGGGTGTACCACAGAGATCTGTGCAGGAACCATTGAACATTAATAACTCGGATGTGAAAGCAGAAGGTATAAAGAGTAGGTTTGCAGATGACATGAAAGGTAAGGGTGTTGTTCACAGTGAGGAGGATGGTCTCCGTCTGCAGTCCGATGTCGATCGGATGATAATCTAAGAAGAGTTTAGTTCTGATTGAAGTGAGGTAATACTCTGGGGGAGGTACGATAAGTGAAGGACAGACATAATGAACGGTAGGTCCTTGCGGAGTACTGAGGAATACAGGGACCTTTGTGGACAAGTACATAGATCCCTGAAGGTGTCAGCACAGGGAGACAGGGTGGGAAAGGCATCTCAACTGGGAGCAGGAGAGGGACCCATATCCTGGTGGGGTGAATTGCGAGAGCTGCTTGAGAGGATATAACCTAGTCTGGCAAGGTGTTGGACCTTAAGGCCGGAAAGAAGGTAGAGGCTGGTGCACAAGTTAAAGAGAGCGATTTCAAAAGACAAGGCAGGCAAGAACACAGCAGGGAATGGGGGAAAACTGGTTATTAAACTACATGTATTTCAATGCCAGGGGCCTGACAGCTAAGGAAGTTGAACTCAGGGCATGGACTGGAACATCAGACTGGGAGATTATAGTTATCACAGAAACACAGCTGAGGGAGGGGCAGGACTGGCAACTCTTTAGATTAGATTAGATTACATTACATTACAGTGTGGAAACAGGCCCTTCGGCCCAACAAGTCCACACCGACCGGCCGAAGCGCAACCCACCCATACCCCTACATTTACCCCATACCTTACACTACGGGCAATTTAGCATGGCCAATTCACCAGACCTGCACATCTTTGGACTGTGGGAGGAAACCGGAGCACCCGGAGGAAACCCACGCAGACACGGGGAGAACGTGCAAACTCCACACGTTCCCCTGAGGCGGGAATTGAACCCGGGTCTCTGGCGCTGTGAGGCAGCAGTGCTCACCACTGTGCCACCGTGCCGCCCACTCTCACCCCCCGTCTCACTCCCCTCTCTTTCACCCCCCCTCTCTCTTACCCCGTGTCTCTCACCCCCAAACTCTCTCACCCCCACTCTCTCTCACCCCCATTCTCTCTCATCCCCACTCTCTCTCACCCACACTCTCTCACCCCTACTCGCTCTCACCCCCACTCTCTCTCACCCCCACTCTCTCTCACCCCCACTCTATCTCACCCCCATTCTCTCTCACACCCACTCTCTCTCACACCCTCTCTCTCACCCTCCTCTTTCTCACCCCCTCTCTCACACTCCTCTCTCTCTCATTCCCTTCTCTCTCACCCCACTCTCTCTCACTCCACTCTCTCTCCCACCCCCCCTCTCGGCCACCCCCATCTCTCACCCCCACGCCCCTCTCTCACCCACTCTCCCTCTCACCCCCTCTCTCTCACTCTCTCTCTCTCACCCTTCTCTCTCTCTATCACCCCCCATTTCTCTCCCACCCCGTCTCTCTCGAAACACTTTCTCTCTCACAACCTCTCTCTCACTCCACCCTCTCTCACACCCCCTTTCTCTCACCCCCACTCTCTCACACCCACTCTCTCACACCCACTCTCTCACCCCCTCTCTCAACCCCTCTCTCTTATCCTGCCTCTGTCATCCCCTCCTCTCATCTCACCCTCTCTCTCTCACACTCCCTTATCCGCTCTTTCTCTCACCCGCTCTCTCTTGCTCTCTCAAATCCGCTTTCTCTTACACCCCTCTCTCTCATCCCTCTCTCTCTCACACCCTCTCTGTCTTTCTCAGCCCCTCTCTCACACCCATCACCCCCTCACCCGCTCTCTCTCTCAGCCCCTCTCTCTATCTCAAACCTCCACTCCCTCTTACCCCCTCACTCGCAATCTCTCGCACACCCCCTCTCTCTCTCACTCACTCCCTCTCTCCCACCTACTCTCTGTCTCTTTTTCTTCCCCGTCTCTCTTTCTCACTCCTTCTCACTCTCATCCCATCTTACTCTCACCCTCTCTCTCAACCCCCTCTCTCTCCCATGCAATCTTTCCCACTCCCTCTCTCTCACTTCCACTCTTTCTCTCCCCCTTTGTCTCTCCCACTTTGTCTCTCCCCTTTCTATCTCACCCCCTCACATCATCCCCCCTCTCTCACACCTCTCTCTCACTCACCCGTGCTCTGTCTCTCACCCCATTCTTTCTCTCACCCTCTCTCTCACCCCTTCTCTTTCCCTCACCCTCTCATCTTACCCTCTCTCTCTCACCTGCTCTCTCGCTCTCTCAATCTACTTCTCTCTCTTACCCTCTCTCTCTCATCCCTCTTGCTTTCTCTCACTCCCCTCATCCACTCTCTCACCTGCTCACTCTCGCTCTCAAACCTCCTCTCTCTCTTACTCTTCTCTCTCTCACTCCCTCCGTCTCTCCCACTCACTGTCTCCATCACCCCAGCTCACTCTCACCGTCTCGCTCTCTCAACCCCTCTCTCTCCCCTCTCTCCCAGCCCCTTTCTGTCTCACCTCCACTCTTTCTCTGACCCACTCTCACTTCCCCTTTGTCTCTCTCCCTTTGTCTCTCCCATTTTCTCTCACAACTCTTCACATCGCCCTCTCTCTCTCATCCCTCTCTCTCACTCACCCGCTGTCTCTCTCACCCCACTCTCTCTCTCTCTCACTCCACTCTCCCTCGAACCCCTCTCTCTCTCCCACCCCCTCTCTCTCACCCCCTCTCTCTCAACCCCTCTTCCTCTCACCCCTCTCTCACCCTCTCTCTCTCTCACCCTTCTCTCTCTCACCCCTCTCTCCCATCTCCATCTCTCTCAATCCCTCTCTCTCATCCCCTCTCTCTCAACCCCTCTCTCTCTCAACCCCTCTCTCTCACCCCCTCTCTCTCACCCCTTCTCTCTCACCCCTTCTCTCTCACGCTCTTCTCTCTCTCAACCCCTCACTCTCTCTCGCCCCCTCTGTCTCAGAACCTCTCTCTCACACCCTCCTCTCTCAACCCCATCTCTCAACCCGTTCACTCTCTCCCACCTCACTCCATCTCTCACCCCCTCTCGCTCTCTGTGTCACCCCCTCTCCCTCCTACCCCAATCTCTCTTATTCTTATTCCCCTCTCTCTCTTACCTCCCCTCTCTCTCACTCTCTCACACACACTCACACACACCCTCGCTCCCTCGCACCTCTCTCCCACCCTCTCTCTGTCTCTTTCTCATCCCCTCTCCCTCCTTATCACTCCCTCTCTCTCACCCCTTGTCACTGTCACCCTCACTGTCTCAAGCCTCTCTCTCTCCCACCCCACCCCATCCCTCTCACTCCCATCTTTCTCTCTCAGCCCCCGTCTCTCACCCTCCATTCTCTCATCTCTGCTCTCTCACCAACCTCTCTCTCACCCCAATCTCTCTCTCCCACCCCCTCTCCCACAGCCCCTCTTTCAACCACCTCACATCTACTCTTTTCTCTGACCACCTCTCTTTCTCCCCCTCTCTCTTTCTCAGCCCTCTCTCTCCCCCTCTCTCTTTATCACCCCTTTCACCCTTTCTCACCCCCTTTCCATTTCTCACCCTTCTGTCTCTCAGCCACTTTGTCACCCCTCTCTCTCAACCCCTCTCTCACAACCTCTCATCTCAGCCTCTCTCTCTCTCACTCCCCTCTCTCTCACTCCGATCTCTCTCTCAGCCCCCCTCTCTCTCACCCTCCCCTCTCTCATCCCCGCTTTCTCTCTCCCACCCCCTCTCCCACACCCCCTCTCTTACCCCTCTCACATTCTCTCTCTCTCCTCCAATCTCTTTCTCAGCTCTCTCTCTCCCCTCTCTCTATCTCACCCCCTCTCCCTCTCTCACGCCTCTCTCCCTTTCTCACGCCTCTCTCCCTTTCTCACCCCTCCCTTTCTCACCCCCTCTCTCTCAACCCCTCTCTCTCAACCCTCTCTCTCACCATCGCCTCTCTCACACCCTCTCATCTCACCCTCTCTCTCTCACATCCCCTCATCCCCTCTCTCTCACCCGCTCTCTCGCTCTCTCCAATTCCCCTCCCTCTTACCCCCTCCTCACCACTCTCTCTTTCTCAGTCCCTCTCTCTCACCCCTTCTCTCTCACTCACTCCCCCACCCCCTCACTTGCTCTCTCACCCCTCTCTCACTCAAACCTCCTCTCCCTCTTACCCCCTCACTCGCAGTCTCTCTCACACACCCCTCTCTTATCCTCTCTCTCTCACTCCCTCCCTCTCTCCCACCCTCTCTCTGTCTCTTTCTCATTCCCCCTCTTTCTTTCTCACTGCCTCTCACTCTCACCTCATCGCTCTCTCACCCTCTCTCTCCCAACCTCTCTCTCTCCCACATTTTCTCTCCCACCCCCTCTCTGTCTCACCTCCACTCTTTCTCTGACCAACTCTCTCTCCGCCTTTGTCTCTCTCCGTTTGTCTCTTCCCTTTCTCTCTCACACCCCACTCACATCCCCCTCTCTCTCTCACTCACCCGCTCTCTCTCTCTCACCCCACTCTTTCTCAACCTCTCTCTCATCATCTTCTCTCTTTCACACCCTCTCATGTCATCCTCTCTCTCTAACCCCCCTCATCCCTCTCTCTCTCACCCTCTCTCTCTCATCCCTCTCTCTCTTTCTCAGCCCTCTCTCTCTCACCCCTTCTCTCTCTCAACCGCCTCTCTCACCTCCCCCTCGCCCCCTCACCCGCTCTATCTCTCACCCCTCTCTATCTCTCAAACCTACTCTCTCTTACGCCCTCACCCGGTATCTCACACCCCCCTCTCTCTTACCCTTCTCGCTCTCTCACTCCCTTCCTCTCTCCCACCCTTTCTCTGTCTCTTTCTTATTCCCCTCTCTCCTTCTCACTTCCTCTCTCTCTTATCCCATCTCACTCTCACCATCTCTCTCTCATGCCCTAGTCTCTCTCACCTCTTTCTCGCACCCCTCTCTCTCACCCCTCTCTCTCCCATCCCCTTCTCTCTCTCACCCCTCTCTCTCCCATCCCCATCTCTCTTCCAGCCCGTCTCTCTCTCTCTACCCCCTCTCTCTCCCCTCTCTATCGAACCCACTCTCTCTCACCGTCTCTCTCTCAACCCCTCTCCCTCCCACGCCCTCTCTCCCAGCCCCTCTCTGTCTCACCTCCACTCATTCTCACCTCACTCTCTCACCCTTCTCTCTCTCTCTCTACCCCTCTCTCTCCCTCACCCCTCTCTCTCCCATCGCCATCTCTCTCCCACCCCCTCGCTCTCAACCCCTCTCTCTATCTCCCACTCTCTCGAACCCTTTCTCTCGAACACTCTCTCACACTCCTCGCTCTGACCCCCAACCCCTCTCTCTCTAAACCCACCTCTCTCTCAACCCCTCTCTCTCAAACTCCCTTTCTCTCTCTCCCCTCTCTCACCCTCTCTCTCTCACTCTCTGTCTCACACCCTCTCTCTCGCACCCCCCTTTCGACCCCCATCTCTCAACACCCCTCACTCTCTACCTCCCTCACTCCCTCTCTCACCCCGTCACCCTCTCTCTCTCTGTCTCCACCTCTCTCTCTCCCAATGTCTCTCACATCCCCCCCTGACCTCCCCCTCTCATTCTCTCTCTCACACACACTTACACACACCCTCGCTCCCTCACCCCGTCCCTCTCTCCCATCCTCTCTCTTTCTCTTTCTCATCCCTCTCTCTCTTTCTCACTCTCTCTCCTACCACTCTCTCCCTCTCACCCCCTCTCCCTCTCACTCTTCTCTCTCTCAACCCTCTGTATCCCATCCCCATCTCTCTCCCAACCCCTCTCTCTCAAACCCTCTCTCTATCTCCCTCTCTCTCGAACCCTCTCTCTCGAACCCTCTCTCACACCCCTCGCTCTCAACCCCCAACCCCTCTCTCCCAACCCCTCTCTCTCTCAAACCCTGTCTCTCTCACCCCCCTCTCTCACCCCTTCTCTTTCTCACCCATCTTCTCTCTCTCAATACTTCTCTCTCAACCCCTCTCTCTCTCATCCTCTCTCTCTCGCACGCTCTGTCTCACCCCCTCTCTCTCACCACACCAATCTCTCAACACCCCTCACTCTCTCCCTCCCTCACTCCTTCTCTCACCCCCCCCCCCCACCCTCTCTCTGTCTCCCCCTCTCCCTCCTACCCCAATGTCTCTCACATCCCCTCTCTCTCACCTCCCTCTCTCACTCTCTCTATCACACACTCACACACACCCTCGCTCCCACACCCCCTCGCTCTCTCCCACCCTCTCTCTATTTCTTTCTCATCCCCTCTCTCTCCTTCTCACCCCTCTCACTCTCACTCCCCTCATTCTCACTCTCTCTCTCTCCCTCTCTCACCCTCCTCTCTCTCATCCCCCTCTCTCACCAACCTCTATCTTTCACCCCCACTCTCTCTCTCACCCATCTCTCTCTCTCAGTCCCCTCACACCCTCTCACCTAGCTCTCTCTCACACACCTCTCTCTCACAACTCCCTCACACCCCTCTATCTCCTCTGCATATCCCCTCTCTCACGCCCTCTTTCTCTCGTTCGCCCCATTTCTCTCTCTGTTTTGACCCCTTTCTTCCTCCCTCCTCCTTGCTCTCGCTCTCTCTCTCTAGCGCCCACTCTCTCACACCCTCACCGTCACACCCCTCTAACTCTCTCATCCGTTCACACGTTCTCTCCCTCTGTGTCTCTCTCTCTCTCAACCACTCAATCACTATCTTACCCCCTCTCTCACCGATTTCGATCCCTCTCTCGTCCCATGTCTCTCAACCCTTTCTCTCGCTGTCCCCTCTCTCTCACTCCTTCTCTATCTCTCCCCCTCTCTCTCTCACCCCCTCATCCTCCTCTCTCTCTCACCCGCTCTCTCGCTCTCTCAAGCCCCCTATCTCTCTAAACCCCCTCTCTCAACCCTTGCTCTCCCTCTTTCTCACCCTTCTATCCCTTTGTCAGCCCTTCCCTCTCTCACCCCTTCTCTCTCCCCCCTCTCTCTTACACCTTTTTCTTACCCCCTGACTCGCGTTCTTTCTCAACCCTCTCTCTCAAATCTCCTCTCTCTCATATCCCCTCTCTCTCACCCCCTTCTCTCTCTCACCCCTCTCTCCCACACACATACACCTCTCTCTCTTTCTCAATCCCTCTCTCTCACCCCCTTCTCTCTCTCACACCCCTCTCTCACACCCCTCTCTCTCACCCCTCATCCACCCCATCTCACTCCTCTCTCTCTCTCAAGCCTCCACTCTCTCTTACCTCCTCACCCGCACTCTCTCTCACACCCCCCTCTCTCGCCCCCTTCCTTTCTCTGTCTCTTTCTCATCTCTCTCTCAACCCCTCTCTCTCCTTCTCACTCCCTCTCTCTCGTCCCATCTCACTCTCACCCCATCACTCTCAACCCCTCTCTCTCCCACGCCCTCTCTCCCAGCCCCTCTCTGTCTCACCTCCACTCTTTCTCTGACCCACTCTCTCCCCTTTGTCTTTCCCCTTTGTCTCTACCCCTTTCTCTCTCACCCACCCCCCTCTCTCCCACCCCCTCTGTCTCTCTCACCCTCTCTCTCCCACCCCCCTCTCTCTCTCAACCTTCTCTCTCTTCCTCTCTATCACCCACTCTCTCTCCCAACCCCATCTCTCTGCCACCCGCTCACGCTCTCAACCCCTCTCTCTCCCTCTCTCTCTAACCCCTCTCTCACCCTCCCTCCCTCTCTTAGCCCCTCTCTCTCAACGCCCTTCTCTCTCAACCCCTCTCTCACTCTCCCCACTCTCTCTCAACCCCTTTCTCTCAGCCCCCAACCCCTCTCTCTCAACCCCTCTCCCTCTCAACACCTCTCTCTCCTCCCTCTCTCCCACTCCCTCTTTCTCCCCCTCTCTCTCTAACCCCTCTCTCTCTCTCTCACCCTCTCTCTCCCACCCCCATCTCTCCCACTCCCCCCTCTCTGAGCCCCCTCTCTCAACCCCCCGTCTCTCAAGCCCCCCGTCTCTCAACCCCCAATCTATCAACCGCCCTCTCTCTCACCCTCTCTCTCAACCCCTCTCTCTCACACCGCTCTTTCTCTCACCACGGCCTCTCTCAACCCCCCACTGTCTCACCCCTCACTCTCTCACCCATCTCTCTCTTAACCCTCTCTCTCTCAACAACCTCTCTCTCACCCCCTTTCTCCTTCTCTCACCCCTTCTCTCCTTCTCTCACCTCCTCACCCTCTCTCTCAACCCCCTCTCTCTAAGTCAGCCTTTCTCTCCCACCCCAATCTCTCTCACACCTCTCTCTCTCACACACACACACTCACACACACCCTCGCTGTCTCACCCCCTCCCTCTCTCCCACCCTCTCTCTGTCTTTTTCTCATTCCCTCTCTCTGCTTCTCACTCTCTCTCTCACCCCCTCTCTCATCCCCTCTCTCTCACTCACACTCTCTCTCCCATCCCTTTCTGTTACCCCCTCTCTCAACCCCCTTTCTCTCATCCCTCTCTCTCCCCCGCTCTCTATCACCCTGCTTTCTCTCACTCTTCTCTCTCCTCTCCTCTCTCTCACTACCACTCTCTCAACCGCACTCTCTCTCACACCCGTCTCTCACGCCCCCTCTCTCTCTCATGCCCCGTCTCTCTCTCGCGCCCCCTCTCTCTCACACACCCTCGCTCTCACACACACACCTCTCTCTCTTTCTCAATCCCTCTCTCACACCCCCTTCTCTCTCTCACACCCCTCTCCCACACCCCTCTCTCTCACCCCTCACCCACCCCATCTCACTCCTCTCTCTCTCTCAAGCCTCCACTCTCTCTTACCTCCTCACCCGCACTCTCTCACACACACACCTCTCTCGCCCCTTTCCTCTCTCTGTCTCTTTCTCGTCCCCTCTCTCTCCTTCTCACTCCATCTCTCTCGTCCCATCTCACTCTCACCCCATCACTCTCAACCCCTCTCTCTCCCACGCCCTCTCTCCCAGCCCCTCTCTGTCTCACCTCCACTCTTTCTCTGACCCACTCTCTCCACTTTGTCTTTTCCCCTTTGTCTCTACCCCTTTCTCTCTCACCCCCCTCACATCGCCCTCTCTCACTCACCCCACTCCCTCACCCACCCCCCTCTCTCCCACCCCTCTGTCTCTCTCACCCTCTCTCTCCCAACCGCCCTCTCTCTCACACTTCTCTCTCTCTTCCTCTCTATCACCCACTCTCTCTCCCAACCCCATTTCTCTGCCACCCGCTCACGCTCTGAACCCCTCTCTCTCAATCCCCTCTATCTCAACCCTCTCTCACTCTCTCCCACTCTCTCTCAACCCCTTTCTCTCAGCCCCAACCCCTCTCTCTCTCAACCCCTCTCCCTCTCAACACCTCTCTCTCATCCCTCTCTCCCACCCCCTAATTCTCCCCCTCTCTCTCTAACCCCTCTCTCTCTCACCCTTTCTCTCCCACCCCAATCTCTCCCAGTCCCCCCTCTCAATCCCCCTCTCTCAACCCCCCGTCTCTCAACCCCCCGTCTCTCAACCCCCAATCGCTCAACCACCCCTCTCTCAACTCTTCCTCTCTCAACCCCCCTCTCTCAACCCCCCCCCTCACTGCCCCCTTCGCTCTCTAACCCCTCTCTCTCTCACCCTCTCTCTCAACCCCTCTCTCTCACACCGCTCTTTCTCTCACCACGGCCTCTCTCAACCCCCGCACTGTCTCACCCCTCACTCTCTCACCCTTCTCTCTCTTAACCCTCTCTCTGTCAACACCCTCTCTATCACCCCCTTTCTCCTTCTCTCAACCCCTCTCTCCTTCTCTCACCCCCTCACCCTCTCTCTCAACCCCCTCTCTCTAAGTCACCCTTTCTCTCCCACCTCAAATCTCTCTCACACCTCTCTCTCTCACACACACACACTCGACACACACCTCGCTGTCTCACCCCCTCCCTCTCTCCCACCCTCTCTCTGTCTTTTTCTCATTCCCTCTCTCTGCTTCTCACTCTCTCTCTCACGCCCTCTCTCATCCACTCTCTCTCACTCACACTCTCACTCCCATCCCTTTCTGTTAACCCCTCTCTCTCAACCCCTTTTCTCTCATCCATCTCTCTCACCCTGCTCTCTCTCACTCTTCTCTCTCCTCTCCTCTCTCTCACCCCCTCTCTCTCACTACCACTCTCTCAACCGCACTCTCTCTCACACCCCTCTCTCACGCCCCCCCTCTCTCTCTCTCATGCCCCGTCTCTCTCACACGCCCCCTCTCTCTCTCTCACACACCACCCCTCTGTCTCTCGCGCCCCCTCTCTCTCTCACACCCCCTCGCTCTCTCTCACGCCCCCTCTCTCTCTCACTGCCATTTCTCTCTCACCCCCTCTCTCAACCCCATCTCTCACCTGCACTCTCACTCTCTCACCCGCTCTCTCTCTCCCTCTATCTCTCCTCCCACCCGCTCTGTATCACACCCCCATTCTCTCACATCGCGATCTCTCTCACACCCCCTCTCTCTCTCACCCTCCACTCCGCCCCCTCACCCCTCTCTCTCCAATCCTTCCCCTCTCTACCCCACTCTCACCCCGCCACCCCCCTCTCACACCTCTCTCACCCCTCTCTCTCTTACCCCTAACCGAGTTCTCTCTCTCCCAACCCCTCTCTCTCTCCCATCCCCTCTCTCCTCCCTCTTTCTCCACCCCCTCTCTCTCATCCCCCTCTCTCTCTCACTCTTTCTCTCTCTCCCACCTCCTCTCTCTCTCTCAGTCCCATCTCTCTCTGTTACCCCCCTCTCTCTCAACCCCCTTTCTCTCACCCCTCGCTCTCACCCCGCTCTCTCTATCACCCTGCTCTCTCTCTCATCCCTCTCTCTCCTCTCCTCTCTCTCATCACCCTCTCTCTGAGCCCCCCTTTCTCACTACCTCTCTCTCACCCGCACGCTCTCTCACCCGTGCTTTCTCTCACCCGCGCTCTCTCTCACGCGCGCTCTCTCTCACGCCCCTCTCTCTCTCTCACTGCCATCTAGCTCTCTCAACCCCTCTCTCACCCCTCTTCTCTCACCTCCCTTTCCCTCACCTCCCTTTCTCTCTCACCTCCACTCTCACTCTCTCACCCGCTCTCTCTCTCCCCCTCTCTCTCCCCTCTCTCTCCCACCCCCTCTGTCTCACACCCCCACTCTATCACATCGCGATCTCTCTCACACCCACTCAGTCTCACACCCCTCCTGTCTCCCACCCCCACTCTCTCATATCGCAATCTCTCTCACACTCCCTCTCTCTCACCCTCTACTCAAACCCTTAACCCCTCTCTCCCCAATCCCTCTCCCTTTCTCCCCCCACTCTCTCCCCCCAACTCCTCCTCTCATCCACTCTCACCCCAGCTCTCTCTCCCAACCCCCTCTCTCTTCAGCCCCTCTCTCTCAGCCCTTCTCTCTCACTCCCCTCTCTCTCAGCCCCTCTCTCAGCCCCTCTCTCTCACCCCCGCTCTCTCTCAACCCCCTCTCTCCCCCTCTCTCTCCCCTCTCTCGCCCCCCCCTGCCTCGGCCCCCCTCTCTCGCCCCCTTCTCTCGCACCCCTCTCTCGCCCCCCTCGCTCGCCCCCCTCTCTCAACACACCGTCTCTCACCACGCCCTCTCTCAAACCCCTCACTGTCTCACCATTCACTCTCTCACCCCTCTCTCTCTAACCCTCTCTCTCTCTCACCCCCCTTTCCTTTTCTCTCACCCCCTCACCTTCTCTCTCTCAACCCCCTCTCTCTATGTCACCCTCTCTCTCCCACCCCAATCTCTCACACACCTCTCTCTCACCTCTCACTCTCTCTCACACACACACACTCATACACACACTCGCTCTCCCACCCTCTCTCTGTCTTTTTCTCATTCCCTCTCTCTCTTCATCTCACTCTCTCACCCCCCCTCTCTCATCCCCTCTCTCTCTCACCCACACTCTCTCTCCCATCTCTTTCTGTTATCCCATCTCTCTCAACCCCCTTTCTCTCACCCCTCTCTCTCCCCCTGGCTCTCTCTATCACCCTGCTCTCTCTCACCCTTCTCTCTCCTCTCCTCTCTCTCACCCCCCCCTCTCAGCGCCTCTCTCTCACTACCTCTCTCTCAATCGCGTTCTCTCTCACAACCCTCACTCATGCCTCCTCTCTCTCTCATGCCCCTCTCTCTCTCACTCCCCCTCTCTCTCACGCCCCCTCTCTCTCACGCCCCCTCTCTCTCACTGCCATCTCTCTCTCACCCCCTCTCTCAACCCCCTTCTCTCACCTCCCTTTCTCTCTCACCTCCAATCTCACTCTCTCACCCGCTCTCTCTCTCCCCCCTCTCTCTCCCACCCGCTCTGTCTCACACCCCTTCTGACTCACACCCCTATTCTCTCACATCGCGATCTCTCTCACACACCCTCTCTCTCTCACCCTCCAGTCACCCCCCTCACCCCTCTCTCCCCAATCCTTCCCCTCTCTCCCCCCTCTCTCCCCCCTCACCCAGTTCCCTCTCTCCCAACCCCTCTCTCTCTCCTACCCCCTCTCTCCCACCCCCTCTCTCCCACCCCCTCTATCCCAAACCCCTCTCTCCCTCCCACTCTCTCTACCCCTTCTCTCTCATCCTCTCTCTCTCACACTCTTTTTCTCTCTCCCATCTCCTCTCTCTCACTCCCATCTCTCTGTTACCCCATCTCTCTCTCACCCCCTCTCTCTCAGCCCCTCTCTCTCACACCCCTCTCTCACCCGCTCTCTCTCCCACCCCCGCTTTCTCACACCTCCACTCTCTCACATCGCGATCTCTCTCCCACCCCCTCTCATTCTCTCACCCTCCACTCACACCTCTCACCCCTCTCTCCCCAATCCCTCTCCCTCTCTCCCCCACTCTCTCCCCCAACTCCCCCTCTCACCCCTCTCTCCCCGCTCTCTCTCACCCACTCTCACCCAGCTCTTTCTCTCTCACAACCCCCTCTCTCTCTCTCAGTCCCCTGTCTCTCAGCCCCTCTCTCTCACCCCCCTCTCTCTCATCCCCCTCTCTCGCACAATCTCTCTCACCCCTCTCTCTCACTTCCTTTCTGGCACCCCTTCTCTCTCACCCTCTCTCTCTCCCCGCTCTTTCCCCTCCTCTCGTCCCCTCTCTCGCCCCCTCTCTCGCCCCCCTCTCTCGCCCCCCTTTCTCGCCCCCTCTCTCGCCCCTTCTCTCGCTCCCCTCTCTCGCCTCCCTCTCTCGCACCCTCCCTCTCTCGCACCCTCCCTCTCTCGCACCCTCCCTCTCTCGCACACTCCCTCTCTCGCACACTCCCTCTCTCGCACCTTCTCTCTCGCAACATCTCTCTCTCGCAACCTCTCTCTCTCACTTTTCCTCTCACTCTCTTCCTCTCGCTCTCTCTCTCACTCTCTCACCCTCAACTCACGCTCTCTCGCTCTCCCTGTCTCTCTCCCTTTCTCTTGCTCCCTCTCTCTCTTGACTCACTGTCTCTCTCGCTCACTCTCTCTCTCTCGTGCCCTCACTCTCTGTCGCTCGTGCTCTCTCTGTCTGTCTGTCTGTCTCGCTCTCTCAGTCCTCACTGCCTCTCTCACATCTTTTCTGTCACTCTTGAGCTATCTGTGTCTCTGTCTGTATGTTGCTCTCTCTCTCCGTCTCTCTCTTTCTCTGTCCTCCCCTCACGTCCTCTCTCTCTCTCAACCCATCTCTCTCAACCCCTCTCTCTCCCCCCTCTCTCTAACCCTCTCTCTCTCACCCCCCTCTCTCAAACGCATCTCTCTCTCAACCCCTCTCTCTCACCCCGTCTCTCTCACCCCTTCTCTCTCTCAACCCCTCTTTCTCAACCCCTCTCTCTCAACCTCTCTCTCCCTCTCTCTCAACCTCTCTCTCTCAACCGCTCTCTCTCATCCCCGCTTTCTCTCACCCCTCTCTATCATCCCCTCTCTCTCACACACCCCTACCCCCCCCTCGCTCGACCCTTCTCACTCTCTCACCCCCTCGCTCGCTCACCCACCCACTCTCCCACCCCTCGTTCGCTCATCCCCTCTCTCTCTCACCCCCTCTCTCTCAACTACTCTCTCTCAAACCCCTCTCTCTCTCAACCCCTCTCTCTCAACCGCGCTCTCTCTCACCCTCTCTCTCTCTCACTCTCCTCTCTCTCAATCCCTCTCTCTCACCCCCACCACCCCTCGCTCAATCCTTCTCACTCTCTCATCCCCTCACTCTCTCACCCCCTCACTCGCTCACACCCTCACTCGCTCACACCCTCACTCTCTCACCCTCTCTCTCTCACCCTCTTTCTCACCCCTCTCTCTCTCTCACCACCTTTTTCTCTCTCAACCCGACTCTCTCACCCCTCTCTCTCGCACTCCCTCTCTCTCTCACCCCCTCTCTCAACCCCTCTCTCTCACCCAGCTCTCTCTCACTCCTCCTCTCTCTCCCCTCTCTCTCTCTATCACCCCCTCTCTCTCCCACCCCAATCTCTTTCACATCCCTCTCTCTCTCTCACTCGCACTCTCACACACCCTCGCTCTCTCATCCCCCTCACTCTCTCCCACACCCTCTCTGTCTCTCATTCCCCTATTTCTAACACCTCTCTCACCCACCTCTTTCTCTCTCACCCCCTCTTTCTCTCTCACCACTCTCTTTCTCAGCCCCCTCTTTCTCTCTCAACCCCTCTCTCTCACCGCGCTCTCTCGCACTCCCCCTCTCTCTCACCCCCCTCTCTCTCAGACCGTCTCTTCCTCACCCCCTCTCTCACACTCCCTCTCTCACCACCCTCTCTCTCAACCCCCTCACTCTCTCATCCACTCGCTGTCACACCCCCTCTCTCTCTGACCCCTCTCTCTCTCAACCCCTCTCTCTCACCCCTTTCTCTCTCACCCCTCTCTCTCAACCCCCTCTCTCTCTCAACCCCCTCACTCTC